>NC_083897.1:117250276-117875276 GCF_032452875.1 Bos javanicus
GACAGCAGCCCACCAGGCTCCCCCGTCCCTGGGATTCTCCAGGCAAGAACACTGGAGTGGGTTGCCATTCCCTCTCCAATGCATGAAAGTGAAAAGTGAAAGTGAAGATGCTCAGTCGAATCCGACTCTTAGCGACCCCATGGACTGCAGCCTACCAGGCTCCTCCATCCATGGGATTTTCCAGGCAAGAGTACTGGAGTGGGTTGCCATTTCCTTCTCCAACGCATGAGGCACCCACTAATCAAGCTTTTTTACCTTTCCAATTTGCTTCAAATGCCAAATGAGCGTAGAATGGTTGATGTTGATGTTCTTTTGCAACTTCTTGTATAGCTGTAAGAGGATCAGTTTTGATGATTCATCTCAATTTGTCATCAAATTCTGATGGCCGGCTACTGAGTGCCTCATCTTCAGGGCTCTCATCTCCTTTGCAAAACTTCTTGAACCATCAGTGCACTGTACGTTTTCTAGCAGTTCCTGGGCTAAATGTGTTGTTCATGTTGCGAGTTGTTTCCGCTGCTTTATGACCCATTTTGAACTTGAATAAGAAAACTGTTTTAATTTGTTTTTTGTCTAACATCATTTCCCTAGTCTAAAACATATATAAAATAAACAGCAAGTAATAAGTCATTAGCAAAATAACATAAAGCAAGAAATGTACATTAAAAATGATGTATAACAACATTTACTTAAGAATGCATTCTGATATCAAATAGCAAAGTTCAACAATGCAAAACCACAATTACTTTTGCACAAACTTAAATATTTATGTAGAACACCACTTCAGAATGTGTGATAAATTATTGCAGGCAACATGCAGGAAAACTAATGGCAGGAAAACAACACATCCATAGCAGAAATAAACAGTCTTTGTCATCACATTAATTGAAAGACGAAATGAAGAATATATCCATATGTTGTAAGAACTTGTATAAAACTTGCTCTAAAACACACATTTTGAAATAATGTCAACATTTTAATAAAAATATATTATGTGCTATTTTATGATTTAAAGAGTTCCAGTTCAGAGAGAACATTAACGATCCTAAATTCATTGGTGCTTTCCTATCATATTTCAGCAGAAGGATTATAGGAAAAGTAATAATTTTTTCCATGCCTTATCTACAGGTTCACAGGGAGAAGGCTATGGCAAACCTAACTGCATTCACAATGAAGTGAAAGTGGAGTGGTGTAGAGGTGAAATTCTCATTAAAACAATTACTCATATCTCTAAATGTTAATTCACACATAGATGCTAAAAAGCAGGAGTACCTCAGGTTATAAAATATACATCAACTGTATTGGAGTACTAATTAACATCCTGCATTACTTATCTCAAATAGGCATATATTCAAAGGATTTGTCTTGATGACAAACCAACACCCAAATTAAAGTGTAATGTCTTTTCCAGACCTGCAGTAAAGTACAGACAGCCGCTGGTATAACAAGCATACACAGCTAAAAACTAGATAATAGAACTAACTCTTTATTGAGTACCTACTCTGTGCCAAGTCCTGAGGATGCAAAGATGACTGAAAGAGATCTCTTTCTTGTGAGGATACAGAAGGGAAAAACACGTCATTCTAGGGGAAGAGACACTACTTTATAAATATTACTACTCCTACTAATCCTCTCCTCATTCTTCTACTAGGTAACACTTATCTGGTGCTTACCACATGATAATTACAAAAGTATTAGCTCATTTAATCTTTACAATAACGCTACAAGGTAAATGCTATTTAGTTCACAGGCAATCTGCTCCACAGCTGGAGTAGTATAGGAGATGGGATTCCAACTTTGGCTTTGACTTCAGTTTCAAATTTCACATTCAATTGCATTATTAGAGACTGCATTGTACATGTCTCTGAGGAAGTCAAAATGTATACACAAATATACACATACTAGCAATTAACCATCTGTTTTAAGATTTGAGGGATAGAAACAAAGGGCTTGACTTTGTTATTTTTGGAAATCACCTTTAATGTAATAATCAGTTAAATATTACGAGTATGTAACAAAGAAGAATCTTTCAATCAACTTCTCTGTGTTGGGAATAGAGCATCTGATAAAAATGTGTCCTTTCTCAAATCCTTCCTCAAGCAAAAGATGCAGTCAAGTGAAAGGATTTCAAGGTGCAAGGAATGTTATTAGAGGGAATGAGTAAAAAGAGACTGTGTGTAATAAATAGCATGGATATTGATTTGTTAAAATGACAATACTATAATTATGTTTATATTTAAGAAATACTGATTCAGTTCCCATTGTATGTTTAAAAGGACTTACAGTACAAAGGGTAAAGCAAACTATTCAGGGTGAAATAAGCATGACTGGGGGGAAAAAAGACACAAAACTTATGTACCATTAAAAATCAATATAAATGCTTTAGAGGTTGCATTCTTTGATAAATTCAATATCCAAGTGACCCAGCCTAGGAGATGAGGGAATTCACTGACTTCAAGTCTGAATGATGAAAGGAATAAGTCAGGAAAAATGGCTTGGGGATGGGGAAGATGGAATGAAGAATGTTTCCAATTGAGGAACTACGTTTCCAATTGAGTTTCTTTCTGGAAACTCTTCCAGAAAGAGTTCTAGAAAGGTGGGAATATTGTGCCCCATTTAAGTAAGGCTCATTTATGGGTGACAGGGAGAAAATCTTAGAGAACATGAAGCATATTTGTGCCTGGAGAGGTTGGTGGGGCACCAATCAGATGTTATGGGTGGATTTGCCCCCCTCCAGTCTCAAATTCATATATTAAAATTTTTATTGGAGTACAGTTGATTGGCAATGCTTTGTTAGTTTCAGGTGTACAGCAAAGTGAATCAGTTATACATATGTATCCACACTTTCTTTTTTAAAGATGATTCCCTGGTGGCTCAGACAGTAAAGCATCTGCCCACAGTGCAAGAGACCCGGGTTCGATCCATGGGTTGGGAAGATCCCCTGGAGAAGGAAGTGGCAACCCACTCCAGTACTCTTCCCTAGAAAATTCCATGGATGGAGGAGCCTGGTGGGCTATAGTCCATGGGGTCACAAAGAGTCAGACACGACTGAGCGACTTCACTTTACTCATACAGGCCATTACAGAGTGTTCTGTAGAATTCTCTGTCCTATACAGTAGGTCCTTATTAGTTATCTATTTTATATATAGTAGTGTGGGCTTTAAAAAGGTGATTTTAGCCAAAGTGTGGTAACCAGTTTAGACGACATCAATGAATCTGAGTCGTAATAGGAGTTTGTTACAAGGTGGTAGAAATACAGGTGAGCTGAGGAATTTGAGAACTACTTAGGAAATAAAGTACTAGAAATGGGAGATGAGTCAGAGGGAAAAGAGTGAACATTTAAAGTTCTGATTTCATGTCAGGCATGGTTCTAAAGTCTTCACTAAAATTTTAACTAGTGTAATCATCTCAACCACTCTGAGGATTACTCGTCTTACTAAAGAGGCAATATGCACAGGATGGTTGTGACATCTCCAAGTTCACACAGGGAGTATGTACAGACCTTGAAACTAAGCCCAGACAGTCAGTCTCCGAAGCTGTTAACCACTCCAACATGAACCTTCAGGAAGATACTTTATTTTGTGCTTTCCTAAGCTGGGTGATAAGGAAAGTCATTCCATTCAGAAAATAAATTTAAAAAAAGAAAAGACGATTCTTGTTTAAAGAAGATAATGAGTTTAGCTTTGACTAGATTAAGGTATCTTTAAAATACTCCAGTACACCAGTGAACACATAGATGTCTTACCCTGAAATTTAACTTCTACACACAGATTTGTAGATGATTCACAGATGACTGTTGAAAGTTCACAGATGACTGTTCAAAGCACAGGTGGAGATCACTTTGCCTAGGAAGAGACTTTTGAACGAAAAGAAAAGGTGGCCAGGATCTAGTCTTGAACAAATCGTACTTTAATGGCCAAGAAGAGAAGTTCAGTTTTCAAAGACAGAAATGAAACAGCTGTCCTCAGAGTAGGAAAAGCATAAAAATGTGGTGTCACAAATGTCAAAGGTAGAAGAGACACTGTCTACAGTGTCAACTGCAGCTGTGAGTCAGGACAAGCTATACTAAAAAGTGGTTGAGATTTGCTAGCATAGCCATTGCTAGTGATACCGGAGAGAGAGTCTTTAGGTGAGTGCTTGGAGAAAAATCAAATGAAGCAGGTGGAGGAATGACTGGGAAATTAAAAGATGACAGTGTATATAGACAACTCTATCAAGATGGATGGTTATGCAGCCTTATTCATAATAGCCTCCAAGCTGAAACAATGTAAATTTTCATCAATTGATGAATGTATAAATGAAATGAGGTATATCTATGCAACAGAATAGTATTCAGTCATAAAAGGGAAAAAGTCAGACATTAAGAGCCACATATTATATAAACTCACTTATATGAAATATTCAGAATAGGGAAATCCACAGAAACAGAAATATAAGTGGTTGCCTTGGGCTGGGTAGGAAGGAGAATAGGAAATGACTGTTAATGGGTAAAAGATTTCTTTTGGGGTGATAAAATATTCTGGAATTAGGGGTAATTATCTGCACAATAATGAATACACTAAAAATCACTCAACTGTACACTTTAAAATGATAGCTTCTGGTATATGAATTATATCTCTGTTTTTATAAGACTGGTGTTTGGTTATAAAGGAAATGACAGATATTAGGTTGTGGTTGGAGAGGTATATGCTATTGAGGTATCACCTGTCACATTTCAATAATTGTTGGAAAATAGGTTATATGAATCAAAATTCTTTTTTCCATTATTCTTTTTGTTTTTTACATCACTATATGATTTACAACCATGAAGGGGCTCTGATAAGGTAGGAATAAAAAGCCTTTACTGAATCACTAATGTAAAATTCAAAGCAGCGTATGAAATCTAACCAATAAATGAACTTGGGGACTTGTGAGGGTGAGACACGTCTCAGCAAGATGCTGATGAAGTAACATGCAACAAGAAGTATTCTCTTTCACATGACTAAAGCAGGAATGGGAAAGAGTCCTACATGCGTATATCTTCCCAAAGAGAGGGACCACAGGACAAACGTGTAATTGGGAAGACTGCACCTCATCCAACTAGTATGTTCTTAGATGCTTCAGTGAAACTCAGATGATACCACATTTGAGAGGTAAAATAGATATTAATTCCAACTCAGCAACAAGGCAACAATTTTGCCTTAAAGAGCTAAAGTCAACTATTTTCTTACAGTGAAAATCAGCTTTATAGTCTTCATTCTGTGGTCTTCCTATCATTAACTGTATTAGTGTTATAGGAGAAATCTACCCTATGTTTTCACTAGATTGAGAAAAACCAATCATTCAGGGAGCTGAGATATGGCATCCATCTTCTGATTAGTAGCAAATAAAATAGTCCTCTTCAATAAAGCAAGGATATCAGGATGTGGTTCTCATAAGCTCTCAAGAGAGTAGAGAGCAGAATATATTTGCCCCATTAACAACTCCTTGTACTTCAACTTTATTACATCAGGATTAGCACTGTGTTTTCCAAGTCGAGTTTGGAAATTGTCATCTATTCAGGCATATATTGGTAATTCAGAGGCAATTGTGTTTAGGGTAGAAATGCTAGGAAACGGTCCATACGAGGAATAGAAATGTAGCAACAGAATTTTAACACTGATTTCTATAGGAGCTGTACGGGGCTTCATATTTTTTCCCTTAACAGAAAATGAAAGGTTGCACGAAATGTATTCAGCCCCTAGCTACAATGTATATGTACATGGGGTGTCCTGGATTTCTTTCATACAGGATGGTGCAATGACCTGTAAAATTCAACTTCATCAGTGCTGACTGGCTCTCTTAGTTTACCCAGCAAAATCAAATTGATGATGCAGCACATTATATGGCTTATTAAACAAACAGAATTGCCATTTTGCTAAACTGCTAAGGTGTAGCATCATATTGTTAAGCAGAATATGAATATGAAATGCTTTACATCTACTAATAAACCAACACCCTCCCACCAAGGACATGAGCGGATTCAGGCAGACAGGAAGTGAAAATTTGGCCCAAAAACAGAGAGAAAAAGAGAACCACTTTTCTCCCACCACCACAAGGCCATGGCTGAGATGTGTACAATGTTGATGACAGATGCTGTTATCTTTTCAGACAGACTTTCTCTTATTTTTCTCTTCCTCCACCCACCTTTTTTGGGGAGATGCCAGTGCTTTGTGGCTTACAAAGATGCTGCTATCTAGAGGTAACCAGTAGCCAAGAGGAGCGATTTTGTAAAACATTTCTGGGAACCCCTGGTGGGAGTTTAGGAAAGTCCATTTATCTGAGCAGTTCATGTTAGGCAAATTATACAAGAGAAAAAGTTATCTGAGATATTGGAATTTGACTAAATTATTTCTGAACTTGAGGGGAACCACAAATGTGCCCATCTTAATCAAGTATTCTGGCTATGAAATAGCCTATTATTAATCTTGATTTTAAAAGTCACCCTGTGATTAATTGACTTTAGCTCAATAGACACCATATAGTGGTTTCATAATGTCTGCAAAGCAGACAAGAGAAAATGAATTAAAGGTCACTGTGATGAGCCAAGACAGCAGAGTAAAGAAGTGGCTGCCATGCCTATGAGAAATATTTTCCCTAAAACATACTGCAGTCAGTATTGTATCTTTGTTGGTAAAATAAACAATGAATTAATATTTGAGAATTATAGAAGTATCTTAACCCCCTGACTGAACACATTAATATAGACACTTGGCTAAGAGGTCAGTTTGCATTTTTCCTTAAACTTTTGCATATTATTTTTTCCTACTTTGAAGGGAAAAGTAATCAACACTTTCCCTTGGTCAGAAAACAGGTCTCTGAAACATTACTTCTCTCATAAACACAAAATTCCACCATAAGTCAAAATAGAGACAGCAGGATGAACAGTTTCCATGATGAGATTTCAAACACTCTTCATAAAGTGCTCAAAATTATTCTTAAGAGTATGAAAAGCTAAGGAATTAAGAAATTCTAGTTCTAGTCCATACACTTCTAGTATTTTATTGCACAAATTTCACCTTTTGCAAATTTAGCTTCTTCATGTGAACAACGAGAGGAATGAACTAGGGAGACTCTATGGTACCTTCCAGGTAATAAACAGCTGCTTGGGATGTTTTCTTCCTAGAGCATCCTTATGAAAATGATAATCCTTGAGAAAGCTGATAACTAACCTCATCTTTGGGAAAGGATTTAGTAAGAGCTAGTTCACAGCCAGTCAAGTAGGCACATCAAGAATGAGGCAGACAAGGGCAACCTTGGGAGTTTTGAAAAGTGAGGAAGTAGAAAACGAGTAAAATGGACAACCTCAAAAATTTCCTAGGGTTAGGACTTTCTTTGAATCAAGTAGCTTTCCTTTTTATACTGTTTGTATCTGACAACAAACTCAACACATATTTTTGGTAAAGTGTCATAATTTAGGGAAAAACAAGGAGACTGCTTGTAATTTCTTCATCCAGATATGATAATGATGTTAACAACAACATTAATAATCATAAGTATATCTGACTGTGCCATGGATTGTCCTTGGGCTCTTAACAAGAAAGTCTACTTAACTTGCTATTACAACTCTATGAGATGTGTTTACTTATTATTGCTCCCATCTTATAAATGAAGAGCTTACTTCATAAACACTTTTATGCAGAACCTAATTTCACTTAATATATCTAAAAATTACCATGTTACAAAAGTATCAAACGCTTAATTCCAGTTTCTTCCTATTGTAAACAATATAAAATCTTCCTCTTAAACACTTAAACACTAACATATATCCCTTTGGGTAAATTGATGCAGTCAACCATTTTTCTTCCCATTGGCTGAGATCTTATCAAACAGAGAATGAGCATTTCCATGGTGCCCAAGCAATGGACTTTTCCAGGATAGGATACTTCTGGTAAGGCAAGTCTTGCCAATGGAAACCCTCACATGTGGGACACATTCTTCCATTCTAGTGTTTATTAATTTATTTGAAAGATTTATTGCCTACTTTGATGTGCCCAGGTAGTGTGACACCACAGTTGACCTCATAGATTTTAAAAATCAGTGGGGAAAGAGAAACTAGAAATTCAACAAGTAAATATTTTAACAGTAATGTTTCAAGTTAGGATCTTGGCCAATGCATGAAGGGCAGGCAGATATTAAATGTTGAAGGAAATTTTATTCAGGTGAAATTTGAACTTTATCCTGAAGTAAATGAAAAGCTGTTAGGAATCTTTCTATAAATCAATGAATTTGGACATAATCAAATAAATGTGCTTATAAACATTTAGGTTTAGATATGGCCCTCCTTAAATTCATATATTTCTTTTTCTTTTTTAATTGGAGGATAACTACTTCACAGTGTTTTATTAACTTCTTCTGTACAACAACACAAATCAGCCATAACTCTGTGTTTGTGTGTGTGTGTGTGTGTGTGTGTGTGTGTGTATCCTCTCCCTCTTGAACCTGGAGACCATGTAAAATCATGCAAATCCTACTACCAATATCCTCAAGGGATATGGATTGAAATTTTCTGTTTCTTACTAGCCCACTTATTAACTACATCCTCCAGGGCAGAGGTTCTGAAGCTTGAATATAGAAGAGAATCACCTGGAAGGCTTGTTAAACACAAATTGCTGGATGCACCCCAGAGTTTCTGAGTCAGGAAGTCTGGAGTGAGACCTGAGAACCTGCATCTCTAACAAGTTCTCAGGTGATGCAGAGGTTGCTTGTCTGGGGACCACACTTGGAGGAAAACAGCTCTGGATTAAGTGAAGGTGTTAGTTGTTCAGTCGTGTCTGACTCTTTGCGACCCCATGGACTGTAGCCCACCAGGCTCTTCTGTCCATGGAATTCTCCAGGCAAGAATACTGGAGTGGGTAGCCATTCCCTTCTCCAGGGGATCTTCCCAACCCAGGGATACAACCTGCATCTCCTGCAATGCAGGCAGATTCTTTACCATCTAAGCCATCAGGGAAGCCCACTACTACTCTAGGACAAGGCAATCTGAGTCATATTCTCCTTATTTATAGAGTGGATGTTATAATAATTGACCTGCCTGCCTTGCAGCATTGCTGAGAAGAACAAGTGATAAAATGAGCATGGGAAATGCAAACCCTTGGCAAATGTGAGACGGTATTTGCCGGCAAGTGCTGTAACTCTGAGGGAAATGCTGTCATTGTAAATGGGACAGAGAATCTTTGAGCTTCACAGTGGCCTCCAAGGCTCTGAAGTTCTGCCAGAGATCAGAACTTTGGCACTAATCTTTTTCTATCTTCTATAATTAAAAAAAAAAAAGTTTCAGAAATTGTCCAAGTACTAGCAATTGAAACTCACAAGGTATGGTCTGTTTATTTGTATGTTTTGGGGTTTAGTCATAAAGTGCATTCTCATCGTTTCACCTTATCCTGTTTTTGCTGCCAATAGACTTAATACTCGTGGCGGGAGGAGGTTTTAGCTCTTTCCCCTTTTTCTCCTACATTTGTCCATTGCTTCTGCTCAATAAAGAATAGGCTACAGATGATGATAACTAGAAATAGTATTATGGGATAGAATGATTACTCCGTGGCTGTTAGGGGACAGTGAGAGTATTCTAACTCTGTCCTTGAGAATGAATTAAATCCAATGTGATCATACATCACCTAATGTGTTGTTCGGGTCTGCTTCTGTCTCTTGCCTAAAACCTGTGTTACAGCTGCCATATAAAATACAGGTTCCCAGATAATACTGAATTCTAGATTTTTTAAAGAGGATACTATTTTATTACAAGTGTCTGACAAATATTTCATCAGACATACTAAAACCAGTATTCATCATTTATCTTAAATCATTTATTCAGGCATAATACCCTGGTATTTTTCTTTGCAAAATCTGGCAATCCTAGCTGTGCCCTATTAGTAATGAGATGGTAACTGTCTGAGAAATGTGTGTATAGAGAGATAAACATTCATCTACAAGCCCAGGATGAACATGTTGGTAGAAGTTCAATCACAATCACACAAAAAGCAGGCCCAACCCCAGAACAATCAAACCAGAATATTTGGAAATGCGACCAAGTATTGATAGTTTTAGAGTTCCACAGATGATATAATAAGCAGTTAAGAATGAGAATTATTGAATTAAAACAAGAAACATATCAGTGGTTCTTCTTTGTGGTTGCCTGTTAGAATAGACTGGCAACTATTAAAAATCCCAAAGTTCAGGGTGCACCCCAGGCCCATTAAATTTGATTCCTTCTGGACAGAACCCAGACATTAACTGGTTGTTAAAGTCCCCAGGTGATTCCGATGTACAGTCAAGGATGGAACTTTCATATTTAGTCAGTCAACCTGGCATATTCTCATGAGAGTGAAGTGTCTAGAAGTATTAGAAGAGCATCATAAACATTTACAAATTATTGCATATAGTGTGTGTGAGCATGCTCAGTCACTTCAGTCGTGTCTGACTCTTTGCAACCCTATGGACTGTAGCCCACCACGTTCCTCAGTCCCTGGGATTCTCCAGGCAAGAATATTGGAGTGGGTTGCCATGCCCTCCTCTAGGAGAATCTTCCTGACCCAGGGATCGAACGTACATCTCCTGTGTCTCCTGCACTGGCAGGCAGATTCTTAACTGTTGAGCCACCAGGGAATATAAAATTCTGATTTTTCTAAATTTCAAAATTAAAAATATATTCCTAGTTACTTTTATATTTTAACTAGATTTTTATTCTTTTTTGTCAACAAAGTAAAGAAGTTTGAAAACATACAATTTTGTAGTATTCCTTGCCGCTCTTATGCAGCAATCCCTGAGACATTACCAATAAAATAATGCTTACTGCTAAAATAGCTCTTTATCTTATCTTCCCAGTAACATCCCAGTTCACAACCCAAGGAGGCACCATTTACACAGAATATCATGTGAATGGGATGTGCCAGAATTTTGATTCTTGGTGATCCTGTATCTACTCCACTAACAATCTAGTTCTTCTAAGACAAAGACTATGATTGGGGCATTTTTAAGTGTCATGGTAAATGGGTTGAACATGGGTCCATAATATAAATTCAATTATTATTTGAACATGAGGCATGAAGAACATAGAAAATAAGTATATAAAAAATATCAAAATTAGAGAGTAAAAGCAGTTTTACCATTACAAATAAATTAAATTATCAACATTTCGTGGGACAAGAATTTGGGAAGAAATTGGCTGGGCAGCTCTCCCTCAGCACCTCTCGTCTCATGGGACTTCTGTCAATCACCAGGTGGGGTTGCAGTTATTCAAGGGCTGGATTGGGCTGGATATCCAAGGTGACTCACTCACAGGACTGGTACTTGGTGCTGGCTGTTGGCTGGTGCTGTGAAATGCAGTGGCCACTTGTGGCCTCCCCAAATGGTAGTCTCAGGGTAGTTTTATACATGGTAATTGGTTTCCCCAGAGTACACATCCCAAGAGAACCAGGTAGAAACTAAATAGCCTTTTATAAAGTAGCCTTAGAAGTTATATAGTGTTATTATTATTGATTAGAGCAACCACAAGCCTGCTCAGACTCCACATCTTGATGGAAGGTATGTCAAATAATTTTGGAGTAATGGTTATAACTATACTAATATTTAATTTAAGCCTTTCATTAAATTCAATTAAAATTTCCTCCACAATGAGTAGTTAAGTTATTCTCAAGCAAGTCCATTTTTATAGCTCCAATTAAGCCCAGAAACAGAGGTCCAAAAAGAAAAACTTCAAATCCTGACTTATTTGAAACCTAAAGATATTGTAGGATCTCTAGGCAGCCATAGACTGTCCCTAATTGGGTTTGTTTCTGCAAGTATTTTCATATGTACTCAAATGAGTAAAGCACAAAATGAGAAGTTAGAAAGTTCAACTATATCACTTTTAAAGGCGTTCCTTTTTTCTGGAATTCACCAGTATTTCACATAAAAAATTATCTTTTTCCTAAATCTACATCAACCAATATTGTATGCATTATGAAGGCTAAATGGCTGCTAATATATTCCTTTTCATAAAGCATGTGGTATTCCTTTATTATTTCTTGTGTGAATCTCTCTATGCATTTGTTAAGAAATAAAATGGTAGATACATTTTAATTATTTGAATTGCCTCTAAAACACCTATTTTTCTATGCACAGGCCACTATGGTAGTTAAAATTTTTAACATTACCAAAATGAAACACGTCTATTTCCAAAACACCATCTTAATCCACATGGCTGAATATTTTATTTTATGCAGGTCATCTACAATGAAGTGAAATGCCAAACTTAATATTAAATGTCAAGCTCCAATACGATCTTCTCGTGATACTCACGGGAAAGACCTTTGATTTATCCTAGGACTGTTAGATCAATTGTGCCCCAAATACCAACAGACACACATACACATGGCTGTAGAGAAACAATTCATTTTCTCTGTTCTGGGGAATCTCCTGTGAGATGATTCAAGGCCATATATCACATAGCTAAGGAAGAATTTTGAGGCCAAACTAACCGGGAGGATAGAAACTGAAGGGAAGGCAGTCAGTACCCATCGTGGCTGGACTTCACCAGTTGGGTGTGCTTCACTTGGCCTGGAACTGTCAACCCAAACTGCAATTACTGACCTTGCTAGAGGCTGTGGCTCCCTGGAGGCAGCAGAGACAGAGGGAATGATGGATGCTTCATGGTGTTTTCTCCAAACAGGAGGAATAATTATGAAGTACTCATGCTGTCACAGACCACAGTGCTGGGTCTCAGGAGGATCATAAGATTAAAATCGGCAGATTTTGGAATGAAAATAGGTTCAGTGAGAGTTCACTTCAAGTTCTCATTAAAATTTTTATAAGAGAGAAGGAAATGCACATGCCTTTATCACAGAGCAATTATAACTTATAAGCTAGTGAGAATGCTTGGTGACAAGCAGTAAGAAAGAATTCCCCAAGCAATATTTTATTTCACTGAGCTGTTTTTCCCTTCAAAACTATGAATATAGTTTCTCTATAAAAAGTTTCATTTTGTGGGTCATAAACAGAACTATACAATTTTGCAATATGCACGCCTACAAAAAAGATGCCTTACTTATATGCACTAACTCTCTTATAATGCACTTACATGCACCATTTTATATTTGAGATATTCTAAAAATCTTTGTGATGAAGTTTTATCAACAGCTTTTTTTTTAATACAAAAATTGTCTTTTAAACTAAAATATATCTTCCAATAACAACAGTCTATAGCTTCTGGACAGCATTTCTGAGGTGTGATTTACATACAGTAAAATTCACCATTTTAAGCGTTCAGTTCAATGAGTTTTAGTAAAGTTATACATCTAGGCAGCCATTACCATAACCCAATTTTAGAACACTTCCATCACCCCAGAAAGTTTCCTCATACCCACTTGTAGCCGATCTCCGCTCCTACCCCTGGGCCAGAGGCACCCATTGATCTGGTTGGTCTCTGCTGTTTTAGTTTTTTCTTTTCTGAATATTTTATATAAACAAAATTATACAATATGTAGTCTTTTGTGACTGGATTATTTCAACTCAGCATTATCTTCTTGAAGATTCATTTATGTTATGACATGTATCAGCAGTTTATACTTTTTTATGGAGTATCATTCTATTGTGTACTTATACTGTATTTCATTTATTCACTCACTAGTTAATGAAAGTATAAAGAATCTACAGTTTGTGGCTGCTCTGAATAATTTAAGTCTGAACAATTAAGTACCAGTGTTCGTATAGACATGTTTCCATGTATCTTGAGTGGATATCTAAGTGTGGAGCTGCTGAGTTTTATAATAAATGTACATTTCAAAGTGGCTATGTGTGTGTGCTGGTGTGTGCTAAGTCAATTCAGTCATGTCTGACTCGGTGTGACCCTATAGACTGTAGCCCAGCATGCTCCTCTGTCCATACGATTCTCCAGGCAAGAATATTGGAGTGGTTTGTCATGCTCTCCTCCAGGCAGTCTTCCCGACCCAGGGATCGAACCTGCATCTCTTATGTCTCCTGCTGGTTTACATTTGTGCCAGCAATGTATGAGGACATTAGCTTCTCTATCAATTTGCCCATACTTAGTGCTGTCACTGTTTTGGATGCTAGCCACTGTAGTGGGCGTGATGTGATATTTCAATATGATTTTAATTTGTATTTCCCTAATGACTAATGCTGTTGAATATCTTTTCATGTGCTTATTGGCCATTGGTAGATCTTCACTAGCGAAGTGACTGTTCGGATATTTTGCCTATTTTTATGTTGTGTATTCTTATTATCAAGCTGCATACATTTTCTATGTTCAATTGCACTCATCTTACATGCTAGTAATGCTCAAAATTCTCCAAGCCAGGCTTCAGCAATATGTGAACCGTGAACTTCTGGGTGTTCAAGCTGGTTTTAGAAAAGGCAGAGGAACCAAAGATCAAATTGCCAACATCCGCTGGATGATGGAAAAAGCAAGAGAGTTCCAGAAAAACATCTATTTCTGCTTTATTGATATGCCAAAGCCTTTGACTGTGTGGATCACAATAAACTGTGGAAAATTCTGAAAGAGATGGGAATACCAGACCACCTGACCTGCCTCTTGAGAAACCTATATGTAGGTCAGGAAGCAACAGTTAGAACTGGACATGGAACAACAGACTGGTTCCAAATAGGGAAAGGAGTACGTCAAGGCTGTATATTGTCACCCTGTTTGTTTAACTTATATGCCGAGTACATCATGAGAAACGCTGGACTGGAAGAAGCACAAGCTGGAATCAAGATTGCCGGGAGAAATAGCAATAACCTCAGATATGCAGAAGACACCACCCTTATGGCAGAAAGTGAAGAGGAACTAAAAAGCCTCTTGATGAAAGTGAAAGTGGAGAGTGAAAAAGTTGGCTTAAAGCTCAACATTCAGAAAATGAAGATCATGGCGTCTGGTCCCATCACTTCATGGCAGATAGATGGGGAAACAGTGGAAATAGTGTCAGACTTTATTTTGGGGGGCTCCAAAATCACTGCAGATGGTGATTGCAGCCATGAAATTAAAAGATGCTTACTCCTTGGAAGGAAAGTTATGACCAACCTAGATAGCATATTCAAAAGCAGAGACATTACTTTGCCAACAAAGGTCCGTCTAGTCAAGGCTATGGTTTTTCCAGTGGTCATGTATGGATGTGAGAGTTGGACTGTGAAGAAAGCTGAGCCCTGAAGAATTGATGCTTTTGAACTGTGGTGTTGGAGAAGACTCTTGAGAATCCCTTAGACTGCAAGGAGATTCAACCAGTCCATTCTGAAGGAGATCAGCCCTGGGATTTCTTTGGAAGGAATGATGCTAAAGCTGAAACTCCAGTACTTTGGCCACCTCATGCGAAGAGTTGACTCATTGGAAAAGACTCTGATGCTGGGAGGGATTGGGGGCAGGAGGAAAAGGGGACGACAGAGGATGAGATGGCTGGATGGCATCACTGACTCGATGGATGTAAGTCTGAGTGAACACCGGGAGTTGGTGATGTACAGGGAGGCCTGGTGTGCTGCGATTCATGGGGTTGCAAAGAGTTGGACACGACTGAGTGACTGAACTGAACTGAACTGAGATAAAAGTCATTTATCTTATATATAATTTGCACATACTTTTTTCAAGTCTGTACCTTAGTTTTTCATTGCCTTAAAGATATCTTTTGAAGAACAAAAGAGTTTAATGTGAATGAAATTTAATTTATTAATATTTTATTATAATGTTCACGCTTTTAGTATGAAAAGAACTTTTGGTCTGTCCCAAGGTCACAGAGATTATCTGCTATGTTTTTTTCTAGACATTTATAGTTTCATCTTTTATCTCTAGTATTTTTTATAAAGATTTATTCTATTTTTCACAGGCAAGACTGATATTTCTAGCTGGTATGCAAAGAGTTATTCATGTCTGGCAACTGGTTTGATGGATCAGTGACCAGACAGTATCAGCTGTAAATTACGTTAAATATAAATTCTAATTCTCTGTAATAGTTTTTGATAAGTCACACACTTGATTTAGTATATATATAGGTGGGGATACATCAAATGTCTATAATTCTTACTCTTTAGTTTAAGAAAAAAGAGCTAAAGAATGGCATATCTCAGGATTCAGGTCTGTGGTATGGGTGATTTTTCAGAGGAGAAAAGAGTAAACAGAAATGGGACATGGCATGTATTTGACAGAGTGGGACACAGTAGCCGTGGGGAGAATTTGCCCAACCACAGGCTTGGTGGTCATGAATCCATATGATGGGTCATTACAACACTGCCCTCCAAATATGAATGTTTCTAATGAGATTTGGGAGATAGTGAAGGTCAGGGAATCCTGGTGTGCTACAGTCCATGGAGTCACAAAGAGCCGGACACAGCTGAGCAACCGACCACCACCACCAACGAGAGTTGAGACAGAAATCTACAAGGCCCGAGATGCAATAGGGTCTGGGTAGGGAGTTACAAACTCATGTCAGGGGAGTTGACTTGACCAACTTGAAAGTTCATAGAGGCAACTTACAAGACTACAAGGTCTGGAAACAGTGGACCTCAGGAATCTAGGCAAGTTTTTGTCTCTAGGAGATGGCTTAGCCAGAGGACAGGATTCAAAGAAGACAGATGTTTCATTGAGAACTTTTCTAGAAATAGGAACTGAGCAGAAACAGGACTGCTGCATATAGTGGCACTAAAGCTTGGGAGTAATTTAAATTCCCAGTTGTTAATCATTAAAATGTTACAGTTCACTTTAACAGCTCTTATTTCCAAACTGTCTTGCCCCAATAAGCAGGGCCCTCATTATCTCCCTTTGAAGCTATTATGATAGTCTTCTAATGTGTCCTTTTGTGCACAGTCCTTCACTTCTCTAATGCACTCTGTATACCATTCGTAGATGGACTATCTTCAAGTTTGTTTTCTATAAAGATCCCTTTGTAATATAAAATAGTTAATAACTTGCTACTGCATATCAAATTAGGTATAAATTCCTCATAGTAACACTGAACACTGTCAAAAATGAGCGAATCTACATTTGAACTTCTCTATAGAGTTATTCCTTATATAGAGTCTACATTTCTTCCGTAATAGACCACTTGGTGTTCATGACAATTCTGCGTCTCATACTCTGCACATTCCTTCCACTAGAAATCACAATCTCAGCTCACCAAAATCCTCCCAGCCTTCAAGCTTGTCCCAAATGCTCCCTCTTCAATGAAACACTTTTCAGTCTCCTGAAATGGAAACCGTACTTTCCTCCTTTCAACTTTTCTGCTGTCTAGATCAGTGGTGAACAAACTGTGGCCCACAGGCCAAATCAGTCTCATTGTGTCTTATTGGAATCCAGCCCTGCTCATCCTGCTTGTTGTCTGCATCAACTTTCATGCTGCCGTGGCTTGAAGTTGAGTAGTTTTGATAGAGACAGCATGGCTCACAAAGTCAAACACATTTACTATGTGGCCTTTCATATTAAAAGTTTTCTGACCCAGGATCTAGATGATGTTGATCAGGGAAATACCAATGTTTTATAACTAATTGTCCTAATTAAAGAAAATATATAAAATACAGATTTTTGTAATATAATATCACCATCATATAATCACCAACTAGTGCTTAATTCAATGTTATTTGATATGGTCCAAGGATCCATTTGAACACAGTGTGTATGTATGTGTGTGTAATCTGACTACTCAAGTAGTACAATCCCTTTTGTACACATTCTTCTATTGATCTGGCAGTAATCCATACTTCAGGGTGTTGAATTAATTATTCAAATATGTTACTTAACTTACTACAATAAAATATTTATGGCGCATGACTGAACTTTTCAGAACAGAGGCATATAAAAACTGGCATAAATTGCATAATAAAATTTTATTTTAATGGAATGATTTGGGCTCAAGATTCTTCCATAAATCAATTTTTCAATGTACTTTCCAGTGTTATTAGAAAATAGTTTACTCTATGTAAATAATGATCAAAATATGCACATGTGTAAATGTTCTTTCGTTCTCCTTAACTAATCAAAACAAGACAATAAAAGGTCAATAAAAAGTAGGTGGTATTAAAGCTTTAGAAACATTGGAGACTTCTGTAAGAGACAGGCCCCCTTGCAATCTCTGCTGCCATGACTGGACTGTATTTGGTTGTTGTTGCTACTGTATCCTCCACACCTAGTACAGCTGACAGCATTTGGTAGTGGCTCAATACATATTTATTTTTTTAAACAAATGAATGATTCATTTCTCCATTTTTCTGTTCTATGACTTGGGCAAATTTCTGGTGGAACACTTCCCAGTAAACAACTTTCCTTTAACCAAAAGTCTTAGAGCATATTCAATCGCACGCCACCCAACTGAATAGCATCAATATAAATTTTCTAGGTATTAGCCATGACTACTAGCACCCCGTCTCCCTGCATTCCTGCCCCAGCAAATTTGCCCTGACTTGGGCAATGATGAGAAACCAAATACCATTTAGCTCTTTCATTTCCTAAAGCTGAGCTTCTGAAAAGCAAGATGTGCCACTTCAAAAAACTGTAATAAAATATTTTGACCAAATTCCACTTAAAGTAGATGTTGTAACATATATTAACTCCAGGTTTATAAGAAAACATTTTCTTTCTTCCTTTGGGGGTAGGGTAACTGTGGGCTTCTATACATAGGAAATTTTGTTTCCATAATTTTAAAAAACTGGTCAGAAAGGAAAGAAATACCTTGGTTGTTTGTTTTCTTTTTTAATTTTATTTTTAATTGGAAGATAAATACTTTACAATATTGAGATGGCTTCTGCTGTTTATCAACATGAATCTGCCATAAGTATACATATGTTTTCTATTAATTTTCACAAAACAAGTAAATTCCAATTTCCAGTGTTCCAATGCTTTTAAAGGGCTAAATACATTTCATTTCATGTCTGATCTAAAATTTTGCAAAGGCTCATTATCACCCAGTGAGGGGTATCAGTGTTTTGTTCTAGACACACAGTCATCAATGACGTGAATAATTAGAGAGGGAAAGAGTGATGACTCAGGATTTTCTTTAACATTTTTTCTCTCATAATTTTCACGTTTTTAATTAAATTAAAAGGAGAAATGAAGTTACTTCTAAATAGGAAATTAAATGAAGAACCCCATGGCAATGCAATAGAAATGTGTTTTTTTTCTTAATTAAAAAGACAAATGCTGTGCAATATGAAAATATAAGGGACTCAAGTGTGAACTCACATTTTGTATTTGTGATAACACTGCATAAACACTTAAGTAAATTAATATTGTGCTATATTTTATTTATATTAACCCTTATCCAGATTTCTGGGGTAGGGTCAATTTTAAATATGCTCCTCCAAATACCATGGGACTTTTATATTTATCTGATGCTCAAGAGTAAAGTCTTTCAAGGTAAAAGTTCTTCTGTCTCCACACTTTTAAATAATTAAAAATTATCACTCTGCTTCTTTTCCTTTTAGAAAAATCATTGAAGTCTTTATTATAATGTGAGATAAAAAAATGTTCTCCTGCAATATTTAAGTAGCACTCAAAGCTTAAGAAATACTTTTAGTCATTCAAGAGATAACGGTTGGGATTCTGTTTGGATGAAAACAGGAATCAAGAAAATTTATCAAAAAGGGAAAGTCTATAAAATCTTTTATTTAAAAATATTGCAGAGAAAAGAGATATGTAAAAAATGTCATTAGCTGTGGGTCTGTATCTCTGGTCAATGCCATCTATAGTTGGATTTTATGGCTTTTCATTGAACAGAAGTAAATTTTCTGAGCATTCACCATAATTTAGATGTCAGGATCTCCCTCTCTGTTGCTGCCTTCCTCTTTCACACCAAAAAGATGGAATTATCCATTTCCTGCTTTTGCCTGCAGGTATTCATTTACTATGCATGACAGGTTATTGTTGCTTTAAAGGGGAAACATGAAAGATTGTTGAGTAAGAGAGAAGGGAGCCTTACATATTCTCACCAATTTGGTGATGGCATCTTTCAATGATTTTCTAGCCCTGTTTATCATAATCTTTCATTCCCCGTGGTTTTGCTGATTACTGAACAACTTCACCTCTTAATTCTCCTATTTTCTCCTACACTTCAGAATTTTTTCCTAGTTACTTTCCTGGTTTATTATCCTTCTGTTGGTATGAATGTATACTTTGATGCCTGTCTGTTCAGTTTTGGAGAAGATTCTTGAGAGTCCCTTGGACTACAACGAGCCAACCAGTCCATCCTAAAGGAGATCAGTCCTGGGTGTTCATTGGAAGGACTGATGTTGAAGCTGAAACTCCAATACTTTGGCCACCTGATGTGAAGAGCTGACTCATTTGAAAAGACTCTGATGCTGGGAAAGATTGAGGCAGGAGGAGAAGGGGACGACAGAGGATGAGATAGTTGGATGGCATCACCGACTCGATGGACATGAGTTTGGGTAGACTCCGGGAGTTGGTGATGGAAAGGGAGGCCTGGCGTGCTGCGGTTCATGGGGTTGCAAAGAGTTGGACACGACTGAACGACTGAACTGAACTGAACTGTTCAGTTTTAACCTATCTTTTTCTGACATGTGCCAAACACCCTGTTCTAATTAAAAAATGCTCACCATTCCCAACTACCAATCCACTTGGTGGCCAACTGTGAGATTCAGTGAGGGACAGGCTAATTCTCATGCCTATCCAAAAGTATGTTCACCATACTACCAGCTCCATCTCTAATGCTGCTACTTTCCAACCTGGGTAGACATACTACAATGTGAAGGTTTCAGGAAGTACACAAACATAGATATATTTAAGGGAATCCATGTCCAGATCTTTGCCTTTTGAATATATCTAAAATTGATCTGATAATATGCCTGTGATCAGCCTTTCATCTTTCCTAATCATCCTCCTCTGAATTTAAAACAGAAAGTTCACAGAAATAAACCCATGTATATATGGTTGTGGTTTAGTTGCTAAGTCACGTCTGACTCTTGAAACCCCATGGACTGTAGCCCACCAGGCTCCTCTGTCCATGGGATTCTCCAGGCAAAAGTACTGGAGTGTATTGCCATTTCCTTCTCCAGGGGATCTTCCCGACCCAGGAATCATACCCGAGTCTCCTGCATTGCAGACAGATTCTTTACCAACTGAGCTATGATATGGTCAATTAATATTTGACAAGGGAGCCAAGAATACGCAGTGGGGGAAGATAATCTCGTCAATAAATTGTGTTGGGAAAATTGGATATTCTCATGCCAAGGAATGAAACTTGACCCCTATCTTACACACCATTTACAAAAATTAATTCAAAATGGGTATTGCTCCAAGGAGAGAAACCCTCTGGGACATCAAACAAAGGAATTATTAGAGAATGCATTGGTCCTTTGAAAGATTTCATTAAGAGCATCTCTTAAAGAAATATTAAAAGGAATAGACCCATATTTTATCTGAGAAACAAACTTTGGGAAAAGTTCTCTATCTCAGATTATCTTATTTTAGGACATTTTCCATAAATCAAATGAGTAAGATATCCAGCTTCTAACTTTCAACAAGAATGTATTTATAGCATATATATGATACAAAGGAGCTTATGTTCTTTGCAGCTCTTTAAATACATGATGAAATGTTTTATATTTAAAATGTGAAAGATTACACAGTTTTTCCAAATTCCTTTAGAGTTATTTGAGAGAAACAATTTGAAGACCACTAAAACTTCTCAGCCACAACTGCACAAAAGAATCACGTGAGCTGCTTTTTTTAAAAAAATACAGGTGTTCAGGTACCACTGTGGACTCTCTTAAGCTAGGATCTGGGTCTGAGGATAAAATTTTCTAAAAGCTCCCCCAGGTGATTCTCCCTTACAGTCAGGGCTGAGAACTACTGCATTGTGATCTGCTACTGAGGATGATCTTATAGTCATTTTGAAGTCAACAATCCTAATATTTATCCCCATGTAATTCTGTGGCTGCCGTAATTAATAAGAATTGTTGCCTTGGTAACTACTAACGTTGAAACTAGACTACAAAACACGATAACCTAAAAATCCAATTATTTATGTTTCTTGGATTTTTTCCCCCTAATCATGACTTCTTAGAGTATAAGCAAAAGGTCACATATCTGTAAATCAAAAGTATATTTTACTTGACATATAGGCATGTGAACTAAAAGTATCTTTTATCTCCTCTCTTTAAAGTAATAGTAATAAAGACTATATTCAGGCAGGGTAAACCATTCTTTTTTTGTTTTGTTTCATTGATTTATTTTTCTATTGATTTCTTTTGTCTTTATTTTTTAACTTTACAATATTGTATTGGTTTTGCCATATATCAACATGAATCCACCACAGGTATACACGTGTTCCCCATCCTGAACCCTCCTCCCTCCTCCCTCCCCGTACCATCCCTCTAGATCATCTCAGTGCACCAGCCCCAAGCATCCAGCATCGTGCATCGAACCTGTACTGGCAACTCATTTCATATATGATATTATACATGGTTCAATGCCATTCTCCCAAATCATCCCACCCTCTCCCTCTCCCACAGAGTCCAAAAGACTGTTCTATACATCAGTGTCTCTTTTGCTGTCTCATATACAGGATTATTGTTACCATCTTTCTAAATTCCAATATATATGCGTTAGTATACTATATTGGTGTTTTTCTTTCGGACTTACTTCACTCTGTATAATAGGCTCCAGTTTCATCCACCTCATTTGAACTGATTCAAATATATTCTTTTTGATGGCTGAGTAATACTCCATTGTGTATATATACCACAGTTTTCTTATCCATTCATCTTTGTGACCCCACGGACTGTAGCCTACCAAGCTCCTCCCTCCATGGGATTCTCCAAGCAAGAGTACTGGAGTGGGTTGCCATTTCCTTCTCCAGGGGATCTTCCCAACCCAGGGATCGAACCTGGGTCTCCCGCATTCCAGGCAGATGCTTTAACCTCTGAGCCACCAGGGAAGCCCTTATAGCATTTATATTGCATCCAGCTTCTCATTATGTAGGGAAAAAAAAGAATCTGTGTAAACTCTCAAAGGGACAAATTCCACAGCTTTATAAGGGTAAATTTGCAGACCCACTGTGGGGAGTGGCATGGTAGTTCTTTATTTGTAATTGTTATTTCCACTTAATTTAATAGGCACTTGTTAGAATGGGTTCATCCTAAGTTTTTGCTGGCAATGTAAAGCTTGTTACTTTCAAAAATATTTATCCAGCATCTATCCTGGGCTCAGCACTGTTGTAGGAGCTTATGATACAGCTGAGAATGAAACAAACAAAAATCCCTTATGGACCTTGGAGAAAATGGTCCCTACCCTAAAGCATCTTCAAACGAAATGTTAAGAAAGCTAGACTATCCATGTTTGATATTGCTAACTAAAATTTCTGGAATTGCTTGATAAGTCACAAAAATCTTGCCCAGCCCTATTAATTGTCTTTGAGATAATTAAATAAAAGATAGGTACAATCCCTGGTGGGCTTCCCAGGTGGCTCAGCGGCAAAGAATCTGCATGCCAATGCAGGAAGATGCAGGTTCGGTCCTTGGGTCCAGAAGATTCCCTGGAGAAGGAAATGGCAACCCACTCCAATATTCTTGCCTGGGAAATTCCATGGACGGAGAAGCCTGGAGGGCTACAGTCCACGGGGTCACAGAGTCAGACACAACTGAGCATGCATGCATATCCCCTGGCACTAGCTTCAAGGAAACTGCCATTCCAGAGGGATGTTTTCCCAGTGGCTTGTTGTAGTATACTTCCTACACATGAGTGACTGCACTGGAGGGGGCGCATTTTCTATCCCAACATTTTACTGCCTAAACCTTAGTAAGAATCAGCTCTGGAAAATTCATCTGAAACCGACAGATGTAATTGGAGAAGAGAGACAACTTCTTAAGTGAAGCAAATTACACGTTTCCTACAGTTTAAGATTTAAAATAGTAAAAGTAATGACACTTTATTTATATGATAGCTTCACTCTTTAAGAGATGGAGTTTTCAGACACTTGATGAGATCAGTTTGTTATCCTGGTTTCAAAACACCTAGGTTATTTGTAATTACTTGATAGTTCTTATTTTGTCACCTTGACTTTCATTAACTACATACCTTTTTCCATGACAAGTATTTCTCTTTTCAGAAACATTAATCCATATCCTGATATGCATAGTAAGCCTTAGAACAATACTGCATTGAAACTTGTATTCTTTCCTTATTAAAATAAATTACAGAACTGATGGAAAATATCATATTTACTAAGTTTACTTTCCACTCTAATTTTAAATTAATTTTCTTTTTCTGTTCAGGCACCAAATACCCTTTTGTTCTGAATAATGACAAGCAAAATGAGTACTGATATAAATGTGGGAGCACTGTTTTCACAAATACATAACAGCAATGTCTCTGCCTTTGTCTCTGTCTCTTTAGACAGAGAGACAGGCAGACAGACTTAAGCAGAGGTAGACACCAGTTCAAATTCCTAAATAAGAACAAATGACTCCTTAGACATTAATTCATTCTATATCCCAGATCACTATAAAACTATGATTAAAATATTTTAAAAACGTCTACTAGTTCTTTTTTCCTATCAGGCATCCAGTCCAGTGTTAATCACTCAGTCGTGTCTGATTCTTTGCGACCCCATGGACTGTGGCCTGTCAGGCTCCTCTGTTTTCCATTTTATATCTAAACAAATTTTCCCCATCTTTTTGCATTTACCTCCTTTGAACTTGACTGTTTCTTACCGATTATTTATTTTTTTTAGAGTTTCTTCTTTTTTTCAATTAATTATTTTGACTGGAGGATAATTATGTTACAATATTGTGATGGTTTTTGCCATATATCAACATGAATTGACCACACGTATACATGTGTACCAAATGTCATTATGATTCTTTTAAGAAAAATACCAAGCGATTAGCATGTAATTTGCTATTATTCTCAAATATTGGAACCTTAATCTTATATAAAAAGTGGTAAATAAACATTCAGAGATTATTTTACAAGTTGATTTGACATAATTTAGGAGCTCTTTTATGAGAATTGTTCACAGATTCCATTTAAGGCACTGACAAGCATGAATATATTTAAGGAGATTTTGAAAATGAAGATGCCACTTCATTTTAATGATTTTCCCTTGAATTAAATATTAATATAAAATAACTTTTGCAAAAAGTATAAAATATAGAAATGTTCAGTATTTCTTAAAAATTTGAATAATTTGATATATATTTAGCTATTTGAGGCTTAAAGTTACATGTACATCCATTATAATTTCATATAAATTTCAAAAATTAATAAAATTTCATATATAAAAAAATTTAGATCAGGGTCAGCAAACTGGCTTATGGGAAAAATCTAGCTCCTTCCTTATTTTTATAAATTAAGCTTTACTGGAACACAGCCATGATCATTTGATTACATATTGTCTGTGGTTGGTTTCATGTCTCAACAGCAGAGATGAGTAGTTGTGACAGAGACCACTTGGCTTGCAAAGCTTAAAATATTTACTCTACCCTTTTGCAGAAAAAGTTTGCCCACCCCTCTATTATAATAGATACTTGAAAATACATGCATGTTTATATGTGTGTGTCTCCTGTCCTGGTGTCTTTAAAACCCATCGTATCCTCTAAACACACTGCAGCCATTTCAGCACTTACTAGATGGTAAAGTATTGAAATTTTTTACTCCAACATTAGCTAAATGTTCCTAATTGATAACATATCTTCCCATTATGCTAAAAGGACTTAGATTTGTCAAGTGAAGCCCTCATTAGAAAGCCTGAAATTTGGAAAATCTCCTTCCTACCTTGACACTTTCTAACCAGTTTGCATTTCCCAAGTCATTAAGGTTATGATAATAAAATTGCTGCTATTGTCAAGGAAGTAGAAATTGGAAAGCTAAGAAGCATACCAGCTGTCAAGAGAACTCCCTTAATATAGCTTTCTTCTACCGGCTCTTTTCTCCTTTCATTTCCTTGTTATTTCATTCCTCTTTTTTTTCCTTTGAGTCAACTAAATATGCTCTTATTTTCAGTAGGAAGAACACTGGTATATAACTACAGTGTCTTATGAGATAAGATTACTTTATTCCTTATATTCTGTATGTGTGCATGTGTGTTGTACACATAAATTAGTCTTGTTTAAAACAAGCTTTGTTTATTAGTCGACACTGCAAAATGTTTCTTCACTATTAAGGAGAGATTCTGGGATGAAAGGGACACATTACTACTAGCACCTCACACAGAGCCCAATTTAGATTTAGCAAGATGTGTTTTGACTGTCCAGATACAGTTTGTGTCCCCAACTTCCCAAAGTTCATCTGATGAAGTCTTTACCCATCATGTGATGGTATTTGGAGGTGGAGCCTTTGGGAGATTATTAGGTTTAGATGAAGTCATGAAGACAGGGCCCTCACGATGAGATTAGGGTCCTTATTAAAAGAGGAAGAAACATCAGAGTTCTCCCTCTCTGACATGTGAGGGCGCATCATGTCAGGAAGTGTGGGTGCTTCGCACTAGGAACCAAATCTGCCAGCACCTTGATGGTGAACATCCCAGACTCCAGAATGATGAGAAATAAATGTTTGTTGTTTAAAGCACCCTTCCTATGGAATTTTTCATTTGTAGTTCTTCTTAGCTAAAATTTACATATGGTACTATGTAAGTTTAAAGTTCACAATATGTTGATATATTCACATATTGCAATGATTACCACCATAGCTTTAGCTAACATCTCTAACACATCACTTAATTATTACTTCTTTTTTGTAGTTAGAACATTTAAAACCTAGTCTCTTAGCAACTTTCAGGTATATAATACAGTATTGTTGACTATAATCACTATATTATATCATATTATATCTATATTAAATCTCCAGAAATGATTCATCTTGTAGTTGCAAGTTTGTATCTTTGAACATCTCCCTAATTCCCCTAGCCTCTGGTAATGAACATTCTACTCTCTATTTCTGCCAGTTAGGTTTAATTTCCATATATAAGTGGTATTTTACAATATTTTTCCTTCTCTGGCTTAGCTCACAAGCATAATGCCCTCAAGGTCTATCCATGTTGTCACAAATTGCAAGATTTCCTTTTTCTTGTGGGGGAATAAATAGTCCATTGTGTATGTGTACATGATATACACACACACACATATATATCTCCTGTTAGAATGGCTACCATCAATATGTATCCCTCCCTCTTGAACCTCTCTCCCCATCCCATCTCTCTAGGTTGTCACAGAGCACTAGCCTTGAGTACCCTGCACCATACAGCAACTTCCCACTGATTCTTTATTTTCCACATGGTAATATATTTGTCTCAATGCCATGTTGATGTATGACAAAATCAATCACAATTTTGTAAAGTAATTATCCTCTAATTAAAAATAAAATAAAATTTTAAAAATGACTGTTATCAAGAAGATAGACAGCAAGTGTTGGTGAGAAGTTGGAGGTATCAGGTAATCAAAAATATATCTGCATTCTCATATTTTTTGCAGTATTCATAAGAGCCAAGATAAAGAAACACTCTGTGTCCATCAATGGATAAATGGATAAAGAAGAAGTGGTATATACATACTACATTAGTTATAACAGCCTGAGCTGAAACAACTGCAAATGAAAAATTCTATACCTAGTATATAGTACTGCTTGGCAAATGTTAACTAATTCCCTCTGAGAAGTGAAATAATAATTTAATTATTTTTAATTTCTCAACTACCCACTGCATAGTTTTCTTCTTTTTTTGCTTTCGCTTCCATGACTCTTGCTTCTGTATTTTGTTTGTCCATGAGTCTCAGTAAATATTAACATATATTTAAAATTATTTTGACTCTAATTCTTCACATTTTTGACTAGTCCAATCAACAGATTTGTACTGGCTGGTGATAAAATTGAGAATCTTTGCTACACTCAGTCTCCATAATATGGACATAGAATTTAGAAGTATTGTTTTCCTAGAAAAAGGTCTAAAACAATTTAATATTTGAGAATAATTTTGCCTTAAGATTATTTATAGATTTTTGCAGGGAGAATGGGAACACATTTAAATAACATTGAATTTCACGGCACTAATAGTTTAATAGTTCAGGCTTTCACTTTTCTCCGACTTCAATTTCACCCCTGTCACAGTTTATTTCAGAGAAATCTTTCTAAAATTAAGTGTTTAAGCAAAATTTCAGTGGTTCCCCATAACCAACAGGATAAACTCTCAACGTTTCTCATGACCTGGTTTTACTCCGACTCTCCACTCAACCTCCAGAATTAACTTCTGTGAACCTTGGCTTCAACCAACCTGTCCCACTATTGAACTTCAAATGCATTAGTTACACCTCAGAAACCTTGCTCATAAAGTCTTTTCTGCCCAGACCACTCTGCTATACTTTATATATATAAACTCAGTGCTCATGGAAGTCCCATCAATGTCTTTCATTAATGAATGGACTTATTATTTACACCACCAACATTTGCTCTTAGTCATCATTCATTTATTGTGCAATGGATATTGAGTGACTCCAGAATATAACAATATATACAATGAGATATATATATATATATATATATATATATGCTTTCTATCACTGAGTAGGTAAGAGATGAGAAAGTCAACAGTTTTATCGCCAGATGATACCTCCTATAACCGAATTGCAGAATTGCATTATTGGAGCTTAAAGGAGGGGCTTTTCTGTGTTAAACTATTCTAAGTATGGACATTTTAAGTGACAAAATGTTATAAGAGCTCTTGTTCATAACTGCTGTAGTAAAGTCCATGAGACATGATACCTGCCTTTCATTGAATTCTGCAGTAAAACAAGTAATGCTAAAGCAAAGCTCTGTAACCTATGGTCATTGTCCAGCCTTTAATATCAATGCTTCAAATGCCAAATTACTCTAGATGGATAATTACAAAAACATCTTATTGTGAAAAGTGCTTCTAGGATAGTTATAATATATATATGTATATATATATATATATATATATATACAATTATAAACTTCATGCATAAACACTGAGAATCATGTCCTTGTTTTGAGGAAGTACATTATTTTGATTCCTTTCAGAAGGCAATTAATGAAACATTCCTTTTAAAATATGTGTTTCACATAATTGCCTCAATATGAAACTGTGAAAGGCAGCTTCACAATGAAAACTAATCAGGTAGAAATTCTGCTTTTATAGTCAAGATGAAGCATCTATTTGGGGAATTGAGAGGGTTTTCACATGCACTAGGCGATCAAACCTCATGAACATAGATGAGGACTAGGCCAGGCAGTCTGATGTAATAACAAATATGATAAGTACAGATGTATCATGGTCTTCAAGTTTAAAGACTATTTTAAGTGCTTCATTGATCCTGCTAACTTAAACTGAAAGTCCACAGTAAGAAAAATAAAAGATGAATATTCATTCCAAATCATATAGAGAATCTACTTATTTTAAAACGATATATATGACTATAGCTAACAGCACTGCACGACATATTAAAAAGTTACGAAAGTAAATTCTCAGATTTCTCATCACCGTGAGGATTTTTTTTTGTTTCTTTTCTCTTTTCTTGTTATTCTATCTGTGTGAGAAGTTGGATGGTAGCTGAAACTACTGTGGCAATCATTTCACAACATACGTGATTCGAACAACCATGCTATAAGGCTTAAGCTTGTATACCAATTATTTTTCAATAACATTGGGAAAAACCCTAGAAAATTCAGTGGTGTGCTGGTGCATGTATAGGAACAGTTTCACAATGTAAGGGGTGATTTGGACAATTTGTCAGTCAGTTCCTTGTGAGGCATAAGTTGGCTT
Source organism: Bos javanicus (assembly GCF_032452875.1). Taxonomy (NCBI): domain Eukaryota; kingdom Metazoa; phylum Chordata; class Mammalia; order Artiodactyla; family Bovidae; genus Bos; species Bos javanicus. The sequence continues at coordinate 117,279,988 of NC_083897.1, forward strand.
CAGCCTAACACTGGTTTTAATGTTCTGAGACCATTCCAGATGAAACAGCATTCTCACTTGTGAAGATGGCTGTATTCTGAAAATATAACTGGTTTCTCCCCAGGTGTACTATGTGTATGACTACTTGAATGTTGCTAAATGATGATTAATATGTTTACTGCTGGGGATTGTCAGGTGCGTTAACTCCAAAGAAGCATTCCTTCTAAGTATTACCTTACAGGAAGAAAACAGCTACCTGAAATTAAGGTATGTATTGTCCCTCAGTTATCAGGCTGCTGCTGCTGCTAAGTCGCCCCAGTCATGTCTGACTCTGTGCGACCCCATAGACGGTAGCCCACCAGGCTCCGCCGTCCCTGGGATTCTCCAGGCAAGAACACTGGAGTGGGTTGCCGTTTCCTTCTCCAGTTCATGAAAGTGAAAAGTCAAGGTGAAATCCCTCAGTCGTGTCCGACTCTTCGTGACCCCATGGACTGCAGCCTACCAGGCTCCTCCATCTACATTGGCTATAATATGGGTTAATCACGATTTAGGAAATACAAGAACTATAACTGGCTCTCACTTTAGGTGATTAATTAATATAGTATATGTTAATCTTTTTCCCACTAAAATGTCTTTATTAGCTTTTAAGAAGAATAATCTAAGCATTGTCCCATATACCTCAATTTAGGCCTCAGAATACATAACACACCTTTCACAGATGTGATCAAATGAAGTTCCCACTCAACAGGGAGGATTTTAATGTTTCACAATTCTTCAAATATTTAACCACATTGCTTTTTTTGTTTTTCACAATATGCCTTTGCTTTAAGGAGTCACAAATTTCAAAGAGATTTTTATAATTAAAAAGATATACAAGGCAAAAGATCTTGAGAATCATTTGGTACTGTGTAATAAATTTTGGATAACTATGGTGCTTTCAACTATTATTTCAAACTCAAGGCAATATTCACTCAAGTGATATTTATTTCTAGCTCAATTTTCTCTCAGTTGAAACAATTTTCTATTAGTATACTGAAATTATTAAAAGATATTTAAGCGGTTTTCAAATTGATTTTGGAATTAATAAATGATACTTGAAAAACAGCAACTTCATTAAAAGAATTATATCATGGTAAAGAATCATTTTCCCTTTTTAAATCAAAGGCTCATTGTTCCTTTTAAACTCAGAAATCTAAACCTTTAGGCCACGTGTTTTCAGGGCCCATATGTCTGAACTAGGACAGAGAATAACTAAAGGACTAAAGCATCTGATTCAAATGAACTTAAACAGCTATTTTTAGCACTTGACAGTACTGCAATAATTCTATACAGACGAAACTCTGAATATAGCCGGATAATGGGCCAGGCAGAGGTCAATAATAGTCTACTTCACTGTAGATTTTCTTGGATAATAGCTACCTCTGAGGAATACCAACACATTTCTAGATGCAATTCCATTTTTAAAAACAAGGGCATTTCTGTATAATGTATAAAACCTCTGACTCACAAGCAGCAAAGAGCTGACCCTTTTGGTGAAAAGGGAGCTAATGGCTAAGCCAGCAGGGTTCCAAAAGAGATAATGGTGCCCTACTGGTAGGTAAAACCTGTTCCAGAAAGTCAGCAATTGATTTTCTGCTCACTCATGGGTTCCCTTCTCTCCACAACAGTGACTCTAAAGCAAAGTGGAGAATGGAGTGTCACTTTTTCAAAGTCTATTAAGCCTTTCAGAACCAATGTTTGTCTATTAGTGCACAGAAAGAAGTATGGCATCCTGTTGATCTCATAGTTAACTCTGTTTCATGAATATGTCCAATTCTAATATTTATATCTGAGGAGTATTTCAGAAGAGAAAGGTTCACAGGACTAGGTACAAATGAACTGTCTATATTTACACAGCAATACATTAACTGTTGGGAATTTATTGCTTCTATTACCCACAGAAAAAACACAATACAGGCAGTACCAGTACAACATTCTAGCAAAACCAATAAGTGTAATTTACCTTCAACACTTAAGGGTCACTATAATGAAAGGAAAGTTTTAATAACTTCTCTTTTTTTTCCAGTACTGTTCCCAATTAGTGTTCACTGTGATAATGGTTTCCTCTTTTGTTTTTTTTTTCCCCTCCCAATGTGGGTTCTTTTAAACCAGGAAGGGCACCACATCTTTAACTTATCTATGCTACAGAATAGCCATCAGGGGACATGGTTTCCAGTCATTGCTATTTGATCTTAGATAACAATCAAAGGATTGACTGTACACACAATATGCACTTTTCACTAATATACTTTCCTCAAACTATTTCATGACTCTGTTATTGAGAATATTATAATTATGAGCAAAATGGACCACATCAATATAAATGAAGTACAGCACCCTGCTGATGTCACTGTATGAAGTATATTCTGGAGCTGCCCATTCACAAACCTGACTGGGGAAACATTTGCTCACATCCCCTTCTGTACTTAATTGTTAAGTGTTAGTTCCTCAATTGTGCCCAGTTCTTTGTGACCCCATGGACTGGATTCCATTAGGCTCCTCTGTCCATGGAATTCTCCAGGAAAGAATAGTAGAGTTGGTAGCATTCTCTTCTCCAGGGGGATCTTACCAACCCAGGGATTGAACCCGAGTCTCCTGCATTGCAGGCAAATTCTTTACTATCTGAAGCCACCAGGAAAGCCCTTAATACTTACTATTCTATAGAAAACACTTCTATTTCTTATGTTAGTATGGTAAACAGGTTATAAATTCTTCTATCTCTGTATGATATCTCTTTTCAATGTGCTGTTGTAACTTCTAACATGAGGTAAAATCTACTCCATTCTTTGAATCTGGGTTTGGTCATGTAATTTGTTTTGGTCAATGAGACATCAGCAAAACTGACACAAGAACAGAAATGATTATTATTTTTGTATCAGGGCATGGACTCTCTTGCTGCTTCTGGAACAAGTTGGATTCAACAAAGCCCTCTTTTGGATTTGAATAAAGAGTCAACAAAGGGAGTTTCCAGTCTATGGTGAATAACAGAGCTGAAAAATGATTCACTTTGACTAGAGTGGCCATTATGGGGCCATTTGTTAGAATAGAAAAAGGTCTGAACAAGAGAGAACACAATGACATACTAAAAGATTGAAAAATCCTACTGAGTACTAAATAGGACAACTTGTGACCACTGAGTGAGAGAAGGAGAGGGAGAGCGAGCAAGAGAGAGAACGTGTGCATATTTTGGTTCCTAATTAATTTCTAGTCCCCAGTTCCACTTTGACTGAGAATCTAGTTCCTGTGTACAGACCTCTATAAGATTCTGCTAAAGATTCTTAGTGTTTAGGTTGTAAAGAACAAAGACCCATGCCCATATCAAACATGAAGGTTGCTGTTTGCAATCCAAATAGTTAACTAAGATAAATATTAATAATATAACTAAAAGCTAACATGTAAGATAGTTCAGTTAGTAAAGAATCTGCCTGCAATGTAGGAAACTCCAGTCCGATTCCTGGGTCGGGAAGATCTGCTAGAGAAGGGATAGGCTACCCACTCCAGTATTCTTGGGCTTCTCTGGTGGTTCAGCTGGTAAAGAATTTACCTGCAATGCGGGAGACCTGGGTTTGATCCCTAGGTTGGGAAGATCCCCTGGAGAAGGGAAAGCCTACACACTCCAGTATTCTGGCCTGGAGAATTCCATGGACTGTATAGTCTGTGGGGTCACAAAGAGTTGGACATGACTGAGTGACTTTCACTTAACATGTAATAAAAAAATTTGAAAATGGGTACCAAGTGAAAACATTATTTTAGACCTTTTATTATTTTACTTATCAATATTAAGATGAATCACTATGTCTAAGTGCGGTATTTAAGTGAAACGAATTTAGATAAATATAGCCAACATACTGATATTTAAACATTACACTTTGCAAAACAAATCTGTAGATTAGTTAATACTATTGATCAATGATAATTTCATAATTTCAATCATTGTACTATGATTATACAAGTTGTTAAATTGGGGGAAGGTGGACAAAGGATACACAGGAACTTTAAGTGCTGTTTCCAGAAAATTTTTCTAAGTTACGATTATTTCAAAATAAAGGTGTTGAAAATATATAAAAGACTAGACTAAGCACATTTTTATCTTATTTTTTTTTCAGTGAAATCCAATTCACATAAAAAATTGGATAAGGGAAAGAATGTCTCCTTTTTCAAACTAACATGATCAGTGCCATCAGCTAACTAGAAGATGTGAGAATTTTGCTGATACAATTGAGCAGGTGGGATCATTTGTCTGAGGAACCAGAGTTGAGAAAATTTCTACCCCAAATAGGAGAAGGTGGATTCTGCTGTACATTGAAGAGCTATTCCTCCCAGTAGATCTCGGGAGACCCTCCCAAACTAGCACCAATGAGTTCAGAGACACAAAATTATAAAGTAGTAATCACGTCAACTTCTTAATCAGGACTTCTCAAACATTTCCACTTCCAGTGTACATAGTCAATGATCACATTCATGTGGAATGGTAAAATGACACAACGAAAAGTACGCTTTAGGCAGATTTATCTGAAGGAAGTTTGTACAACATATTCAGAGTAGAAATATCCACGGAAGAGGGTTTTACATTGTAATATAATAATTTAGGTCAAGATTGCAGAGAGATTTCCTACTGTGCCAGTGATACTGTTCTGATTTTGACTTTCTGATACATGCATTTTGAAGCCATGTCTTGGAATAACAAGAGAGAATGTCAGGGTCAAATGAAATGCCTGCTAAGGAGCATGTGTCATGTGCTTACCATTTTTTGACCTAGACATTGGTTAGTAAGAATTTGAAGCAAGTGAGATCAGTGAAACTATGAAGCAGATGTGAATTAAGACTACTAACATAATTAACAAATAAACATTAACACTGAGAACCAGAGGCACATCTGGAAATACATGCCAATTTGTCTTCCAGTAATAAAGGAGATGTGGAGTTAAAGAATAGGCAAGAATCTAAGATAATGGAGATATTGACATAGGTTGCAGAATTAGCTAACTAGTAAATTAAGAAATAATGAGTTAATTTTTTTGTTTAACTTGAAGGAAGCGGAGAGCAGACAAAGGATGGGAAAAGAGGGAGAGGAGATGTTGAGGTAACATGGATATAGGTGCTAGTGAACACTTCCAGGATGTAGCTGGATATATGGAATGGGTTCCTCGGAAGAGAGGCTGGTGCAGTATATGCAGCATCACTGTTAAAGTTATAAAAGCAGATAAGGGAAGAAAAAAAGGAAGGAGACAAATCAACAATGATAGAAGATGGGAAAAGAGAAGAGTCATGACAGAGACATCCCTGGAGAAGAATATATCAACCGTAGCAACTGCAGACACATATACAGTGCTGACCTACTTACATATTGTTTATTGCAATATTACAAGAAATTGGATTTGTATGGAAACACAAAAAACCTCGAAGAGCCAAAGCAATCTTGAGAAAGAAGAATGGAACTGGAGGAATCAACCTGCCTGACTTCAGGCTCTACTAAAAGCCACAGTCATCAAGACAGTATGGTACTGGCACAAAGACAGAAATATAGATCAATGGAACAAAATAGAAAGCCCAGAGATAAATCCACGCACATATGGACACCTTATCTTTGACAAAGGAGGCAAGAATATACAATGGATTAAAGACAATCTCTTTAACAAGTGGTGCTGGGAAAACTGGTCAACCACTTGTAAAAGAATGAAACTAGAACACTTTCTAACACCATACACAAAAATAAACTCAAAATGGATTAAAGATCTAAACGTAAGACCAGAAACTATAAAACTCTTAAAGGAGAACATAGGTAAAACACTCTCCGACATACATCACAGCAGGATCCTCTATGACCCACCTCCCGGAATATTGGAAATAAAAGCAAAAATAAACAAATGGGACCTAATTAAAATAAAAGCTTTTGCACAACAAAGGAAACTATAAGCAAGGTGAAAAGAGAGCCTTCAGAATGGGAGAAAATAATAGCAAATGAAGCAGCTGACAAACAACTAATCTCAAAAATATACAAGCAACTCCTACAGCTCAATTCCAGAAAAATAAATGACCCAATCAAAAAATGGGCCAAAGAACTAAACAGACATTTCTCCAAAGAAGACATACAGATGGCTAACAAACACATGAAAAGATGCTCACCATCACTCATTATCAGAGAAATGCAAATCAAAACCACAATGAGGTACCATTTCATGCCAGTCAGAATGGCTGCTATCCAAAAGTCTACAAGCAATAAATGCTGGAGAGGGTGTGGAGAAAAGGAAACCCTCTTACACTGTTGGTGGGAATGCAAACTAGTACAGCCCCTGTGGAGAACAGTGTGGAGATTCCTTAAAAAACTGGAAATAGAAATGCCATATGACCCAGCAATCCCAATGCTGGGCACACACACCAAGGAAACCAGAATTGAAAGAGACACATGTACCCCAATGTTCATCACAGCACTGTTTATAATAGCCAGGACATGGCAGCAACCTAGATGTCCATCAGCAGATGGATGGATAAGAAAGCTGTGGTTCAGTTCAGTTCAGTTCAGTCACTCAGTTGTGTCCGACTCTTTGCGACCCCATGAATCGCAGCATGCCAGGCCTCCCAGTCCATCACCAACTTCCGGAGTTCACTCAGACTCATGTCCATCGAGTCAGTGATGCCATCCAGCCATCTCACCCTCTGTCATCCCCTTCTCCTCCTGCCCCCAATCCCTCCCAGCATCAGAGTCTTTTCCAATGAGTCAACTCTTCACATGAGGTGTGGTACATATACACAATGGAGTATTACTCAGCCATTAAAAAGAATACATTCAAATCAGTTCTAATGAGGTGGATGAAACTGGAGCCTATTATACAGAGTGAAGTAAGTCAGAAAGAAAAACACCAATACAGTATACTAATACATATATATGGAATTTAGAAAGATGGTAATGATAACCCTGTATGTGAGAGAGCAAAAGAGACACAGATGTATTGAACAGTCTTTTGGACTCTGTGGGAGAGGGTGGGATGATTTGGGAGAATGGCATTGAAACATGTATAATATCATATATGAAATGAATCGCCAGTCCAAGTTCTATGCATGATACTAGATGCTTGGGGCTGGTGCACTGGGATGACCCAGAGGGATGGGATGGGGAGGGAGGTGGGAGGGGGGTTCAGGATGGGGAACACGTGTATACCCGTGGCAGATTCATGTTGATGTATGGCAAAACCAATACAATATTGTAAAGTAATTAGCCTCCAATTAAAATAAATAAATTTATATTAAAAAAAAGAAATTGGAAGTCATTATGGAAGGGAAAACTAGAAGAAAAAAACTAATAACTTAAAAGTTTATTTACTGCCAATACTTCTACTATATTCCCTGCCCTCCAACTGACAAAATTCATATAGCAATAAACATGTTCTACATTGTCTCCATTTTTTCAGTGAAGTTTGCTCCTTTCTATTTGACAAATATTAGAAAGGTTCTAATTGAATTTTAATTCAGCTACTTTTATTTTGTTCTAATGATTGTGTTACAAATGTCATTCATATGAATGCCTATGAACACAAATACTTATCATATATGTCTCTTTATTTTTATTTTGCTTGATATTGACCTAAGAAAACTGATAATGAGGTGGTGCCTGTCTTCCGGGTTAGTGGTTTTAGTTCAAATCAATCTGACAAGAAGTGATTGAAAGTCACCACTGGTTCTTTCTGTGCTTAATAGTCTGTGTTAATGTCTTGGTGGTCCCAAATCAATTCTTGGGGAACAAGTGTCCATGTCATTAAAACCACTACCTCAACTGTAACCAATTACTATTCTGAATTGACTCTGAGGAACCATTTCCTTTATTCTCTGCAGGTAAGGAAAGTTCTCTGTTGTCCTGTGAGTATATGAAATACGCAGTAGTACATGCCTGTTCTGGATTTAAAATAAGAATTCTTTCTCCAGGGTTTTGTTGTTGTTGTATTTTTCATGACTGTTGAGACTCTTCAAATAAAATTCAAATAGTGACCTGAAAAATCCTGGACAATTATCATCCTATAGGATCGGGTGACGGCTATCTGAGAGGTATCAGTCTATAGATTTCTGATTCCTAGAAAATGTTTGATAAAAATAAATGGCAAGTGCAAACATTTCCATACACTCACAAACACACACACACACTCACACACACACACACACACTTACATACACACACAGTCACACACAAACACAATCACATACACACACACTCACATACCATGTCAAATTGATACAACTGAATCCTATTTTAGGTCTGTCTATTTAGCTTAGCTGTGGAGGGTTACAAAGGATTCCCCCCACCCCAATCCTCCCAATCAAATGCTTACGTACAGTTGAAGACCAAAAGAGTCAGAGGAAATAGGCTGGGTTTAAAAATACACTGTTGTTGATGCAGTATGAAGTATATTCTAAAGCACTTTCTCATTAGTTATTTCTTCAAATTCTCCAAACCATAATGCATAGAACTTAATTTTATGTTAAGGAAAATATCCTTTACAGTTTTTAAGTCAAATAAGGATCTTTTTCATGTGGAGGGTTAATTTTCATTTTCCTGACCCTTGTGTAGAGTACAAAGTAGAAGAGATTCAGAAAGTAAGTCAGAGGTGAACTGGATCATTAGTTTCAATTCTTCAAATCCTCACTGTAATAAAATTACCTCTATGCCTCAAAACCCATGTGATTTTGAGGTGTCTGCCACTGAAAAAGGTAGAGTGTGTATTTCCAACACATTAGCGTTTGATATTGTTATGACTTCCTTTGACCAGTGGAAGAATGGACGACTTCCCTTGACCAAAGGAACAATGGGCAGTGGAAGTCACACTGTGAATATTACAAGCTGAGCTTTAAAGAAATATTCCATGTTTCTGCCAGTTCCCTGGGAGCTTCCACCCTTTGTCACGAAAAGAACATGTTCCAGACAGCTATTGCTCCTGCAGCATAGATTCAAAAATTAAACCCACGTGGAAGAGACTTGAATCTAACCCTAAACTTGAAGTCCAGCATAGTTCAGTAAAGCTCAGGCAAGAACAGACAAGATCAGTCAAAATACGACCAAAGTGTACACCCTTGACCATGAAATAAATTGTTAGCATTGCAAACTCTGAGCTTTTGGGTGGTCTGTTATGCAGCATTATCACTGTACCCTACCTAGTCAAATCTCATGGTGGGGTCACATTGTTAGCTGCTTGCTTTTCCCCTGGAAATTTTAGCAGATGACAGGAAAGGTTGATGAGGTAGCAGAAAGGAGGAAAATGATATAAAAAGTTTATGCAACTCAACAAACTCCTACTAACCATCAATTATATACGGGGTTAGATTCTTCAGGAATAAGACATCCAAATCTTCTGACTTGACATAAAACCATCAGTTAATAGTATCTAATAATAATATATGCAGGTCAGGAAGCAACAGTTAGAACTGGACATGGAACAACAGACTGGTTCCAAATAGGAAAAGGAGTACGTCAAGGCTGTATATTGTCACCCTGCTTATTTAAATGATATGCAGAGTACATCATGAGAAACACTGGGCTGGAAGAAGCACAAGCTGGAATCAAGATTGTCAGGAAAAATATCAATAACCTCAGATATGCAGATGACACCACCCTTATGGCAGAAAGTGAAGAGGAACTAAAAAGCCTCTTGATGAAAGTGAAAGTGGAGAGTGAAAAAGTTGGCTTAAAGCTCAACATTCAGAAAAAGAAGATCATGGCATCTGGTCCCATCACTTCATGGGAAATAGATGGGGAAACAGTGTCAGACTGTATTTTATGGGGCTCTAAAATCACTGCAGATGGTGATTGCAGCCATGAAATTAAAAGACACTTACTCCTTGGAAGGAAAGTTATGACCAACCTAGATAGCATATTCAAAAGCAGAGACATTACTTTGCCAACATAGTCAAGGCTATGGTTTTTCCAGTGGTCATGTATGGATGTGAGAGTTGGACTGTGAAGAAAGCTGAGCCCTGAAAAATTGATGCTTTTGAACTGTGGTGTTGGAGAAGACTCTTGAGAGTCCCTTGGACTGCAAGGAGATCCAACTGGTCCATTCTGAAGGAGATCAGCCCTGGGATTTCTCTGGAAGGAATGATGCTAAAGCTGAAACTCCAGTACTTTGGCCACCTCATGGGAAGAGTTGACTCATTGGAAAAGACTCTGATGCTGGGAGGGATTGGGGGCAGGAGGAGAAGGGGACGACAGAGGATGAGATGGCTGGATGGCATCACCAACTTGATGGACCTGAGTCTGAGTGAACTCCGGGAGTTGGTGATGGACAGGGAGGCCTGGTGTGCTGGGATTCATGGGGTCACAAGGAGTCGGACATGACTGAGTAACTGAACTGAACTGAACTGAGTGCTAAGATTAAATGTGATAGTACTAAATGCATGAGTTAGAAAAGAGGTTAAATCTCAAACCAATAATTAAGATTTCACCTCAAGAGTACAAAAAAAGAGGATCAAAATGAACTCAAGGCAAGCTGAATGAAGGACACAGTAAAAGACAAGGGCAATAAATAAACTAAAATAGAAATAGAAAAGTAAGAGGAAAAAGTCAATGAAATAATGAACTTGTTCTGTGAAAAGCTCCATCAGATTGTCAAACTTCTAGCAAGACTGATGAAGAAAAAAACAGAGACAACATAAGTTATTATATCAAAAATGAAACAATCACTATCACCAAGACCGTGTGAACATCAAAAGGATAATAAGGGAACACTATGAACAATTCTATACATATTAATTTGGCAACTTAGATGAAACAGACCAATTTCTCAAAAAACACAAACTGATACAATAACTTAATAAGAAATCGATCAGTTGAATAGCCTTATAACTATTAAGGAAATGGAATTCATAATTAAAATTATCTTAAAAAAAGAAATCTCCATGTCCAGATGATTTCACTAGAGAATTCTACCAAATATTTAAAGAAGCATTAGTACCAGTTCAACACAATATCTTCCAAAAAATAGAAGGCAGAATGCTTTCCATTCCTTTCATGTGGCTAGTATTAACATGATACCAACTATCCTTTTTTTAAATTAATCAATTAATTTAAATTGGAGGATAATTACTTTATAATACTGTGATGGTTTTTGCCATACATCAACATGAATCAGCCACAGATGTACATGTGTCCCCCCCATCCTGAACCCCCTCCCACTTCCCTCCCCATTCCATCCCTCTGGCTGGTCCCAGAGCACTGGCTTTGGGTGCCCTGCTTCATGCATGGAACTTGCATCTGTTTTACATATGGTAATGTACATGTTTCAGTGCTATTCTCTCAAATCATCCCACCCTCATCTTCTCCCACTTAGTCCAAAAGTCTGTTCTTTATATCTGTGTCTCCTTTGCCGCCCTGCATGTAGGGTCATCAGATACCAACTATTCTTTATGAACAGATACACAAAAATCTTTAACAAATTATTAGTTAACATAATTCAGCAATATATAAACATAATTATGCACCATAACAAAATGGAGTTCTTGCAATGGAATATAATTTATCCATAAAAAGAAATGGAGCACTCTCACATGCTACAACATGGATGAACCTTAAAATCATTATGTTAAATGAAAAGAAGCCAGTCACAAAAGACCACCTGTTGTATGATTCTATTTGAATAAAATGTCCAGAACACTCAAATCCATAGATACAGAAAGCAGATTACTAGTTGCCATGAAATGGAGGGAGGAAGGAATTAAGAAGCATGGGCTTAAAAAAAATGTTCTAAAATTAGACAATGGTGATGATTGCACAACACTGTGAAGATAATTGGCACCCCACTCCAGTACTCTTGCCTAGAAAAATCCCATGGACGGAGGAGCCTGGTGGGCTGCAGTCCATGGAGTCGCTAAGAGTCGGACACGACTAAGCGACTTCACTTTCACTTTTCACTTTCTTGCATTGGAGAAGGAAATGGCAACCCACTCCAGTGTTCTTGCCTGGAGAATCTCAGGGACAGGGGAGCCTGGTGGGCTGCCGTCTATGGGGTCGCACAGAGTCAGACATGACTGAAGCGACATAGCAGCAGTAGCAGCAGCAGTGAAGATAATAAAATCTATAAAATCATCCAGTAAAAATGCATTTATGGACCTAATACACATATTTAAACACTAGTTAATGAGTACTTCCCAATACCCCCCTCTTATTTCATGGAACCTCCTTTCTGTCTCTATGAACCTGCCTGTCCTGGATATTTCATACAAATAGAATCATATAATAGATTTTCTTTTGTGACCTGCTTATTTTACTTAGTATAATTTTTTTAAGATTCTCCCGTGTTGTAGAATGTAACAGTATTCCATTTCTTTAGCACTTAACAAAATACTCCAAAATTACGTAGCTGGTTATTTTAAAAAGTCATCAAAACCAAAGCATAATTATTAGCCATCAATTTTATCTTAAGATATGGATTATTATAAACAAAAATATGGAGGAAACATTGGAATTTACATGAGCAAAGCATTAAACGGTATCAATAACAATTCTTATGAATAAAGAGGAGAGGGGGTTCCCTGGTGACTCAGTGGTAAAGAATTCTGCCAGTTCAGGAAACACAGGTTTGATCCCTGATCCAGGAAGATCCCACATGTTGAGGAGCAACTAAGCCCATGAGCCGCAACTTGAGCCTCTGCTCTACAGCCTGGAAACTCCAACTATTCAGCCCATATGCTGCAGCTACTGATGCTTGTGAGCCCTAGAGACTGTGCTCCACACATAAGAGAAGCCACTGCAGTGAGAAGCCTGTGCATCTCAACTAGAAGAGTGGCTCCCACCTGCCACAACTAGAGAAAAGCCCACAGCAACAAAGACCCAGGACAGTCAAAAGTAAATAAATAAACAACATTATTTTAAATATAAATTTATTTATTTTAATTGGAGGCTAATTACTTTATAATATTATATTGGTTTTGCCATACATCAACATGAATCTGCCATGGGTGTACATGTGTTCCCCATCCTGAACCCTCCTCCCACCACCCTCCCCATACCATCCCTCTGGGTTATCCCAGTGCACCAGCCCCAAGCATCCTGTATCCTGCATCAAACCTGGACTGGTGATTCGTATCGAGGAAACCAGAATTGAAAGAGACACATGTACCCCAATGTTCATCGCAGCACTGTTTACAATAGCCAGGACATGGAAGCAATCTAGATGTCCATCAGCAGATGAATGGATAAGAAAGCTGTGGTACATATACACAATGGAGTATTACTCAGCCATCAAAAAGAATACATTTGAATCGGTTCGAATAAGGTGGATGAAACTGGAGCCTATTATACAGAGTGAAGTAAGCCAGAAAGAAATACACCAGTACAGTATACTAATGCATATATATGGAATTTAGAAAGATGGTAACGATAACCCTGTATGTGAGATAGCAAAAGAGACACAGATGTATAGAACAGTCTTTTGGACTCTGTGGCAGAGGGAGAGGGTTGGATGATTTGGGAGAATGGCATTGAAACATGTATAATATCATATATAAAACAACATTATTTTAAAATGTGGAGAAATAAGCAATAGACAACATAAAATAATGTGCCAACTATGAAAACAGGTATTGCTTCAAATGATCAGCACTTAAAAATAATTGGAATATGCCTAACTGGAGCCAGAGCAATGTATACATTAATCTGATATGTTCAGAGTCTCCTTGTTATCTTCTTGATATTTATATTTCCATAAAATCTCTTTTTAAGGTGGTACTTCTTCACAGAAAAAAAAATCTGTACTTTTCTTAGTCTAATGACACTTTTAAAAAAGAGATGAAGATTAAAAGAGATTAAATATGTCAGTTCAAATTGTATAGAGAAAAAGTGGTTGAGGAGTGAAGGGAATTGAGAAGTTTAAAAATTTCAGTATGAAAAATTATATTAGAATGAGAGCGTTCTTAACTATAAAAGAGAATTGTCTTCCTGTGATAATGAAGGATCTGCAGTTGTCTTAAAAGTTTTTCTAAATATGTCTGCATAAAATTATTATGAACTTTATTTTAAGAATCATATGTGAATAGTAAGCTCACACACACCAGTACACCTAGAGTTATCAGAAACTTCATTTATACATAGAATAAATTTAGAAGGAAGCAAAATAATTTGTGATATGAAAGGGCATAGAGTCATATAAAGTTCCCACAAGGACCACTGTACTATAGAGTGAATTATTGTACATGATGATTATATTTTAAAGAATGTGTTCAAGGAGGAACAAAAAAAGAAAAAAAGTAGGAAAATGGCTGAAAGTTCAAGATCAAGGAAATCTTTGTAGAAAATGCAAATAGTTGATATTCTTTTAAAAATACAACCCAAATGCTTATTAAATAATAAAAAATTAAAACAATACTGAGGGTTCACTCTGTGCCTATAAGTTGAGCAAAGATTTAAAAAATAGATAATACTGAGTATTGTAAATAGGATTCCTCATGCAGAATATGAAGAAATTTAAATTGGTAAAGCAAAATCAATACAATATTGTAAAGTAATTAGCCCCCAATTAAAATAAATAAATTAAAAAAATAAAAATAATGTGAAGGTTTTATTAAATAAAATTGACATAGCTTTTTGTCCAGAAATTATTTCTAAAAATATCATATCAAATGCACAGATATGATATTCACCATAGCATTATAAGAAATACAAAACAGAAGAAAAAAGAATGCATGTCACAGAAAATTGATTTAAGAATCTGCCTGCAATGTAGGAGACCCAGGTTCAATCCCAGGTTGGGACAATTCCCTGGAGAATGAAATGGCTACCTACTCCACTATTCTTGCTTGGAAAATCTCATGGACAGAGGAGCCTGGAAGGCTACAGTCCACAGGGTTGCAAAGACTCCGAGACAAGTGAGTGGCTATCACTTTCACTTGAAAAGGTTGATGTCTATTTATATCAATATGGATATATTAAAGCATAAGAACAGATGAAAGAAAAATATAAAACACTGTTAGCAAGATACCTGAAAAGATTTATGTCTAAATATAAGTAGTGATGTAGACTATTAGGTGATTTTTTACTCCGTGCTTTAATCCATGCATTTTCAATGTGTAATATCGTCCCATGGATGTAAAATTTGGTTATTGAGGGGAAACAAGTATTAGTTATTACAATAGTTTATAGCACTCCAAAGGGTCAGAGTACATAAGCAGACACATGGTATTGAAACCTCATGGGGGGGGTGGGGTGAGTAAGAAAGAAAATCTTAAAATGCTCCTTAGAGGGCATTAGATTATAGATTATTAGATTTTTAGAACAGTAAGACGACACTTTTCATCTACGGTTTTTGGTATTTAACTTTTCTATATGTGCACTTTTGTTTAATCACCAACATTCCCCACACATACACAAAACACACACAACTATTTCAGTTTGAGAAGCAAAGTTTTCTTTATCTGAGAAAAATAGAAGGCTTCTTACTACATTTTAGGACAATTTCTATCATGAATGATAAAACTAGACAAAAAAATGTGGCATGGCTTAAAAGGCTAAGACAGTGATTACAGATAGATAAGTCATTGCTATGCCTTAGAATGTTCATTAAAACCCTTTAAAAATCTATGTACATTGATTCAGACTCCTTTACAGTTAAGCTTGAGGTCTAAATAGTGTCACAGAAAAATTGCACCAAACAGAATTATAAAGGCAAGGAAGACTTTATGAAAGACAATTGCAAAAGGGGAGAGAGACAGAATGCAATTCCATGGAAACAAAAGGAAGGTAATGGTCTCTATGGGAAGAGAATCTAAAGGAAAAAAAGGAGATATATATATAACTGAGTCATTTTGCTATACAACTGAAATGCAACATTGTAAATCAACTATATTCCGATAGATTTTTTAAAAAAAGACAAAGAAGTCTTAAGCACTAGCATGAGCTAGTGAAAAAGTACTGGGGGACCTTGAGGGAAGGGTGGGTCATGTGATTAGGCCATCTGTGTCTGCTAATCCTAACTTCTCTCTTTAAGTTAGTCTCCTATGCTCCCACAGAGCCTGGGAGAGAGAAGCCCTGTCTTCCAGGATTACATTTCAAAGTAATGGCTCTCAGGACTTTGAGAAAGATATTTCTGAGATGTAAAACTGACAAGAGTCTGGAAAATGATTTACATCTCAAAGAGGTACAAAAGAATGTGCAAATTCAGGTTTTCTAAAGTGAGTGTTCTAAGAACCTGGACGTCAGGGGCCTGTAGTCATGAAGAAATGTCTCAAGTTAGTGGAACTGAGGGAACATTAAGTCTGCCTTAGTCAATAAGCACTCTGTAAACTGCTTTCATTTATGAGACCCCTAGGTTATTTTATGGTTTACTAAAATTATTTTTTAATTGTTATCCTAGGGCTAACAATTGACTCCAAAAAAGAGCAGTTAAGCTCGCCTTTGAAATTTAAAAGAGAAATGAGTTGTAAAAATTTCCTATAATTTATAAAGAGCAATGTGGTATATACTGGTGAATTAAAAATTGGAGTAAAATACTTTAAAGCTTTAAAAAATAGCACTGTATGCACATTTAAGGACTCCTTCTGATTCCCACTGAATGATGATTTACTGCGGTAGTATTAAGCATAATATTCCTTACTAGGAAGACTTAACTTTTTCATCTACCAAACCCTCTGCTACTCTTTTGAATTAAGGTAAAAGGAGAAGGAAAATGGGAGTAATATTGGTAAAGGGAAGAAAATCACAGAGAACTTGAGAGTAGTTAAGAGATTTTCTCCTATTTAATCATCAAATGTGTAAATTATAACTTTATTAGTGCTCTATATACTTGAATGATATGAACCAAAATATCAAAAGAAAAGAAGTGATATATTTTCTTGATTTCAAGTGGGTAACTGAATAACTGTGTGCCAATAATTATGGGCTAGTGTGTTCATCACTGAGAACCATGCAGGGAGGATGTAGTACTTTTAACATGTGTGTTGCAGGAAAAAGAAATCTGTTGGACAAAATCATCAGCAGCACATTCTGAAGAATCTTGGGGTTCTACCTAGTTGCTAGCTCACTATAGCTATTTGTTTTCAACACTCTGTGGTCTTTCATCGAAAAAAGGAACATTTAATATTTTGAAGTAAGAATTACTATGGTGGAGCACGTTGAAGTCAGACTTCCCACATGTTACAATGTGAATACTCAAATGCAAAATTGCTGAAAACAGCATTTTGAGGCTTTAGGACAGTTCATTATGGTAGGCTCTGCTGCCAATGTGTTCTTGAAGGCAGCGAAAAAATGCATTGCATTATAAATTGTAAGAGTGCCTTATAATTAAGTGCTACTGCTGTGCTTATGGCTTCCAGAGCATTATTAACAGTATTCAGTCAGATAATTAGAAATGCGGATCATGCAGATATTTCTTTTAATTTGCTAGAATTCACACCCTAGTATAATTGCTCCATTCTCTTATCTGAAGGGGTTGGGAAGGTGCTTTTAGTATGAAATTTATAGTACATCTAACATCTTGTTAGTAGATAGATCTACACATTACAAACTTTCTCTTTTGATTTAACATCTTAGCCACCAGAAAATGAAAATATAGACTGATACACAAACACATACCCATGCACATATACATGAAAGGCATACATATGGATAAAAATACATACTATATATATATATAAACACACATTTTACATGTCATGTAGATATAGACCACATCACATCTATCCCTTTCTATCCCTCCCTCTCTCTTCTCTCTCTGTGTCTATCTCTCTATATACCTCTTTCTATTGATATGTATATATATATATATATATATATATACATACATACATACATACATACATACAACTATTGGAAAAGACTCTGATGCTGGGAGGGATTGGGGGCAGGAGGAGAAGGGGACGACAGAGGATGAAATGGCTGGATGGCATCACTGACTTGATGGACGTGAGTCTGAGTGAACTCTGGGAGTTGGTGATGGACAGGGAGGCCTGGCGTGCTGCGATTCATGGGGTCGCAAAGAGTCGGACATGACTGAGCGACTGATCTGATCTGATATATATGATATATCAACTATATCTATACATACATATATATACATATATATGATAAATCAACTATATCTATACATACATACATAGAGCAGGCTAAGTCACACAACATATTTTACATGGAAATCCACAGTAAATAACCCTCTTCCTTATATGTTTATATTGTGCCTTTGGATGGTAAAGAAACTTGAAATCTAATAAAGGCTTGTTATAAAATTCACCCTGTGATTTCTCAAAACCACAGGTTTCTCACGACACATTTTCTCCCCCCAAAAAAGTTTTACTTGATGTTTTGTCTGCTCAGAAATACAGTTAAGCCTAATGGAGAAGAGCACTGCCTCTAACACTAAAAGCTTGTTGACCTAGTAGCAAAATTATTCTTTGATGAAATGTTTCTACTATCTCCTCCTTGGATGCAGTGACTGTTCTATTATAGCACTTGTTCTCTAAGATTCTGTTTACTTGTAATATTTTAGACAGGGCTGTGAATATGGGTAGAAAGGGGACCACAGGGAGTTTGCGTTATTTTCATATTTCCATTTTCACTGTCCATGCAAATATAAACATTTGGAATAAAAGGGTCACGTGTCTTCTCTACTCCTAGTACCTAGGCATGTATTCACTGAAACATATTTTTTTTTTTTTATAGGCTAAAGACAAGATCAAGTCTCTTCTTAGACACTGTAAGACAAATACCTGTGGAAACAAAAGACTGATACAATGTTCATTTCCATTTCCGAGGACCATCCAGATAATAGCTTTCTGTATCTACTTCTGCTTTATTGACTATGCCAAAGCCTTTGATTGTGTGGACCACAACAAACTCTTGAAAATTCTGAAAGAGATGGGAATACCAGACCACCTGACCTGCCTCTTGAGAAACCTGTATGTGGGTCATGAAGCAACAGTTAGAACTGGACATGGAACAACAGACTGGTTCCAAATAGGAAAAGGAGTACGTCAAGGCTGTATATTGTCACCCTGCTTATTTAACTTATATGCAGAGTACATCATGAGAAACGCTGGGCTGGAAGAAGCACAAGCTGGAATCAAGATTGCCGGGAGAAATAGCAATAATCTCAGATATGCAGATGACACCACCCTTATGGCAGAAAGTGAAGAGGAACTAAAAAGCCTCTTGATGAAAGTGAAAGAGGAGAGTGAAAAAGTTGGCTTAAAGCTTAACATTCAGAAAACTAAGATCATGGCATCTTGTCCCATCACTTCATGGCAAATAGATGGGGAAATAGTGGAAACAGTGATAGACTTTATTTTTTGGGCTCCAAAATCACTGCAGATGGTGATTGCAGCCATGAAATTAAAAGACACTTACTCCTGGGAAGAAAAGTTATGACCAAGCTAGACAGCATATTAAAAAGCAGGGGCATTACTTTGCCAACAAGGGTCTGTCTAGTCACAGCTATGGTTTTTCACAAGATCTCTGTGTAATTCCTACGCACGCTGGTTTGAGAAAGGCTGCTTGAAATATATGAGTATAAAAGTGTATGAAATAGATGTGCCTTGACACTAGGAAAGCACAAAAGGAGAAGCCATTAATTTGAGGGCTAAGGAGACACTTCCCTGGTGGCTCAGATGGTAAAGCATGCCTGCAATGTGGGAGACCCAGGTTCAATCCCTGGGTCAGGAAGATCCCCTGGAGAAGGAAATGGCAACCCACTCCACTACTCTTACCTGGAAAATACCATGGACAGAGGAGCTTAGTGGGCTACAGTCCATGGGGTGGCAAAGAGTCGGACATGACTGAGCAACTTCACTTTAGGAGACTTCACTGTGTAGCAGTAAATTAGATCTGAAGAATGCAATGGAGTTAATCAAGTAAATGTTTATGATGAGGTTGGACAGTGATCTGGGCAGATGGGATGTGGTCGTCAAAGTTCAGTTTGGGTAAGTTAAAATGTAATAAGGCAAAGAGAGATGGATGATGGTAAGGAGTCTGAGTGGGGACTAATGACTGATAGTTTGACAAAACAACTAAGGATTTGAGACTATCCTTTGAGTAATATGGAGTGAGTCACTGATGGTTTTTGAGCATCTGGTTTTCAGGACATGGAGAATGGTTTTGAGGCATGCAAGGTGGCAGCAGAAAGATGCCCTAATCTCAGCAAACAGGATCCAATTTCTTCACGTCTCAGGTTGCATAAATGGTATCATAGTTCTTTCAGGACTATACTGATTTCCTCTGTATGTTTGAGGAAACCAGTATAGTCCTTAAGCAGTCTTAAATTGTTTTTAATCATCTTATGTTCTAGAATAGAAAGACACTGTTCTCCAGCAAAGCAAATATCACTAGTCATTTGTGTGATCATTTACTATGGGCTGGAGATAAAGGCCACTGTTTTATCTTTTCTCCTCAACTTCCAGGCAGCAACAGACATAAGTCACAGCTATAATAGAAGACACAGTGGAACTTCTAGATGAAGTTGGTTTAATATTTTATATTTAAAGTATTTAAGATTTTAGTCTTCAGTATAATTTTCACAATGTCCTACAGTTGCTGTTGCAAATCTTTAAATTATACTTGATTTATCTACAAACCACAAACTTACCAGAGTATAAAACTCCAAGGCCTGTTTGTTTTTTGATTTATTTAAGTATTTTGGCCACACTGAGCAGTATGTGGGATCTTATTCCCTGACCAGGCATAGAATCTGTTCCCCTGGATATTGGAAGCACAGAGTCTTAACCACTATACCTGGGGGATGCCTTTCAGTATAGCTGAGAGATGCTTCCAAGGACTA
The DNA here is from genome assembly GCF_032452875.1 of Bos javanicus. NCBI lineage: Eukaryota > Metazoa > Chordata > Mammalia > Artiodactyla > Bovidae > Bos > Bos javanicus. Next base: position 117,300,744 of record NC_083897.1, read on the forward strand.
AAACAGCAGGCATTTTTCACCTATCTCCCATACCTCCAGATCTGCCATAATCTTGCTCATAGCCAAAGAAAGCCTGGAAACCTGGGCCTACAAAGATGACTGTGTTAAGGCTGACCCTGATCTCCACCCCTACCTCCATTCACACATAAACAAAAATCAGAAAAACCAGTGGGCCCTCTGTCCTGACTGGTTTAGGTTTTTTTTTTTTTTCTTTCCCTGCATCCAGAGCCTTTCCTGCTGATAATCATTCTCTTTTGGCAACCCCTGCTGGCTGCTGCTATTAGCAGTACACCACATCCAAAGTCAGATTGTGTGGTTTTCTGTCCTTTTTCTGTATACTACTACTTCCATAAGTATTTGCTGGAGTCCATTTTTCTTTTGGGAAGGTGGAAAATCAATGCATGTCCTCTTTGTTCAAGCAGTTTCATCACATCTGGCTTTGGGTTAAAGGAACAGTTCTAAGTAATTAAAAGAGGTTGGACCAGCTGTTGGGAGACATGGGCTTCATGAGTTAGAGTCCCAGCTGTATTTCTTACTAGTGGTGTGAGCAAGTTACTTATCTTCTAGGGGATTCAAATTCTTTGGATATAAAAGAGGAGGATAATCGTGCCTGTATCATCAGGTGGTTGTAAGAATTAAATGAATTGACAGACATAAGGTGCTTGGAACAGTGCCTAGCACTCAGAAAACTATTATTACTAATTAGGGCACTCCTTCATAATCTTTACCTCCTAGCTAAAGGAATCCTTTCCTATACACATCTCTTCATTAGGGGGTTCTCACTGATGTTTTCTCCCCACACCCCTGACAATGTTGAACTGTACCAAATCCTAAGATCTTGGAAAACAGTAGAGGTTAAAAAAATCCCCCGTCCTTTTGTGTTCCAGAAAACAGCCTACTGCAAGAAACCATTCTTTCCCATGTGACTTAGGTAAGACTCACATATGCACCTTTGATCACCTATAATAAGGTCAGTCACAGACCTCTCAATTCCCACTCTTTGCCTCATAAATGATCAGCTCTACTATTGTACCCACTGATCAACCAGAACACAGTGCTTGCTAACCATACTTTGGTTAAGATTCTCTCCTTCCATCAGGCCCCCAAGCTTTGTCCTCCCCTCAGCTTGAGTGAGCATGCAGCCCTTCCTCAATAGCCTGTCCACAGACTAGACTGATTCAGGGTAAAACATTCTCTAATCTACAGTCCCATGATACCTCTCCTGTTCATCCCATTTCCTCATGCCTTGTTCTTTCCAGCCTTGTTTCTCCTCACTATAAAAGAAAAACTCTTTTTGCTTAACCTATGAGAGATTGGTAGATCTTATATTCAGAATAATCCCTATAGAAACAATCTCCCTCCTCCTATTGCAATAGTCTCCCTCTTCGCAATAATCCATCCAAAAAAAGCTTTATCAAGCTCATTTTTTTCAACTTTGACACCCCATGTCCAAATTCTTGCTCCCTTTGAAGAAGGACTTCAAATTCCACTTATGCAGGAAATCTTCCATGACCATTCCAGATTCCCACCACCCTTTATGACTGTCTTTTATGTTGCACTTCTCATTTTGCATCTGATTACATGCATAATTTATCTCTTCTGCTTAATGATAACTATGCCAGGACATTTTTGACTAATTCATTCTTCAGTTTATCATAGTGTGCCTAACATAGTATACAGTACATGGAACTTAGTTTTTGTAAAGTGAATAAAGAACGGATTTAGTACATCAATAGAGTCTATCAAGTTGTAGTAGGTAGTAAGATGTGGTCAATAAACAGGACACGTTAAGCTATTATGTCATCTATTATATAATTTATTTTTTTAATTGATTTTATTGGAATACAGTTGATTTACAATGTTGTGTTTGCTATTTTTATTAATTTTTCATTGGAGTACAGTTACTTTACAATATTGTGCTAGTTTCTTCTGTACAGCAAAGTGAATCAGCTATATATATACATATATCCCCTCTTTTTGGATTTCCTTCCCAATTAGGCCACTACAGAGCACTGAGTGGAGATCCCAATGCTATACAGTGGGTTCTCATTAGTTATATATTTTATACTTAGTACTGTATATATGTCAATCCCAATCTTCCAATTCATCCCACCACCTTCCCCCAACCCCCATATCCATATATTCATTCTTAATATCTACGTCTCTATTTCTGCTTTGCAAATATGTTCATCTGTATCATTTTTCTAGATTCCACATATAAGGGATATTAGTTGATATTTGTTTTTCTCTAATTTACTTCACTCTGTATGACAGTCTCTAGGCCCATCCACAACTCTGCAAATGGCACAATTTCATTCCTTTTTATGCTTGAGTAACATTCTATTGTGTGTATGTACTGCATCTTCTTTACTCATTTCTCAATCAAGGGACATTTAGGTTGCTTCCGTGTCTTGACTATTGTAAATAGTGCTGCAATGAACACTGGGGTGCATGTATCTTTTTGAAGTATTGTTTTCTCCAGATATACACCCAGAAGTGGGATTGTTGGATCATATGGTAGCATTATATGTTTTAGCTTCTAAGGACCCTCCATACTGTACTCCATAGTGGCTGTACAAATTTACATTTCCATCAACAGTGTAGGAGGATTCCTTTTTCACCACACCCTCTCCAGCATTTATCTTTCATAGACTCTTTGATGATCGCCATTCTGACTAGGGTGAGGTAATACCTCATTGTAGTTTTGATTTGCATTTCTCTGATAATTAGATGTTGAGCATCTTTTCATGTGCTTTTCTGCCATCTAGATGTCTTCTTTGGAGAAACATCTATTATCTTCTGCCCACTTTTTGATTACATTGTTTGTTTTTTTGACATAGAGCTGCATGAGCTGTCCGTATATTTTGGAGATTAATCCCTTGTTAGTCCCTTCAGTTGCAAATATTTTCTCCCATTCTGTGGGTTGTCTTTTAATGGAAAACTCTTGATCATGCCTTTAATTCTGAAGGACAACCTTGCTGGAAGTTTTTCTCTTGCAGCTCTTTGAATATATCATGGTACTCCCTTCTGTCCTGAAGTGTTTTTGCTAAAAAATCTGTTGATAGTCTTATGAGGATTCCTTTGTATGTATCAAGTTGTTTTTCTCTTACCTGACTTTAACTTTTGACAATTTAATTACGTATCTCAGGGTAGGTCTTTTGGATTCTCTCTCTCATTGGAACTCTCTGGGCTTTCTGGATCTGGCATATATTTGCTTGCAGTAGTCTCTTATGATCCTTTCTTTCTATTTCTGCAGTGTCAGTTGTAATTTCTCCTTTCTCGTTTCTATCAATAATTTTATTGATTTGAGTCCTCTCCCCCCTTTTTTTTTCTAATTAAGTCTGGCTAAAGGTTTGTCACTTCTTAAAGAACCAGCTTTTAGTGTCACTGATATTTGCTACTGTTTTATTCATTTCTATTTCATTTATTTTTGCTCTGACCTTTATGATTTCTTTTCTTCTACTAACTTTGTGTTTTACTTGTTCTTTCTTTCCCTAGTTGCTTAATATACAATTTAAATTAGATAATATATGCAAAATTCTTAGAATGGTACATATAGTAGGCATTCAGTAAATGCTACTTATCATCATCATCAAAATTCTCTTTTCTTCTCACTGAATTAAAGAGATGCTCATTTAATGGAGAACACCCAATGTATATAATCATTATGGTCAAAGTTAACCATATTCATTAATTTTTTCTCTCCTATAATTTTTTTAAAAATATAATTTTACCATGGTTTGTATCACAGTAATGAAAAATGATTGACAAATTGTGATGTGAAATAACCCTTTGGGACCAGAACAGACACGCAGCTAACCTATCACTGCTTTTATTTAGCATTTTGCTGTTGTTTTATATACCAGAAGATGGAAACAAGCTTTTATTGAAAGCCTGTGACATGTTAAAAGGTGCCAAAATATATTAATAATTTCTCTCTCATCACGATTTTATGTGTATAACATAAATTAACTCTAATGGTTAACTTGCCCATAGAACTCTTTTGGGGGAAAAATCCTGGTTTAGATTGGAATCCAGGTATTTAGTAAGCATTTCTTGAAAGAATGAATGTTGGTTTAATGTCTTTTGGAGATTTTTCTCTCTCAAGAATAGCTTTCTGCTCTCCCCCACACTATGAAGAAATATGCCATTCAAGAAACTTGCTAAAATCAGAACAGTGTAAACTTATAAACATTTTATTGCATTAGTAAGTTTTAGCTCTGGAAGGAACCATAGAGTTCCCTAGTGTTGGAAACAGGATCATAACTGAAGTCATCTCAGTCTAACCCAGATTCTTTCTACTATATGTTATTGCCTCACATAATTTATAATTTAAAATTCTTATCATTTTTTTGACATATGCCTTGTTTCTAGCACTGTCCTGTTACAGATAATACTGCAAACGGACGGCATGATGACAATTGCCACTCCACCACTCATCCCCCTCTCTCAGATCAATGCTTAGGAAACACACCCTCCTCAAGAAGACCAGGGATTTTTTTTTTCCCTTTCATTTGTCTCCTTCACATCGTCTCCTCCTGTTCCACCCTCGTTCTTTTATTCATTCATTTGCTCATTCATTCTGTATGTCTCTTTTTTTTTTCCTCTGTGTGTTAGCATTAGTTTTCCAAGGTGCCTTGCTATTCTTACTTATTTTTTACATTATAGTACTTGTTTGAATATTCTAACTTTAAAATATTTTGCTATGTGCTTTATGAATGGTCAGACTACGCAATGTTTCTAAAAACACTTCAGCTGACCCTTTATGAAGAAAATATTTTGTGATGACTTTAAAAGAAAATCATATCATTAGAATCATCATGAAGAAATAACAGCTGTTATAGCTCATTAGGATTACTGCATATTAATCTGAGAATCATGAATATACAACGGCTTTTCAACAAAAGATGTACATTCTAAATTATTTTGTGAATAAGCTGAAAGCCCTGAAATCATTATTTATCTAAGGGGTTTTTGATTAAGACTAAAAGCACATTTAGCTGAGCTATTTACAATATAATACACTCCTAAAATACACACCTAATTCAGCTTCTATGTATTCAATAATTCAAAAAGTGCTCATTAACCATCTTCTACTATGTGTTAAATAATGTGAGATTACTGATAAAACCCAAATAAATAAGACAAAGTCTTATTTTAAGTAACTTGGAGGCCACTGTGAAAGTGTCCGTATATTCAAACAATCAGATCAACACCCAGGAAACAAAATGTGGAAGCAACTTGACCTCTAGGGAAGAAGAGGCTGTCCTGATATAGGAGGCTGCACTGGTTGATTGGAGGTATGAGTTTGTGAGCTGGCCTTTGAAAGACAGGTGGACTTTGAACACGCAGAGGTCCTGTGGGTGTGTATAGTAGCTTAGAGAAACAGCGTAGAGAGAGGCAGTCAGACAGGAGGCTGGGAGGTGTGCAGCACAGTAGTTTCCCTTTAAGGTCTTTGGTGGCTTGACAATAAATATCTCTCTACTCTGTGTTAGCAAAATCTGCCTAAGTGCACTGCTTGCAGTAAGGCTAGGTAAAGCTAGCTGCAGAAAGAGTAAACTTCACGACTGCATTGTTTTAACTTAACCGATGCTCATTTCTCACTCACAAAAGTATGCAAGGAGAGTCTTTCCAGTCAGGGATCAGCTTTCCCCCATGATGGGATTTAAAGACCTGGGCTCCTTCCCTCCTCTGAGGCCTTGGCATTGTCTGCATCCAGCAGTTCATGAGGGAGAAAAGGCAGAAAGAAAGAGGACTCAATGCCTCACCATTCTGGCTCAGAAGTGACCCCTCTTCCTTTCCTTTGTATTCACTGGTGAAAACTAGTCAATGGCCTAGAAGCAGTAGGGGCTGGGAGATACAATTCCTGAGTAAGAAGGTGCTTCTCAGCCACACCTACCCACTTGGGAACCATTTGGCAAAGTGCAGAAACACATATGAAAACATCTTAGACTCCAATGGGTACACTTGGTATGTTTACATTGGGGATCTTCACCTGTATTGATAACTATGACTCAAACAGCTACAGTGATGTGGAAGACTTAACCACTATTCATGGGGCATTGTTAAAATACTCTGTCATTAAGTTCTAGGATTCCAGATGCCATAACTAGGGGGGAAAAAAAGTAGCACAGATCAAAAACACATTCTTGGAGTGAATTTAATTAATTGGCATCAAAGCCTAGAGATTATTTGAATGATAAGAAAGATATATCATTACATATGTTTCTAAACTAAATTAAGAAACAATTTGTGATAAGAGGATTCTTATCAATTAGAAATGCAGGGGCCAAGGTGAACTTCTCTGAGGTAGGAAAATTTTGCCAATAACAAATTTGTATTTCAGAATTTAATTGTATCTCTCTCTTTCTCTCTCTCACATACACATACACACACATAAATAGTGTCTCTGGCTCTTACTCCATCTCTTTGGAAAATCACCTTCTCTTAATATCTTCATTATCCTTATAGTATTTTGCCCTTTGTACACTTCACATTGTACTCTAAATACTGTCCTGGGATAATCCCATTCAAGTACCATCTGTGTAGAGATCCCAAATATTTAATATCTTCCAGGCCGCCCATATTTCCAATGGTCTACTGGACTCTCTAATAGATAACCCACAGACATCCCATACTCAACATTACCAAACTTTAACTGTCACTTCTTGGGTACACAATCCAGTGGCCTATCCCAAATCTACCCCTCACTCCTGCTTCCTTGCTATCCTTGATACCCTGATACTGTTCACCCTACTCCAAGTTTTCATGTGACTCAGGGGGAAGTGGAGATCCTTCTAAGCCCCAGGGTTGAATCCTGAATGGCCTAAAATTGTTCAACTTCAGTGATCTTGGCCCCCTTTCTAGCGATTGGTCTATTCATGGGAAATTTTGGATAATTGGATGTGGGTAGAAATTTACTTTTGGAGCTTTGGGGAAAGTTGTCCTTGCTCTTATCCAAGGGATACAACTAGGGGCGATCTTTCTGTCTGTAGACACCAGGGCTTTCATATGATGCCATTTTGGGAAGCTAGTCTGAGAGGTCACTTGCTCACAATGGCAGAGAGGGAAGATAAAAGAAAAAGTGGCTCTGATAGTATCATTTTAGATGCTGAATAACCGACCCTGGGCCTATCCTACTTCTAAATTCTTGTTAGAAAATATAACACATGTCCTTGGTAAGTCATTCGTTGCCTGCAGTCAAAAAAACAAAAAAACAAATAAAATTTAATTAATGTACTCTTCTTAAACAGGCTCATCTTGAAATCTCTCAAAATTCAAATTTTCCAAACAAGAATTCAGCCCCACTCCATCAATGCTCACATGCACTGAATCATCTAATTCTTTTGTCCTGCCTCCTACATATATCTCATACCTATTACCTGTTCTTGAAACTCCCTCTCTTTCCTGGGTTTCAGTCCTTTGTTGTCTGCCATCAAGACGTAACTATTATCAAAGTTAACAACCCTTTGTTATGTTACTTCCACTCTATACTTTGTACAGAACAAATGTGAAAGCGTATATAACTAAACTCCACCTGAAACAATAAAGACAGATCCTGTAACTATAAGTCACATTCATTTATACAATTATGTAAGTAGCTTGCTTAAGTATACAATTGTTGTTCTGTATATAATTCTATTTCTTACAAAATGTTTACTGAATGATTTTGTTGAATGAGAAAAATAAACACATGAAAAGGCAGGTCAACACTATTGAGTTTATTTAACTCAGAGAGAAATTAGATCAACAAAAAATGATCTGATTATGTACCCCAAATGGAAAACATCAACAGAACTATTTCATTATACTGGTACTCAGATTTTTTGCTTTAATCTAATTTTAGCAATGTCACAACCAATGAGTGAATAGTAAATAGCTTATGACCTTTTCGCTGCCCTCATAACATACTGTTTTAATAGTATGTGATATTTTCCACATCTCTGCTACTTCACCCCCTTTCTTCAAGTTTGATGCTGACAACTGTTAACAACTTCATTATTCTGAAAGGGCTGTATCATTAACTAGCTCAATAATACCATAGCAACAATATCTAATTAGATACATTCTGTCTTCAAATTATATTTTTAATCAGGGATTCATAAAAGTTGATACATAGAAGAAACATGACATGCTCATGACATCCAGAAGCCATAATTTTCCTTAAAAAGTTTAAAATGTATTTTTCCTTTAAAAAAGATGACATATGTTTCAGTATCTTTCTTTCATCCCTAATTTGACAGAACAAGCCTCAATTTTTAAAAAAGCTCAGCATGTGCTTTGTTATCATAAGTGAAATACTGAAAACCAAAAATTTTGAACAAAGATTAGAAATTACGAGACTTAGAGAAAAGACTTTGAGAATTAGTCATAGGAGAGAAAAAGAAGCATTTATGTTTGTATTTAGGGTATGTTTCTAGATTTAGTGAAGAAAGGAAATGTGTTCTTCAAAAAATGGCAGTATGTAAACAGAACATAATTATCTAATGGAACATTAACAATAATTGCCCATTAAAAGTTCCAAAGATTCTTTTGCTGACACCAGAACAAAGCCGTGACTACAGACAATGCTTTCATATTTAAAATACCTCTTAACTGTTTAGTTTGCACTTAAGAAAATTTCCCTGGTAAACACATCACACTGTATCACATGAGATAAAGTCTATAATAATCATCATGAACCATGGATGCTGCTTATATTCCAGGAAGTCCTGATTGATATATCGGAGTGAAACTCATTGCTAAATTTAACAGATGACTAAGAAATATATAGTAAGACCTTCAAGTTAAGGCACAGAGTAAGCTACTACTTTACATCTTACGTAGATTTCAGAAAATGGCTTCAATTTGCATATTCATGTTGAACTGTCCATTTACAATTCATTGGAGTTTTTCAGTCCTCCAGATGGAACAACAGATGCTAACATAATGACTAAAAGCTTTGGTCAAGCATTTTAAGAAATGAAAACATTAAATCCTCTTATGATGTAGGAGCCATATATTTTGACACGAGTAAAACTGACTCCATTTCCATGCAGTTTTCTCAAAGATAGTTTGAAAAATTCTTCTAAATATGTATTACACAATATCTGCATCAATTGCAAGTTAAGAGTTACCTTTTGATTTCATCATCAAGAAAGAGCCTTCAACACTACAGGAAAGACAAGCAAAAACCCTAGAACATACTTAGTGGGTTTTGTCATAGTACAAAAATAATAAAAGCTCTTTCAAGCAGTCAAAACCTTTTGAAAATAACATCCATCATTTACATATCTTATTATGTAATTATGAAAATGTCATATCAAAACCTAATATTTTGATTTTCTTAACTGCTTCCTGTTTTTTCAACTATAAAATATCTTTGAAAAATATGAGTAAAAAAATTAACATAATGCAAAATCACTAGACTCCCAGTGACCTTCTGCCAGCTTGTCTATGCTTAATCCTATCTCAGGTGGGGATCTATCATATTTTAGAAACCAGCAAAGAGGACAATACCAGCAATCTCTCCCAGTATTGAGTAATGAATTTTTCAGGAACCAGTGTCAAATATTAACCTCATAGAGCTATAAATTTAATGTCCTCCCTTGAGATGAAGATGAAATCCAGGGAAAGTAAACATACTGCCAAGTATAGAGTAGACAATTTTTTTAAATATTCTAAATCGTGATGGAATCTTTACTTATATTTTTAATGCACTAAATGCTAGTCGCTCTATTATTCTGAATTGTCCCAGTTCTTAGCATCGTATTGTATCACATCATATGTTTTTTTAAAATCCAAATAATTATAATAATATTCTCAGTCCATTTAACCTTTACTATTTTCTCCATCTCTAATCATTAGTGTCCTCCCCCCCATAGTTCTCTACAAGTTCTTACTGTCTTTCATAATTTAATGTCTAGGAAATAAAATAAATAAACATGGGACTCAATTAAGAGTAATACATAAAGTGAGTACGATAGGAAATTGGCTTGTGGTTTTAATTTTTTCCTTAGTCCTAAATACATTAAGCTGACAGAGTTCAGTTATTAACAAAAAAAAAACCCCCATAGTGAAGCAGCAGCATGATCATACTGCTTTTGCAATGATTCAACTGTAGACTTTAGGTATTATTGTTCATTTTGAAAAATAAGATAATAGGAATTTATTCAAACTAATATTGGAATGATATAATATCATTAAGTCCAGTAGTAACCTACTGCTTAAACAAATCAACTTGGTTTTATTTATACCAAGTAATAAATTTCTTGCAACTAAGTAGCAACAATAAAATTAGGAATACAGGAGCCATATATAAAATATATATAAAATAAAAGAAGTCTGATAATTCTCTAACTCACAAAATAAAAAATATATATGTATATACATGTGTTTATGAAAATATAGGTGTTATCACACTAAAATATCTAATTAATTTACTGAACTATTTATCTTATCCAATATCACATACGTTTTAAGCAAGTGTTACTGTTGACATTATATTTCAAGTTTAATCTTCATGTTTTAAAGAGTTTGCATGAAGTGAGGTGCTACATTCAATTTAGGTCTGAGGTTACAGTCATCTTTATTCATGGGGCTCAAAGACTTAATTACCATAAAATATGCTGGAATCATTCATCAAGAGTCTAGATCCTACTATGTTACATTTTATGCCTAAAAGTTTTACTGTTAGGTAGGCAGTTATCTATCCTCACCAGGGAAGCCTAATCCTAGAGTTCATTTTCAGTCTCAGATTTAATGAGATGGAGATGATGGAGGATGTTGGGAAACAGAGGTTTCCTTAAGCTTATCCTACTAACCTTTCCATTCCAGAGCTTCTGTGCTGAAACTGGTGCAATGTTGAGTCCTCAATTAATTTTGATGACATCGAAACTAAAAGCAGTTAATATAAAGTGCCAACATAATGGCTGAGTTTCATAAGTTTTATGGAAAAATCAATGCTTGTCAAACAACAGAGCCAACATGAAGTAGGGAAAGCATGTTCTTTTTTACAAAAATATGTGATATGCTAAGCTTAGAATATACTCCAAAATGTTAAGGATAGTCATGTATATTAAACTGGACTTTTTTGTAGTAAACTACACAGGATATAAAATTTGTTATTTTAATCATTTTTAAGTATGCAATTTGGTGACATTTTGTGCATTTATGTTTTCATTATCCCAAACTGAACCTCCTAAACAATACCTCACCTTTCTGCCCTCTCCCAGACACGGGAATCACTATTCTACTCTCTGTCTCTATGAATTTACTTATTGTTGATATCTCATGTAAGTAGAAACATACTCAAATAGGTTTTTGAAATGTGACCACAAAGAAAAACTAGTTTTGTAAAAAAAAAAAAAAAAAGTGTGCTGGTAAAAAGTCAAGTTTTATATATATATATATATATATATTTGCATATAAATGTATAAACATGTATATATAATCAGATCAAAAACAGAAATGCATACATTCATTCATTATTTACACCACTTTTAAACATTAGACTTCACTTGTTAATAGACTACATTAGAGATAAGATTTTTTGAGATGTCTTCCCACATATAAACCGTTGGTGAACAATGAATATTAATCAATGATTTGTATAATCAGTGCCCTTTGAAAGACTTGGTTAATATTAGAAATATTAACATTCCATTAATTAATAACAAACCAAGGTAAAGATTCACAGATCAGACCAAATCACGACAGTGCACACTGCGCACTTCCGTTTGTACATTTTTCTATAGCCTGTTTTCATGTGCATGAGATAGTGTACTCCTCACTAGAGCATGGTGAGTGGGTATAAACAGTCTCAATGTTAAGACAATACCTAGTCAAGTCAGGTGACATGGACAAAGTCTTTTAGCACAGGCATGACAGAATCACCCATCAAACTACACCCAAGGCTCTGGGTCCTGTGTCTTTCTCTTACACTTTTCAAGACTGAGATCACAGTCATTTTCTAGAGAAGCACTGTCCAAATAAAAATATAATGTAAATCACATACAAAATATAAAAACTTTCTAGTAGCTACATTTTAAAAAGTGAAAAGTAGGTAAAATTAATTGAGTGATATATTTTATATTATCAAATACCATCACTTCAATACAAAAAATTATGAGACATTTTGCATTATTTTGTGATATCGAATCTTTGAAATCTAGCTGATGTTTTATACTGCAGCACATTTCAATCCAGTCGAGTCACATTTCAAGTGACACATGTTGCTAACGTCTACTGTACTGGACAGCATGGTTAACAGACACTTACCCATTTCTCTAATTAACTAATCATTCTATCAAACCGTATTTATTGGACAGCTCTTCCATTTTCACATTTGAGTTTGCTGGAATGATTGTAAGAGAATTGGAAGCAGTAGGGTGCAAATAAAAGAATGGAACTTCATTAGAAATGATGATGATGATTTATTCTGAGAATTATAAATTCCTGCTCACAATGTACTTTGAGGTTCCTCCTTGGTAAAATGTAGATAATAACACCTATAAATCATTTTGCACAGTGCCTGCCATAAAACTAGCAGTCACTGGAAAAAGTAGCTATTCTCTAACAAGGAGGGAGGGATGAGTCTGGTTAGTGGTCTGCAAGACTAGGAGCAATATAGCTCTAACACCTGGGTCAGGAAAGGAAGATGACTTGTGATAGGGATAATGAACCGTTTCTAAGAAAGAAGCAGTTCATGGGATTGCAGTGGTAGGACTATCAATGGAAACATTAAAAGCACTGAGAAATCCAATGCTATCAAAAGCAACAAGAAATTCAAGGCTAGGTCTTGCTGATAAACTGTCAGACAACAAGGTAATACCAAAATCAAGGCCAGAAAATTTAATGGAATCAAAAAGGCACAGAGGTCTGAGGTTAGGAGTAGAGCTGAGCAAGTGCTCTTCTTAAGATGTATGTGTTTGCACAGCACCAAAAATAGCAGCATGCATTTAGATTTTTAAAATATCACTCGTCATAGCTTGAAATATACGTGCTACCAATGTGTAAAATAGCTGGTGGGAAGCTGCTGTATAGTATAGGGAGCTCAGCTTGGTGCTCTGTGATGAACTGGGTAGCGGGGGATGGGAAGAGGGAAGGGATATGTGTATATTTATGGCTGATTCATGCTGCTGTACAGCAGAAACTAACACAATATTATAAAGCAACTATCCTTCAATTAAAAATAAATTTTAAAAAGGGATATCACTCATCATTTTGAGCATAAGCATTTTATAGCCTGTATCTATGGATTCTAGTACCTAACATTCTTAGGGGCATAATACAGTTTTGGCTGTGTTGACCCAGGCCCACTTGAGGCCCTGGATGGAGGTCAGTCAGTTCCCCTTCTCAAGCATTTGATTAATGTATTAATACTTCAAGCACTTCCCTTATTTGGCTCTCACCCTGGAAGGCACACAGTCAGGACTAGGGACAGCACCGATGTCCCTGAGTTGGTGAAATTAATCAAATTAGCCAATCAGCAGGGAGCCCTCAAAATCTAGCTAGCCCCACTCCGTCTGTCATACATCGGCTACTCCCCACAGCTGGAGCTTGCTATTATCCCATCTCCGGGTACAACCTTGTTTGCTCCTGCCAAGCAGCCTTCTCTCAGTTGGATCTGTAAGTAATAAAGAGTTCTTGCCTTTTATCTCAACTCAGTGTGTTGTGTCTTGTCATCAACAGAATGTTTAAATCTCATAAAATGGGGGTCCCAGCCTACTTTGTATTTTGTCCTCAGATACTTTTTGTGGCCAATCATGTTCATTTTCTTCTTGCAACCCTCAGTGGGGTTTCATCCATGGGAATATTATGTACTGTGCGTTGAGGTTCTATCCCTCTAGATACTCTGCTTTATACTGGTTTTGGATAGCACCAGCCTGGCACCATTTTATGTAAATTTTTTTGATCAATGACTTTCAGGCCAGGCAGGTGGTATAAACTCAAATGCCCAAACACACAAGGCTATGGGTTAATAGGATACATTTTTTTTGCTTGTTTTAAATTAATGAAGAGCTAATACCAGGACAGGCAAACTGGCTGTCTTTTTCCTGTGCCAGTGGTCATATTTATTTTCCTTTTCAGTTTCATGGCAACCCATTCAGAAACCTTGGTTTAGATGGGAACTTCCGTTCTAACTCCTCGCCCTTTGAGGGTCCAAGTCCAAGTCCTAAGTAACTAACAAAACAAAAGCACTTGGTTGCTGATAATTACAATCTCAACACTTAGCTGCTTCCACCACTACCATCCCCAACCCCAAGGTGGCCTCAAACTCAGGCTCACTGAATTGCTCTAGGTTTTAATTCCTTCTTTACTTTTGGCCCCTGAGATTAAAACAAAACAATAACAACAACAAAGTTGCTTGCAAGCTCAGCTAATCATTTAAAAGGCCCATCTATTCTAGAGTCCTTTGGACTACAAGAAGATCCAACCAGTCCATTCTGAAGGAGATCAGCCCTGGGATTCCTTTGGAAGGACTGATGCTGAAGCTGAAACTCCAGTACTTTGGCCACCTCATGCGCGAAGAGTTGACTCATTGGAAAAGACTCTGATTCTGGGAGGGATTGGGGGCAGGAGGAGAAAGGGACGACAGAGGATGAGATGGCTGGATGGCATCACTGACTCGATGGACATGACTCTGAGTGAACTCCGGGAGTTGGTGATGGACAGGGAGGCCTGGTGTGCTGCGATTCATGGGGTCGCAAAGAGTCGGACACGACTGAGCGACTGAACTGAACTGAACTGACTCTATTTAATACAGCATTTCTAGGTGTTTCCAAACAGGGAAGGAGGGTACCCAGTCAACCACATTTTCAAAATGGCTATCTGTTACTTTTTAAATTCAAAGCATCATATGAGGTAGACAATGAAAAGTGGATTATTTTTAAGTTCAATTTACAAAATCCAGAAGAAAATCAGGTACTTTTTAACAAGTACTTGAAAGGTGTTTTAAAGGGTTGTGTGGATTAGATGAGTCATTAAAATAAGAACTTAGAACAGATCCTGGCACAGAACCAACAGTAAGTATTAACTAGTGTCATTACTAAAACTTATTATCATTGCTTATATTGATGGAAATCATCTAAATGAATAATGCTTTGTTTCACTATGGCTAGAAATGGCACATCCCAACTTTGCTATTGATATAATCTAAAATGTACACTTTTTTGTCTAAGAGTAAAACCATCATGCTTTTAATTCAAAGTTATCACATCTTGACATTAAATGACATTAATCAAACATGGCTTGATTAATATGTTTTAGATAACTCAATATATTGAAAGATTAAACAATAATTTAAGGTATTTGGTGTCAGGAGATTTAACATTAGAAATCACTCATAAGAGACATCTTTTACTTTAGGTACTGAACTCCAAATTAAGATTAGACAGCCAAAATGATTAAACTCAGTTTTACTATATTGATCAGCTTTAATCTCTTTACTATCAAAAGTTTCAATTTTACACATGATCTTTCAGTTGTAAAATATGACATTTACTTAAGCTAAGACTGTAATATCTCCATTTTATCAAAAATAATATACATGATGGTTGCTATTGGCATTAATTCTAGCACACTACCAAACACGCAAAGTCTGGAAACGTGTGCCTAGCATCAGTTTCATCAATTCTTGTTAAGTTACAGTTAACAAAGCACACTGAAGTCTATGATATATTTCAACAAAAATAGTTTTTTAAAGGGGAGGTGAAAGGCACCATTTTTTAAAGAAATAGAAAAAACAATAAAAGTAATCACGACACCCCCAGGCTAGACCACAAATACACCATGTAATTACATCAGTGGCAGAAGAATTAAAGGTCTCATAGTAAAATGTGTTTCAGCTGAACCTAAGAGATAAATCTTTCATAGTGATCAGTAGAGCTCATATGAAAAGTACGATGCCCTACTATGAATTATCCAGTGTAGTAAATCATAAACTGAAGTTCAGGAAATTAAATTTTATTCCTAAATTTGTCACCATGATGCTTTGTGACCTTGATAAAGCCACTTAACCTTTCTTTGCCTCAGCTTCCTCATCCATATAAACAGGAGGAAGATGTACCTTTTGAGAACATAAATTCAGCCTATGGTTGACTGGAAAGTAGTTTAAATATATTGCTACATCAACTCTGTTAAAAATGTCATACTAAGTAGAGAAATGCTACTAAAATCATCACATCCTTGTAGCAATCACCTCACTCATTTTGTTGTTGTTTTTTTTTTTCAAGTCAATTTTCTTTTCCTCACTTCCTTACTATTCTTGCTGATTCTTACATTGTATTGAGAAAAAAATTTTCCTGACATAACATTTTCACAATCCACTTTCTTCTCATAACTTTATGATCTAGCCCTAGAAATAAAATGGCTTTCAACTTGTCTGATTCATTCAAAATTTTATGATGGAAATATTATTATTTTGTTTTGAATGTTTCTTTTGAAAACTAAAGAAAAATGTTTCAACCAGAAGGAAAAATAAGTATTAACAGATAAAAGGGAATATTACATAATTTAATCTTTACTTCTGGAAAAATTTATATAGGGTGTATTTTGTTCTTAGACCTACACAAATTCAAAAACATGTACCATAAACTAATAATGTCTGTACTTTTGTCTACATGGGTCACAGTGTATAGTCAAGTTCATCTAAATCATTTTGGAATTACTTGGTCCTTTACAGACCACCTCTAGATATGTTTTCCCTATATCCATACTCCCACAAATAATCTGGCAGAGGGCTAGGGTTAAGGATATAGAGTGTGAATTAGAGTTTCGTATAAGGAACCCTAGGATATGAAAATGTATAACAATACAAACTTGAATTTTCACATTGTTATTTAGCAATAAATAAAGTACAGAAAATTGTTAAATAATCCATAACATAATTTTGTGAATATCAAAACACATTTTATAATCTCCAAGACATCACCATGTTTAGAAGTAATGAGTATCTGTTGTTTATATTCTCTAGAATATTTTTCACCATCTCTTGGTACCTCAAATTTCCTTTGGATTACTACTCCTCACCTGAGTCCAATTGGTTGGGGTAAGGCCCATGACCCAAAGCAGCTGAAACAATATCTAATTTGAAAATAAACGTACTGTGAATAAACAAATCCACTCCTAGGTAAAAATCCTCCAGAAATTCCTACCTGTATGTACAAGGAAAAATATGTGTTTGTGTGTGTGCTTGCAAGATGGTTAATGGCAATATTACACACATTAGCAAAAAGTCAGCACAATTAAAATGGTCTGAAAACAAACTGTGAGATATCCACATAATAGATTATAGGATAAAAGTAATAAACAAATTGCTGATAAGTGGAATAACATAAATGAATTTTAAAAGCAAATACCGGAGCTGAAAAAGCCAGACACAACAGAATACACAATGTGTGGGTTCAAACTTATGTTTTAAAAACAGGCAAAAATGCTAGTTACATTGCTTAGTTATTGTGTATACACTATCAGTAAGCATAACGTAAAAAAAAAAGACAAGAAAGCAAATAACATAAAATTCCTGATGGTATTAACATAATCAGTAGCAGAGAAGGAATTTATATTCAGAACGGTAGGCAGAAAACTTCTGTGATGCCTGTACTGTTCAATTTCTTCACCTAGGTGGGTTCATTTGATAATATGCTAAGCAACTACATATTTATATTTTATGTACTTTGTTTTGTATTTGACTATTAAGTGAAAAGAAACAAGTGAAGAAATATGGGCTGGGTCATGGATTTCTTGCTGTTTAGTCACTATCATGTCTGACTCTTTTGAAACCCCCTGGAATATAGACCACCAGACTCCTCTGTCCATGGAATTTCTCAGGCAAGAATACTCAAGGTCTCTTGAGGCCTAGGCTAGGAACTGACATGTTGTGAGTTCTGTTGCAATACATTTACCAAAATAAGCCAGTCCAGATTCAAGGGGAAGAGGAATGGACTCTGCCTGTTTGTGTGTGTGCTAAGTCACTTCAGGCATGTCCAACTCTTTGTGACCCCATGGACTGCAGCACGCCAGGTTCCTCTTTCCATGGGATTTCCTAGGCAAGAATACTAGAGTGGGTAGCCATTTCCTATTCCAGGGATCTTGCTGATCCAGGGATCAAACCTGTATCTCGTGTACTGGCAGGCAGATTCTTTACCAGTGAGCAACCAGGGAAGCCCATGGTTGTCTTAGTAGTATTAAAAAAAAAAAAAAAACTGTACCTAAAGAGAGGTGAATAATACATTAATGGGGAAAGAAGAAACAGAAAAGAGGAGTGTAACAGAATGCTACACAGCTTTATATAGGACTTCTTGCATAGAATACTTTAAACAATGATTTCAATCAAAACAGTGATATCTTCTGATAAAAATCTCTTCACACATGTCCAGAAACAGAAGTTGTTCTGGTAGAATAAAGAATCTAGAATAGAAAAATACTTGATAAACTGGAAAACATGTTAAAAATGAACATTAAGCAATCTTAATAGGAAAATTCAGTTCTATATTTGTACCTATAAGTTCAACCACAGGTAAGCACTTAACAATTAATATATGGAATATAATGTCATTTGACTTAAAGCTCACTACAAAGTAATAATATAATGTAGGTAATAAAAAAGGTTGATGTAATATCCCATAGTGTTAGCAAAAGTGGAGCATGGGATCTAGATTGAGGGAGTTACGCCTCCATTTGTTACGCTTTTGGGGTGACAAGGTAATCATGTTGCTCAATTGTATACACAATTTAAAAGCAACTGACTTAACGTGGAATCTGTCCAAGATACTCAATCGATATATTTAAGAATGTACATCTGTTTAGTGACTACTATGGGGCAGACATGCTAGATTTTCACCCCAAGATGGAAATAACACTCCTACTTTTGGTTTCAGCTTCCATGAGTAAATGGTTTAGAAGCCACCATCCCCACTGTTACAAGAACAACCTGAAAACCAAAAGCTTTTCTTAGACCTCTAAGAGAACTGACTGATGTTTCAGGGCAAACCACCACTCCAAAATTTGGAAACACGGGTGAATACAGAGAGTCACAGTGGAGATCTGTTTATTTGGAGAAGACGTTGGAGTGAGAAACTGTCAGCAACCAACAGAACCAAACTTAGATATGACACAGATACTGACATTATCCACAGAGAATTTAAAATATTTATGTTTAATATCATAAGTGTTCTAATGGAAAAAAGATAATGTGCAAAAACAGATGGATAATTCAAGCACAGAAATTGAAATTCTCAGCAGGAATCTAAAGGACATGCTAGGAATTAAAACACCTTGACAGAAATGAAGGCTGTCTTTGATGGGCCTATAAGTATATTGGACACAGCCAAAGAAAGACTGAGTTATCCTGAAGACAGAATAGAAATTTCATAAACCAAAATGCAAAAAGAACAAAGAATGACAAAAATGAAACAGAACATACAAGAACTGTGGGATAATTTCAAAAGGCAGGAGAAGGAAGTAGTACAGCGAGAAGAAAGAAAAAACAGACTAAAAGAAATATCTGCAATAATAATGGCCAAGAAATTTCCAAAATTAATGACAGACACCAAATAAAAAACCCTTGAAGCTCAGAAAACACCAGTAGGATAAATAACAAAATCACAACATCTAGAAATATTCAAACTGCAGAAAAACCACAAATAGAATATCTGGGAAAAGCAGGAAAAATGATATCTATAGAGGAACAAGGGTAAGAATCAGAGCGAAGCTCTTGTCAAAAAACATACAAGAAAGAAGAGAGTGGAGTGAAATATTTAAACTGGTAAAAACTAAAGGCATTCTTGAACAAACAAAAACAGGGAATTTATCACCACCAGAAATTCACTGCAAGAAATGTCAGTATAAGTGATTCAGAAACATGGATCAACATAAAGAAGATAAGAGTGTTAGAGAAGAAGCAAATGAGGGTAAAATAAAATATTTTATTTATCTTATTATAAATTGATCTAAAAGACCACTACTTGTCTAAAGTAGTAATTAATATTTATTGGATGATTCTGTGCTTCCACTGCAGGGGACATGGGTTTGATCCCTGGTTGGGGATCTCACAAACTGTGTCTGAAAATAAATAAATACAATCTAAAAAAATTTTAATGTAAAAATTAAAGAAAATAATTTATTGGATGATTACAACATACAGATAAGTGAAATGAATAACAGCAATGTCATAAGGAATGAGAGAGAAGAACTGAGATTGGTTTTTAAAAAGTATTGAAACATCCAGGACAAACACCAAATTTTTTAAAAAAGAAGTAAAATTTGTAATAAGAAAGGAGAGGCAAAGTGGAACTATACAACCAGAGAAAGCAGAAGAGAGGAAAACAAAGAATAAGTTCAATCAAATGAAAACATTGACAGACATACTAGTCTAATGATTCAATCATTACTTTTTTAAACTTAAAAAATTATTATTACCACTTTTTGCTGTGCTGCACAGCTTGTAGGATCTTAGTTTCCTGACCAGGGATAGAATCTGAGCCACTGCAGTGGAAGTACAGAGTCCTAAGCACTGGGCCACCAGGGAAGGCCCTCAGTAATTACTATAAGTGGTCTAACCACATCAGTTAAAATATAATGAAAGTAAAAGTGGATAAAAAATTAAGATCTAACTATTTTAAAGAAAAGAAACCCACTTAAAAAAAAATTTTTAAAGAGTTAAAAGTGAAGGGATAGAGAAAGATATATCATGCTAATACTAATCAAAAGAAAGCTAGGTATATTGATTTCAGACAAAGCTGACTTCAGAACAAGGAAAATGTGAATAAAGAGGGATATTACATAATGACAAAGAGATCAATTCTCTAAGAAGACATAATAACCCTAAACACCTAAGCATCTAACAACACCCAAGCATAATAACTCTAAGCACCTAACAACAGGAACATCCAAGTTATGAGGCAAAAACATATGGAATTGAAAGGATAAATGGAAAAATTGACCACTATTTTTGGAGATTTCAACACTTTATTTTCACTAATTGAAATATCCAGCAAGCAGAAAATCAGTAAGGATACAGTTGATTTGAGCAATACAATAAGTAAACTTGATTTAATTGACATTTGTAGAATTCTCCATCTAATAACAGCAAAATATACATTTCTCTCAGGCTCTCATAGGACATTCACCATGAAAGATCACATTCTGGGTCATTAAAGACACTTTAGCAATTCTTAAAAAATAGAAATCACACAAAGTATGTACTCAGATCGCCCTGAAAATAAACTAGAAATCAGTAAGAGAAAAGCAGCTGGGAAAATCACCAAATGTCTAGAAATTAACACATTTCTAACACACTGGTTAAAGAATACTTTGCAAGAGAAATTTTAAATATACATGTATACCTATGGCTGATTCATATTGAAAGAAAGTGAAAGTGAACTCACTTAGCCATGTCTGACTCTTTGCAACCCCGTGGACTGTAGCCTACCAGGCTCCTCTGTCCATGGGATTTTCCAGGCAAGAGCACTGGAGTGGATTGCCATTTCCTTCTCCAGATTCATGTTGAGGCTGATTCATTTAATTCTATAAAGCAATTAACCTTCAATTAAAAAGTAAATCAATTTAAAAATGTTTGAACATATGAAAACACAACTTACCAAATTTGTGGGACACAGCAAAAGCAATGTTTAGAAGAAATTTATAGAATTAAGTCTAAGTCTTAGGGGAAAAAAAGAACTTTAAAATAAAACCCCTAAATCTCTGCTCTGTGAAAGTTATTGTTAAGAAAAATCAAAAGAAAAGCTACAGGATGGGAGAAAAAACTTAGAAAACACAGATCTGATAAAAGAGCTATAAAGAATTCATAAATTCTTTAAGAATACAAAGAATTCAAAAGTACGCAAAGAATTCTTAAACCT
The DNA here is from genome assembly GCF_032452875.1 of Bos javanicus. Lineage (NCBI taxonomy): Eukaryota > Metazoa > Chordata > Mammalia > Artiodactyla > Bovidae > Bos > Bos javanicus. Next base: position 117,322,586 of record NC_083897.1, read on the forward strand.
GAGCAATGGAAAAGCAAACATTCCATTTGAAAAGGGAGCTATATATCTGAACAGACATAAGATCACAGAAGATACACAAAACACTAATAGCATATAAAAAGACGGTCAAAATAATTTATAATTAGGGAATTGGCAATTAAAACACAGTGAGATACCACTACAGAACTACTGGAATGCTAAAATCCAAGCAACAAAATTGGTAGATGGATGGAGAACACTAGAATTCTTCATTCATTGTTGATGGAAAGGCAAAACAGTATACCTACTTTAGAAGAGTTTGGCAACTTCTCACAAAGCTGAATATAATCTTACCATATACTCTAGAAATTATATCCCTGGGTATTTTTTAAACTAATTTGAAACTCCCATCAACAGAAAAACCTCCACAATAATGTACATAGTAGCTTTATTCATAATGTTCAAAAACTGAAAGTATCCAAGATGCATCATTCAAAACATGAATGGAAAAACTATGGTACAGCCACACAATGGAATATTACTCAGTGACAGAAAGAAATGAGCTATCGTGAATGAACCCTAAAGACACTATGCTAAGTGAAATAAAACATACACAAAAAGACAAATACTGTATAATTCCACTTATTTGAGGTACCTAAAATGGTCTAATTTATGGTCACAGAAAATAGAGGGGTGGTTTCCAGGGACTAATGGAGTTACTGTTTAAAGGATACAGAGTTTCAGTTTGGAAAGATGAAAAAGTTCTAAGGTTGATGGTGGCGATCATTGCACACAATGTTAATGCACTTTAATGCCAGTGAAATGTATATCTAAAAATGGCTAACATGGTAAATTTTGTTAGTTACATTTTACAAATAAAACAAAAAAGATTCTTCGAGCCTAATATCAAGAAATATTCTTAACCAGCTGCCCTCATGACTCAGAAACTGGGCTTATATTCTGCTTGAATCACTTTTTTTTTTTCTTATGTTTCTATGTGTCTATGTGCTCAGTCACTCAATTGTGTCTGACTTCTTGCAACCCTATGGACTGTAGCCCACCAGGCTCCTCTGTCCATGGGATTCTCCAGGCAAGAATACTGGAATGGATTGCTGTTTCTTGCCCCAGGGGATCGAGACTCAGGGATCGAACCTGTCTCCTGCATAGAAATGCCTGTTAATAAACCCCTGATTGCTTGCACCATAAAGACTTAACTTTGGGAGCTCATGTGCAAAACTGTGTCCTGAAATAACACACATTTCTTTAACTAAAATAACCTATTCTTAGGAGTAAGAATCATTCATTGAGATATGAGGCCATCTACCAACTCAGCTTCTAGATTGTAAAACTTAATGGGGAAGTCTCAAAGATGGGAATAAAGGGGAGCAGAAAGTGCCACCCCAGAATATGCCCCTTTAGAATAAAGATTATTTTGAGTTTTTTTTTTTTTAAGAAACTATAGAAATAAGAGAAGCTCTGAAAACAAAACAAGAGTTATCCTATCGTAAGAGGAATTTACACTTATAAAGAAAATCTTCATTTATGTAAGGGTGACTTCTCTATACCAGGAAGAGAAAAATGACTAAATCTTCAGCAACTCTTACCAATGGAGAAGGCATTTAGATTTAGACTCACCCTGGTTTGCTGTGCTTTTCCTGGTAAACCTCCCATAATTGGCCTTTCTCCCCTTTGAATTGAAAAACCTTTCTTTTGTCTTTAGCCAAAGATGATATTTGAGGAGGTGGCTTTGGCCATCTTGGCAAGGTAATAAGTTTCCCAGGTATCTTCCAGGTACATGTACATTTTAATAAACATGTTTGTTTTTCTCTTGTTAACCTGCCTTTTATTATAGGGGACCTCAGCCAAGAACTCTGAAGAGTAAACAGAGAATTCTTCTTCCTCCCCTACAAACTTTAATGTTTGTAAAATTTTAAAGACATTATTTAGGAGAATGGAAGATCCAAGGATGGAATGCAGAATGTGATAAAACAATCTAACTCTATTATAAGCTCACTGAAGGGGATGGGAGGGAAAGGTGCTGACCTAAGTAACTTGGGAAATGAGTGGAGTCCATAAGACTAAAGTGAAAAGAAACTGTATATAGGCAATGCACTTGAAGCTATAAAGTTGCTCCTAACAGGAATACAGGTCAGCCATTTTAATCCCATCACACACCTATATTGTAAGTAAACAAGTAAACAGATAGCAGTTGGTGGTAACCAGATTTCTCACTATTGGACAGGGAGGTTACAGATAAACCAAAAGAAGAGGCTAGAATGATCTCTGTGGTAATGGATTAGCGACATAAGTATGAACTCATATTTAGTTCAATATAGATATGGATGGTTACATATAGAACTATTTCTAGGTATGTTTATGCCTGGGTTAGTATACACCTATGTCCTTGCTCTATCAATTGAGAGGTCTTAAAAGCAACTATACTCCTTTAGCAAAGAGTACTCCCACTGCCCAGATCTTAGTTTCTAGTACCATTCTTCAAGAGAAAGAAAAAGGGCTCTTTGGAAGAAATTGTTGATTGTAGGACTGGGGCATGAAATGCCCAGGATGATCCTGGAGCATCTTGTAGGATTCGAAAATAAAGAAATACTCAAACACACACAAGTGCAAAAATGTGTATACACACACACACACACACACACAACTAAAAGAGCTCCAAAGGGCCAAAGTTGGAACAATTTGAGCAACAATGGTGACGGTGGATACAAACCAAAGTATAAAAGTAACATCCATGAGTCCATACTGATATATAAAATGATGGAATAAGTAGATAAATGTCAGAAAATAGATATATGCCTCCTGAAGAATTTCAAATAATTGAAGTATATACTCTGACTTCAAAGAGGTAGGTGCATAACTCCTTAAGTGTAGACTACAGATAGTTACTTCCTTCCAAAGGGTAGAGTAGTGAAAGCAGAGAAAAAAGAGTAAGTCTATAGTGGCCAAGTCTGACCAGCAAGTGACTAACGCTACCAATGTCAACATCAACATCAATGAATGTCAACATCAATAATGAAGCCATGTTGATGGTATGATATATTGTGATTTTACATTTGTGGTCTTCCAGGAATATATAACTCAAATTTAAACATAAAAAATCAAGCAAATCACAATTGAAGGACATTTTATAAAATAAGTGCTCATTAAAATGATCAACATTATAAAAACAAGGAAAGTCAGAAATAGTAACAGCTAAAAAGAACCTAAGGAGACAAAACAACTAAAAGCGATGTGCTATCCTAAATGGGATGCTGGGACAGAAAAAGGACATTAGGTAAAAATTAAGGAAATCTGAATAAAATATAGACTTAATAATCATACAGAAACATTAATTCATCAATTGTAACAAGTGTGCCATACTTATGTTAGATGTTAATAGGAGGATAAAACTGGGTGTGGGGTGTATGGGATTTCTCCCTATTTTTTATTTTTATTTTTTGTAAATGTAAAACTATTCTAAAGTAAAACATTTAGGAAAAAAGAGACATTGCCCTTGGCTCTGAAAAACTCATGTTCTTGTGAAAATCGAGGAGTGTCAACAAATAGTTATAATGCAATGTGGTAAGAGCTGCAATAGCGATTCTAAAAATGCTATGGAGTCATGAAGAACTTTACACCTCAGAACAGAGGGAAGGTTTTAGCTGTGCCTCAAAGAAAGAGTAAGGGTCAGCTCTGTGGCAACATGGAAGAAAAGGCTTTCCCGAGGAGCACTCCAGGAGTAAGGGTTCAGAAGGAGGATATCTGGAGGAGAACAGTGAAATAGTGTGGCTGAGGCATAGAGAAGCAGCTGGAGGCTACAGACGATGCCAAAACATATTATATTTAATTTCTCAAAAATGTTTAAAGTATACCAAAAGTGTCAAGTAGGTTTATCATTTCATTTACTGTGATCTGTTCTCTTAAACCACTACTTCAGTTAGTAGACCCATATACTTTCAATTAAAAAAAACTCCCATAAAAGCTTACAGTATGACCTGTACAATGCCACTTTACTTATCCCCATGTTTCCTTTTCTCTTTACATATAGGACTCTTTGGTTTTATTTTAAAGAAACATTCTAACACACTTCAAAATACGTGATATCATCTAAGGCAGATCCACTAAAATTAAATGATACCATGCTTTGTGTAAGATTTACATTAACTAAAATATGATCATGATGTACATAAAACCAAGATACAAAATAGTGATTAATTATCATGCAGAGAAATGCTGACCTTTGTTACTATATTGAGAGTTTAACCCGGGTTCTAAGAATTACTTTTCAATTTGGCCACAGGCAAAGTAAATGAGCTATAAAGTGAAAAGTGACAGTTGCTCAGTTTTGTCCAACTCCTTGCAACCCACAGACTGTAGCCCACCAGGCTCTTCTGTCCATGGAATTCTCCAGGCAAGAATACTGGAGTGGGTAGCTATGCTCTTCTTCAGGGGATCTTCCTGACCCAGGGATCGAACCTGAGTCTCCTGCATTGCAGGCAGATTCTTTACCACTGAGCCACCAGGGAATCCTAAATGGGCTATAGAGTAATACTATTTGAAATAATGTCATGGATAAGTATACCCTATCAATAGACTTCTTATTAAACTCTAAAATGTATTTTAATATATTACTTTGATTCTGGAATATGCAGTTCTAAGATTCAACCAAAATTTCATATACAATTTAATTTTGCTTTATATTGTATTTTCCCAAATCAATTTCACACGTAGATCTACCTAAGTTAGAGGTAATGATAATAATCAGTTGGATGGAAATTTTCATTGAAGCTGTAACTTTCTCTTGGATATCAAGAAATAATTATTCCTCCTTTTTCCATGAAGAAAAGGATATATTTTTGGCAAAATGAATGCACAAAAATATAATAGCCCTGGTTAGCATTTAGGAGAAAACAATTCTATTATTTTTTTTCTTTTTTTACTATTATTATTTTTTTTTACTTTACAATATTGTATTGGTTTTGCCATACATCAACATGCATCCACCATGGGGTATACGTGTTCCCCATCCTGAACCCCCCTCATAATTCTATTATTAATCGTACAAAATAGACTCATTTATATCATTTTACTCTTTGGGATCCAGTTTCCAATCTCTAGGAGACTGTTCCCAGTCTCCTCTTACTAGACAGTGTTTCAGTAACCAAGTGTTTCTAGAAAGAGGAAAGATATGTTTACTGAAGATTAGTTTCACATCCCAAAGAATAAAGACTAGAAAGTCATTCTATTCTCTTTTCAGAATAGGTATTTTTCATTATACTTTTAGATTTCTTTGTCTCAGTACTTAACTCCTTGAAAAGCTACTTCAGTATACATTATGAAACGAGATGCCAGTCCAGGTTCAATGCACGATGCTGGATGCTTGGGGCTGGTGCACTGGGACGACCCAGAGGGATGGTGTGGGGAGGGAGGAGGGAGGAGGGTTCAGGATGGGGAACACATGTATACTAATTAAATAATTTTCTATTAAAGAAAAAAAAAAAGAGAAAAAAAATACCATTTTAATTTCAGATATAAAAAAATAAATAAATAAAAGCCTTAACTATTAAAAAAAAAGAAAAAATAATATATTCAATATTTATTGTAGAGAAAATCCAAGTATAGATAGCTGTATTTTTCACTGTTCCATTAAACAGGGAGGTAAAGTGATAAAGGGGTAAATTTTAATTTTCTATACAAAAGCCTATTAACACAACAAAACTGAAAACCAAGTGAGTGCAAATCATACGTGTGTACATCATAGGTACATACTACACAATTAAATGTGTGGTTACTATTTAAACATAACATGTATTGCTACTGTCAGTTATCTTCTGGGTCTAATATTTCTCAAAGGCATCACCAAAGAGTATATGATTTAACTAAATTTCCTTTCAGTCAGAATACTTACAGCCATCAAATGAATTTCATGATATCAAATTTTGTTTTTAAATTAAACTAATCAAAATTTCAAGATTTAAAGATTATTATAAGATGAATGTGACTGCCACAAAATACTTTTCATATACAGGAAGTTTGAAGCTGTTAAGAATAATACTGCACAGGAACCTGGGAAGTTAGGTCCATGAATCAAGGTAAATTGAGTTCAGTCAGTTCAGTTCAGTCGCTCAGTCATGTCCGACCCTTTGAGACTCCATGAATCGCAGCATGCCAGGCTTCCCTGTCCATCACCAACTCCCGGAGTTCACTCAGACTCACGTCCATCGAGTCAGCAATGCCATCCAGCCATTCTCATCCTCTGTCGTCCCCTTCTCCTCCTGCCCCCAATCCCTCCCAGCATCAGAGTCTTTTCCAATGAGTCAACTCTTCACATGAGGTGGCCAAAGTACTGGAGCTTCAGCTTTAGCATCATTCCTTCCAAAGAAATCCCAGGGCTGGTAAATTGGATGTGGTCAAACAGGAGATGACAAGTGTGAACATCAAAATCTTAGGAATCAGTGAAGTAAAATGGATGGGAATGGGCAAATTTAATTCAGATGACCATTATATCTACCACTGTGGGCAAGAATCCTTCAGAAGAAATGGAGTAGCCCTCATAGTCAGTGAAAGAGTACAAAATGCAGTACTTGTGTGCAATCTCAAAAATGACAGAATGATCTTGATTCATTTCCAAGGCAAACCATTCAATATCAAGTAATCCAAGTCTATGCCCCAACCACTAATGCTGAAGAAGCTGAAGTTGAACAGTTTGAGGAAGACTATAAGACTTTCTAGAACTAACACCAAAACAAGATGTCTTTTCATCACAGGGGAGTGGAATGCAAAAGTAGGAAGTCAAGAGATAGCTGGAATAACAGCAAGTTTGGCCTTGGAGTATAAAATGAAGCAGGACAAAGGTTAGCAAGGTTTTGCCAACAGAACACACTGGTCATAGCAAACACCCTCTTCCAACAACACAAGAGATGACTCTATACATGTATATCACCAGACGGTCAATACTGAAATCAGACTGATTATATTTTCTTTGGAGCCGAAGAAGAAGCTCTATACAGTCAGCAGAAACAAGATCTGGAGCCAACTGTGGCTTAGATCATGAACTTCTTATTGCAAAATTCAGGCTCAAACTGAAGAAAGTAGGGAAACCACTATGCTATTCAGGTATGACCTAAATCAAATCCCTTATGATTATATAGTGGAGGTAATTAATAGATTCAAGGGATTTGACCTGGTAGACAGAATGTCTGAAAAATTATGTATGGATGGAGATTCATAACTGTACAGGAGGCAATGACCAAAACTATCCTAAAGGAAAAGAAATGCAAAAAGGCAAAGAGGTTGTCTGAAGAGCCTTTAAAAATAACTGAGAGAAGAAAGAAGTGAAAGGTAAGGGAGAAAGGGAAAGATATACCCCAATGAATTCAGAGTACCAGAGAATAGCAAGGAAAGGTAAGAAAACATTCTTAAGTAAACAATGCAAAGAAACAGAGGAAAACAATAGAATGAGAGACTAAAGATCTCTTCAAGAAAATTGGAGATGTCAACGGAATATTTTATGCAAGGATGGACATGATAAAGGACAGAAATGACAAGGACCTATCAGAAGCAGAAGAGATTAAGAAGAGGTGGCAAGAAAACACAGAACTATACAAAAAAGGCCTTAATGACCCAGACAACCATGATAGTGTGTCACTCACCTAGAGCCAGACATCCTGGAATGTGAAGTCAAGTGGGCCTTAGGAAGCATCACTACAAACAAAGCTAGTGGAGGTGATGGAATTCCAGTTGAGCGATTTCAAATCCTAAAAAATGATGCAGTGAAAGTGCTGCATTCAATATGCCAGCAAATTTGGAAAACTCAACAGTGGCCACAGGACTGGAAAAGGTCAGTTTTCATTTCAATCCCAAAGATGCGCAATACCAAAGAATGTTTGAACTATTTCACATTTGCGCTCATTTCACATGCTAGCAAAGGTAATGCTTAAAATCCTCCAAGCTAGGCTTCAGCAGTATGTGAACCAAGAACTTCCAGATGTACAGCTGGGTGCAGAAAAGGCACAGGAACCATACAGCAAAATTGCCAACATCCGTTGGATCACAGAGAAATAAAGGGAATTCCAGAAAAACATTTACTTCTGCTTCATTGACTATGCCAAAGCCTTTGACTGTGTGGATCACAACAAACTGGAAAATTCTTAAAGAGATGGGAATACTAGACCACCTTACTTGCCTCCTGAGAAACCTGTATGCAGGTCAAGAAGCAACAGTTAGAATCAGACATGGAACAACAGAGTGGTTCCAAATTGGGAAAGGAGTAGGTCAAGGCTGTATATCGTCACCCTGCTTATTTAACTTATATGCAGAGTATATCATGAGAAACGCTGGCCTGGATGAATCAAAAGCTGGGATCAAGATTGCTGGGGGAAATACTGACAGCCGCAGATATGCAGACAATTCCACTCTAAACAGCAGAAAGCAAAGAGGAACTAAAGAGCTTCTTGATGAAGATGAAAGACGAGAGTGAAAAAGTTGGGTTAAAACTCAACATTCAAAAAACTACAACCATGGCATCTGGTCCCATTACTTCAGGGCAAACAGAAGGGGAAAAACTGGAAGCAATGACAGATAGTATTTTCTTGGGCTACAAATCACTGTGGATGGTGACTGCTGCCATGAAATAAAAAAGACGCTTGCTCCTTGGAAGGAAAGCCATGACAAACCCAGACAGCATATTAAAAAGCAGAGATACCACTTATTAAGAATCTCTCTTAATAAGATAAGAATAATGAATTTTTAACTGACTGAAGGATTGATTTTGATCCCCCCACTTTATCTGTTGGAACCACTTTGAGAGAAGTACACAAGAACATAAAATGAGGGATGAATAAATTATTTAAGAATATATCACTTAAAATGACAAAAATGATGCATATTTATATGTAATTCTGTATCTTGCTAATTGATTTCATACATATTAGCTTATCTCATTCAATCTTGCAAAAATCCTATAAAATAAACAAGGCAAACTTTATCATCACCATTTTATACATGAGGAAACTGATATTCTGAAGGTTATAGTGATTAAAATATTCACATGACTAGTGAGTTGTAGGTCTGTGATTACACACTGTCCTGAATCTTGCTCTCATGCCTTTCTACCTTAGTAACCAGATACAGGAATGAGACCATGCAACGCATCTCACATAATTATTCAAACATTGCACGTGATATTTTGTTATATTCAAGTTCATGAGAACATGTGTCAAGTTCACAGAGTAAAAAAGTAATTTTTCTAATTTGCAACAAGACAGGAAGATCAAGGTAAATTTCATATATTCCATTTCAACACTCTAGGAAATGTTTCCAAAAATGACACCACTACAAAATATAAGCATAATTTTCTGAAATTGTATACTCATTATTTCAAGTACTTTCAAAACCTAACATTTCTATAATCCCCTAAGCCTATTTTCTTTAACCTTTCAAATGCATTTCAGGGCAATATGATTTGAAAACAAGAAGGAATAAATTTCACCTATAGGAATACACTTAGCATTTGGTTAAGTGGTTCTTTCACTGCAAAGATTTGAAAAAATCAATATGAAGCACAAAAGTGAAACTTAAAATGTTAGTTTCATTATTTGCAAGTGAAATACTGAAGACTAGCTTACCTGTAACAGTTAGTTCAGTAGTTCTTCTCACAACAAAGCCTCCATATTTTAACTCACATGTATAATTTCCAATGTCATCTTCTCTGACTTCTCTTATAAGCAGGGTATCTCTTTTGAATACTATACTTGGCCTCCATGTTTTTGTCCTACATTCCTACATGAAGAATATAAAATTTTTATAGTACATACAGTGACTTAAAAATAAAATATTTTAAATGACTAAACCAAAACTTCTAAAGTTATATTTTAAAAATGCTGAAGAGTTTGGAATTAATGCTAAAGATTTTCAAACCTTTTCCATATTTCCAGGAAATCAGGTTCTCAATTTGGAAAAAAGTACTCAAGATTCACTTTATTAATGCATAAGATTAGTGTCTCTAAATCAGATAGTTACATGTTGATGTATTAGATATAATAAAAGGAACATTTATTAAGATTACTTTTGACATCACTTTTAGAAGAAAATATTTTATGTTTGATTTTTATGAAATTAACTACCTTGATACTAATAACATAAAACATAAAATGAATTTTTTAGTGGAAAGTAAAAAAAAAAAAAACTAACTCTATGGAGAAAAATGCTTTAATTCAATATTTTAAATCTTTTAATGCCACATATAGAAATAATTTGATCTTTCCATAGCATACATATTCTGCAATTCATGGAAGAAATGGCCATGATTATTATGTAAGATCTTTATAGTTCCATAATACCAATTTTCATTGTTAATATCAAATTATGGTCTCTGCTTCAAGTTTTGGATTATAATGATGTTGGCTCAGGAGATTTCTGTTTTTGAGAAACACGAGTTCATTTTCTCTAGCCAAATTAAAAATCAACGGAATGAGGATAAAATAGCTTTAAAACTTTTAACATTATCCAGAAGTCATATCTTTTTAAAAATTTATTGGCAAAACAAATTTATACAGATCATTATTTTGAGTATGTATCTCAATGCCTGTGTGTAATTGGGGCACAATTATCTGGCTATTTCAGTGCAAACTACACATTTAATATCTTCATATTAGTTGTATAAATGGTTATGGTTACATGAATTATACACTAAATGTTTGCCATATATGTTCCCTTGACTGTGGACAAATAATCTGAAGACTTTTTAAAATTCCAGATATACTGCATCTTCACCCATCACTTCACTAGTTATGGTCTATCTAGCTTAAGGTCACAATGACTGAGGAGATGGTGGAAACATAACTAAAGGACCTATATGAGGCTAGTCATTTAAAAAATTGAGTGTAAGACTCTGTGTGGGGAGTGTGTGTGCACGTGTGTGTAGTCTCTAATATTTCAGCAAATTCTGAGCTACTATTTGCAAAAAGTGAGAAAAAGTGCGTAACTCTTAAGATCACCTTCTTGTGTGTGCAAGTGTGTACTCAGTTGTGTCCGACTCTTTGCAACCCCATGGAATGTAGCCTGCTAGGCTCTTCTGCCCATGGAATTTTCCAGGCAAGACTACTGGAGTGGATTGCCATTTCCTGCTCCAGGATGAATGTCTTAGCAAACAACAAAGAAATTGCGTATCTAGGAGTTGAATGTACACATGAAAAATATTTGTAATTGAAGACCTGGGTCAAACTCTCCTAATATCCCTTCTTTTTTGAGGAATTAATCAGGGCTTGCTTAGAATTTTCCAACGGAAAGCAAGCAAATTTTAGAAAATCAGGATTAGAAATATTCATACAATTAAGACATATAAAATACAAAGCTCATATGCACAGGAACAAAAATAATGGGGCTAATTTTAAGGCTATTTAACATTGTCCAAGACAGAAATCCAGGGAAAAGTAAAAAAATATTTCAACAGTTCCCTTGATGTTCTGAATCCTCCATTGTTTATAATCAAGAATGAAAGTAAGTCATTCGGAGAAGGGCATTGCTAATATTGGAAAATCCTTTAAAGATTACTAAAGATGCATCAGTTTTCATTCCAATCCCAAAGAAAAGCAATGCCAAAGAATGCTCAAACTACCACACAATTGCACTCATCTCACATGCTAGTAAAGTAATGCTCAAAATTCTCCAAGTCAGGCTTCAGCAATATGTGAACCATGAAATTCCAGATGTTCAAGCTGGCTTTAGAAAAGGCAGAGGAACAAGAGATCAAATTGCCAACATCCAAAACGTTGGATCATCAAAAAAGCAACAGAGTTCCAGAAAAACATCTATTTCTGCTTTATTGACTATGCCAAAGCCTTTGACTGTGTGGATCACAATAAACTGTGGAAAATCTGAAAGAGATGGGAATACCAGACCACCTGACCTGCCTCTTGAGAAACCTGTATGCAGGTCAGGAAGCAACAGTTAGAACTGGACATGGAACAACAGACTGGTTCCAAATAGGAAAAGAAGTACGTCAAGGCTGTATATTGTCACCCTGCTTATTTAACTTATATGCAGAGTACATCATGAGAAACGCTGGGCTGGAAGAAGCACAAGCTGGAATCAAGATTACCAGGAGAAATATCAATACCCTCAGATATGCAGATGATACCACCCTTATGGCAGAAAGTGAAGAGGAACTAAAGAGCTTCTTGATTAAAGTGAAAGAAGAGAGTGGAAAAGTTGGTTTAAAGCTCAACATTCAGAAAACTAAGATCATGGCATCCGGTCCCATCACTTCATGGCAAATAGATGAGGAAACAGTGGAAACAGTGGGCTGACTTTATTTTGGGGGGCTCCAAAAATCACTGCAGATGGTGATTGCAGCCATGAAATTGGAAGAAAAGTTATGACCAACCCAGATAGCATATTAAAAAGCAGAGACATTACTTTGTCAACAAAGGTCTGTCTAGTCAAGGCTATGGTTTTTCCAATAGTCATGTATGGATGTGAGAGTTGGACTATAAAGAAAGCTGAGCGCCAAAGAATTGATGCTTTTGATCTGTGGTGTTGGAGAAGACTCTTGAGAGTCCCTTGGACTGCAAGGAGATCCAACCAGTCCATCCTAAAGGAGATCAGTCCTGGGTGTTCATTGGAAGGACTGATGTTGAAACTGAAATTCCAATACTTTGGCCACCTGATGAGAAGAGCTGACTCATTTGAAAAGACCCTGGTGCTGGGAAAGATTGAGGGCAGGAAAGGGGACGACAGAGGATGAGAAGGTTGGATGGCATCACCGACTCAATGGACATGAGTTTGGGTAAGCTCCGGGAGTTAGTGATGGACAGGGAGGCCTGGAGTGCTGCGGTTCATGGGGCTGCAAAAAAGTCAGACACGACTGAGCGACTGAACTGAACTGAACTGAAAGATGTATTTCCTGTTTCATTTCTAACAAGTTTGGAATTCAAAAGCTATCAGTCCTGAGGACTCACATTCTGTATACTGATATTTGTGAATCTAGTTAGTAAAAGATCCAGCTTCCTACATTCCTATTTCTAGTTAGTTGGACAAAACAAAGTTTATACTAGGAATCTTTAAACCATGGATAAAATATTCCAGACAAATGTTCACAGCCTGTATAATGTATTTTCTTGAGTATGTTCAATAACAAAACTATCTTTTATGATATAAATTAAAGAATATGTTCAAATCCTGAAGTTCACTCAATGATGTGACAGGAAGAACAGTGTCTGCTTATTCTGTTTAAGGCTAAATTTTCTTCTGGTTTTTGGGGAAAAAAAAAAGTTAATCTAACACTATTTTTATAATGTTATACATTTTCATCAGGTTTTCAAAAATATGCATACTTTTATATGAAAAGGATTAGAATATGCACATAGGTACTTCCATTAAACAGAATATTTCAGTAAACTGGTATACAATTTTACCACAGAAGCAAGTCAATCCTTTCTCTGCTGTTTGGGGATATTTTAGACTGCTTATATGAGTGCTTTAAAATGAATGCTTGACATATTTCAGTTCTTGAAATTATCAACACAGATTATAATAGAATTGAAATGATTATCAGCATAAATTATATCTAAACATTCACACAATAGCTTACTACAGTGGACTACCATATAAACATTGACTAGGATTTTCAAAGTCACTCGTTTTAAAACTTACAATGACCAGCACAACTTGCTGTAGTATTTTATAAAGGCAGAACTGAACTACAGAACACCCATTAGTGTTTTTTTTTATCCAACTTACCCTATAAGATACACATGAATCTATTTATGAGCAATAAAATCATTCATAGTCCATACCTTATACCACAGGATTTCAGGTTCTCTGCTTGGTAGCAAAAAGTCTTCTATGTCACGGCAGGCAATTTCCTTGCTTTTGCTAAGTTCAGCTTTATCAAAGTACTTCATCTTGGAATTGTAGCAGAGTCCAGTGTCATTTTCGCCTACTGTCAGTGAGATGGATACTTTCATACAGTAAGTGGAGTTTCTGTAACAAAGCAGAATAAATATGGTGGCCTGGTGTGAACAAATAGCAACCGATGCCAAGGGAGTACATTTACTTCAGTCAAAAAGGGAAAGAAGGATAAAAACTCTATTGATTAATTAATGTATGGTATCATGGCTTATTCCACAGGGCTCTTATCTGTCAGCTAAACAATGCTTGGTTCTGTTAAACCACTTATATATTTTTCATATGCTGGGAAGAAAGTTTTATAATATATACAGGTTTGGTTTGAAAAAATGTTCAATAGAGATTTTTGTTATCTAGAAAAATAAAAGTAATAAAAATATTTAGGTCAAGAAAGAAATCAAGTTTGGGTATAATTATGCTAAAATCAGTAAACTCATACTCAGCCATAAATACACATGAAATAATGCCATTTGCAGCGACATGGATGAACCTAGAGATTGTCCTACTGGGTAAAGTAAGTCAGACAAAGAAAGAGAAATACCATATGGTATTGCTTATATGTGTAATATAAAAAAGAATAGTAAAAATTAGCTTATTTACAAAACAGAAATAGAGTCACAGCTATAGAAAACAAGCTTATGGTTACCAAAGAGGGATAAATTGGGAAACTGGGATTAACATATATTCACACTATTATATATAAAATAGATAACTAATAAGGACTTACCATATAGCACAAGGAACTCTACTCAATACTCTGTACTGACTTTATGAGAAAGGGATCTAAAAAAGAGTGGATATATGTATATGTATAACTGATTCACTTTGTTGTATAGCAGGAACTAACACAACATTGTAAATCAACTATATTCCAATAAAAATTGTTGTTATTCACTCAGTCATGTCCAACTCTTTTGAGACTCTATGGACTGTAGGCCACCAGGCTCCTCTGTCCATGGGATTTTCCAGACAAGAGTACTGGAGTGGGCTGCCATTTCTTTCTCCAAGGGATCTTCCCCACCCAGGGATAGAACCCAAGTCTCCTGCTTTGCAGTTGGGTTCTTTACTGCTGAGCCACCAGGGAGTCAGGCATTCATTGGTCATTAGGGAAATAATTTACACTGCATGAGATGTAGTTGCATACCCTCATGATAAAAAGAAACTAACACATACTGTTTGTAACTTTGTTTTTATTCATCTATCACCCTAAGTTTTTCAGAAAAAAAATGTTTTAAAGACATACACTTTATATTTTATCATAATCACACTTTTTCCTGCTTTATCTACAAGGAACTTTATACTTTCATTTTGTTAGGTAGTTAGAATAGGAAAAAGGAGTCCAGAATGGTGGTGGCTAAAAGATAAGGAAGGGAAAAGCCCATGAAAATAGAACAAAGGAAGCTCTGAGAACCTGAGTGAGGACCTCAGGTAGAACAAACAGCAGTCCTGGCTAGCCCAATTTACATAGGGCAGGCCCAGGGGGAGGAGAAAAAACATATAAAAAGAGAAGCCAAAATTGGGCCAGGGGCCTCTCTTCTCTTCCTGTCTTTTGGGTCGGCATGCCCTGAAGGCATGCATGCCTTGAGGATGTATTTTCCTAAATAAAAATTAATTAAAAATAAAATAAGATTGGTAAACTGAACAAAGAAATAGGAAAATGTAACTGGTCTATTAATCATAATGGAACGACAGGAATAAGGCTGCTCAAGTCATAAAGTACTTACTGGTTGTCTGCTAAGAGGAGACATTTTCAATGACTATGGGCAGTAAACAGTCTTGGATAAAAGTATTGCTCTGTTACAATCTGTCTTTACAGACTCATACCCACTTGGACTGCAGTCCAGGTTGTGAGACGGGAGAAACATACTGATATATTATGTAAGGACAACACCATCCTGTTAGACAAATTCTACAGAATCAGTTGATTAAATCAGCACATCAATTTATTCTTTGCTGGATCCGAGATTAGGTTTATAATGTAATGCATTAAAATAGAAATTGTGTTCAGAGATCTCTTTGAAAAAGTCGGACCAAAGGAAGTTTTCTTGTAAATTGCACCATTTCTGTTTGCTAATTTAGCTTCTGGACAGTCAATGAACACTAATAACGTGTCAGTCATTGTGCCAGGCAGTGAGAATAAAGAGAAGAATTAGACATCAGACTTAAGGTTTTCTTAAGAGAACTCTTTTGGTAAGTGCTTGATGGCAT
The DNA here is from genome assembly GCF_032452875.1 of Bos javanicus. Taxonomy (NCBI): domain Eukaryota; kingdom Metazoa; phylum Chordata; class Mammalia; order Artiodactyla; family Bovidae; genus Bos; species Bos javanicus. The sequence continues at coordinate 117,338,657 of NC_083897.1, forward strand.
ATATATGGCCATCAAAGTCCTGGACTTGAATCTTACTGTTATATTTACAACTTGAGGCAACTCACCAAACACCTCTGAAACTCTCAAGTGGTGTGCAGAGACAACACTTTTCCAAGTATTGAATGTGATACTAAATTAAAACCTGTTTGGCCTGTCCTAGGTGTTCAATCAGGAGAAGGCAATGGCTACCCACTCCAGTATTCTTGCTTGGAGAATTCCATGGACAGAGGTACCTGGCGGAAGTCCATGGGGTCACAAAGAGTTGGGCACGACTGATTAACACACACACAGGTATTCAGTGATGCTGATTCCTCTCTGCTTTGCACTGACGTACATGGACCACAGCCCCCAAGTCCTCCTCCTTATTCAGTCAAGATGCTTTGTTGTTTAAGCAGCAACTTGATTTAGATTCCTGCTTTTTTTTCTTCTCATGCTAATATGACACACTGAGAATGACCAGAAGATAGCCAGATTTGCTGTGGTATAATAGAGAACATACTTGGTATTTTTCCTGGCATAGATCTTCTAAAACTCTTAAATTTCTTGAGTGATTTTTCCTGAGTATTATTTATAAGGGGTCCCTTTTGATCACATTTGGGTTTGTGTTAAGAGCTGACTTTGAGTGGAGCAAGACAGACCAAGAGATCAGAGTTAGGCCTTTCAGCCCCACCCACTGACAGGAAGGGGATAGGCATTGGAGACTGAGCGCTTTAAAAACTCTTAAAGCAAAAGGTTTGATGAGCTTCAGCTTCAGTGAACACAAGGCAGGGCTGGGTCAGTGGCAGGCCTGGAGAGCTTGTGCAAGCTCTGTGCCTCTTCCCTCATGCCTTGCCCTACACACCTCTTTCATCTGGCTGTTCATTTGTATCCTTTGAAATACACTTTGCAATAAATCAGCAATAGCAATAAACTGACTTTCTGAGTTCTATGACCCATTCTAGCAAATGACAGAATCTGAGTGCGTTCTGCAAACCTCTGATTGACAGCTGGTCAGTCAGAAGTGTAGGTAATTTGTGGACTTGCAACTGGCCTCTCCCAGGACTGAGCCCTTAACCTGTGAGGCCTGACACTAAGTCCAGGAAGATAGTGCCAGAACTGAACTGAATGGTAAAAAGACATCCAGCTGGTTGAAGAATGATGTCATGTGGGAAAAACCCCATGCATCTGGTGTGAGAAGTTTGAGAGTAAAGGAACAAAACAGAGTTTACCATTACTGTTAGTTATTCAGCTTTATATCGGGTAGCAGAGAAAACTTCCACAAAAAAATAGAATTTAGATTTCTCTAGCTTCATATAATATGTAGTCTACAAGTATATCTACAATACTTAATACGTGAAACCATTAGCTATTAAACAGTCAATTAGTAGCCTGAAAAACGTCCTCAGAGAAGGTGCTCAGGGATTTTTCTAGAATGATGAGACATATTCCCTGCCCCAATCCCTCACAATCTAGAAGTGATACACAAGTAAACAGCTGAAATTCAACGTGATAAATACTACAAAGGTGGCAGGTACCACCACAGGAGTGCCAAAGAAAGAAAGAAGAAGACTTGATAAACTGTCATATATGATTATCTTAAAGTATGAATAACTTTAAAGTATTAGTAATTTTAAGAAAGGCTATTTCAAGGAATATTATGCACAAAGGCTTGAAGGCATGGAACAACTTGGCATGTTTGAAGAAATGCAAATAATTTGGTGTGACTGAATTATAAGGTAGTGATAAAGAACAGCAGGGATTGGAACTGGAGAGGTGTGCAGAAGCCAGGTTGAAAGTCCTGTAAAGTCACCATAAAGACTTTGGACTTTATGCTGGGAAATGGTGACATTTGGATTTTGGAAAGATTTTTCTGATTGTAGTGAAAAAATGAATTGAACCGGATTGGAAGGAGGACTAAGTACATGACACAAATTAGGAAGCAATTGTATTTACTCAGGAAAAAAAATGGCAACTCCAACAATGGCAATGTCCATTGAGGTAAAAAGGAGGGATCATGTTTAAAATATATTTAAGATATAGAATCAATGTGATAGTGAAGGAGCAAGGGAAAGAGAGACATATAAGATGATAAAGAAGTTTTCTCAGATGAGTATATGAAAGGTAGCATCAATCTTTCAACATGGAAGATATTGAAAAAGAAAAAGCTTTGAGAGCAAAGAAAGCATGTTAAATTTTAGCTTGAGCTTCACACCCAAGAGGGAAAAAAATCCTCTTTGGGTCTGCCAGCAATATTGCTCATGCATTATTTATTAATTTCACTCCAGTACAGACTAAAGCATGCTCTTCTCAGGCTCCTTTTAAGATAATTCTTTTTAAGAAAAAATAATTTACTAAATTATTAACTATTTTAGGATACATTCAACTGTCTTAAAACATTTGAGGCTTAGAAACATACTGATATTTGTAGAACATGGTAGAATTCTTAAAGAACAGACTTTTCTAAGAAGTAAATCAGTGAATTCTGATTTTGAACCTTCCACATTAATCTTTTAAATTCAAGAGTCTTAGGTCTTCTTTCTCCTCAGACTTACTTTGTTGTCGGTTTTCCCACATCTCCTTGTATCAAATACAAGGCCATTGGGTCAACAGTAAGATCACTAAAGCCCAACTGCAGAGGTTCAGATTTCAGCCCAATCACTCATTACTTTTGAAAACAGGGAAAGTTACTTCACCTTAGGCTTCCATTTCATCATTTATACAAGGAGAAAATAATACAAAAGACCTTATAGGTTGCTGTGAGAATCAAGCATGTTAAAACATGGTCTTGTTATAAAGCCAGTGTGGGCCTCAGTCGTTCAGTCATGTCTGACTCTTTGAGACCCCATGGGCTGTAGCCCGCCAGGCTCCTCTGTCCATGGGATTTCCCAGGCAAGATACTGGAGTGGGTAGCCATTTCCTTCTCCAGGGGATCTTCCTGACCCAGGGATGGGACCTGAGTCTCCTGCATTGCAGGCCGATTCTTTATGGTCTGAGCCACCAGGGAAGCCTTAAAATACAGTTTCAGTCTTTTAATGAGTATTAGAGCTTATTATCTGTACTGGATTCCCTTTTCCTACTTCCTTTATATTTCTATTTTGCAGTAGGGCTAAACAGTGTTTGTTTAGAAGGTAGGTTAGATAGACAGCATCACCATGATGATGCCTTCAGTTCCTCGGTGTTTAATTAGTGTGAAGCATAAGAATACAGATAAGTCCTTATTTTGTCTTCTGGGATATGTGTTTGGGCTAGACAAGAATGAGGAAAGTTTATAAAAAATAAAACTCCTCACCTCAGTCACCCTGTCTTGCTCTCTTATAAATGAAACTGAACCCTAATTTTCACAATGTGGCTCCAGATGAACAAACTTAGATATTCTTATTTTCCTGTCTTTTATTCCCAGGTTTGTGAGGCGATTGTTGATTTACTACTGTCTGGTAATGTCTGAAATTCCAGACTCCCCAGGATAGCACTATTTTCAAATTACTTGCGATGTTTTAATACTTGTTTACTGTTTCTGTTCATCAGCAGGTGGTTTTAAAAGCTAAAAATAAAGCAGCATCCAATGAATGCTACAGTCCTATTTACTGAGAAGAGCTAACAGGAAGCAAGCAACTTGTGACACATTAATAAACATATGACCCCCTGAGGGGAGTGACACACTCTCAAAGTAAAGAGTCCCATCCGTCATCATTAAATCTGCAGTATGACTGCTATGGCACTGTGGGTCACTGTACTCAGGGAGATATGGTGGAAGGGGGTAAATGGGAAAAGAGTGCTCAGCCAGGATTTACAGTAAAAATCATGAGCACATATCAACTCAGCTTCTATTGTTTTATCAGATGAGCTGCAATGTAGGCAAAAATTAAATCATGACTGCTGGTTCCAATGTTTGTCAAATGGGTAGAGAGACAGGATATTACATGTATGTGGACAAAATGGTTGTTCATAATTGAGAGTTAATATTCATCATTTCCAGTGAAGAAATATTAATGTGAAATGTTTTTAAAACCTACTTTGTTCTAGCAAGGGCAACCCTGCAGGATACACAAGTGCACAAAACGTACTGTACAAACAACACAGATAGAGTTATTTCTTTCAACCTCCTGAGGTTACAGCAAAGGGACCCAAAACTTCAAGTAAGTCAATGATTCGTCCAAGTTCTACTAACTGGTGGCAGAAATGGGATTGGAACTCATATCTCCTAACTTCTAATTCATTGGTCTCTTCTGTACACTACTGAAGATAAGTAGTGCTGGGTTAGCGCACATAAACTATATATACACTGTTTAAAACAAAAGAAAACTACCTACTTTTAGCCCCGATTTTATATTATTTTACATTCTAGAATAGATGCCTATGGGAGAAAGGCAGAAGGTGCTTTAACTTGAGTTTCTTTGAAAAGTTAGGTCCTTAAAACTCTCAAACATCTAAAAAGGAATAAAAGGGTGCAAGCAGCAGGAATTAAATAAATATCATGGTTTCATCAACTCTTTCTACTATACACTTTCTACATGTATATACATACTTGTAAAAGGAACAGCTTTGGATAGGACTGACTTAGGGTGGTGTTTATAAGGGAAAAAGAAAGCTAGCCTAAATACAGAGCAAGTACTAGGGATTAACAAACATTTCTGGACATAATTAAGAAGTAAATCTATGACACAGAAAATAGAATTAAAATACTTTCTGTAAGTACAGTCACTGGAAGTCAGTACAATGTACTAAATTTCTCCACAAGCTCCTTAGCAGTGTGCTACTTTGAAATAGCAAGAGTCTGAATTGGCATGCAAGGAAGAGACCAGAGATTTTTAAATTTATCTTTCAAAGGATGACAGTATTACACAGCTACAGATCGAGGTGTGAAAATCTGGGTAGTGCAGGCAGGAGGTAAGAAAGAAAAACATATGTGGGAAGAGAAATTTTGTATATTACCTGATTAGCTATAGAGTATAATAAAAGTCATGTTATTCCATACCTAATGGTAGCACAGATTCAATTATTCTATAATCACACCCCCTATGCATGATAATGTATGGTATTCAGTGTCTCTCTCCACTCCAACAGAATTACCAGCAACACGATTGTTAAATATGTCCTCTATGGAGGCGTCACTGAACACTTGACCTGTATATTATGTTAATTTCCTGGTCCCTAGGGGAAATAATAATATTTCCATAATGTTCAGAAATCTCTTCCCACTTTATGAAGTGCTGAAAGAGATGGGGATTTGATCGATATTTTTAAAGGATTAAGTTGTTTTAGGCTTCTATGTTTTATATGGTTTAACATTCTTCTTTTTCAAGTCATAATCTTTGGTACATATTTTTTTTTTTTTTTTGTAAAAACAAAAGCAGAGAGTATTTTTGAAGCACTACAAACGTTTGGGGACTGAAAAACAGCACAGAGGTGTGGAAAATCTGAAAGTTCAGTTACTACAGAATGGAGCAGAGCTCAACTGTTTCAAAGGTGGCTTCTTAAACTATAGATTCGACTGTAGTGTTTAACCACTTATTGTGAAAACGGATGTTGGGAATCAAAAACGTCAGCGTTAGACTGTGGCAGGAACATCTTACAGTTTGTTAAGGCTTAAATATACATTGATAATTCATTTCTAATCTTAAAGCCTTATAATTTTTCTATCTGTATTTCTTTTTATCAGTCCTTACAGTGATGCCTGAAGCTATGCATGTGGCCCCTCTATCTCATCTTTCTCAGCACACCCTATGCTTACAGTGACTTACGAAAAATGTGAAATTTGTTTGCATTAGGTTTTCTTTTCAGAAGAGCTCTGGAGGACCTATTGATTTAATTGTGATTGAAATCAGTTCTTGTAAAAGGACAAGAATAAGAACATGGAGCAATTGATAAGACCTAAAAGTACCAGCTTAAGCGACTTCCCTGGTGGCTCAGATGATAAAGGGTCTGCCTACAATGTGGGAGACCCAGGTTTGATCCCTGGGTCGGGAAGATCCCCTGGAGAAGGAAATGGCAACCCACTCCAGTATTCTCGCCTGGAAAATCCCATGGACGGAGGAGCCTGGTTGGCTACTGTCCATGGGGTTGCAAAGAGTCGGACACGACTGAGTGACTTCACTTCACTTAAAAGTACCAGCTTAGTACCTTCTTGTTTGAAATTCTTTTTCCTAAATGCAACTGGTAAGTTGAACTTCATCTACAATCTTCTGCTAACTATACATTTAAAACAATTATCTCCCTCTTTTTTGATGGAAAGCAAATAACATAATCTTATCATTTTAATCTTTCTAGCCTGGTATTCCTGGAATACTAGATGTGAAGAGGACTTGTATGAAATTCTAGTCTAGTATTTCTCCCCATGAGTTATTACTGGAGCAGGAGAACTTTGAAACTTCATTACTATAGACCCTGAGGTCTCCCTCTAGACCTCTTCTGAAGAAAAAGAGACAGATTTAAAACAGACACACACACATACAAAACATGTCACCAAAGGAAACTGAGGCTCAGGAAGTATGCTCAGGGTCATGTAAATTTCAAATTTCTTCAGAGAAGCTATGACTGACCTCTCTATCACTATCCAGATTGTCTCTGTTTATTTTCTTCATAACAATCACAATTTATAATTACCTGTTTTCCCTTATTTTGCTGCCTCCTCTGTTAATAGATATTCTTCTTGTAATAGGTAAATTAAGAGAGTTAGCTCTATGCTGGCTGAATTCTTAAAGGCATATATTTTTTCAAAATTCACACAACATAATATTAACCATTTGCAAGTGCACAGTGAAGCATCGTTTAGCACATTCATAATGTTGTGCGGCCATCACCTCTATCTTGTTCCAAGACATTATCATCACTCCAAAATGAAACTCAGACCCATTAGCAATCACTCTCCATTTCTCCAGCCCCGTAGCTCCCGACAGCCACTAATCAGATTTTTGTCCTTATGGATTTGCTTAGTTGGAATATTTCATAGAAAAGAAATCATATAACATGTGGACTTTTGTGTCTGAGACTTTTTCTTTTTCACTTAGCATCATGTGTTCAAGGTTCATTCACATTGTGATATGTATTTGTAACTCATTCCTTTTCTTTTTGTCTGAACAATAGCCTATTGGATGGATATATTTAGTTTCCTGCTTCCATATTTTGATTATTAAAAATAGTGCTGCTATGAACATTCATCTACAAGTATTTGTTTGCATGTGTCTTGGGATTCCCAGGTGGTGCAGTGGTAAAGAATCTGCCTGCCAATGCAGAAAACACAAGAGACTCAGATTCCATCCCTGGGTGGTAAAGGTTTCCCTGGAGGACGGCATGGTAACCCACTCCAGTATTCCTGCCTAGAAAAGTCCATGCACTGATGGGCTACAGTCCATGGGGTCAGAAAGAGTTGGACTCAACTTAGCACACATGCATTACATACTTCTTGTAATACTTTTGTGTGTGTATCTAGGAGTAGAAATGTTGAGTCCTGTGGTTATTCTATGCTTAAGTTTTAAATGATTCAGGGACTTTTCAAAAAAAAATCTCTTAAACTCTTCTACTTTTCTAAACAGTCCAGTTTCTCCTGACATATGGAGAATAATACATTATAGGAATTTGTTCAGTGATGGCTGATTTAGAATAAGGACTTAAGAAACCTAATGATATCCCTGAGTGTCTTGTACAGTGCCAGGCATATAATAGGCACTCTGAATAAACATTTGTTAAATGAATGAATGAACTATTAGTTCATGGCTACAAAGTTCTGATTTACACTGCTTTTTGCTTAAGCCCTCTAAACAATCCTCACCTATATCCCACCATACTTTTGGGCTGGCCAAAAAGTTCATTTGGGTTTTTGAATAAGCTGGTACAGAAAAACGTGATTGAACTTTTTGCCAACCCAATACTTTTTACTTCCTTTCTCTGTATGCTTCTTTGACATAGCACATGTCAAGAATGTGGATGTGCCAAGAAAATGTCTCTTGCAAGCCAGGCAAAAATTGCAACACAGCTGTAAAGATTTCCTAGCAATGAACCCTAACCTGGTTAATCTCCTCCCACCATGCCTACAACAGACCTTTTTAGCATAGTAGACTTCTTGATTTGAAAGATAAGGGAAAGATGAGAGAAGGGGAGCATAAATGTTTGAGCCACATTTGGGTCAGTTGCAAATCACTTTTTTTCTCTCCAACCATCACACAGGGAGGTTTTTCTAAAGTGACTCTAATAACTCTTGTACTATTAAATCTTGCTCCGAGACTGCTGTGGAAAAGAGGTGATTTAGGATTCACACACTCGGCTAATCCTGCAACCCACCCCTCATTTTATGATGAAAATTCCAGGGAAAATTTCAATAGAGTAAAACAAAATCTATACTGATCTTTAAAGAAGACAGAGAACTACCAGAGTCTGCTGAAATTTTACCCATGTACAAATAGATTTTTCAGAGTTAGCCTAATGTTTTGAAATTTAAAGCCATACTTTCCCCCTGCTGCTGCTGCTAAGTCGCTTCAGTCGTGTCCGACTCTGTGAGACCCCATAGATGGCAGCCCACCAGGCTCCCCCGTCCCTGGGATTCTCCAGGCAAGAACACTGGAGCGGGTTGCCATTTCCTCCTTCAATGCATGAAAGTGAAAAGTGAAAGTGAAGTCGCTCAGTCGCATCCGACTCTTAGCGACCCCATGGACTGCAGCCTACCAGGCTCCCCCGTCCATGGGACTTTCCAGGCAGGAGTACTGGAATGGGGTGCCATTGCCTTCTCCCTTCCCCCTACTGTATGTAAACCAAATCTGGACAATGTTACCAAATAGTTGCTATAATCAGTGATTTTTTTCCTACTAATACTTCTCTAAGTATTTTATGAATATAATAATGGTCATATGCTTTATTTATTTTCACTTTCCGGGTCAAAATTTCCTAACAATAGCTTGGCTTTCCTTGACTTCAAGATAAAAATACAAGTGATAAGCAAAATTAACTGTGAAAATGGTAGATAAACTAAATTATAATGGGCATTTATATCATATATTTAACTACATGTAAAACACAAAAACTGAATCTATTCCATAAAATTGACAAGAGGTGCATATTTCCAGACTCTGGAGACTGGTGTTATTTTGAAGATACAATGTTTACCAAAATGCACAGTCAAGAGTTTCATGTAAAGAGTGACTTGGAACGTAACGTATTTAAAAGTGGCTCAACTTCTGCATACACAAAGAAGACAGACAGTGTATCTGTATCTGGGAAAACTACTCCTCACTCAAGAAAAGTTTGGGGGAAATGGATATGGAACTACAATTACTTTCTGAAGAAGGGATTGCAGGGACCTCCCTGAATTTATTTGTTCACAGCTCCAATTTGAAGATAACAAGTGAGGTCTTGCTTGCTTTTTCGTCACTTTCTAATGTCTCAAGTCTTTTACTTCCTTTTCTCTTGTTATGGTTTGAGATAGTTTCATTCTAAGTAAATTTTGGCATATTGCCTCTTAAACTTTTCATAGCAAAGGCAGGCCAATTCATAGAAACAAAACAAAACTATTAAGCCCAGTAGGAGACACTCACATAATACAGGAATGAATATATTAACTATCATTTGCTACAGGAGCTAATTAAATATCATTCATTGAACATTTCAAATTCATTCAGTCAGTCAATATTTACTGAATGAAGACTATGTGCTTGGCCCAACTGGGGATAAAGCAGTGAATAAACAAGTGCTTGGTCCTATGGCACTTATACTCTACTGAGAGAAAATGCTAGGGCAAAAAAACTTTATGAAATACTAATTCATACCCATTAAGATATCTATTTTTTTTTTTTTAAAGAAAAAGGAAAACAAGTTTGGCGAAGATATGGAGAAGTTGGAACTCTTGTGCATTGCTTGTGGGAATGGAAAATGGTGCAGCTGCTGTGGAAAACCAGCTTGGCAGTTCTTCAAAAAGTTAAACACAGAATTACCATACGATCCAGCAATTTCACTCCTAGTCATATACCTAAAAGAACTGAAAACAGAAACATAAACAGATACTTGTACAATAATGTTCATAACAGCATTATTCATGATAGCCCAGAAGTGTAAATGTCCACCAAAAGATGAAGGAATAAGCAAAGCATGGTATAGACATACAACAGGATATTTGGACTGTAAAAGAATGAAATTCTGATACATGTTACAACATGGATGAAGCTTGAAAACATTATGTTAAGTGAAATAAGTCAAGACACAAAAGGACAAATATCCTATGACTCCACTTACATAATGTACACAGGATAGGCAAACTGCTAGAGATAAGGCTGGGGAGAGAGGAAGGGATGGGGGATTACTGTTTAATGGGTACAGAGTTTCTATTTGGGATGAGGAAAAATATCTAGAAATAGTGGTGATGATTGAGCAACAGTATGAATGTAATTAATGTCACTAAATTGTACAACTAACAATGGTCAAAATGGTAAATTTTATGTTAAGTGCATTTTACCCCAATAAAAATTTAAATTTTATACTTTGTATGGGAAAAATATAATATATGAATTACATCTCGACAAAGCTACTATTTAAAAAAAAATCTTTATATGTATTATCTCATTTAATCTCCCTCGACGTAATCTCATTTATCCCTTTCACTTCAGATACCACCTCTATGTTTTTGTCTCCTATATGCATATCTCTGGGCTTCCCTGGTGGCTCAGAGGTTAAAGCTCTGACCTCTATCTGAAATTTAGATTTATATGCCTAGTTGTTTATCATACTTAACTGAAATCAAAAAATTAGTTTAGATCTAATATGACTCATAAATAAATCCTTACTTCTACCCTCAAATCTATTCTTACCCTAGTCTCCCCCCTCTCGGAGAAGGCAATGGCACCCCACTCCAGTACTCTTGCCTGGAAAATCCCATGGACGGAGGAGCCTGGTAGGCTGCAGTCCATGGGGTTGCTAAGAGTCGGATGCGACTGAGCGACTTCACTTTCACTTTTCACTTTCATGCATTGGAGAAGGAAATGGCAACCTGCTCCAGTGTTCTTGCCTGAAGAATCCCAGGGACGGGGGAGCCTGGTAGGCTGCCGTGTATGGGGTCGCACAGAGTCGGACACGACTGAAGTGACTTAGCAGCAGCAGCAGTAGTCTCCCCTCTATCACTGACAGACACAACATTTATCTAGTTGCTCAAGCAAAATAACTAGAAATCCCTTGAAATGTTAGTTTTGTCCCAATGGAACTAGTGTGATGTCAGTGTTTTTGCTGTTTAGTCACTAAGTCATATCTGACTCTTTGCAACCCCACGGACTGTAGCCCTCCAGGCTCCTCTTTCCATGGGATTCTCCAGGCAAGAATACTGGATGGGTTGGCATTTCCTTCTCCAGGGGACCTTTCCCACTCATGGATCAAACCTGTGTCTCTTCAGATTCTTTACCACTGAGCCACCAGGGAAGCCTGTGATGCAAGTGAGGGGTGCCAAAAACTCAAAAATTAAGGTAAATATTACCTCAATGCAATATTGAATAAAACCAAATTAATACAAAAATAATCCATGAAAACAATAAAGGCTTATAATTCTTTAGTATACCACTCTGTATTATATTTATCCTATCAATGATCACTAATTTATATTTTTCCTGACTTTATTTTTATTTTCTCTTCCACAAGAAAGGGAGTCTTATTCATCTTGTTTACCACTTTGTCCCATAAATACGTTCCCCATGTCCCAGGCTCTCATGACAACTGACTTTCAGGTTGGATTTTTTTCAAGAAAGGATGTGTTGTTTCAGCTTCTGGGTCTGATAACACCAATTCCTTCCTCTCTTCTTCCCTTCATATATAGGGGTGGTTGCTAATCCCTGGATTGCCTATGTCCCACCATTTCAGCACTTCTCACATATTTATAACCCATTTCCCACATTAAATTATCCCTACTGAACTGCTTAGAATGAACTTGCTTTAACTGACTAGATCTTGGCTAATATAGTAGTTTAGGAAACAAATATATGACTGTTTAATCTACATTACACATAAATTGCTAAAAGTCACCCAGGAGGTAAAATAAAGAGGTAAACAAATTACATATTTGCAAATATTACATATAACATCTCTAAACATGGCCCATTTAATAAATAAGGGTGCTTTTGCATTTTCCTATCTATGAGGAAAGCCTTTCCTTTGTGTATCTAAAACAAAGGGGCGGGGGAGAGAATTAAACTGTGAGTTAATTTAATTTAAAAGCAGAATTAGATGTTTTTGAGAAGAGACTTTTTTACTCTGTATAATTTATGCACATTTCACAGTTGGTTTCTTTTCAATACTTTTAAGGCAATTTTAGTATCAATTCCAGTCAACTGCAATTTTTACATTTTTCTGACCTGAAAGAAGAGCCATTAATCTGAATCACCTACAATTCCCTAAAAGAACAAATGGTTTAAATATCAGAAATCTAATAACTTTACTTGGTGAAAATAGGCCATTTTCAGGGAAAAGAAAATGAGCTCATGATTTATATTTCCTTATAAATATAAACATGGTTAGACTGTGACAACTGTACTATGGATTCTTGTCAACAAAGAAGGTAGGAATAAAATACACTCAGGTTGGCAGAATGCAATGTCATGGAGTGATATTAGAGATATGATTAAAAGTGTTAAAAACAAAATATAAGTGGGTTGCATCTTTATCAAAATGTGATAATGAATACTAAAGAAGAGGACATTTGCGAGGGCAAAGAAATCCACTAACAAGCTGTTGTGATCATGGATAAATAACTTGTCCTTCCCTGAACTTCAGTTAACTGATGATAAAATTGTGAGGATACTTAAACTCATAGAGTTGTTGTGAGAAGTGAACAACATCCTGATATAAAAACACTTTGTAATGAGCAAACCATTACATAGTATGTCTTATTGCTGTTACCATTTTCTGCTCTGAAGGTTTAACCTTTTAGATTGTCAACCTACTGCATCTCTGAATCTTCACGCATAGGCCTGGCGGTGTTCCACATCCCCTTCATTATTCATAGTATTCTCACCACTGGTTAAACAGGGAATTTATATCAAGGTCACCACTTTTAAAAGCTTAATCTCTTTTCCAGCAGCACTTCATAAAAGAGATAAATCATATAGTTCTTTATATTTAATCTCCTTATCCTACTGCATATATAACCATCTACCATTGCTGTTCTTCAGATTCAACTTTTCATTTTTATAGAAAGGCTCAATATAAACAGAACACCCTTTCCAGGAGTGAAGTCTCATATATTTGGAAATTCAGTTAAACTCATCTCATATCATTGCCAGAAAGAACTGCCGTTGATACCATGAATGAGGGCTTCTTATTAGCTGTGCTCTCCTGGTTTGAGATGGATGAGTCACCAAGGAGATTCTAGAACTGGATAGTTGAATATTTGTGGATGTTAACTTAGAACAGACATTTTGAAATTCAGTATTCAACAGTATGGGTATATGAAAAACATTTATCCCAAGCCAGAGGAGAGATGGAATAATTACAAAAGAGACCGTGTAACAGTCTGCTGTCACAATACATTTCTATCAATACTTTCAGATTATTTCTCATGTTCTTCCTGCATGAAACAACTATTACAAAGTACTGAAAATAGCTCTACTGTATACATGATTTCCAATCACAAAATCAGTTTCTTTCCTTAAAAGTCCATTATGATAATAGCAAGAAAACAAAGGGAGAGAGAACTCTTATGGAAGGGAAGAATTCATCCACGTTATATTTAGCCTTATCAGGATGCAGGGTTTTCCCAAATAATTTCTCATACATACATGAAGAGTATCATAATGATTAACCAAATATCTTTTCCTTGAGTGCTTTCTCAAAGCTACAATCTATGCAACAGCATTGTAATCATTCCCACTCTCAAAACCCTTCTGTTCACTAGTCTATTAAATACGATGGTAATTGACCACCTTGGTGACTAATTTAAAAAGTTATTACATTAGTTCTGGCTTCTTGTATTCTTTACTAACATGGATTTATTTGGAGTCCAAATTGTACAAAGTATCGTGGCATAATTTGACTGTGCAGTTACTGGTGTTTTTATTTACCATTTATCATGTCAATAAAGTATAAAGCAAATGGCAACCCACTCCAGGATTCTTGCCTGGAAAATCCCATGGATGCAGGAGCCTGGTAGGCTACAGTCCATGGGGTTGCAAAGAGTCAGACACAACTGAGCGACTTCATTTCACTTCATGTCAATAATGTATAAAGCACACAAGATAAACAAATTATTACTTTGAATTGTGGCTCTGGGTATGTTAGTTTGTCATTTGTTGAATAAAAGTCTACAAGAGGGCTTACATCCTTTCCCCAAATTCCAAAATAGTATTATTGATAATATCATTATGCATGTAATATTTACTTGATCCACTGGTGCAATACTGAGAGATTTTACAGAGAGATATTGTATATTCATGTGCCTGTGTGTGTCCTCTATATCTACCTATGACTTACCTCTTTCCCTTCACCAATAAAAATCTTTCAGTGGGAGTGTTAACTACTCTCCTCACTTTCTCAACCCAGGCTCATCTCTTTTCCTACCATCGTCTGATTTTTCTCACCAATATTTCTCAGAAAATACTGTTAGTAGGATTATCAGTAACCTGACTTTCAACTGTTATCTGGCTGGAGCATATTACAATTTAATTTTATTTATGTCCATTTATCTTGAGTTTTTATTATTTTCCTGGTTTTCCTTTTGTATCTTGGTTCATTCTCTCATTTTCCCTTAAATACAGAATTTCCCTGGGCTTTTGTCCTTGTTATTCATTTCCTCTTGAGTACTATCATGTTGTTGAGTGATATTCAGGATGAAATACTGCTGCCCCACTGATGGATCACAGTTATGTGTTAGTGGTATACAAAGTAATAGGGTAAATGCTGCACTTTTTTTAAAAAATTGAAAAGTCAATTTTTAATAAGTACATGCCAATGGTGAAAAAATCCCCACTGATGAGCCCCAGACACCCTGAAGCCAATCCTCAGGGCAAATCCTGTTACTAGGTTCTTTGTTATCCACAGGAATTGGACCAGTTAACACCCTCAACAACAATGTTTGAGAGTGCCAGTTTTCTCATACCATTAACTAACATGGTAAGCTATGAATTGCTTTCATCTCTGGTAATCTAATAGGTTAAAACATGGTCTTTTATTTATTTTTGTCTTAACTTGCAATTTTATTAATTGTTGAGGTTGAATATTTTTCATATACTTAAATAGCATTTGTATCCCTTATTTTGTGAACTGTCATCTTGATTTTTTTTTCTACTGGATTAATGGTCTTATTTTTATCAATTTGTAGGAGACTTCTGAGGTCAAACTCTGAGACGGGAAATACTGAGATATGATTTGAGACCAGGTATATTAGAGTGCTGGTTACTGGGAAATCAGAAGAAAGGAGTACAGAAAAAGTATAGCACCAGAGGTGGTCATCCCTTCTTAGGAAGAGTGAGGTACCTTTAAGAGGAAACATGTCCTTCAAAGACTGAGGGGAAAAAAGGAACTGACTGAAGATAAAGGACTCTAATGAATGAATGAAGGCTGTGACTAAGAATCAGAAGAAATCAGACTTATAAAAAATGTACAATTTGTTGAAAAATACCACCATAACAACCAACGTTAATAATAATAAAATCAATATGTCATAATGACAGGAAAAAAAAGGTGACCTTAAAATATGAAATCAAAATAAGCCATGCAATCCCCTAACCTACCCACTTCAAAGTATCTTCTAGTGCTGGTTCAGGAGGAACAAAAAAAAGTAAACAATGAGAATTAATTCAGCAGATAAAACCACTGCAGAACACATATGCAAACATACACATTCACATTTGCACAAAACTGAGGAAAATTTTAACTTGACACTCCAACAGGAATCGTATATTTAAATAAGCATTGCAGAATTGAAATCATAAACTTTTTTTTAAACTTTAAAGACAAAAGAACAACATGAATTATGAAACAGGAGCTAATCAAACTTAGTAGAAACAGAATAAATAAAGATTGAATTACAAAGTACCTATGACAGGCAGAATTTCTAAAATGGCCAGTGAAAGATGGTCTACTTGAATTCTCAGAACATGTGAAAATAATGAGTTAACACTCCTGTGACTATAGTATATTATATGGCACTATGACTTAAAATAGGGAGTATTACCCTGGATTATACACATGGGCCCTTAAAAGCATAGAATTTTCTCCAGATGGTGGTAGAAGAGGAAGTCAAAGGTGCATGAAGCATAAAAAGGATTCAACATGTCATCACTGGCTTGAGGATGGAGGAAGGCACTTGCAAAGAATGTGATCAACTTTTAGGAGCTGGGAGTGGATC
Organism: Bos javanicus; assembly: GCF_032452875.1. Taxonomy (NCBI): domain Eukaryota; kingdom Metazoa; phylum Chordata; class Mammalia; order Artiodactyla; family Bovidae; genus Bos; species Bos javanicus. The sequence continues at coordinate 117,354,942 of NC_083897.1, forward strand.
CTGACAGAAATCAGAAAAAAAAAAAAAAAAGGAATTTAATCATAATCCTATAACCACAAAAATCTGAATGTGGCCAACTACTTGAATGAGCTTACAGGTAAGTGGTTTCCTCCCCAGATCCTCCAGTTAAGAGCCTAGCACAGGAAAATTTGATTTTGGACTTATAAGACCCTAAACTGAGACTGCTCTGTGTTCTGACTTGCAGAACTATGAGGAAACAAACAAACAAAACAGGGGTGTTCATGGCATGAACCACCAAGTTCATGGCAATTTGTCATGGCAGCAATATGGAGTTCCCTAGGGAGAAGAGGTATAACCACAATTAACAAAGGGTCATCAAGGATACCCTAAAAGATCTAAAGGATAGAAAAGAAAGAAGGAAATAAAACAAAAAGTTTTAGAAAGAACAAGATAGAAAAGGCAGGAAGAGATTATCCAGTGTACTTATAACTGAAATCCTTAAAGGGGAAAAAAGCAAATCAAAGAAACAGAAGAAAGATTCTAAGAAAATAATTCTAGATAAGTTTGCTGAAATAAAAGCTATGACTTTACACATTAAAAAAGGAATAACACTGCCTCAGTTCCTTAAAAAAAAAAGTTTTTTTGCTATCACCTTAAAAAGCCAACTAGTCCATTCTAAAGGAGATCAGTCCTGAGTGTTCATGGAAGGACTGATGCTAAAGCTAAAACTCCAATACTTTGGCCACCTCATGCGCAGAGTTGACTCACTGGAAAAGACTCTGATGCTGGGAGGGATTGGGGACAGGAGGAGAAGGGGACGACAGAGGATGTGATGGCTGGATGGCATCACCGACTCGAGGGACATGAGTTTGAGTAAACTCCAGGAGTTGGTGATGGACACGGAAGCCTGGCGTGCTGCGATTCAAGGGGTCGCAAAGAGTCGGACACGACTGAGCGACTGAACTGAACTGAAAAGCCGCACGGACTGCATAGGGAAGTCTGGCCCAACTCGCCTCGGAAGTACAGGCAGGAGAACCGGAAGTGCAGTTCAATAGCCAGCCCACTGCCGCCACGGAGGCGGGCCGAATGCAGAGGCTGTTGAGGAGCACGTCGGCGCCGGAAGTCCCTGTGTCCCTGACATCAAGGACTTCCGGCTGCGCCTGAGGAGATGACGGAAAGGTGAGGCCAGGCCTAGCACAAAGGCCATAACCCCTATAGATAGAAATATTTTCAGAAACTCACAAGAATTTTGTGTAACACTTCCGTGGAGGCAAGTTTCTTGGCGTACTAAAGTTAGGCTGGTGGTCCCACTGTGAAGTTCGGGAGGGGTGGTTTTCAGATCTACACATTGATATTAAAGACGATTTTTACCCTGTTTGTCAGGACACGTCCATTTTCTCTTCCTTTCGGCCCCCCTCTTGTACTACAATGGAACAATCTCTAGAAAGAGCTTTGGATCTTGCAGAGTCTGTCATTGAAAGTGCCCAACAAAGACCTCCGAAAAGAAAAATCTCGAGTGGGGAGATGTCTCTCCATGAAAAACTTTATGACATTTATGTAGAAGAAAGTGAAAAAGAGCCTGAGGTTGCGGAGGAATTAAGAAGCAACGTGAACCTATTAGAGAAGCTCCTTAGGAGAGAATCGTTGCCCTGTTTGGTGGTTAACCTGTACCCAGGAAAGCAGGGCTATTCGCTGATGCTCAAGGGGGAAAATGAATCATTTACAGAGAGCATTCAACTGCCTTATGAAGAAGGGGAATTGCTCGAATACTTAGATGCTCAAGAATTACCTCCTGTTCTGATGAATCTCCTAGAGAAGTCTCTGGTTAACGTTTTTCATGAGGGGTGTGTCATAGCGGAAATACGGAACTACAGGCAGTTCAGTGAAGGGGAGCCTCCGAGTTACCAAAGCAGACATATTCTCTTACGTCCCACCATGCAGACGTTAGCCTGCGATGTAGAGGCCATAGCCAGCGATCACCACAACTGGACTCAGGAGGACAAACTTTTGCTTGAGAGCCAACTGATCTTAGCTACAGCTGAACCACTGTGTTTAGACCCTTTTGTATCAGTAGCTTGCACTGAAAACAGACTGCTCTATAACAAACAAAAACTGAACACTCGTCCCATGAAAAGGAATTTGAAGAGATTTTCTACAGCCTCTCTGAATCGGCAGCAGGATTTTCCTCCCAGCCCACTTCCTCCTGAGCTAACAGCCCTGCCTTCTTTAGCAAAAAGTCAAGAAAGTAAAACAGATAAGCAGTATGACCTCAAAACTTTGAAAGCAGGCAAGTGTGTAGATACGTGGAAACAGAGACCCTGTGATTTGGCTGTGCCTTCTGAAGTGGATGTGGAGAAACATACTAAGTCTTTCAAATATGATGACTTACAACCAACAGTCTGGCCAACTTATGAAGTAGGAGAAGATTCTATATTTGGATATGAAGACAGCAGTCATTCCCCGGCAACAAAGCAGATGCTCATGCATCCACTTAATGATCCACTTATCTCTGGAAAAAGCATGCCCCATAAAAAAAAAAGAAAAGTCGTATATGAGAGACAGATGTCTCCCTACCATTCCTTCACAGATGACCATCCCTGTAATTTCCTGTCTGGGCCAGAGACTGATGATGTGAGGATGGTCAGTCCATCTGAGGAATCATCCCAGAAGAGCACCCAATATCCAGTGCAGATGTCATACAGCTCTGGTTACTTGGCTGATGTCTGGCCACCTTCTCCAGGGAAAGAACTAGAACAGCCTATGACTGGGTCGGTTCAGTCTTCTGGTGACTCAGCTGATCTTAGGCAACCTCCTCCAGGGAAAGAACTAGAACAGCCTAAGATTGGGTCAGTTCAGTCTTCTGATGACTCAGCTAGTTTCAGGCAGCCTTTTCCAGGGAAAGAACCAGAACAGCCTAAGAATGGGTCGGTTCAGTCTTCAGTGTTGGGCAAGGGAGCCAAACATCCACCTTCACCCATCAGACTTCCCTTGAACCCAGGAAAGAGCTCCTGGGGTGACAGTTTCACTTCTCAGCAGGCAAGCAGCTCTCATAAATTTCCATCTCCTGCCTCTGCTCCTAAGCTACCAAGTCTTTCCCAGGAATCTTCTATGGAGGTGAGTCAAGTTAGCTCATTTCCTGCCATGGCCCTGTCCACTGTGGGCTCATCACAAAGGACTGAAGCGTCAGCCACATCCTCTGTTCTGAATATCACCAAAGAGGTGCAGCCTGGTGGAGGAGGCCTGGCCTTAGGGAGCAGCTCTAAGCCAGTGCAGGACTCTACTACAGCTCCTGCAGGAATCACGGTAGGCCCCTTTCCTAGAGGGATCAAGCTTAGCCTCCTGCCCACAGGTATCAGTCTTGGTCCCCTGGCCACAGGGATGAAGCTTGACCACCAACCAACAGGGGTCAAGCCTGGCCCCCTGCCCATAGGGATCCAGCCTGACTCCCAGCCCACAGGGATGAAGCCTGGCCCCCTGCCCACAGGGATGAAGCCTGGCCCCCTGCCCACAGGGATGAAGCCTGAACTCCTGCCTAGAGGGATTAAGCTTGACTACCAAACAACAGGGATCAAGTCTGGCCCTCAGCCCATAGGGATCAAGCCTGGCCCCCAGCCCATAAGGATCAAGCCTGGTCTCCAGCCCATAAGGATCAAGACTGGCCTCCAGCCCAGAAGGATCAAGCCTAGACCCCTGCCCACAGGGATCAAGCTGGATCCCCTGCCCATAGGCAACAAGTCCAGACTCTTGCCCACAGGTATCAATCTTGGTCCCCTGCCCACAGGGATGAAGCTTGACCACCAACCAACAGGGGTCAAGCCTGGCCCCCAGCCCATAGAGGTCAGGCCTGGCCCCCTGCCCACAGGGATGAAGCTTGATTACCAACCAACAGGGATCAAGCTTGGCCCCCAGCCCATAGGGATCAAGCCTGGCCCCCTGCCCACAGGGATGAAGCTTGATTACCAAACAACAGGGATCAAGTCTGGCCTCCAGCCCATAGGGATCAGGCCTGATCCCCAGCCCATAGGGCTCAAGCCTGGCCCCCTGACCATAGGGATCAAGCCTGGAACCCTGCCCACAGGGATGAAGCTTGACTACCAAACCACAGCGATCAAGTCTGGCCTCCAGCCCATACGGATCAGGCCTGGCCCCCAGCCTGTAGGGATCAAGCCTGGCCCCCAGCCTATAGAGATCAAGCCTGGAACCCTGCCCACAGGGATGAAGCTTGACTACCAACCAACAGGGATCAGGCCTGGCCCCCAGCCCATAGGGATCAAGCCTGGCCCCCTGCCCACAGGGATGAAGCTTGATTACCAAACAACAGGGATCAAGTCTGGCCTCCAGCCCATACGGATCAGGCCTAGCCCCCAGCCTGAAGGGATCAAGCCTGGACCCCTGACCATAGGGATCAAGCCTGGAACCCTGCCCACAGGGATGAAGCCCGACCACCAACCAACAGAGATCGGGCCTGGCACCCAGCCCATAGGGATCAAGCCTGGCACCGGGCCCATAGGGATCAAGCCTGGTCCCCGGCCCATAGGGATCAAGCCTGGCCCGCAGCCCATAGGGATTAGGCCTGGCCCGCAGCCCATAGGGATCAGGCCTGGCCCGCAGCCCATAGGGATCAGGCCTGGCCCCCAGCTCATACGGATCAAGCCTGGAACTCTGCCCACAGGGATGAAGCCTGACCACGAACCAACAGAGATTGGGCCTGGCACCCAGCCCATAAGGATCAAGCCTGGCCCCCAGCCCATAGGGATCAAGCCTGGAACCCTGCCCACAGGGATGAAGCCTGACCACCAACCAATCAAGATCAGGCCTGGCCCCCAGCCCATAGGGATCAAGCCTGGCCCCCTGCCCATAGGGATCAGGCCTGGAACCCTGCCCACAGGGATGAAGCCTGACCACCAACCAACAGAGATCAGGCCTGGCCCCCAGCTCAGAGAGATCAAGCCTCGCCCCCTGCCCACAGGGACCAAGCTTGCACACCAACCAGCAGGGATCAAGCCTTGCCTCCAGCCCATAGGGATCAAGCCCAGCCCTCTGCCGATGGAGATCAAGCCTGGCCACCTCCCCACAGGAATCAAGCTCGACCCCCTGACCACAGGGATCAAGCTCGGCCCCTTGACCACAGGGATCAAGTCCAGGCTCCTGCCCAGGGAGATCAAGCCCAAGCTCCTGCCCATGGGGATCAAGCCTGTGCTTCTGTCTACAGGGATCCAGCCGAACACCCTGCTCACAGGGATCTTGCCCAGCCCCCTGCCTACAGGGATCTCACCTGGCCCCTTGCCTGCAGGGATCAAGCCAGACACTCTGCCCACAGGGATCAGCCCCAGGGTCCTATCCCCAGGGATCCAGCCAGACACCCTGCCCACAGGAATCCAGCCAGGCACCCTGCCCACAGGGATCCAGCCGGACAGCCAGCCCACAGGGATCACACCCGGCCTCCTGCCAACAAGGATCAAGCCAGATAGCCAGCCCACAGGGATCAAGCCCGGCCCCCTGCCTGCAGGAGCTCAGCCACCAAATGTGCAGACTACCGCACTACCAGTTTCTTCTCAAGGAGGTGTTCAACTTGTTAAAAATACTCCCAGTCTCATGCCCTTTACTCTACTCCAGCTTTCACCAGGCTCACTCATTTTGAACCCCCAGCAGGCCCAGGAGCAGCTGCAGCAGCCGACACAGCAGTGGCTCTACCAGCTGATGCCACAGCCACAACTTCAACAGCCCACAACTTCACATCCTCCACAGTCAGTGCCACAGGATCCTGTAGAAGGTTCAGGCAGTCAAATGGCCTTATCTGCTCAGCAAGCCATGGTTCTGCAGCCCCAGGCAGTTGTGTTGTCTCAGGTGGGCTCTGCCCAGAGAGGCCCCTGGCCAAGCCTCCCTCAGCACAGAGTTCAGCTCGCCTCCACCTTGCAGCTGCACCCACAGCCTCGGCCTGTACAGTTCAGAATCTTGCAGCACCCAGTGGCTGTGGCAACAGTAGTGGCCCCAGCAGCTCAGCCACAGCCACCTGGTGAGCAGACAGCAAGCCAGTCAAAAGGTCAAACGGAGAGCACACCAACCCCTCCAAAGTCCTGACTTGCATTACTTCAGAATCTTTTTAAGAACAACACAAGACATATTTATTATTACATACTGCTTACATTTTCAAATTGTCGATATAAATACAAAGATTTTAGTCCTGTCTTAAAAAACCGTGGCATTTTTACTCTAAGTAGATGCACCACATGGTGAATTCTTTCTCTGTCTGATCAAACTGGATGCATTAGGCATTTGTACTTCATTCTTCAGTAATTGAAGGACGATTTGGATATATGACCCAATATCATTTGCCAGACAATATTCTTCAAATGCATTATTCATGTGGTGCTTATTATTTTGCAAACACTTCATAATATACAAATGCACCTGCTATCTGCCATTCATCTTGCTCCTCTATTCTGTCTCAATTATTTTGTCCCTATCAGATAAGATAATGATCACAAGAGAGAAAGGGTAAAAGTTTCTTGACTTATAAGGGATGGGTGAATAAAAAATGGTAAGTTTAGATGAGCTGTTGAAGGAAATGACAACGGGGTAAGAATCAATAATTTTAATATGAAGATATCTCTTAATACACATGCTAGCTAATTAAAAAAAAAAATCTCTATAGCTCCTAAACAATATATTTTAGGATACCAATGTAAGAAATTAAATGACTAGTTCAAACGTCCTCCCTCCAAAAAACTTGAGTAAATGCATTCATGTGGAAAATACTTTTAAAATATCTTATATGTGAATGTAAAGATTTATATCACTCAAAAATGTCATCTTCCTGATTTTCTGGAATTGAAGTTTGCTGGAAAAGAATGAAATATTTGAAAATATCAGAAAAAATATTTTGTAAATAGTTACTTTTGTTGAAAGACTTAATTTTATTGTAATGATATTTGCTATTTGAAGCATTCCCTTAGATGACTGGTAACCATCTTTCATTTAACATGTCCAAATATGGTGACATTCATCTTTTTGTTGATGGTATTATAGTCTTTACTATTTGGTGTTAGAATAATTCACCAAGTAACTGAATTAATCACCAAGTAATTTTAAATAATTTAAAAAATACAAAATCTATCTGCATACCCTTCTCATCTCAAACTCCTTCTACTCTAACTCTGAAGGATTCCTAGAGAAATTCTCAGGATTCCTTCTTAATAGCTGAACAATCACCCACCCTCATTAAGTCCTGGGACTAGCAAATGAATTAATGATAAAATATTTTCATCTGTGACATTTCTGACCATGTCACACTCTTTTGCTTAATATACTTCCTCTATCTGCTTATTCTGTAGAATCAAATTCAGACTATATTGTTTGGCTAATCTTTTTTTAACCTGGATTTGTCCTGTATCTCTTCCCCATCTCTCACCACTTCTCCATTCACATCTGTGGTTTTGGCAGTACTTAACTACTGGTGCTTCCAGTGTGCCATATTAATTGTTTCAAACATAGATTTTATGATTTTTGCATTTATATTTATAGAATATTAGTGTTTTTACTTAAATGGTTAAAATTTTACTATTTATATAATTATAAACATATTCTCTAACTCTGTGTTTAATGTCACAAGTGTCTTTAAAACATTAAAAGAATACTAAATGAGTATTATTTCTATTTAAAAGTAATTTAACTTTAAGCAGAGGTTAATATAATGATGAGAAATAAGAAAATTAAATACAGCTCTTGTTTGTTTTCTTCACTTTGAACCAAAAAATTCCTGAATTCACAGTTCAGTCCTAGGTCATTCTGACATACATAACATAAAAGTTTCTTTTTATAAAATTCCAAGGCTACTAAGGAGCAAGAAGATGACTAATCAGTAAGATACTCCTTTTTATTTCAAACCACCTCATTTATTAGAAGTTTTAAATTCCAGGCATATACCAATGTATGCAAATAAGATAATGTTCTCCTGTCTTTGTTTCCATGTTTTTGTCATGTGATAACAGTCTGATGGAGTGTTATTAGATTGGAATGCTATGTTTGGGATGATAGAACTTAGATATGGTGGGAAAAATGGGGAGTGGTTTAGTGAGTAGACTTTCAGTTTTGCAAGATGAAAATGTTACAGAAATTGTGTGAATATACCTAATATTGCTGAACTGTATTCTTAAAAATGATTAAGATGGCAAATGTAATGTTTTGTGTGCTTTTTTTTGCCATGAATAAAAATTTAAAACAACAACAATACAACAGTTGTGGCATATAAAATGCTTCATTTTCAGGGGCTTTAGGGGAACCTCGTGGCTTCCCCAGTGGCTCAGGTGGTAAAGAATCTGCCTGCAATGCAGGAAACCCAGGTTCAATCCATGGGTTGGGAAGATACCCTGGAGAAGGGAATCACAACCCACTCCAGTATTCTTGCCTGGAGAATCCCATGGACAGAGGAGTCCGGTAGTCCACGGCATTGCAAAGAGTCAGACACAACTGAACAACTAATACTAACCCTTAGATATTCCATAAGTAAATTATCCAGAATGATTGAAATGGAGGAGTTATTCTCACAAATTCAGAGGATATGTTTTAGATGATATAACAAGATAGGCTATCTGGCAAATGTGAAATCACTCTGATGAGGAATGGGGGCCACCTGGAAGTGGTACTAATTCTCCAATGCAAATGAATGAGATCGGCATTATTGTTGATTTATCAAATGCTGTGACATCATTTTCTGATGCTGTGGACACAGCCAACAAATGGTAGTTGCTTATCTAAGCCCCAAACCAAACATCGCTACAGGAGACCCTATAAATTGCAAATTAAGTTGTCTAACACATGCCCCACTCCACATAGCCTGCTTCAGTGTAGATGGATGAGGACTTTAATGACTGATGGTTCCCTTATACAAAGAGGGAGCTGGCCAGAGAACACACACTGTTTCAGAGCGAAAGAGAGCCTGTGGGTACAGCTGCAGGCACCAGTGGAAACCAGCAGTGCCCAACCCTTCACCTAAAATGCTTCACAGCTGTAACTATGATGGGGATGTCATACTTCGCATTCATTCATTTACAAATATTTACTGACCACCTATAACCAGATAGACCAAAAGCCCTAAGCTGCTGCTGCTAAGTTGCTTCAGTCGTGTCTGACTCTGTGTGACCCCGTAGATGGCAGCCCACCAGGCTCCCCCGTCCCTGGGGTTCTTCAGGCGAGAACACTGGAGTGGGTTGCCATTTCCTTCTCCAATGCATGAAAGTGAAAGTGAAGTCGCTTAGTCGTGTCCGACTTTTGGCGACCCCATGGACTGTGGCCTACCAGGCTCATCCATCCATGGGATTTTCCAGGCAAGAGTACTGGAGTGAGATGCCATTGCCTTCTCTGAAAATCCCTAAAGGCAGCTATAAATGAGACAATCTCTTTCAAATGCTTACAGTCTAGTACATTAAGAGCAAATAAATATAAATAAACTAGAGAAAACTCAAGCTTAGCTTTCAAATTGTATTGATCAAGCACAATTCATGCATTAACTTTCTAATTTTTGATATTATATTTCAAGACTCTATGGCATTCAGTGATAATTTTAAGAAACGCTGCAAATTAGGTTTTAAACTGGAAATAGCAAAAGACATCCAGACGTAGTGTTGACATAATATCACTTTTTTATCACTTGCCCTCATTTCAGCTTAATAAGCTCTCTTGGCTCTCATCTTTCAATGTTTAATCCAAAGCAATTAAACTGATATGCAAATACCATTTCCATTGCTTTAAGAGTGACACTTAGCACAATTTCATTATAACAGGCAACTGGAATGTTTTTTAGAATGATCAGCTCATTTTTATTTTTATTTTTTAAATGTGCTTTTCTTGCAAGGTATGCTTGTAAACGTCCATACACACAAATTTTACTTGATAAACATGTAGATATTTGTCTTGTATCCTGAGTACACAGTCCATACTATGTGATATTTCTATTTTAAAGTCTGCTATTCTTTTCCTCAGACTCTACAGAAATGAATATTTTAGCTAATGAATCATATTAGCAAAAAGCACAAGATAAGCAGAAAATGAACAGTGTGTGTGTATGTGTGTGTCTTTTAGGATTCAGTTCTAATTAGAGAATCAGAAGGTTATATACTTTATTAGATTCAATTAGTAAAGCATGTCCAGTTCTTAATAGTCCCAGTTCTTCACTCCTGCCTGTACCCATATACTTTGACATGTAACCTCCACTGAGTCTGAGTCTACCATGTGACTTGCTTGGGCCAATGGGATGTAAGAAGTCATGAAGCAGGGGCACTATTTACAATATTGCAGCACCATTTACAGTAGCCATGCCACAGAATCAACCTAAATGTCTATCAACAGAGGAATGGATAAAGAAGATGTAGTACATACATACAATGGGATATTAGTCATAAAAAGGAATGAAATTGGGTCATTTGTAGAGGTGTGGATGGACCTAGAGACTGTGAAGTAGGTCAGAGATAAATATATATTAATGCATATATGTGGAATCTAGAAAAATGGTATAAATGATCTTATTTGCAAAACCATAATGGAGACACAGACATAGAGAACAACTGTATAGATAAAAGGGGGCAGTGGGATGAATTGGGAGATTGAAATATATACACTATTGATACTATGTATAAAATAGATAACTAATGAGAATCTGTTGTATAGTTCAGGGAACTCTACTCATTGCTCTGTGGTGACATAAATGGGAAGAAAATTCAAAAAAGAGGGGATATATGTATACTTATAGCTGATTCACTTAGTGAATCAGTTAATGAATTCAGTTAGTACAGTATAAACTAACAAAATATTATAAAGCAACTCTACCCCAATGAAAATTAATGTAAAAATAAAAATGAGCATTATGAAATGTTTTGACAGAAATGTTAAAAATATTAAATTTGTATTTATGCCCCAAAAGGAAGCAAAAATATAAAAGGGTGAAATATGTGAGCTATAATTAATCTGAGCTTTATCTTAATTTTTTTAAGCTTTATCTTAATTTTCACTCCTATAATTATTTCCTGACTACTCCATCTGTAACCCAAGACTTATATGGCCAAGAAACATTTAAGTGACTCTAAAAATTTGCAGTTTTAGCATGATACCAAGACATGCAGTTGGCCAATTTACCCGACCTTAAATTGTGGAAACACTTATCTCCTGTTGGGAGTATTTAAGGGTTTACAGTATAGCGCTAAGGTAAGGTTCATGGGCTTTAAGTCCAATCTCTAACATTTATTAGGGCTTCCCAGGTAGCTCAGCTGGTATAGAATCTGCCTGCAATGCAGGAGGCCCTGGTTTGATTTTGGGGTTGGGAAGATCCCATGGAGGAATAGGCTACCCACTCCAGTATTCTTGGGCTTCCCTGGTGGCTCAAATTTAAAGCACCTGCCTGCAACGTGGGAGACCTGGGTTCGATCCTTGGCTTGGGAAGAGCCCCTGGAGGAGGGCATGGCAATCTACTTCAGTATTCTTGCCTGGAGAATCCCCATGGACAAAGGAGCCCAGTGGGCTACAGTCCATGGGGTCCCAAAGAGTCTGACAAGACTGAGCGACTAAGCACATTCAAACTCTTTAATGTATTATACTATAAACATTTTTAAAATTCCAGAGTTGAAATACATTGATATGACCTTTTAATGTCAGAATTATTAATAGCTAACAGATATGGTTTTTTCCCACTGATTCTGTGACTCCATGACATACCTGCAGTAAGAATCTAAAATAAACAAAGCAAAACCAATTCTAGCCAATTAGCTTAATGGTATTATCTTGAACACTCCTTTTGATTTTGATCATCATATCTACATTTACAAACATGATATTTTTGACATCTGAAAAGAAATAAAAAATTATCTTGGAGTGATAGTTTTATGTTACAAATATTTCCTGGTTGTAATCATTGGAGCACATAACAAAGAATACTTTTTAAAACATATATCTGACAAAGCTAAATAAATTGTTGGGATATAGATTGTTATTTATGATTATATTGTCTACTTCTTACAGTCTTCTTAGAATTCTTCACACATTGTGCAACTCCCTTGGGTTCTTCTCATAGCATTAGACATAAGATATACAAATTATTAAATGAAGTTACTGTTGATCAGTAATGGTTTTCTAAATCCCAAGCTCTGTACAATCATTAAAGTTATCATCATCATCACTTATCTGTCAAAGAAGTGTTGGCACCATGGCACAGTTAATACATTGTTAATTAGAAGCACTGAGACTGAGCGCCCATCTATATCAGTGTGCTGCTTGGTTCGGCAAGTCTCACTCCTTTGAGTCTTTTTGTCCTCTTGTATAAAGTAAGTAATAATATCTGACCTAACTCATAGGATTGATATGAGGATCACAGTTAAAATGTACATGAAACTAAATATAAGTGGAAGAATCTCATGAACAATAAAGTTACATGTTACTAATTTTCTATGAGTCTTATTTCCACTTATAAAATAGCAATAGAAATTTCTAGCTCTTAGGATTTTCTGAGGATTCAAGAGGAAAATACATGCAAAACAGCATAGCGCCAGAGACAGAAACAGCTCAATAAGTTGCTTAGTCAAGCAAATTTAAACATTTAAGCACTTCAAAATTTAGAGAGAAAGTATTATCTATATATGTTTTTTCATGTATTATACTCCACAATATAATCACATATTATACTCTCCTTTCAACTGTAGTACATTAAACTGTTACAAATGAGAAAGCATAGCAGGGGAATAAAATCTGGTAGGAAAATAACACAGTGAGACTTTCAGATTCTCAGATTTTCTCCAATTCTTTCTATTATCTCCAGATGAAAAAAGAATCATAAAATATCAGATGTCTTACTTTCTTGTTTTGTTTCTTTTAACATATACATATATCTATTCTTTTTCAAGTTATATTCCCAATTAGATTGTTACAGAATATTGAGCAGAGTTCCATGTGCCATACAGTAGATCCTTGTTGGTTATCCATTTAAAATACTGCAGTGTGTACATGTCAATCCCAAACTCCCTAACTGCTGCTGCTGCTGCTAAGTCGCTTCGGTCGTGTCCAACTCTGTGCGACCCCATAGATGGCAGCCCACCAGGCTCCCCCGTCCCTGGGATTCTCCAGGCAAGAACACTGGAGTGGGTTGCCATTTCCTTCTCCAATGCATGAAAGTGAAAAGTGAAAGTGAAGCTGCTCCGTCGTGTCCGACTCCTAGCGACCCCATGGACTGCAGCCTACCAGGCCCCTCCGTCCATGGGATTTTCCAGGCAAGAGTACTGGAGTGGGGTGCCATTGCCTTCTCTGAAACTCCCTAACTACCCTTTGAAGAAAGAGTCAGGACTTGGAAAACTGGGTGAAATAAAATGATGTAGTGAGAAACTCATAGGTAGAAAGAGAGCACTATTGAGATGATTGACCATACTATTTAGATTGTCAGGGAATTAAATGAAGCCAGGGAGGTGTTACGGAATATAAACTGATTAAAAGAGGTAAGACAGGAAGGAATGATGGAGGAAGTAAAAGCACAGGAGCCCATGTTAATCTTGGAGAATTCTAACCTGTATTCAAATTTTTATAAACTCAATAAATGAATATATAACTGTTGACCACATAAATTAGGGCTATTAGGTAGTCTTTTCTTAGAACTAATTATCAGATATTATCCATAGTAAGGGATTTTTTTACCCCAAAAGAATATACTTGGTCATTTACTCATGTAACTAATACCTTGAGATGGTAGAAAAATAGAAAGTTTCTAAAATAGAAAGTGAAGTCAAACAGAGAAAGAAAAATATCATATGATATCATTTATATGGAAATTCTAAACTTAAAAAATGATGAAAATGGACTTATTTACAAAACAGAAATAGACTCACAGAGAATGAACTTTCTTCAAAGTCATGCAGTCATTCTTAAATCACACAACCAAATCATCCAGAAGGTTTTTTTTTTAGATCGTATTTTTTTGTAAGTTCAGTTCAGTTGCTCAGTTGTGTCCAACTCTTTGTGACCCCATGGACTGTAGCACACCAGGCTTCCCTGCCCATCACCAACTCTGGGAGTTTACTCAAACTCATGTCCATTGAGTCAGTGATGTCATCCAACCATCTCAACCATTGTCGTCCCCTTTACCTCCCGCCTTCAATCTTTCCCAGCATCAGGGTCTTTTCCAAAGAGTCAGTTCTTTGCATCAGGTGGCCAAAGTATTGGAGTTTCAGCTTCAGCCTCAGTCCTTCCAGTGAATATTCAGGACCGATTTCCTTTAGGATGGACTGGTTGGATCTCCTTGCAGTCCAAGGGACTCTTCATGTATGGCAAAACCAATACAATATTGTAAAGTAAAAAAAAATAATAATAATAAATGATAAATGGTTTAAAAAAAAGAGTCTTCTCCAACACCACAGTTTAAAAGCATCAATTCTTCAGTGCTCAGCTTTCTTTATAGTCCAACTCTCACATCCATTTTTTGGTAAAATCCCTATCATGTTAATGAGAGTAACTATTTCAAGGTGCTTAAGGTTGATAGAAATTGTCCCAATGGTAAAATTAAGCTAAAATGGAGATTAGAAGTAAAGATGACAGTAGAGAAGGAAGGTCAGAGAATAAGAATTATGTCCAAGAAATCCGAAATTTTAAATATACAATTTGGTTGAGAAAATTCCTATATAAGTAAACAGTGGGTAAGTTCTGTTTCTAGTAATATGACAAACTAGGTCATCTGAACCAATCCTTCCACTGAAAATGAGGAAAAATACTGATTTTTTTTCTCAAAATGAAATAGATTTGTAGGCTAAATCTAAGTAAAACCTGAGCTCAAAGAATTAAGTGACCCACTGAAGACATTTTCCTGAGGGCTTTTACTAAACCTACGAAGTTCAGTCACCATAGGATCGGTTTAACGGTGGCACAGGCCTGAAAGCATAGGGATAGGGGATTTGGTCAAATCTCAAACTGGAGAAAACCTCCATCCAGTAAAGCTAAGGGCTACATCATTTAAAAAAATGATGAAACATAACTAAGCTTGACCCTCTCCAACCTGTTACACATCCTTAAGGTAGATTTATAGCACACATTTATATGACTTACATAGTTCCCCCCAAACCTCAAGCCATGAATTTCATTTAATTTACAGTGATCCCAGGGGGATCAGGATCACACTTTAGGCACTTGTGAAGGCAAATGGAAATCCTTTCCAGAAGGATTTCCTTCATACTAGGCCTCAAAGAATCCCCCCCCCCCACAAATAATATTCCAAGGAAAATGATCAGCTCATTGAAAACATGAACAAACAAAAACCAACTAAGCACAAAAGGGAATAAAGAGCCTTTCTATTCTATTCATTAGAAAGAATAAAGAGCAGCTCTCTCTCTACTCTCTGTAGTGAAACACTACAGATTTAAAGTTACCAGCCAGCAATTTTAAAACGAAGAAATGAAAGATAAGCATAAAGCCTATAGGTGGATATATACTTATATATATATCTGTATAAAAATTACCTAATATCTATATCTGTATAAAAATTACCTAATCAATTTGAAATAAGGCAACTCCTAGAACTTCTAAAAGATAAATAAAATATATTAAATAAAATTTAAATATCAAGGGGTAGGTTAAATATAACATTAAATACAGCTGATGAGAGGACAGAAATGAAACATACACAGTGGTAGAGGGGAGGCAGTCGGCAGTCAGTGGATTAGGGGAGTACCCACCATCTGCCCAACGTCGTTCTTTACTCAGGGTTAGCCATGACAAATGGGTAATGGAATACTCTTTATAAATAGGAAGGTTCTCGAAGGTCACAGATGATGCTAGGTCAGCTTTGGTAAAAGCACAGATGTAAAGACATCAAGGCCACATATTTATAGACTGTATCCTTAGCCTTGCTCATCCTTAAAATGAATGTTTTGCTGCTTATATAAAGCATAGGAAGAAGATAGAGCAAATCAAAATCTACTTTTAGGAAAAGTCAAAAACAAAACTGATGCTCACCATATATGTTACATGTTTCTACCCAAGTATTATACCTTTTATTTCAATATGAAATTTAATGTAAATAGCATAAACTGATTTTTGTTTTACTATAATCAAACTTGCAGAGAAAAATAATAAGCACTTATTATGTACCAAACAAGGTTCTAAGTATTTTATTCACATCATCTCCTCAACCTTCACAATATCCTAGAAAGAAGAAATTCATATCCTCCTTTCACACTTAAGAAAATAGATTTAGAGGAGAAATAAATGGAAAATGACAGAACAGGATTTGAACTCAGGTCTGCTGATTTATGAGCTCAGGCTCTTAACTAAACATAGTATTATTTTATATGAGAATAAATTCAGATTAAAAGAGCAGTATCATCTTATTTTAACATGTTACTGACTGGGCAATTTTTTCAGGAATCAACGCTTGTGGCCATATACGTTTCCAGTCAATACCATGTTACAAAGCACATTTTATATCTATACTACTTTAATGACATCCCCCCAACCCAGCGCCCCTCTCCCGCCCCGCCCCGACCACCAAATTCCCTCCCAGACTTTGACAACTTACTATCAAACTGGAAGAACTCCGCTAGGTAAAAGGATTCTATAATAAACATACACTGTTTACCATTTCACATTGCGAAAGGCAAACCTGATAAATATGATCAATTTAGGGTCTAAAGGATCATGTCTGTTAGAGTAACATTAGCTACAACAAAGCAAAATGCATCATCAATTAAGGGAAGAGCCTCCACTTGGTTACACAGCCAGCTGCAGAGATGAACAGGCACCAGTGGCAGCATGCTGACTATAAGCCAGCTGGGGGATGTAACCAAACTGATTTCAACAACATATTTCTTTTTCTTTTTTTATCTTTTTTCCTTTATTTTATTTTTTAACTTTACAATATTGTATTGGTTTTGCCATGTATCAACATGAATCCGCCACAGGTATCCACGTGTTCACCATCCTGAACCCTCCTCCCTCCCCGAATATTTCTTTTTAATTAACAATATTTAGATGGAGGGAGGGGCTAGTCTTAGTCTTCTCCATGGTAGTTAGACCAAAGAAGAGTGATGTTATTGGAAACTACTTCATATGAATCACTGTGAGAACTAGAACTGTTTAGCTTATATAGGAATATAAGAAGTATAAGAATAAATGAATGAGTCACTCAGTCGTGTCAGAATCTTTGCAACCCCATGGACTGTATAGTCCATGGAATTATCTAGGCCAGAATACTGGAGTGGGTACGTAGCCTTTCCCTTCTCCAAGGGATCTTCCCAACCCAGGGATCATACCCAGGTCTCCTGCATTGCAGGCAGATGCTTTACCAGCTGAGCTACAAGAGAAGCCCAAGAATACTGGAGTGGGTAGTCAGTCTATCCCTTTCTCCTGCAGATCTTCCCAACCCAGGAATCAAACTAGGGTCTCCTGTATTGCAGGTGGATTCTTTACCAACTGAGCTATCAGGGAAGCCTTATATTCCTTCTCACAGGAATATAAGAAGTATAAGAATACAGGAATATAAGTAGTGGGAGATGTAATAGAAGCATACATGTGTCCCTAGGAATCTGTCTATAGGGAAACCCTAATGATTCCCATTAGGGATTTATTTATTTATTTTTAACTGAAGGATAATTGCTTTACAATATTTCTGGTTTCTACCATACATCAACATGAATCAGCCATAGGTATATGTATGTCTCCTTCTTCTTGAACCTCCCTCCTACCTCCCATCCCATCCCAACCCTCTAGGTTGTTACAGAGCCCCAGTTTGAGTTCCCTGAGTCATACAGCAGATTCCCATTGACTATCTAGTTTACATATAGTAGTGTATGTGTTTCCATTTTACTCTCTCCATTTCTCCCACCTCTACATCCTTCCTCCCCCTTCACCTTGTGTCCCATTAGGGGTTTTTAAAATTCAGTTTTAAATGTTAGACTTATTGAGTTTGGAACCCAGTCAAATTATGTTTTCTGCTTTCCCTAAGTTTATTGATATCTTGGAAAATTAGCAAGGATCACAGCCAAAGAAGGCATAAAGATATTACATTGTCTCTGAGCATCATTCACATGCCCTGCTTTACTGGAAAAGTAGCCTTAACAGGGATGTTACAGCTTTCTTCAAATAGCAGAAGAACTTTTGTGAGACTGAATGAAGAGCTGCAATGGCTCCAGTGTAGGGTCTCAGGATACAAAACTTGGCTCAAAAAGAAGGGACTTTGAAGAGCTCACAGTAAAGAAGGAATTTCTAACTGAATGGTGGAAACAGAAATGCTGTTTTAGGATGTCATGGACCCCAAGTTTGAATATAGGATAGACAGCCATTTGGCAGATATGGGGAAAGGGCACGTGAGAAGAGCTCCTAGGACTAACTGAGCTACAAAGTCCCTTCTCCGCCATCCTGAGATTATTTTAGACTAAAACTCCTAAATCTCTTGTCTGTAACTCTCACTTGAACATCCAACCTCATTTTCAAATACTTGTTTGAAATGGTCATTCTCAAATTTCTTGTAGTATTTTATATCCAGTCAGTTACAGACCAGAATATATCATATGCCCCATTTTCGGCCTTTTGCAATGGCTCAGTGAGTGAAGAGTATGCCTGCAATGAAGGAGACACAGAAGACTCAGGTTCAGTCCCTGGGTCTGGAAGATCCCCTGGAGGAGGAAATGGCAACCCACTCCAGTATTCTTGCCTGGAAAATCCCATGGACCTAGGAGCCTGGTGGGCTACAGTTCAAAGGGTCCCAAAGAGTTGGACAAAACTGAATGACTAAACAGCTTCTGATACCACATTATCCTAGTCATCCAAGCAGGCAACCAACCAGTCATTATGGGCCCCTCCCTTTTCCTCCTAAATCAGTTGCTAAATCATATGGATTCTGCTTTATACAATGTCTCTCCCATCCATCCCCTCGTTTCCAGTTCTTTCCCACTATTCTAGTCAAAGCTGCCACTATCTCTCACTTAAGTCATTTGGTAATGAGCTGTTAACTATTATCCCTCCCTCTGATCTTACCTCCATTCCATTTATCTAACGCATGACAGCCAAATCAATTTTTCTCAAAAGGAGGCTGGATGACACATCTCCCTCTTCAAAATTCATTACCTCCTACGGAATTAAGTACAACACCCTCACAATTGGAATATGATCTAAAAGCTACCCTGAACCTTTCCATTCTTGCTCCCACTGTGATCATAGGTGCAACAGACTCTATCTCTGCCAAAGCTTTTGATTTTACATCCTTTATATTCTATCTAACTTAGGTAACATTAATTCCTTGCCTGGAGTGTCCCTGTCTCTTTTTCACCTTTGTAGTAAAAACTCATTTCAAACAGTACTTACTCTAAGACATCTTTACATTGTAATTACTCTCCTTCATAATCTTTTACAGCTCTTTGTTTACATGTTATTTAGGCTACCATGTAATCCACTTTATATTATAATTATCTACATATCCAGAAGAATTCACCTTATTATACTTCAAAAACCTCAAGCAAAAGGACTGTAACTCATAATTGTAGAATCTGGTACATTGTAAGTGTTCAATAAGTAATATGAGATAGACCAATTAATACTGCCATTTTCTACTATGTACATTTCACTTTTGATTTTAACTTGGTATTCTCATAAAAATTTGACAGTGAATAACACATACATAATCATCTCCACCAGTGGAAAAACCTGGCAAGGTATATTTTCTCCTGACAGTCAATAGTGGGCGTTTAATATATCCCAAGGAAAGTAATTCACAAAACTTATCAGCTGTTTTGGTCAAAAGAATATATGACATTTGCAAATCAACTGTGTGCTTAAAACTCCTTTCCTTGTGAACATTTTTTGAGTTTTATTTACTATATAGTACATATTCAATATATATACTATATCTATATGTATTTCTACATCAATTTATAATGCTTACTTTGCTCACACATTGTTCTGTTTTATGAAATATGACTCATTTAATTTTAACATGCAATTTCCTATCTTAACTCCTTCAACCTGTCTATTGAGGAATGATGCTAAAGGTATCTTTTATGTTGCCTGCTTAGCCACATACCTTTTTAAGTGAAAGTGCCCTGTGCCCCTGAGAGCACAGACTCAAGCTCAGCTGAAGGCACCTTAAACATCCTCCCAATTCCTGCAACTCTATTACTGTCTCCCTTCCCCATCCACAAATTCCTACAAATGAGTTGAACATTGATGAGCACTGTAGAGAACAGAGCAGGGGTTCCCCAAAAATGTCCACATATGAATCTCCAGAACTTGTGAATATATTACCTTACATGGCAAAATGGACTTTGCCAATGTGATAAAATTAAGAATCATGAGATGAGCCAGAATTGTCTAAGTAGATCTAATCTAATCACCAGGGTCCTTATAAGGGAAAGAGGTAGATGTTACTTTAATACTTACTACACTGGATAAGGATCCTGACACCTACAGAAGAGAGAAGAAATGAATCTGTTCTTCACTGGAGCCTTTTGGGGTTTAAATGGAATAACTAAATTGTCTTCAGTAAACAAGAAGGAATATATTTTGATGATAACCTAAATAGCCAGGAAGTAGCATTCTTATTTTAGAGGAAACATTAAAAGCACAGAGAAAAGAAATACAAAAGTTGCTAATTATCCATGGAGTTTCAGAAAAACATCTCCTTCTGCTTCATTGACTATACTAAATTCTTTGACTTTGTGGATCACAACAAATTGGAAAATTCTGAAAGAGATGGGAATACCAGACCACCTAATCTGCCTCTGAGAAACCTGTATGCAGGTCAAGAAGCAACAGTTAGAACTGGACATGGGACAACTGATTGGTTTAAAACTGGGAAAGGAGTACAACAAGACTGTATATTGTCACCCTACTTATTTAACTTATATGCAAAGTACATAATGCTATGCCAGGCTGGATGAATCAAAAGCTGGAATCGAGATTGCTGGGAGAAATATCAACAACCTCAGAGATACAGATTATACCAGTCTAATGGCAAAAAGTGAAGAGAAACTAAAGAGCCCCTTGATGAGGGTGAAAAAGGAGAGTGAAAAAGCTGGCTTGATACTCAACATTCAAAAAACTAAGATCATGGCATTCAGTTCCATCACTGCACAGCACATAGAAGTGGAAAAGTGGAACCAGTGGCACATTTTATTTTCTTGGCTCCAAAATCACTGAAATGGTGACTGCAGCCATGAAATAAAAAGACGCTTGCTCCTTGGAAGGAAAACTATGACAAATTTAGACAGGATATTAAAAAGCAGACCCATCACTTTGTCAACAAAGGTCTGTATAGTCAAAGTTATTGTTTTTCCAGTAGTTATATATGGATGTAAGAGTTGGACCATAAAGAAGAACTCTGAAGAATTGATACTTCTGAACTGTGGTGCTGGAGAAGACTCTTGAGAATTCCTTGGACTGCAAGGAGATCAAACCAGTTAATTCTAAAGGAAATCAACCCTGAATATTCATTGGAAAGATGTTGCTGAAGCTCCAATACTTCAGCCATCTGATTTGAAGAGCTGACTCACTGGAAAAGACCCTGATGCTGGAAAAGACTGAGGGCAGAAGGAGAAGGAGGCAGCAGAGGATTGTATCACCGACTCAATGGACACGAATCTGAGCAAACTCCAGGAGTTAGTGGAGGACAGAGGAGCCTGGAGTCCATGAGGTCTTAAAGAGTTGGACAGGATTTAGTGACACAACAACAACAATTATCCACATAATTGAGTTAATATTCCATAGTTTTTGGACTCTGATTCCTAACATTAATTAATGTTTCAAAGAAATTCTCATACATTATGACAGACACATATTCATAGATACATCAGTTTCTACTGTACACCATTCACGCAATAATAAATCATAGTTGAATTATACATTAAAATGCTTTTTTTTAAAGGTATACATGTACCAGAGTTTAGATACTGATATTGGGATTGATAAGGCTGGAAAGTTTTGTTAAATAACACACAACAATGAGGGTGGATGGAGACCATGAAAAATAAGATTGATTATAAATTAAACACTTATAAAATTAAAAAATTGTTAACAACCTAAGCAAAGTAAAAAAGATAAAACAACACACTCTAAGAAAGTATCTGCAATGTCTAAAATATACAAAGGATTTAAAAGAACAAGGCTATAAAGAGGCATTTCAAAGAAGAGAAAAAGAGCCAGCTAAGTATATGGAAACCTGAACTCACCAGAAATCACAGAAATGCATATTAAAACAAAATGTCAATAGTATTTTTTCTTTTCATTGCTTCTAAATGATAGGGGCCTATGAACTCTTACAACCTGCTGGTGGGAAAGTAAATTGATACTGACTTTTAGAGGGCAATTTTGCAGTATTTATTAATATAAAAGATGCTTGTACCCTATGACTATCTGTTCCACTTCCTAGTATCTACCTAGAGAAATACTTGATTATCTGTACACAGTCAAGCATAATCATAGATTATAACTCAAGTATTATTTGTAATGGTATAACATTTGGACAATCCTAAATATCTACCAGCAGGAAATGACTTAATAAAATTTTTGTGTGCTCTAACTGTGAAATATTCCTCATGACTTAAAACAAATGAGGTAAACTTATATGCATTGACATAGCAAAACAAAGATGATCTGCAAAATAATTCATACACTTTCAGTAAAAAAAGAATCTGACTTGTGTTCTGGAGATGTTAGAGAACAGAGATGATTACTGGCAAAGGGAAACTAATAACATTCTATGTGTATTTTATTTTTTAAATTCATTTTATTTTTTTTACACATTAGAAATGGATTTGCAGAAATATTTTTTTTTCTCTTTTTTTTTTCTCTAATTTTATTTTATTTTTAAACTTTACATAATTGTATTAGTTTTGCCAAATATCAAAATGAATCCGCCACAGGTATACATGTGCTCCCCATCCCGAACCCTCCTCCCTCCTCCCTCCCCATACCATCCCTCTGGGCCGTCCCAGTGCACCAGCCCCAAGCATCCAGCATCATGCATCGAACCTGGACTGATTTGTGTTTTACTTGTCTACATAAAATACATGGAAATTATAAATACTGTTTTTTTTTTTTTTGGCCATGCTGTGAAGCTTCCAGGATCTTAGCTCCCCGACCAGGGATTGAACCCAAGTGACGGCAGTGAAAGAATGGAGTCCTAATCACTGGACCGCTAGGGAATTTCCTATAAATACTTTTTAAAAAGGGAAAATGAATCAAGGCAGATGTCTATGTAAAAGGAATACCTAGATGAGTAAATAGGAGAATGGGGCTTTAAATTTTTCCTTTTCTGTGCACATAAAATATATTTCATATTTATGGGGATAAGATTTAACTCCAGAGCTGAAAATATGGACTTGAGTGTGGCCAAAAATAAGCCAGTAAAAATGAATAATTAATTTTATTATTTTTTAATTTCAAAGATATATGACCTTCTATTTCTATTTATTCTTACTCATTTCCATTGAATTACTCTTCTGGCTGAAATGAAATGATCAGGTCAATCATAA
The DNA here is from genome assembly GCF_032452875.1 of Bos javanicus. Classification (NCBI taxonomy): domain Eukaryota; kingdom Metazoa; phylum Chordata; class Mammalia; order Artiodactyla; family Bovidae; genus Bos; species Bos javanicus. The sequence continues at coordinate 117,378,386 of NC_083897.1, forward strand.
AAGACTAAGTGAAATTCCACATCAGTGAAACTTTTTGAGCAGATTTACAACTTACATTTGGGAACAACAAAAAGTAATACATGTTACTGAATAATGAAAACATGGGCATAAAATGGAATATTTTCATATGTATAGCAAACCTTTGAAAAATTTGCAATTCATGCAAAGTATGCTAATAAATGTCAATTTTCATACTGCATTTGGCATCTTGTTCATTTGCATTAACCTACTTTTGAAGTGTCCCTAATGCAGAATTTCCTCTCTTGCTCTCCTACCTGCATGTGTGTGTGTTAGAGAGAGACTAATGAAGGGCAAGAATGGAAGCTTAATTAAAAAGGGTTTCTCATGTATGTTTGTTGGGAAAGTTTAAGCCCTTAACTAAATGATTATTATACACACAGAGACACATATACAAATATGGATTTTCTGATGTTAAAAGCCAAACAAAATCAATATTTTCTCATATAATACCATGAGGTTGGCTCATACTTTATGGTGTGTTTCATTCTCCTGAAATTCATCATGGAATGCTTTTCACTGTATATCTATCAGATAATGCTACTTCATATCTTCAGAAAATTAGGCATTTAATACAATCAATGAGGTATTTGATTCTTGAGTTTCTATGTCATTGATTCTATGGAATAACAGTTAATAAGCACAAGAGTAGAGTGTAGCTCCCATTTTAGAATGGGTCTTTGGGAGCAAAGAAAAATATTCATCTTAGACCCAAGATAAGGGGGATTCCTAGTGTACAGTAAAAAAATGGAATCATTTACTTTGTATAACTTCTTTGTCCCACCACCATTTCCCATGAGCCATTTGGTCTCCTCTCATTGCATCTCAGCTTCTCCCTGTTAGACTCATGGGAACAAAATATGGAAAATGAGTAGACAAAAACAAAAATTACCTGAAATCCATTTCCATTATTAATCATTTGGCTATTTATTTTCTGTATTTTCCCAATGAACTTGTATTTTCTTTTAACAGCCAGCAAAAGTTAAAGCTATTTTCATTTTAAATGACAAATACAGAGGGGAAATCAACATGTATATTGTTTTGATTACCCAGGTAATTAACACTTGTTGGCAGATGGTTTAGGAACTGCCTTCTTCATCAGGCACTTAAGAGAGAGACCTCCAGAAGTAATGACATTGAGCTGTCTAAGGGCACTTTTTCAACATTAATCTTTGAAATTCTATTCCCTCAAAAGCAGACTTCATTCTCTGTTAATATTGGGACCTGTGATCCAGCTGTGATGTCCTGTTATACTGCTTTTTTGACATGACAGAGTCCACTTGCTTTGTGCTTCTTTTAATGATGTTTACTTGAACTTAAAGAGAAATTTTGTGTTACCATCATTATTTTATGCTGCATGATAGCATAATTAGATGATTCAGGTGATACTAGTCTACATATTAAGCCATGTTTTCAATTTAAACACTGATATTTAATTAGAACATTGGACTAAATTAATCTTCATATTGGGATATATTTCTGCCTTTCTCTAAGCTTTCCTCTGCAGATGTCCATTTTTGTTGGGACTGAGGAAGGTGAAGGCAAAGTTGCCCGGTTCAGTTCAGTTGCTCAGTTGTGCCCGACTCTTTGTGACCCCATGAACCGCAGCATGCTAGGCCTCCCTGTCCATCACCAACTCCCAGAGTCCACCCAAACCCATGTCCATCGCGTCAGTGATGCCATCCAATCATCTCATCCTCTGTCGTCCCCTTCTCCTCCTGCCCTCAATCTTTCCCAGCATCAGGGTCTTTTGAAATGAATCAGCTCTTCTCATCAGGTGGCCAACGTATTGGAGTTTCAGCTTCAACATCAGTTCTTCCAATGAACACCCAGGACTGATTTCCTTTAGGACAGACTGGTTGGATCTCCTTGAAGTTCAAGGAACTCTCAAGAGTCTTCTCCAACACCACAGTTCAAAAGCATCAATTCTTCAGTGCTCATCTTTCTTTACAGTCCAGCTCTCACATCCATACGTGACCACTGGAAAAACCATAGCCTTGACTAGATGGACCTTTGTTGGCAAAGTAATGTCTCTGCTTTTTAATATATCTCTGTCTCTGTCTAGGTTGGTCATAACCTACTTTTGAAGTGATGAAAGTTGCCCAGATGCATCATTAATAGGCAGATGCAAATGTACTTGTGGAATGATTCACCCTAGAAAAAAGTGACATCCTTGACCTCCTTCTAATCACACCTATCTTCATTTCATTCTGCATTCTTACTGCTACATGGAATTAAAACTAGGGGAAATGCGGCACTATTATTATCTGTTCAAATATACACTTGTTTATCCCACTATCATCTAAGATTAATGAGGGCAAAAGTCATATTTTTTTCAATTCACAATTTAATCTCTGATAACCAGCAGAGTCCAGAAACATAGTATGTTGTCATTCAATGCATCTGAATGAAGGACTTATTCTGGACCCCATGGACTGCAGCATGCCAGGCCTCCCTCTCCATGACCAACTCCCAGAGTTTACTTAAACTCATGTCCATTGAGTCAGTGATGCCATCCAACCATCTCATCCTCTGTTGTCCCCTTCTCCTCCCGCCTTCAGTCTTTCCCAGTATTAGGGTCTTTTCCAATGAGTCAGTTCTTCACATCAGGTAGCCAAAGTATTGGAGTTTCAGCTTCAGCATCAGTCCTTCCAATGAATAGTCAGGACTAATTTCCTTAAGGATAGACTGTTTGGATCTCCTTGCTGTCCAGGGACTCTCAAGAGTCTTTTCCAACACCACAGTTCAAAAGCATCAATTCTTCGGCATTTAGCTTTCTTTATAGTCCAACTCTCACATCCATACATGACTATTGGAAAAACCATATTTTTGACTAAATGGACCTCTGTTGGCAAAGTAATGTCTCTGCTTTTTACTATGCTGTCTAGGTTGGTCATAACTTTTCTTCCAAGGAGCAAGTGTCTTTTAATTTCATGGCTGCAGGCACCATCTGCAGTGATTTTGGAGCCCAAAAAAATAGTCTGTCACTGTTTCCACTGTTTCCCCATCTATTTGCCATGAAATGATGGGACCAGATGGCATGATCTTAGTTTTCTTAGTTTAAGCCCCTACTACTTCCTCATACCAGAAAGTTTATCCTGAAGCCGCCTTAAAACAAAAACAAAAACAAAAACAAAAGTCATAGCAATCATAGTGCATTGGTACAAAGTCTTTCAGTTCGTTTTAATTTTTGAGCTTCTTTTCACTCCTAAAACTGTTCTCAATGCATTCATTATTTTTATTGGAATATCAACATATTCTATGTTCCAGTCCTGTCATTAGTTTATCTTATTCATGTCACTGAAAATTCTCCACCTCCCAAAATAATCTTTTCCGCCCCCCTAATTTTGTTCCAACTAAATGTTTCTTCTCAAAACCACTACTGGCTTTTCATTGTCCTTCCAGTTCCATTTCTTTTAACTTTACCTTTAGTCATCATTATTCTAATCTCTCTTTGCAGCTCCAATATACTACCCTTCCCTCTATTTTACTCAAGCACATGTCCTGTCTTATCTCTTATGCAGTCTTTTTAATTTTTTTTTAAATACACTAATGAAGTATTTGGGGCATCTATATCTGGACTCATTTACTATATATTTTTAACAAAAGAATCAATATACTCCATAAATTATCACACTTCATTCTCTCCTAACTGGATATCAGCAGGTAATGCAAAGCACCTCACCTGTTAGTCAGGGCTACATAGATGCTTTTGACTTTAGGGGTTTATTCCCTGGAAGTGGGTGACTCTACATATGTTCAGAAGGAGTCTATATCAGTGTACTGCTATCTTACTCTATAAGTACTAGATTAGGTTCATCTTGATGTAATATATCATTTAGTTTTCATCACAGTCTTGTATATCATCTTTAGTTGAGAGTGAGGGAATGGATGCTCAGAAAGCTTTGTAAATTGAGTAAGAGTGCATGGCCAAAATGGAAATGAGTTAAACTGTTATGCTTCCTATATCCTTCCAGTATGATAAGCTGACTAGGAGACTGGTCCAATGTTCCTCAAAGGGTCATTATCATAGCGAGATACAATATTATCAGTATATGCTTGGGAGAAAGGATCACATTTCTCAGTCCACGTGACTCAGGTGGGTCAAGCCTATCCCTGGCCTTGGGGATGAGCATATGATCCAAGAGTGGCCAATCAGAGTACTATATGTCTCCTTGGCCACTTGGGTAGGTTCAGGCATGGGAATATGATCAATGCACAAAATCAAAACCAGAGCGAACAAAAATCCAGAGCTTTCTCAAATGAGGGACGCCAGGGATCATATAAGCCTGAGGCTATCAGGGGCCATTTCAATCATCAGAAGGATAGAGACTGACTTAGAATGAAGCTAACTTGGGGATACAGAAGAAACAATAATTTAAGAGATGGAGAAACAGAGACAGGAAAAGAGAGGAGGAAGAAGAAGAGGGACCAAGTACTGATGACATCAATTGAACTTGTAGATTCAGCTAGATCTACACTTGTGGCAGTGAAAGTTCTACCGTCCGTATATTCAGTTACTGAATCAAGATACTTCTTTTGAACTATTTTGAGTTGTAGTTCTGTCACTAATCCCTCAGGGAATTATAGTACAAAAGATGTGTATGAAAAAGCAGTATTTCTAATATACAGGCTTCTCTTTCAAGCCAATTGTTGTCTGAAATTAAAAGCAAATATTTAACAACCCAGTGAAGCAAACTTTTAATAATATCTACAGAGCCTTCCTGAAACTATAATGAATCAAAACCTATAATTTAGCACTTTTAGACTCATTATAAATACAGCATTCATTGTTCAAATACATTTGGCTCAGATATACACATATATACATATATATGCTATTTATCGTATAATACTAAAAGTAACCATCTCCTAAAGAAATTAAGTTCATATGCCTCTCATGCACTTTATAATTAACTCAGCCAGCAACTTATTCATTCACTCAATGAGTCATTTATTCAAGCCTTCAACGATAGAAACCGTGCTAATTGCTGAAGTCAAAAAACAGAATCAAGATATGGTCTCTTTGTTCTTAGAAAGCTGAATCCAGAGAAAGGAGTATTTCAAGAAAAGTTTTTAAAAACTAATTCTAATATAATGAATAATCATTATAACAACTGGTATCTGTTAATAATTTTTATTTTAAGCACTTTGTTTCTAGTATCTAATACTGAAAAAATCCTTTGATACATACTGCACGTATCATTATTATAACTCCCATTTTTCAGATTAGGAAATGGCAGTTAATTGAGATCAAGATACTTTTCCAAGGTCACAAACAAATGACCATGAACTCAAGGATCATGAACAGCAAAGCATCTCTTTTAGCCAGTACAGTAATATATTCCTTTACTGCTGTGATTTTCACTTAAAGAGAATACTAATCTGTTTTCCTCTATAAATAAGAAAGTCATTTTATACAGATATGCTCTTTTATCTCCTTTGAAAATGCTTTCAGATAAAATAATCCATAGTCAGCTTAAAATTTAAGACTTGACAAGGTTCAATTGAATTTCATACTTCAAAAACTATCCTAGGCAGTATTCTGATAAACATTAAAAATGCATATAAGTATTTACACATACATCTTTTAAACTTAGGCAAATCTTCTCAGTTATCTATTAAGGTATTGCAGTAAAATGTTCAAAGCCATTTTATAAGTGTACATTTGAGGTTAGCATTTTACATTTTACACTATTTATATTTGTGTGTACGTCTTTAAAAACAAAAGGAAACAAAGGTATTTACAGATAAAGCTAGAAATCAGAATGGTACAGGTTATACATATGTTTAATACAAGTAACTGAATATGAAGGTCAAGTTTATTTAAAAAAGAATAACTGATATGATTCAGATATCTTTTTATAAACAGGCAAAAAATCTGTAGCTATCATATACTTTTTGAACCATACTTTGTAAAGTTACCTACAAGATAAAGTAAAGAATTAGTGTCATTCATTCAATATTAATTGAGTATCTCTATGAAACAAGTGTATCTATCAAATCTATGTAGGTAGTTTTGTGATTTTGTGCTCTGAGGAATTCTCAATTGCATCTCCTGCTTTTGAAGACATTAGAATGGTATCTTGAAAAATAGCTTGTGACATTCCATACTCTTTTTCACTTTTTGTTCTACTAATGGTTTAATACAGATCTTATTATCACTCATAGTAATACTTTATATATGTGATTGCTTATGATCATGATAATAGCCCTAGAGGAAGGTACTGTTATTACCCTCATTTGACTGGGAACAAATTTCTGACTTCAAGAAACCAAGTCATTTTCCTAAAGCCATAAATCTAATAATCTTGGTTTTCTGCTTTCAAAGACTCTGCCACACTTAACCAGTTAAGCCAAGAACCTCTTTTAGTATTCTACTCAAAAATAACTCTCACATTTGTGATGACAAAAAAATATATGTATGTATGTGTGTATATATATATATGAAACAAGATGTTAACACTGGAGTTGAAACTAGGCAATAGCTTGCAACAGATGTGAAATAGTTGTGTGAATTACAAATCACTAGAGATTTTTTAAAGGAAATTGGTAAGCATCTGTTCCTCACTCTGGAAAACTTTGATGACTTTCAGATTATAAATGGTTTACAAAAGTGCAGAGGTAGGATTTGGTGCAGATACTTTTGGGAAAGAGCTGTCATCTGTCTCCTGGGGGAAGAGTTGGCGATTATGACCCATCGTCTCCAGCCAACTGAAGGGGTCTTACAAGGACCCCTTCCAAATCTATGGAATGTATTCTAAGCAGCTGGGAGACGTGGAAGAGGAAGTTTACCTCATATCCAAGTGAGGCAAAGCAGTTGCTTCAGCAGGAAAAATGAGCTTGTGTTAAAAACTTTGGGGCCACAAGCATGTGAGTGTTTTACTATGCCTTGGGTGTCAATAAGACACATCTCCACAAAACAGCCCCATTCTCTGTGTGTTATTCCATTTTAATTATTAATGCTGCTGCTGATGCTAAGTCACTTCATTCGTGTCCGACTCTGTGCGACCCCATAGATGGCAGCGCACCAGGCTCCGCCATCCCCGGGATTCTCCAGGCAAGAACACTGGAGTGAGTTGCCATTTCCTTCTCCAATGCATGAAAGTGAAAAGTGAAAGTGAAGTTGCTCAGTCATGTCCGACTCCTAGCGACCCCATGGACTGCAGCCTACCAGGCTCCTCAATCCATGGGATTTTCCAGGCAAGAGTACTGGAGTGGGGTGCCATTGCCTTCTCCTTAATTATTAATAGCCTCCCTTTTTATTCAGAAAAGTATGTCAGTTTGGATGATAAATTATATAGTCATCTTAATGTTGGAACAAGGCTTCCCAGGTGGTGCTGGTGGTAAAGAACCTGCCTGCCAATGCAGGAGAGGTAAGAGATGCAGGTTCAATCCCTGGGTCGGAAAGATCCCCTGGAGAAGGGCACGGTAACCTACTACAGTATTCTTGGCTGGAGAATCCTATGGACAGAGGAGCCTGGTGGGCTACAGTCCATGGCGTGACAAAGAGTCACACATGACTGAAGTGACTTCACACACAAGCACAATGTTAGAACACACAGAAGAGAGCATCAACATGCAGTTGACTTGGGCTCTGTCCAGTGGACATCTAACAAGAATATAGGAACCTCAGTAGCAAGAACCTGGAGGTGAAGCCTAGATTTTCAGGAAAGGACATAATCACCTGTCTTCTTCACACAGAATAGAGATGCCGCTACTGGAGTCAAGGAAACTGCAGGGGATCGGGGAGGAGAGATGGACAGAACAGGGAGGAGACAGGGAAGGAGAGAGAAGGAGAAATCTGTACTTTTTGAATCCTTTCACCCATATGTACCCAAATGTACTTATACATTCTTAAAGCCACAGCACTTAGATATAATTCATACAACATATCGTTCATCCATTTCAAGGGCAAATTAAATGGTTTTTAGTATATATATTTATAGGGTTGTGCAACCATCACCACAAAGTATGTTGTTGTTTAGTGGTTCAGCCGTGTCTGACTTTTTGTGACCCTATGAACTGTAGCCCACCAGGCTCCTCTGTCCATGGGATTCTCCAAGCAAGAATGCTGGAGTGCATTGCCATTTCCTTTTCTATCCATAAAGAATGTATCCCTCTAAAAAAAATCCCAACCCATAAGCAGTTATCCTCCTACCGCCGGCCACACTTTAGTAAAGAGTCATTTTATACATAACAGTAACTAGTAAATAGTGTTACATAGTTAAAAGTTTAAGAATTAGAAAAAATAGAAATGACCTCTAACAGAAAACTGCCCAAGGCCAGAGTTACATGAAATGAACCGAAAAGAAATAGGTGAAAAACTGGAAATCAAAGGATATATTAAGGATATATATTTCAAAGATGAAGTGCCAATGTAATTATTAAGAACTATTTGTTATTTGACCTCTGTCATTGTTAGTAAACAATATAGATCAACTTTAATTTTAATTTGCCTTTTTCACTTTAATACAATGGAAGAGAAACCTTGAGAAGATGGCATATATAGCATTCATTCTCAACTCCAGCTATCCATTAAAATCACCAAGGAAACTTGTAAATATACCAACATCCTAGTACCCAGGAAAATTAAATCTGAATATTAGAGATTCTAATCTGGAGGGAGCATTCAACCACTACTGTACACTGTCATAATTTTCATGAGCATCCAGGGTTTTTAGAGTTTGAGAGGAGGATATAAAAGACAACAGGTTTAGGTTATACACATAACTTTACTTTTTCTTTTTGCAGAAGTTTTGTGTAAAATAATGGGGGTGTGTTGCTATGTGGAAATATGGAAGCAGAAAAATACTAAAAACGATTGCTATATAAGAAAGAGCATAAATTATTAAGTTCTACAAAGCTGGTACAGATTCTAGCCCTGATAGAACAGTGGGGAGTCATATAAATGCTATGAGCCTTGAATTTTCAGCTGGGCAATGGAAATAATCATAGTTCATTTATTTGCAGTGTCATTGTGAGAATAGGAAAAAGCATATTATTAAAGTATAACAAATGGTGGCTATGTTATTATTCAAATAAGTTAGTATTAGAGTTGAAACAAATTAAATAATTAACTCTTTTTTATAGGCCGTTCATTTAATGAGATAGTGAAGTCTATGGCCCTTTAGAACAATGCATTCCCAATAGTACTAATCTTTCAAGTATTATTAAAAATACATTTATAACATGATTATAGATGCAAGTATAAAAATGAAACAATGTGCAAAATATACAATCTTTTTCCTACACTGAAAGTACAGTGGCTGCTAACACTTTGCCTCTATTTGGTAAAAGTTCAAACTCAACAGGAAACTTTTTCTTTAGATAAAAATTGAGAGTCCTTAAAAAGGCATACAACTGAGACATTATATTAGAGAGATATCATCATTGACTATATCTAAGGTCATAAATATGCCTTTATACACAAACCAATTCATCAGAAATAAGACAAGGAGATACAGAATCCATTGTTCAAAGGCAAGTGTCAATGAATTAACCAAATACTTTGAATGAAACCAGGTGTCACTTTCTCTTATCTTAACCTCCATAACATAAAAGAGAAAGAACAGTTTTGGTGTTTCTTCACAGAAACATATGTAAGGTTTTCAAATATATACTAATACTCTTACATGTAAATAAGTAGGCAAATGGATTTTTAAATGATCAAGAAAATAATGGCTGAAATGGTCCCTTGTGAAATATATCAACCAACTTAAACAGTAACTGATTTTATATTTATTTTTTCACATAAGTGAAAAGAATAGAGATGGCAAAATAGTCTTAGAATTCAAAACAAGTATGAAAAAAGGACAGTGGCAATTCTTGTCAATTAACTTTGAATAACTGCACAAGGAAGAATATGGAGTATCAACATGAAAATGTGAAAAATTTCATCTGTCCAACAGAATTAATTTCTGGGTGATCTTTGATAGCTTAATTAATTTAAAAAAAATGTTTACCTACTGCTTACTTTGGGACAGATCCCATTCTAAGTACTCTGAGTACAAACACGATTAATAGATGCACATTCGTCCCCTGAAAATGGGAAGTGATTGAAATATATATTCATACTTTATTTTTTTAATTGTGTATATCAAAATACTTGACTGATATGAATCAGTTCAGTTCAGTCGCTCAGTCGTGTCTGACTCTTTGCGACCCCATGAATTGCAGCATGCCAGGCCTCCCTGTCCACCACCAACTCCAAGAGTTCACCCAAACTCATGTCCATCGAGTCGGTGATGCCATCCAGCCATCTCATCCTCTGTCGTCCCCTTCTCCTCCTGCCCCCAATCCCTCCCAGCATCAGAGTCTTTTCCAGTGAGTCAACTCTTCGCATGAGGTGGCCAAAGTACTGGAGTTTCAGCTTTAGCATCAGTCCTTCCAATGAATACCCAGGACTGATCTCCTTTAGAATGGACTGGTTGGATCACCTTGCAGTCCAAGGGACTCCCAAGAGTCTTCTCCAACACCACAGTTCAAAAGCATCAATTCTGAGGTGCTCAGCTTTCTTCACAGTCCAACTCTCACATCCATACATGACCACTGGAAAAACCATAGCCTTGACTAGATGGACCTTTGTTGGCAAAGTAATGTCTCTGCTTTTCCATATGCTATCTAGGTTGGTCATAACTTTCCTTCCAAGGAGTAAACGTCTTTTAATTTCATGGCTGCAGTCACCATCTGCAGTGATTTTGGAGCCCCCAAAATAAAGTCTATCACTATTTCCACTGTTTCCCCATCTATTTCCCATGAAGTGATGGGACCAGATGCCATGATCTTAGTTTTCTGAATGTTGAGCTTTAAGCCAACTTTTTCACTCTGCTCTTTCACTTTCATTAAGAGGCTTTTTAGTTCCTCTTCACTTTCTACCATAAGGGTGATGTCATCTGCATATCTGAGGTTATTGATATTTCTCCTGGCAATCTTAATTCCAGCTTGTGCTTCTTCCAGCCCAGCGTTTCTCATGATGTACTCTGCATATCATTTAAATAAGCAGGGTGACAATATACAGCCTTGATGTACTCCTTTTTCCTATTTGGAACCAGGCTGTTGTTCCATGTTCAGACAAATATGAATAGTGACAATAATATTAATAAGTTAACCTAAATATCTGTCAAATTGGAGGAATTTTCAATGCTATGTGAAGAGGGGGGAGAATCAACAAATATTTATGAGCTGATCCATACAAAGCTAAATAGAAAAATGTTAAAGCCAATAGCAGCTGTTTTTTTAAACTGACAAAAAAATTAATCTTTGTTTATGGTGATTGGTTTGTATATAAAGGCATATTTATGATCTTTAATTTTGCATGGGTTAAAAAAATGTAGAGTAGCTTGGTCTTTACCAGAACATTTCACAATTTAAAATACCACTGAACAATGACAACAGTAGAAAACTAATTGCATATTACACAAGCCACATGTGTATAAAGCAGTGATGTTGAACTGTTTGTGTGATTATGTAAGAATTCATGAGGAAATAAACTCATCTTATAGATGGTTTAAAATGTATGACATGATTCCAAATCCAAAAAGGGCATCCTTTTGTAAATGAGAGTGTGTGTCATGTTCAATTATGTGAAATTTTGTGTGCTGCCATAGGAGACCAAAAAAGAAATAAAAATAAATATTTGAATCAGGGTATGGTGCTAGGGATGAAAGAGAGGATATGGGGGGTAAAAAGAAAAGACTTAGTTGGCAAAATGTGCAAAGCTTGGTGTCTGACTGAACAAGAAATTGAGAATGTTGGGGAACAAGAACAACTCCATTGTTTCTAATCTAGGTAACCCTTAGGATGCTGTGCTAAGAGCAGAAGGGGAGACATACCCATGGAGCTTCATGCTGAGCTCCTTAGTTTGTTGTTTTAAGTACTTCACTTGTTATCAATAATGAGTAAAGAAGCACACTTGCTAAAAAGAAAAATGAAACAAGCAACACTTTCAAAACTAATATTTAAATTTATGTGTATAGAAAAATACAACAAAGTATTTTCTTATCACTTAAAAGCTGATACTTGTTCTTTTTAACCTGACTTAACAGATGACAAAAATTCTAAGAAGAGATTAGTATAAGAACAATTGAGTTATCAAAATAATTGTTGCTCTATAATGATGAATATTTCCCTGAAAATATTTTCAAAAAGTACGAAAAATCTTGAACATATTTTACTGGCTCTTTGAAAATTTTCCTTTGCATATTTTGCCACCAAATTTAGACAAAGTGAGCAGCATAACATTATCACTTATGGTATCACAGTTATTCCTGACATATTATGATTAGCCCTGATTGAAGTGACATTTCCAACATGTACCACATTTGTGAGAATGGTAATTGCATTCTGCATTTACATGAGGTTATTCTTTTAGCCTGTCAATTGGTTATACAAGTTTTATAGGTATCTTTCTGAGAAATAAAACAAACACTGAACTCTATGCATACTTAGACCATTAGTATTATTTTTCAATAACTCTTTTATTTTTTATGTCTGCCAATAATGATTAAAGATAGGCTGACTTATACTGACAGAAACAAAGGGAAAATATCACATCAAATTTGTAAGGAGTAATTTTGTATTAAAATATTGTGCTTCTTTCCAAATAATGCATACCACGCAGGTCTCTTGGCTCTTTAATCCTATATTATAGGGTACTTTCCCATATTAGTGAAATGTTTATATGGTTCAAATCAGTTAACTAATAACTTCCTGATGATACTTGGCTACAGAGAAAATCTCTCCCAGGAATATAATAACCCACATTTTCCAAAGGAAGCCAAAATTCCTAACAGTATTCACATGCTATCTCTATACAAATTACAAATTAAAATTCAAGTATTTATTAAATTTTTCTCTGAATCAACCACAGTGCTAGGTTAATAAGACATTGCTGTTGTTTGGTTGCTAAGTTGTTCCTGACTTTTTTGTGACCCCATGGACTGTTGCCTGCCAGGCTCTGCCCATGAGATTCTCCAGGCAAGAAAACTGGAGTGGGTTGCTATTTCCTTTTCCAGGGGATCTTCCCAAACCAGGTATTGAACCCATGTCTCCTACAATTGCAGGTGGATTCTTTACCGCTGAGCCACCAGGGAAGCCTAATAAAACTTAGTTTGAAGTATAAGTTCTTTCTCAAATAGCCTGTTGCCGGTTGCTAGTTGTCTTATCCTGTTTGAGCCTGATTGTCTCATTATTTAAATTAAGATAACATTTCTTACTTCCTGAGCTTGTTATCTCAAATAATATGTCGCATGTTAAAGGTTTTGTTAAGAGTATTGCATATATTATTGTTACTGAGCAGGATTACTGAGGGACTAAAAAGAGAGAATATGTAAGAAATGTATTGAAAAAATATTTAAAATATCATGCAAGTGGAAGGTGGTATTTTTACTATTGAATAAATTTACACATACACACACATATACAGGCACACAAACATGAATGCTGTTAAAATGGAAAGATTTCTCTATCTTCCCAGAAGACATATTATATTTAATGTGCAATCATGTCCTCTTTTACTTAAATATGCAGTAGTGATCCCTCAGGTAATGAAACAAATCAATAAATATATAGCATGGACTCAGAAACATAAATTGTGGTGAATTTTATGAAGTCTTTAAGGTATTCCTTTCTGATTGAAATTGCTGTCACAGCTACAACAGTTTTTATCTATTGTGCATCAGCAGATGCTATTCTAAACACACCATTATGTATAAAACTATTTTCCAACAAATAATCACCTATGAACAATATACTTCAAAAGAAAAGAAAATGAGAGTATTCATGAACTACATATGTCTGATTTTAAAAGCCAAAGGTGGTTAATTTCTTAGATGAATTACTAGAAGACAACAGTCCCTTGACCTTTGAGGGATTAAAAAAAAATACAAACTTGCTTTTGTTGTCATGTTAACACCATTGCTCTTGACAGTCATTTTGCATATTTTCTAGCGTTTTTCTTGACACCAATAAAAAGCTGGCAGCCATGTTAATCCTTCCCCTAAACCCAGAGTTAGGGTTTCAGCAATTATGATGCAAGATCCTAAAATATTTGGGAAGGATTAGAGAATTTGTCCTAGAATTATGATTTAATCCTATAGATAACACCATCATTGATCCTGCCTAGTTATTATTCTCACTCAAAATACACATGCTTTAGCTTTCTCTTTGCCTTTATTTTTCATTTTTCATAATGTGCCTCAGGACCTTTGGCAATGGGTCAGGTGGAATGTTTTGCTTGACCCTGAGGTCACCTATGAAGCTGACCACATCTGACTTTTCTCATATTCATCAGAGACAGTTCAGGAATCCTGTCATTTTCTCTGATTCTGGGATGCTTATTATAACTCATTTCTTGATTGAAAAATAAACTAAGATCCGTTCTAGCCAAAAAACAACACTTAGAAGAGTAGAGGAGATATTTTGGAACAGAGAGCACAAAGAACATCCTAAAGGGCACTGGGGTTATCAACAAAGGAGAACAGACAGCAGATTGGTAAAGATGTTCAGAAGAGAAGGTACTGTACAGTGGATTCTGGGTCTGGAACGAAGGAATGCCTGAGGAAGTCTTCATGACTTGTTTGGAAGCCCTTTCACTCAACCTTTCGGAATTTGCTATCTTTATCTCCTTGCCCATACCTGCGACTCCTGCCCCTAATAACTACAACCCTTGGATTTTTCCTTGACTGAGCTCCCTCTCTATTTTTTATCACAACATCTTGGTTTAATCCAACATTTACTCTTTTCTTTTGAGTGCATCTCATCTCATGTACACCATCTCAACCTTAGCCTATGATTCCAATATCGCTGGGAAGATCTGAGAACCTCTTTCCTTTTCTTCTTTAAAACCAAGATCCAGGTAAGCAGGAATGACTGAAAACTCACTCTCTTTCAATTCATTCTCTCTCTGCTGCTAGAACTACCTCCTACAATGAGTGATCATGGGATGGTTCCACTAGCAAACATCTCAATGCCTTGTTTACAGAATTATTCACATGGACCATAAGGCTACTGCTTCAATGACTCATATGAGGCTTCCCTATTGGTCTCAGACTTAACTCCTTACTGCAGGAAGTTTTTCTGCCTTGCCTATACATTAGAATCACTAGGGGAGCTTTAAACAAAGAAAACACAAAAACACATTCCAAGGCTTTATTCCAGATCATTGAAAGCAGAATTTCTAGGATGTTTTAGGCACAACTTGGACAATTATAAAAGTTTTTCTGTATGACCTTAGTGTACAAATGTATTTGATAACCACTAGAGTATGTAAGCAGAAGCCCAATTCCTTATCCTAATATATACATATATATATAAATTGACCCTCTGGTTGGAATCAACTTATGTGTATTCAAAACACAGATAATTGTAATTATATATTGATTTGTATTATTATACCATTATTATCTTGACTCATCTGCTGCTCTGTCTGGACAATTATCTGGAACCACACTTTCCCCTCATATCTGGAGCCCAGCATGGAAATTAATAACTCCTACTCTTTGTACATACTTTTCCCTTAGCCTGGAATGATCTTTTGACCCTTCATCCTTCAAGGCTCAGGTCAAACATCAACTTCACTAGAACAGTTTTTCTACCTTTTCTAAATTTACTGGGTTGGCTTGGTATGTCATTGATATTTTTCCCAGAGCACGCTTCATGTCACAGGGTAACATGTCTATTAGTATAAAGGTTATTTGAGCACATAGTCCTTTTATCTCTGTGCCTCTAACATGCAGCAAAGGACATATCATATGGATCATGGTGGATGTTTTCAGTTCAGTTCAGTTCAGTCGCTCAGTCGTGTCTGACTCTTTGCGACCCCATGAATTGCAGCACACCAGGCCTCCCTGTCCATCACCAACTCCCGGAGTTCACTCAAACTCATGTCCATCGAGTTGGTGATGCCATCCAGCCATCTCATCTTCTGTCATCCCCTTCTCCTCCTGCCCCCAATCCCTCCCAGCATCAGAGTCTTTTCCAATGAGTCAACTCTTCGCATGAGGGGGCCAAAGTATTGGAGTTTCAGCTTTAGCATCAGTCCTTCCAAAGAACACCCAGGACTGATCTTCAGAATGGACTGGTTGGATCACCTTGCAGTGCAAAGGACTCTCAAGAGTCTTCTCCAACACCACAGTTCAAAAGCATCAATTCTTCGGTGCTCAGCCTTCTTCACAGTCCAACTCTCACACCCATACATGACCACAGGAAAAACCATAGCCTTGACTAGACAGACCTTTGTTGGCAAAGTAATGTCTCTGCTTTTGAATATGCTATCTAGGTTGGTCACAACTTTCCTTCCAAGGAGTAAGCATCTTTTAATTTCATGGCTTAGAATGAGTGAATAAATGAACCAACTGTACATTAAGAATACTTATTTTAAAAAAGATAATTTACAGTCACTGTACATCTGTTAAGTGACAGGTGTCCTGCTACAGATTTTATTCATGTCACTTCATTGAGTTCTCAAAACAATTAAAAGAAAAATTTACCACGGGTATCCCCATTTTATAACTCAGGAAACTCAAAGAGGTTGTTACCCAGATAGTTTAATCATCAATGTCCCTATGTTAGGACTTTACTCTTTGTTCCAAGAAATCCTTTCCCAGGAAATAATGCTGTAAACTACTAAAGAGCTTCACGGGTGGCTTCAGGAAATTCCTGAAAATACATTTATCTGTACTATAGAGTGATCAACCAGCTTTGTCTCAAGACAATAAGTTATTATGGGGGGGAAACTCTTTATTGGACAATGGACTGTTCAACTGGATGAAACCTCTCACTGATTAAGTGCTCTTTATTCATTAAAAATTCTTGATTCACTGCAACCACCAATCCTTGTATATTATATCTTGGATTTCTCCCAATTTCATTCTGATCTCTGCATTCAAAGACCTGCTTTAAACTACTTGAATCCAACCCCCACCCCAATCTATACATATTTCCCCTCAAACTCCATCTTCTGAGAATCTATTAAGAACCTGCCAAGATGTTAGTCTCCTTTACTGCATCAGGTAATCAACTCAGCTTTGCTTAATCAAAGTGGTGGTTATTTTGGGAATTTGCCACTAATTCATGGCACTCACTTCCCAGAGTCAAGAAAAAACCCTTAACTAAATTTGAGTTTGAGGTAACTATCCTACATTGTCTCTGTTAGTAAAATAAAATTAGCTTGTAAGATTTCAATCAACTTTATAGGACCTGTTTCTCAAGTATTGATATCAATTCTTCCTGACACATTTTTTAGGCTAAGAGAGGGTCTACAATATTGTTTTCAGTATATATTGTTCTGTGGAGCTGAGCACCAAAGAACTGATGCTTTTGAACTGTGGTGTTGGAGAAGACTCTTGAGAGTTCCTTGGACTGCAAAGAGATCCAACCAGTCCATTCTAAAGGAGATCAGTCCTGGGTGTTCTTTGGAAAGAATGATGCTAAAGCTGAAACTCCAGTACTTTGGCCACCTCATGCGAAGAGTTGACTCATTGGAAAAGACTCTGATGCTGGGAGGGATTGGGGGCAGGAGGAAAAGGGGACGAAAGAGGATGAGATGGCTGGATGGCATCACCGACTCAATGGACATGAGTTTGAGTGAACTCCGGGAGTTGGTGATGGACAGGGAGGCCTGGCGTGCTGCAGTTCATGGGGTTGCAAACAGTCGGACACGACTGAGTGACTGAACTGAACTGAACTGAAAAGGGAAAGGTTTTGATATGAATGGAGAAACTTCATGCTTTGAAACTACAAAGTATGTAGGCTGAAGGCAGGGTTAGAAGGCTAGATTAGTGTTGTGAGGAATGGTGAGTTCTTAGTCACATTTCTAGGATTTGCTTTTTTTTCTTTTTGGCACATCTGCTGCACTTTTTGTTTTTATATTGTGCCACCTCTTTAGGCTTCCTGGACAGAGAACCATTTCCTACAATAAATTCTCACATTTATTGTGTGTTTATTGTGTGCAAGGTACCTTTCTGGGGCTTCCCAGGTGGCACTAGCGGTAAGGAACCTGTCTGCCAATATAGGAGACATAAGAGATGCAGGTTCAATACCTGGGTCCCCTGGAGGAGGGCATGGCAACCCACTCCAGTATTCTTGCCTGGAGAATCCCACGGACAGAGGAGCTTGGCAGGCTACAGTGCGTGAGTCACAAAGAGTAGGATATGACTGAAGCGACTTTGCATGCATGCACGCAGACACCTTTCTCTGATGCTTAGTTCTCTGGGTTCAGGGATAAACATGGACAACAGTACATCCTACAGGAATTTAAAACTGCTCCAAGATTATGGAATTTATCTTGATAGAAACTGAGATAACTCTAGAAGAGTTTGATCTAGGGAGGGTCCTAATGAGATTTACATTTTAGAATGTCTCTTACTTTTCTGAGAACAGATTAGGAAAAGAAAGAAGGGCATGGGAGAAATCAGCTGGCAGGTTGCTGGAAGTGGGAAAAGATGGAGAATGTGAGTATGAATGTGTGTGCATGTGTGTGTGTGCCTGCATGGGAGCCTGTTCCATTGGAGACTAAAAGATGAGAGGCCTGTTTCCGCTTTCAGGTTAAAATTTTGAGAGTTACTTTGAGAGCAGTGAACTTTCCTGGTGAGTCAGACAGTAAAGGATCTCTCTGCAATGTAGGAGATGTGGGTTCGATCCCTGGGTCAGGAGGATCCCCTGAAGAAGGGAATGTCAACCCATTCCAATATTCTTGTCTGGGGAATCCCATGGACAGAGGAGCTTAGCAGGCTACAGTCCATGAGGTCACAAAGAGTCAGACACGACTGAGCAAATTTCACTTTCAGTTGAGAACACTGAAGATTATACACCCACATTTAAATCTATTGATGGTTTAATGAGAATGAGACTGTATCACAATCCTGCACATTACAACTAGCTCAAGAGATGCTAGCTGAGTAAAGATACAAATGAATGAGCAAATAAAAGAAGGAATAATGTGTAAATGGCTCTAAATACTTTATCACATTTTATTGTTGATTTAAAAAGAAATGAGTCTCAATGTTCTTTTCAGAGGTAAAAGAGGAATTCCTTGCTCAACTAAATTTGGGAGCTACTAGGTGAAGCAGGGTTTAAGAAAGATTTTGTTTTTTAAACAAAAAAATTTAACATTTTTCTTTATTATTAAAGACTATATCAAACAAGGTTGTGTTTTTCAGTACAGTAGCTATCAGAAATATATGACTAATTTATATGATATAAAATAAAAATTTTAGTTTTTGTTTTCCTAGTCACACCTAGAAAAAGAAAGAATTTCAGAAAAAAAAAACATCTATTTCTGCTTCATTGACTATGTTAAAGCCTTTGGCTGTGTGGGTCATAACAAACTGGAAAATTGTTAAAGAGATGGGAATACCAGACCACCTTTCTTGTCTCCTGAGAAACCTATATGCAGGTCAAGAAGCAACAGCCAAAACCAGACATGGAACAATGAAAGTGAAAGTCTCTCAGTCGTGTCCGACTCTTTGTGACCCCATGGACTATAGAGGCCATGGAATTCTCCAGGCCAGAATACTGGAGTGGGTAGCCTTTCCCTTCTCCAGGGGATCTTCCCAACCCAGGGATCAAACCCAGGTCTCCTGCATTGCAGGTGGAATCTTTACCAGCTTAGCCACAAGGGAAGCCCAAGCCCAAGAATACTGGAGTGGTTAGCCTATCCCTCCTCCACTGGATCTTTCTGAGCCAGGAATTGAACCAGGTTTTCCTGCACTGCAGGTGGATTATTTTTTAATATAAATTTATTTTTATTTTTTCCAGTCTTTTTATTTTATTATTATTATTTTTTTTACTTTACAATATTGTATTGGTTTTGCCATACATCAACATGAATCCGCCATGTGTGTACATGTGTTCCCCATCCTAAATGCAGGTGGATTCTTTACCAACTGAGCTATCAGGGAAGACATGGAATAATGGACTGGTTCCAAATTGTGAAAGGAGTATGTCAAGGCTGTATACTGTCACCTTGCTTATTTAACTTATATGCAAAGTACATCATGCCAAATGCTGGGCTGGATAAAGCACAAGCTGGAATCAAGATTGCCAGGAGAAATGCTGGTAATCTCAGATATGCAGATGACACCAATGGCAGAAAGTGAAGAGGAACTAAAGAGCCTCTTGATGAAGGTGAAAGAGGAGAGTGAAAAAGCTGGATTAAAGCTCAACATTCAAAAAACGAAGATCATGGTATCTGGTCCCATCACTTCATGGCAAAAGATGGGGAAACAGTGGAAACAATGACAGACCTTAAAGTCTGTCTTTATCAGCCCAAAGTCTGATCTTGGGCTCCAAAATCACTGTGGATGGTGACTGCAGCCATGAAATTAAGAGATGCTTGCTCCTTGGAAGAAAAACCATGACGAACCTAGACAGCATATTAAAAAGCAGAGATATTACTTTGCTGACAAAGGTCTATATAATTAAAGCTACGGTTTTTCCAATAGTGATGTACAGATGTGATAACTGGACCATTAAAAAAGGCTGAGCACCAAAGAATTGAAACTTTAAAACTGTGGTGCTGGAGAAGACTCCTGAGAGTCCCTTGGACAGCAAAGAGATCAAATCAGTCAGTCCTAAAGGAAATCAACCCTGAATATTCACTGGAAGGACTGATGCTGAAGCTCCAATACTTTGGCTACCTGATGTGAAGAGCCAAGTCATTAGAAAAGACCTTGATGATGGAAAAGATTGAGGGCAGGAGGAGAAGGGGACGTCAGAAGATGAGATGATTGGTTGGAAACATTGACTCGATGGACATGAATCTGAGCAAACTCTAGGAGATGGTGAAGGATAGGGAAGCCTGGAGTGCTGCAGTCCATGGGGTCGAAAAGAGTAAGATACGACTGAGTAACTGAACAACAAAGTCACATCTTAAGAGTTTAAAAGGCACATGTGGTTACTGGTTAATTACTGAATTAACAAAAATAACAGAATGCTTTCCTTTTTATACAAAGTTATATTCAGTTCAGTTGCTCAGTTGTGTCCAATTCTTTGCGACCCTATGTACCGCAGCACGCCAGTCCTCCCTGTCCATCACCAACTGCCGGAGTCTACCCAAATCCATGTCCATTGAGTCGGTGATGCCATCCAACCATCTCATCCTCTGTCATCCCCTTCTCCTCCTGCCCTCAATTTTTCCTAGCATCAGGGTCTTCTCAAATGAGTCAGCTCTTCGCATCAGGTGGTCAAAGTACTGGAGTTTCAGCTTCAACATCAGTCCTTCCAATGAATACCCAGGAATGATCTCCTTTAGGAAGGACTGGTTGAATCTCCTTGCAGTCCAAGGGACTCTCAAGTTATATTGGATATTGCTAATGTCATTGAACCAGAGACAATACTAGTCCTGAAAACAATCTTTGAGAAGCCTGTTCCTGAGATGTCACTATTACAGGAATCTGATACATAGCTCTGCCATATTCTTTACTGCTTGATGCATACTGATTACATTTAGAATGGAAAGAAAGCAGGTAGTTGTTTTTAAAATTTAACCTTCATTTATTGAATACATTTTATGTACAAAATGTCTTTTATATTGTGACTTGGTAAAAATAATTATGAGATATACACTGTTAAAGCAAAAATCTTTATGCATCATCATCCATGAGCTAGCTTTAAAGCTGTCATATACTGCTTTGATCTATATTTTTGGCAATTTCTAATTGTGAAGTATTCCTCTAGAAGGCAATTTGCCATACTCTATTTTCCTCCAATCAGCTGGAGAGTCCTAGAAATTTCATGGGGAAAAATAGTAATTTAGGAAATGGAAATTAGATTTTTCAGTTCATTTTCTCAGACAATGAAAAAAACAAACTTAGAGCAACATCAAAGAAAAGGACATTTATAAATTTAAATAAATAGGAATGCCTAGAAGGATTTAAACAGATCAAGATCAATCTTTCTCATGGCAATAAAGAAATAAATGCTGCAAGCTTCATTTATGTCTGAGTCAGAATTCAAGTTAACTTTTGAATTTACAAAGAAAATTTCGGAAGGGGATTGGAAGCTACTTAAGAGGTGGTAATAAATTGTTTATTCTCTGAGTCTTCTGAGCCCCCTCATTATTTTGTTATTACATACACTTCCTAGGATTTGAAATGTTTTTTTTTTTTTTGGCGTGAACTCTCAAATGAGCATCTCTTGGGACAATGACATAGAATACTTAACACTGTCATGCTTCTTATTCATTGCTCTCCATTATGTTAATGTTCACATTCCAAACACAATTATTTCCATTTATTCTTCTCCTTACTCCATTAACCTTCCCCATGCTGTCTCATTAGTCAGATTCCAGAAATGATTTTTTTTTGGCCCTTTCGAAATCCGTGTTTTAATGCGAATTTTTGTTTTTATTTTGTTTTCTTTTTTTTTATGATTTCAGTGTCTGATTTCTGCTTGTTCTATCAACTATATCACAGGAGGAAAAGAAGTCACAGTATAATTTTCAAAAATGTAAACAACGTTAACCTCATACAAATACACCATGAACGTATGTGAAAGGTTTGGAGAGAACCAGAGGATAACAAATTTCATTCTAAACAAATACCAGAGACTGGGATATACAATCTGTGAAAATGACGAAAATGGCCTTGACCTTTCTCTCAGCTTGACTAAACATCAGATGGGTTTTTCCCCCTGAAGATCACCTCCCACTGCCCAAGTTCCTTTCCTCAGAGCACTTGCTTTTGAGAAACCTTGCAATTGTAGCTTCTTGTTCTGTCTTTTGAGATGTAAATCTTCTACAAGCCAGGAATATCTTTCTCAAGCACCTGGGAGGAATCCTTCTGAAATGTAATCATCAAGAAGGACAGCACCCCTGTCCCTCAGTCTCTGTGGAAAAGTAGGAGTATAACTTTGATAAGTACCAGTTAGCACAGGTGGTCTAACATGCTGACCAGCCTTCCCTTAATGCTGTCCAGTACATTTCCACTAGCTGAGAGCTGTTTACAAATGCCCAATGGGACTTCCTTCGTGGTCCTGTGGTTAAAAACCCAGGCGTCCACTGCAGGGGGCATGAGTTCAATCCCTGGTCAGGGAATTAAGATCTCACAAGCCAAGCAGCCAGAAAAGCAAAGCAAAACAAAAACAAATGTACTATGTTCAATCTCTAGTCCCTACTCTGTGAGTCTTGAATGAAGTCTTCTTGCCATTTGTAAGAACTGGCAGGTGAAATATCTCTTTGACAAAGGAAAAAGTCCTGGAATAAGATTGCAAAATTAGATACAAAACTGGCTAATGTACTACAGGGTGATAAACTGCAACTTTGGGGTTTGGTTTTCTTCTGAAGAAGGAAAACAACAAAAACAATGCCCAGTTGTGGATATGATTGGGGATGGAAGTCAAGTCCGATGCTGTAAAGAACAATAATGCATAGGGAACTGGAATGTTAGGTCCATGAATCAAGGTAAATTGGAAGTGGTCAAACAGGAGATGGCAAGAGTGAACATCGACATTCTAGGAATCAGTGAACTAAAATGGACAGGAATGGGTGAATTTAATTCAGATGACCATTATATCTACTACTGTGGGCAAGAATCCCTTAGAAAAAATGGAGTAGCTCTCAGAGTCAACAAAAGAGTCCAAAATGCAGTACTTGGATACAATCTCAAAAACAACAGAATGATCTCTGTTTGTTTTCAAGGCAAACAATTCAACATCACAGTAATCCAACTCTATGCCCCAATGACTAATGCTGAAGAAGATGTAGTTGGATGGCTCTATGAAGACCTACAAGACCTTCTAGAACTAACACCTACAAAAGATGTCCTTTTCATCATAGGGGACTGGGATGCAAAAGTAGGAAGTCAAGAGATACTTGGAGAAACAGGAAAGTTTGGCCTTGGAGTACAAAATGAAGCAGGCAAAGGCCTAACAGAGTTTTGCCAAGAGAACACACTGGTCATAGCAAATACCCTCTTCCAACAACACGAGATGTCTCTAAACATGGATATCATCAGATGGTCAATACCAAAATCATATTGATTATATTCTTTGCAGCCAAAGAAGGAGAAGCTCTATACAGTCAGCAAAAACAAGACCAGGAGCTGATTGTGGCTCAGATCATCAATTCCTAATTGAAAAATTCAGACAAATTGAAGAAAGTAGGGGAAACCACTAGACCATTCAGGTATGACCTAAATCAGACCCCTTACGATTATGCCATGGAACTGACAAATAGATTCAAGGGATTAGATCTGATAGAGTGCCTGAAGAACCACGGACAGAGTTTTGTAACATTGTACAAGAGGCAGTGATCAAAACCACCCCCAAGAAGAAGAAAGGCAAAAAGGCAAAATGGTTGTCTGAGGAGGCCTTACAGACACCTGAGAAAAGAAGAGAAGGTAAAGGCAAAGGAGAAAAGGAAAGATGCATCCATCTGAATGCAGAGTTCCAAAGAATAGCAAGGAGAGATAAGAAAGCCTTCCTCAGTAATCAATGCAAAGAAACAGAGGAAAACAATAGAATGGGAAAGACCAGAGATTTCCTCAAGAAAATCAGAGATACCAAGGGTACATTTCATATAAAGATAAGCACAACAGGACAGAAATGGTATGGACCTAACAGAGGCAGAAGATATTAAGAAGACTTGGCAAGAATACACAGAAGAATTGTACAAAAAAGATCTTCACGACCCAGATAACCACGATGGTGTGATCACTCACCTAGAGCCAGACATCCTGGAATGTGAAGTCAAGTGGGCCTTAGGAAGCACCATTATGAACAAAGCTAGTGGCGGTGATGGAATTACAGCTGAGCTGTTTCAAATTCTAAAAGATGAAGCTGGTAAAGTGCTACACTCAATACACCAGCAAATTTGGAAAATTCAGCAGTGGCCACAGGACTGGAAAAGGTCAGTTTGCATTCTGATCTCAAAGAAAGCCAATGCCAAAGAATGTTCAAAATACCACACAATTGCACTCTTTACACATGTTAGCAAAGTAATGCTCAAAATTCTCCAAGCTAGGTTTTAACAGTATGTGAACTGCGAACTTCCAGATGTTCAAGCTGTATTTAGAAAAGGCAGAGGAACTAGAGACCATTGCCAACATCCATTCAATCATTGAAAAAGCAAGAGAGTTCCAGAAAAACATCTACTTCTGCTTTACTGACTACGCCAAAACCTTTGACTGTGTGGATCACAACAAACTGTGGACAATTCTTAAAGAGTTGGGAATACCAGCCCACCTTACGTGCCTCCTGAGAAATCTATAAGAAGGTCAAGAGGCAACAGTTAGAACCAGACATGGAACAGTGGACTGGTTCCAAATTGGGAAAGGAGTACATCAAGACTGTACATTGTCACCTTGATTTTTAACTTATATGCAGAGTACATCATGTGAAATGCTGGACTGGATGAAGCAGAAACTGGAATCAAGATTGCCGGGAGAAGTATCAATAACTTCAGACATGTAGATGACACCACCCTTATGCCAGAAACCAAAGAGGAACTAAAGGTCCTCTTGATGAAAGTGAAAGAGGAGAGTGAAAATGCTGGTTTAAAACTTAACATTCAAAAAAAAAAAAAAAAAACTTAACATTCAGAAGACAAATCATGGCATCCGGTCCCATCACTTAATGGCAAATAGATGGGGAAACAATGGAAACAGTGACAGATTTATCTTCTTGGGTTCCAAAATCACTGCAGATGGTGAGCGCAGCCATGAAATTAAAAGATTTTTGCTCCTTGGAAGAAAAGATATGACAAACCTAGACAGCATATTGAAAAGCAGAGACATTACTTTACTGACAAATGTCATCTAGTCAAAGCTATGATTTTCCAGTAGTCATGTATGGATGTGAGTGTTGGACCATAAAGAAAGCTGAGCACCAAAGATTTGATGCTTTTGAACTGTTTTGTTGGAGAAGACTCTTGCGAGTCCCTTGGACAGCAAGGAGATCAAACCAGTCAATCCTAAAGGAAATCAGTCCTGGATATTCATTGGAAGGACAGATATTGAAGCTGAAGCTCCAATACTTTGGCCACCAGATGTAAAGAACTGACTCATTGGAAAAGACCCTGATGCTGGGGAAGAATGAAGGCAGGAGGAGAAGGGGATGACAGAGGAAGAGATGGTTGGATGGCATCACCAACTCGAAGGACATAAATTTGAGTAAGCTTTCTTTTGGAAGAAAGAAGAAAGGACATAAATTTGAGTAAGCTTTCTTTTGGACTTTTCCAATATTTTATTTATGATCCCTGCTAACATAATCATGGTACATACAAACAGTTTTATGGATCCCATCATCACGGGAGTTGGTGATGGACAGGGAAGCCTGGTGTGCTGCAGTCCATGGGGTCACAAAGAGTCGGACACGGCTGAGCAACTGAACTAAACTATACTTTCTTTTGAAGAGAATTCATGTGCATCTCTCCCAGACAAAAATAATTTGCAACTTATCAGTTTTCTACAAGTTAACATCTCACTTCACAGAGTCCAAGATAATAACCTTTATCATGTGTTTGGAAATAATTAACATGTTTAGGTTTCAAAAACACCTTGTCAAACAAATACTGGCCAAGCCATTTTACTGATTTTTTTTTAAATTATTTTTTTAAAAATTTCTCATGGCCTGGCTTGATTTCCTCTGGAAGTTTTCTAATGCCACATACTTAATCATTTAGTGACTTGTCTATTTTCATCAATTTCTAGATTTCATCAATTCTAAGATGTACATTTTGTTCACATTTTATCATCTCTGAAACTGGAACATCTTTTACAATCGCTGTGATAAGAAAGCATTGTGTCATAATTTATTGGCACAGATACTGATTGTGTCTCTTACAATATTTGGCATCTTACATTTACTGAAATAAGTGCTTGCAAAGAACTTATGAAGGTTACTAACTATGAAGAAAATGTAGAAATGATGACAAAGCTTTCCACTTATCAAAATAAACATCTGCAACCATGTGTCCAGTTACTTCAATTCTACGTAATGACTCAAATTTTACTCTGATATTTCCCTTTTAGATTGTGTATAGCTCTTAGTTCCAAATCTTCATTGAAGTTTTCTACAGATTTTTCTCTGCTGCAATGGCTTTTCATATCTCCTTATTTGTTTTCTTCTTCTCCCTATTTCATCTAATTGTATTTAAATCCATAAAACTGTTTGTATGTACCATGATTATGTTAGCAGGGATCATAAATAAAATATTGAAAAAGTCCAAAAGAAATAAAATCATGCCTTCCCAAATTTCAGGGGAAAAGTACTGAAATAAGCTGATTGACCGGTATCTGAAAGGTGTTTCTGAAATTTACAGATAGTTGAGTAATTTCAAAGGCCATTAGAAAAACACATACAAAGGGTCATTATGTCAGACTATAGCCAGAAGTGTTACCTGAATGAAAAGGATTGCACAAAGTCTGTAGATAGTTTTAACAGCACAGATACTAGCACAACAACATGAGATCTAAGAAATTGGGACATTGGGACTGACATATCTACACACTTGACTCTATGTCTAAAATAGATAACTGCCTTATGATCCAGCAATCCCACTGCTGGGCATACACACTGAGGAAACCAGAATTGAAAGAGACACGTGTACCCCAATGTTCATCGCAGCACTGTTTATAGTAGCCAGGACATGGAAGCAACCTAGATGTCCATCAGCAGATGAATGGATAAGAAAGCTATGGTACATATACACAATGGAGTATTACTCAGCCATTAAAAAGAATACATTTGAATCAGTTTTAATGAGGTGGATGAAACTGGAGCCTATTATACAGAGTGAAGTAAGCCAGAAAGAAAAACACCAATACAGTATACTAATGCATATATATGGAATTTAGAAAGATGGTAACGATAACCCTGTATACGAGACAGCAGAAGAGACACTGACGTATAGAACAGTCTTATGGACTCTGTGGGAGAGGGAGAGGGTGGCAGGATTTGGGAGAATGGCATTGAAATATGTATAATATCATATATGAAACGAGTCGCCAGTCCAGATTTGATGCACAATACTGGATGCTTGGGGCTGGTGCACTGGGACGACCCAGAGGGATGGTATGGGGAGGGAGGGGGGAGGAGGGTTCAGGATGGGGAACACATGTATGCTTGTGGTGGATTCATTTTGATATATGGCAGAACCAATACAATATTGTAAAGTTTAAAAATAAAATAAAATTAAAAAAAATAAAATAGATAACTAATGAGAAAATACTGTATAGCTCAAGAAACTCTATTCAGTACTCTGTGGTGACCTAAATGGGAAGGAAATCCCAAAAAAGTGGACACATATGTATACATATAGCTGATTCACTTTGCTTACAGCAGAAACTAACATAATCGCAAAGCAGCCACACTCCAATAAAAATTAAATAAAAAATAAGAAACTTAAAGCATTGTAGTTTTGAGTGGCTGATGTAGGGGTAAGTGGCTTGGGGGTTTATTAGGGCAGAAGCTATAGGAGACGTGGTAAAGAGCCTTTGTGCTCTAACAGGTCTTAAGTGTTATCCTTAAAAGTTGAGGCATCACTGAAGGAATTTTAAGATAAGGAGTAACAAGTTCAGGTTTATATTTGTATTTATAAACCTTACTTTATCAATGGTGAGGAAAAATTTTTCCAATAGCTGGATTGTAAGCAATTAAATGGGTTTCCTAGGTGGCTCAGTGGTAAAGAATCTGCCTGCAATGCAGGAGACATGGGTTCCATCCCTCCGTCAGGAAGATCCCCTGGAGGAGGAAATGGCAACCCACTCCAGTATTCTTGCCTGGAGAACCTCATGGACTGAGGAGCCTGGCCAAGTACAGTCCATAGGGTCACAAGAAGTTGGACACGACTGAGCTGACTTAGCTCACACACACACACACACACACACACACACACACACACAAGCAATTAAACATGTGACAGTGAGAGATGAGATTGAAGAGTAGTAATGGACCCTGGGGACCTGAATATCTGGTTCACCAGCAACCCAATATTTAAAGAAAACAGATCCAATGGCCTCCAGGTGTGCCTCCATCTTAATCAAGTAAGTCACTGTCCTCAAAGAGACAGATTGAGTTCACCGTGTTTGTCATCTTCAGTTTCATAAATTGATGTTAAAACTGCTAGCATCCCTCCCCAAAGACACAGGTACCTTTATTACACATGCATCTCCGTAATGTTCTGTATTTCATTCATTCATTCATATCCAGTGCCTACACCTATCTCATAAATCAAAGTCTCTATACTCTCTGGTATAATGTTTCCATAATCACATAACTGCCTTAAAGTCACAGCCTTCCCTTCTCTTTCAGGCATTAACCCAATAAAATCTGGCTCTCCTCTGTGAATATAATCCCCCTGGAGTCACCTCAAGTGGTGCCTATTCATTTCCTCACAGTCTGCACTTCAGAGACAAGAGTTGCTGCTGATGTCCTTGCTTCCTGTTATGACTTTCAGTAATAACTTAGTAACAACTCTCATCTAAAATCTTGCTCCTTACAAATTTAAACCAGTTGGCTCTATAACCTTTTGCCCTCTCTGCTCTCATTTTCTAGCCACATTCAAAAGAGGCTTAGGTACCTGGTTTCAAGGTTTCCTGTTCCCATCAAGCTCTGTCATCAACCTTGGTGTCTTCAACACATAGGAGGATGACACATCACAATGTATGTTCATCAGGATAGGCTGGACTACCAACGAGCCCCAAATCTTATAGTGACATAATAATAATAATAAGCTTATTACTCACTCAAGGTACATGTCTGCCATGGGTTGGTTGAGGGTTATGTTATGTTGTCTCAGTCTGCAGGTCTAATCAGTTTAATCATTACAAACTCAGACCTGATTATACTCTCCCATAACCTTTCCCCTTCAACAGCTGTTATTATTATAATTTTACATGTATTTCATGTGATTTTTAAAAAAAATTATTTTCAGTTGGAAGATAATTGGTTTACAATATTGTATTGGTTTCTGCTATATATCAACATTAATAAGCCTAGGTATACATATGCCCCCTCCCTCTTGAATCTCCCTCCCACCTCCCACTCCATCCCACCCCTCCAGCTTGTCACAGAACACCAGGTTGAGCTCCCTGTGTTATACAGCAACTTCCGACTAGCTATCTATTTTACATATAGTAATATACATATTTCTGGAGAAGGCAGTGGCGACCCACTCCCGTACTCTTGCCTGGAAAATCCCGTGGATGGAGGAGCCTAGTAGGCTGTAGTCCATGGGGTCGCTAATAGTTGGACACGACTGAGCGACTTCACTTTCACTTTTCACTTCCATGCATTGGAGAAGGAAATGGCAACCCACTCCAGTGTTCTTGCCTGGAGAATCCCAGGGACGGGCGAGCCTGGTGGGCTGCCATCTCTGGGGTCGCACAGAGTTGGACACGACTGAAGAGACTTAGCAGCAGCAGCAGCAGCAGTATACATATTTCAGGGCTACTCTCTCAATTCATCTCACCTTTTTCTGCCCCTGCTGGGTCCATAAATTTGTTCCCTAGGTCTGAGTCTCTATTCCTGCCTTGCAAACAGGTTCATCAGTACCGTTTTCCTAGATTCCATGTATATGCATTAATATACGATATTTGTTTTTCTCTGACTTACTTCACTCTGTATAACAGGTTCTGATTATACTGATATTTCTTGGCCTGTGTTCTGTAAAGCCTTTAAGGACAAAGGACCAGTTTTTGCTGGTCTTAGATTCTTCAATAATTAGCCCAGTGTTAGCCACATAATAGGTATTCAATAAATGTTTATTCAATTTAATAATGGATAGAGGGATGAAGAGATGAATGAGTGGATGGTAATGACATTGACTGGAGTCAGGGAGGAAGAAAGTAGGGGGAGGAGTAAAAGAGAGTTTTAGGGAAAATACTCTGGTCATTGACTGGAAAGTGCTTATGGGTGATCAAAGGGGAGATGATCAGGGCATGCATGTGTGCTAAGTCGCTTCAGTCATGTCTGACTCTTCATGACCCCATGGACTGTAGCTTGGCAGACTCCTCTGTCCATGGGATTCTCCAGGCAAGAATACCAGAGTGGGTTGTCATGCCCTCCTCCAGGGGATCTTCCCAACCCAAGGATCGAACCCTCATCTCTTATGTCTCCTGCATCAGCAGGCAGGTTCTTTACCACTAGCACCACCTGGGAAGCACTGATACACAAAAGAGGTGAATGATAGCTACGTAAACAAGACAGTGACAACCATTTAAATTTTTTGTGTTCTTAATTTTTAAATTATGGATAATTTCAAATATATGCAAAAATAAAGATATCTAAATAACTCGCATATACCCTCACCTAGTTTCAACAATTATCAACATGTTGCTGATTTAATTTCATCTATATCCTTAGCCAATGTCCGAACCACCACCTAGATTCTTTTGAAGAAAACTTCTAACACCAATTATCTTCTTTTTCAAAGTAATTTTAAGCAGACATTTTGGAAAAGACAACTTGAATTCTTTGAAAAAGAAAGTAACCCAATACTCTGGTAGAAGCTTGCTAAAGTAATTGAAATATATTGTGAAATAAATTCATTTAAATTAATTCTTATATAAGCTTGAACTTCAAAAGCCAGAAAGGAAAGAGAAAGTGGGAAGAGAAACCTCATCTCGACTGATAAAGCAGCAGTGCTGGCCCTGTGTATATTTCTGTAGGAATCACAATTTTTTTTTCTTTAAAACCAGAAAAATAAGTCTGCTCTCAAGTGGAGAAAACGAGGAAGAGATCTAATGCTAACCTGACTCCCAGATGTGGTTCAAGGCTTTCCTCGAAAAAGTCAAGAATAAAGGTTATTTCCCATTAGATAATTAATACACATACTGGAGGAGGTGGAGATCTACCTCAACACTGAGTTCCAATGACCTGAGGATTTTGTTACAATCAAATGTCTCATAAATATGTCCTATGGAAATTTCTTTTTAGCACAGATAAAGAGGAAGTTTACTGGGGTAGAAGTGAAAATATACTTTTATCTCTCTAAGTCTATTTTTCTTAAAATATGCATGTAGAGTCATTAATTTATTTGACTGAAAGGTTATAAGAGACACTTGTTTGGTAGAGAAAGAACGAGTATATGAAATTTATACTAAGTACAGATATTTTAGCAAAGCACTATTGCTTAAAGGCAGGCTTCCCTGGTGGCTCAGTGGTAAAGAGATGCAGGAGAAGTGGGTTCAACTCCTGGGTCAGGAAGATTTCCCTGGAGAAGGAAATGGCAACCCACTCCAGTATTCTTGCCTGGAAAATCCCATGGACAGAGGAGCCTGGTGGGCTACAGTCCATGGGGTCACAAAAGAGTCAAACACAACATAGCAACTATAACTATACAACACAACATCACTTAATGACAACCATTCAAATACAGGTATGGGAGAAATGTAACTTCTTTAACTAGAGTCACTCATTCATTGAAAATGAACAATTTGATCTGTAGCAACATGGATGGTCCTATCATACTAAGTGAAGTAAGTCAGAGAAAGATAAATATCATATGATATCATTTATTTGAAGAATCTAAAAAATAATACAGATGAATTTATTTACAAAACAGAAAGTCTCACAGACATAGAAAACAATTTTACGGTTACCAAAAGGACACAGGCAAGAGGGATAAATTAGGAGTTTGGGATTAACAGATACATACTCTTATATATAAAATAAACAACAAAAGCTATTTATAGAACAGGGACCTATACCAATATCTTGCAGTGACATATAACAGAAAAGAATCTGAAAGAAAATAGATACACACACACACAACTGAATCACTTTGCTATACACATGAAACTAACACAAAGTTGTAAATCAACTATACTTCAAAAAAAAAATTAAAAAACAAACAGCTTGCTAGGTCCAAGGGCTAAAATACTTGATGTGACTTCTATTTTATTTATAAAATTTATTTTTATTTGGAGGCTAATTGCTTAACAATATTGTGTTGGTTTCTGCCATACATAAACATGAATCAGCCACAGGTATACATATGTCCCCTCAAAAATTCTGTACGAGGTTTACATGCACTTTGTTTCTTGTTGCCTATAAAAAGATGCTTTGATATTTACCTCATTTTTTTTTCACGAGAGACTCTGAGATATTAAGAGTATCATCCAAGCTTCACCTTTAAATTTTTGAACATCAATAACTACTCCATGTCTTCTTGTTCCTCGTCAGTGTGTATAGTGCTATAACATAATCCTTTTTTTGAAATAGATACAATTATAAAGAAGCTTCAATATTGGTTTCACACATACAGTAAAACCTTTTGGTTGTTAAAAAAGAAACACATTTTACAACATCTTCAGTATCTATCTACTTTCTGGGAAATCATCCTTGCTGATTCATCCCTAACATTAAATCCACAGTCAAATCATATGAAAGTGATGGCCAAGTAGCTCTCCTGATCTCCTTTGGAGTCTCACTATCATGAGTGAAGGTCCTCAACACTTCCCATCTAGCCCATGATGCCAGATCCCTGACCAAATGGTTGCCATATAAAGGCTACTTCCTATCCACATCTGAAACCTTCCATCTGAGGGCTTTTGTGTGGACTTGGGACCAAGCTAAGTTTCCATGACTGACAAGCCAGCAATGCAAGAGAGCTAAAACTTCTAGAAGAAGCCCTCAGTAAGGAACAGATAGAGAGCTGGTGGATAAATAACCCATCTTCCCCTTCCCTTGTGAGTGATAACTCTTGAGGGCAAATCTGTGTTTTCTTGAGTCTTCCAGTGGATGTAACATCCAGTTGTTCAAAGAGTAACTAACTTTATAACAAAATTTTATTGACTTCCTTCTCTCGATTTCTCTAGTAATGCTTCCTTGGGGCCTACTTTTTAGGATGCCCAATATAAGACAACCCTGTAGTTAGGTGGTGCTCTAAACCCTCCAGTTAACTTCCTTGCACATAGTTGTCAAATGACCTCCCTAAAACTCAAATCTGATATTGTCATTCATCTGCTTAAAATCCTTCACTGGGTCCCTGCATCTTTTAGTAAAATGTTTTTACCTCTTTAGTTTTGCACCAAGTCCATGAACTGATAGCTCAGTTGGTAAAGAATCTGCCTGTAATGCAGGAGACCCTCGTTTGATTCCTGGGTCAGGAAGATCCAATGGAGAAGGGATATGCAACCTACCCCAGTATTCTTGGGCTTCCCTGGTGGCCCAGCTGGTAAAGAATCTACCTGGAATGCAGGAGACCTGGGTTCAATCCCTGGGTTGGGAAGGTCCCCTGGAGAA
The DNA here is from genome assembly GCF_032452875.1 of Bos javanicus. Lineage (NCBI taxonomy): Eukaryota > Metazoa > Chordata > Mammalia > Artiodactyla > Bovidae > Bos > Bos javanicus. The sequence continues at coordinate 117,412,589 of NC_083897.1, forward strand.
GGAAAAGGCTACCCACTCCAGTATTCTGGCCTGGAGAATTCCATGGACTGTGTAGTCCATGGGGTTGCAAAGAGTCAGACATGACTGAACAACTTTCACTTTCACTTTTCCATGAACTGGTATCTTTCATAGTTGCATCTTACAACAACACAAAGTATAGGCACTTTGCTATATAGTCCTAGACAATCAGAAGGCATGTATAATGACTCTAGCTTTATATGATTTTCCCACTCACTCCAAAACCTCCTTTTCATCTATCTAAATTTTATTCCTGTATCAGAACTCAACAGGCTTTTCAGGCGGCGCTGGCAGTAAAGAATCCACTTGCGAATGCAGGAGACATAAGAGATGTGGGTTCCATCCCTGGGTTGGGAAGATTCCCCTGGAGGAGGGCATAGCAACCCACTCCAGTATTCTTGCCTGGAGAATCCCATAGACAGAGGAACTTGGCATGCTATAGTCCATGGGGTCACAAAGAGTTGGACACAACTGAAGTGACTTAGCACAGCACAGCACAGAACTCAACACTTAAATCATTAAGACTTTCCTGATTTTTATTCAAAATTACATGCCTCATCTATATACCCATTACACTCTGTTCTTTCCTCTCCCATAACTTTTCTCATATTAGACATTAATTGCTAACTTAATTAATTTTATTCTTCAAAATACTATAAAATTCTTGAGGACAAAGACTTGGCTTTGATTCTGAGCCATCATCTGACCCGAGTTGAGCTCTCAAAGAACAGTTAAATAATTGCCTGGACGATATAATATCCAGAAAAAACTTTCTCCATGGCATATAGGCCATCCTGGATTACTGTCTGCATCTCTTAAGAAAAAAATGCAACTCCTGAGCCTGGTATTCCATTCACAGACAGTTCTCGTATCTGCCCACAAGCTTCCTTTCTAGGTTCTTCTGTATCTGCCCACGCACCATCGTGCACTCCTCATTCCAGCTACATACATCTGTTGTTCTTCCCTTCTCAGAGCACCTCTTCCCAAATCATCATGGCTGGCATTGTGCTACTTCCACTGTGTGATATAAAATGTCCTTTCTATTTATCTATCAATAAAAAGCCATTTCCTGTTGCCTCAGTGCACCACTTTGTGGATCCATCCTTGAAACTTCCCCATTGCAGTAACACTTTGTTACCAGATCTTGAACAGAATTTGCCATTTAGTATACAGATAATCCCTCATGAGTTCATTTTCCTTGATTGACTGTGGTATCTTCAGGAAATACGTTCTTATCCATTTTTCTTTCTCTATATCATCAGACAAAACTGTAGGTCTGATGCTTAGTAGGTGTTCAATAAATCTTGTTGAACTTTCAAACAAACAAAAGAGAACAATGTTCCAATTGAACTGCATTTATTTAAAAAAGTATATGTGTTTAAGCATCTGTGTATGTCTGTGTATATACTGTTTAAATAATTTAAAAGTTAAATAATGATAAACAATCTGAATATCTATGGCCTGATATTTGATGATTAGATATCAGCACTGAATCAATTTTAAAGAACATGATAGCTATCCTGTGGAAACCAATATTTTTCTGTGACCAACAGAGAAAGGGTCTGGAACAGTGGAAATAAATCTTACCTAATAGGAAAATAATCCCAAAGGAAATGATTAAAACCTGAAATGACCAAATACCTTAAGTCATGACTTGGCTTAGAAATTAATATTCATGAAAAACATCAGAGTCAAGGACATAGAGCTTTTTGCACTCCAGAATTAAAGGTTTTAAACTCTAATTTTAGAGTAGTCATTAAGTACTGTTTAAACAAACAAAAATGTTATTTCCTCCAGGGGGGCTATTAGGGTAAAAGAGAGCTGTCATATTCACCTAATTAATGAAAGCAACAACCAGAGATCAAGAAAGTCTGAGATTTTCAAATCTTTCCTTTGTCAACCAAAGCCTTTGAACAGACATCCATGGCGGCAATTTCCATTAGAAGTACAATTACTTGGAAATTGCCATTTAGGAACTAAAACAACATTTTCATTCTTTTGTATGAGATATCTATATGGGATTTCTACGCCGTGTCAACAAGGTTAACACATAGGCTGTTACTCTGCACACTCCTGGCTTCCTTAATTAAGAACTTTTCAGAAGGTGTAATAATCCGTAGGGCTCGTTCATTTGAAGATCACAGCAGTGGAATCTGGAAGGCTCCCTGCTATGTCTTTACTACCTATGATTCCATTTGTAAATTACATTCAGATGAAAAGGTAAATAGTCTTTGGAAGAAGTTAACCATGGAGTACATCTTTAAAATTTTATATTAAATCGTCTAAAGGTCCGTCTAGTCAAGGCTATGGTTTTTACAGTGATCATGTATGGATGTGAAAATTGGACTGTGAAGAAGGCTGAGTGCCGAAGAATTGATGGTTTTGAACTGTGGTGTTGGAGAAGACTCTTTTTTGTTTATTTGTTTTTTATTTTATTCTTTTATTTTTTTTTAATTTTATTTTTTAACTTTACAATCTTGAGAGTCCCTTGGACTGCAAGGGGATCCAACCAGTCCATTCTAAAGGAGATCAGTCCTAGGTGTTCTTTGGAAGGACTGATGCTAAAGCTGAAACTCCAATACTTTGGCCACCTCATGCGAAGAGTTGACTCATTGGAAAAGACTCTGATGCTGGGAGGGATTGGGGGCAGGAGGAGAAGGGGATGAGAGAAGATGAGATGGCTGGATGGCATCACCGACTCGATGGACATGAGTTTGGGTGAACTCCGGGAGTTCATGATGGACAGGGAGGCCTGGCATGCTGCAGTTCATGGGGTCACAAAGAGTAGGACACGACTGAGCGACTGAACTGAACTGAACTGAATATTTTATAAGGAGGTATTAATATAGACCTGTATTCAATCACTTTCAATCTATTACATGCTGGGTGCCATGTCAGGCTCTGGGTGTTCTCTATCAAGAGACTCTATATTCTTATGATTTTATAAAGCACTTTGTTGTCCCTGAATTTGGATGGGGTATAAGTCCCTTAAAAAGATCACTATCTGAATATCAATTGCCAAACAATGTGGATAATGAAGAACTGGATGCACATTGAACCATGAGGTTCCCAGTCCTTTCCCCCTAGAAATTCTGATTAAACAGGTGTGTGGTAGGATCCAGGAATTTATTTTTAAATTAGCCCCTCTGGTGATTATTAAAATCGAATTATTTATCAGATCATAACCTGAGAAACAGTGGGTAGTAGTTATCATTTTTTTTTTTTTTTGGTCACAATTTCCTTAAAAGACCAGAGAAACATCCTGAGTGATTTAAGTTGACATATATTTTTTCTAAGTTTAAAGAAGTTTATTTGTTAATAGGAGGGAGAAATAGTAGATATTATAAATATCAAATAGGATAACTGGAATAAATTATGGCATCATCTGATGAAAGAAAATATTCTTTTTCATAAGGACTGCTGTGGTGGTTCATTGGTTAAGACTTTGTCTTCCAATGCAGGGGCTGTGGGTTCAAACCCTTGCAGCCAAAAAAAACAAAACAAAAAAGAAGCAATATTGTAACAAATTCAATATGGCTTTTAAAAATGGTCCGTAATAAAAAAGGAAAACTCCTTTGGGGAGGCAATCATGTATATCAAATATATTAAAAAGACAAAAAAATTTACCCTTGGGTTTTATCAAATGCATCTTCAAAATACGATAGTTTTACGTGCTTCATGCTAAGTCATTTCAGTCCTGTCCAACGCTTTGTGATCCTATGGGCTATAGCTGCAAGGCCCCTCTGACCAACGGATTTCCTAGGCACAAATACTGGAGTGGTTGCCATTTCCTCCTTCAGGAGATCTTCCCAACCCAGGGATCAAAACCACATCTCTTACATCTCCTGCATTGGCAGGTGGGTTCTTTACCACTAGCGCTACCTGGGAAGCCCATGACAGTTCTACAAAACATTCCAATTACATCTAATTTGTATCACTAATGGGGTTTCCCTGGTGGCTCAGATGGTAAAGAATCTGCCTGCAATTTTGGAGATCTGGGTTCGATCCCTGGAAGATCTCCTGGAGGACGGAATGGCAACCCACTCCAGTATTCTTGTCTGGAAAATTCCATGGACAGAGGAGCTTGGCAGGCTACAGGCCATGGGGTTGCAAAGAGTCAGACGTGACTGAGTGACTAACAGACTAACACTTTCATTTTTATTTTTGTATCACTACTATATGTTGTGTATATGTTGTGTACTAGATAGCATATTCAAAAGCAGAGACATTACTTTGCCAACAAAGGTTTGTCTAGTCAAGGCTATGGTTTTTCCTGTGGTCATGTATGGATGTGAGAGTTGGACTGTGAAGAAGGCTGAGCGCCAAAGAATTGATGTTTTTGAACTGTGGTGTTGAAGACTCTTGAGAGTCCCTTGGACTACAAGGAGATCCAACCAGTCCATTCTGAAGGAGATCAGTCCTGGGATTTCTTTGGAAGGAATGATGCTAAAGCTGAAACTCCAGTACTTTGGCCACCTCATGCGAAGAGTGGACTCACTGGAAAAGACTCTGATGCTGGGAGGGATTGGGGGCAAGAGGAGAAGGGGACGACAGAGGATGAGATGGCTGGATGACATCACTGACTCGATGGACGTGAGTCTGGGTGAACTCCAGGAGTTGGTGATGGACAGGGAGGCCTGGCGTGCTGCGATTCATGGGGTCGCAAAGAGTCGGACATGACTGAGCGACTGATCTGATCTGATCTGATATGCATATTATCATATACTATATGTTGGCTGCTCTGAATTAAGAGTATATGAACTTGGATTAAGCTTCAAACTTATCAGCAATACTGTAAGACAGGCAGGAGAAGATCTCTGAGCTTAAGTGGCCTTGATTTTTTCAAACTAATATTTCCTACTATGCCCTTGTTTGGCACCTAAGTCCATGTTGCATCCAATACACCATAATGCAATTTCCCTCTATAAAGTGAAAGAGGTGCTACTGTGAATTATCAGGCAATTTTATGCAAGAATACATATGGAACGTGATGTTCTGGAGATGAATTCCCTTCAAAATAACTTTGTGGCACATCCCTTGGCAATTCTTTGTGTAACCCCAGAAATTTGGATTTATTTGTATTTCATTTAGAAGAGTGCAGACTTTGAGGGTAAGCTTGTACACCAAGTAGGCTAGGTTGGCTTGTTAGCTAATTTTAAGGCATCCTAATCTTTTCCTTCTTAAAAACCAGGGCACAAGCAATTACTGTGTGAAAAACTCTTTTCTAGAATAGACTTCCAGCCTAGTCTAGGAAGAACTGTCTTGCTTAATTCACTACTGTGCTCTCAATAGCTAGTCCAATAGCTGGTATAGAGTAGACACTTCATAATCTACTAGAAAATTCATTCAATTCAGAATGAATACAGTATCAAAAATTCTTATCCAAGTCAATCATATCAACTTCAGTGCAACCTATTTGAGAGCTTTGTCAGTAACAGAAATACTATTCCTGTTTTATGTACGTTATTGACTAGTGTGCCATTAGTGGATTGGTTTACAATGTCAAGACGAGAAAGACAGCCTAGCTCTCAATACTAGGACAGATCGATTGAAAATTTGTTGCTAGATTATTGTAATCATTCTTCAAATATAATGCCATCAGAATGAATGAAATAATAATTGTGTATAAACTTACTTATTTGAGGCAAAGAAAGGAAAGTCTCCTTGGAATATTAAGAAAATAAGTAAATTATAAAATCTTTTAAAAAACTTTACTGAGGGGTAATTAATGAATATAACTGTACACATTTAAAGTGAACTATGTGATGGTTTGATACATATATATACTGTGGAATGACTACCAACATTAAAATAATACATCCATCACCTAATTATAATTTTTAAATGAATGTTTATAAGCATCAGTGATTACACAGAGGAACCAGTTTGATTTTCAGTATTTCTAAATAACAGCTTTGTGGTCTAATATCCTTTACACATCTACCTTACAGGACTCTAGGCAAAATATAACTATATAATATAAACATATTATAGGAAAAAGCCAATAATGATTTGATTTCACCATTTCAAAACAAAGGCTAAGAGCCTCATGTGGCTATTCAAATTAAATAACATTTAAAATTCAGGTCTACATGTGTGTATACCAGTGGCGGATTCATTTTGATATTTGGCAAAACTAATACAATTATGTAAAGTTTAAAAATAAAATAAAATTAAAAAAAATAAAAAATAAAATTCAGGTCTATGGCTGCACTAGGACTGTGGAGTGACCTTGTGAATGGAAACCACATGCTAGGCACTGCATCTGGGGCTTGACAAACCCTGAAACTACCATACAAGTTCAAGGTTGCATAGCTTAAATTTACTTTACACGAAAGAATAAACTATCTTACTGAACTCAGCCTTCTATAATATGAACTATAGCTAATGATGTGATATTGATTTAAAGTGATGTTTTCATTTCTTTTCCTTTTTTTCTTTTTGGCCTTTAGGGCAATACAAAACATTTTCCTGAAACCACTGGACCATATTGCAAATGTTACTCACTTACTCTATAAGCCTGACTTTTATACAACTATTTTTTATATCATTCATAGGAGAAAATGGGGATCTGTAACTGTGAGATATAGAGCAATCAGTTGAGTCTTTATTCAATTAATTTTTAAGTTTTCATTTTATAACATTAGATTCTATATCATGAAGCAGTTACTAAATGGAGACCCTCCTGAAAGCCAGAAATGCTACTGTAAAACCTGCAGAAATTGAGGCCATGGTAACTGATGACAAAGGTCTTACTGATTCTTCACCTAAGCTTTAGAGATGATAACTACATGAAATGTGTGTGTTTGCTAATTAGAGTAAGCTAGTTGTCTATTCCTTTCCTGGAGAATGAGAAGTTTTCCTGGAACCGGAACTAGAAGTATTTATGAGAACAAGGATTTGTCCAGCCAGTGCTTCTTCAGGAATGTTGATGAGGTAATTCATAATTGGTTCTGAGTGATTCTGGACAGATGGAGAGTACTGAAGGCATGATGCATATGCATATGTTGGGGGTAGGTATGGTAGTATTCAGAGTATTAATACTGCTTAATTGTTTCAGAAATGATAAGAAGGAAGGCTACACAAATAAAAAAAATAGAAGTTTGCTCAAGAACATTAATTACTAGCACTATTTACACAATAGCTAGGACATGGAAGCAATCTAGATGTCCATAGGCAGATGAATGGGTAAAGAAGTTGTGGTACATACACAATGGAATATTACTCTGCTATAAAGAGGAATGCATTTGAGTCAGTTCTAATGAGGTGGATGAACCTAAAGCCTATTATACAGAGTGCAGTAAGTCAGAAAGAGAAAGACAAAAACCATATATTAGTGCATATATATGGAATCTAGATTGGAAAAGGAAATGGCAACCCACTCCAGTGTTCTTGCCTGGAGAATCCCATGGACGGAGAAGCCTGGTAGGCTGCAGTCCATGGGGTCGCACAGAGTCCGACACGACTGAAGCGACTTAGTAGTAGTAGTAATGGAATCTAGAAAGATGGTACCAATGATCCTATGTGCAGGGCAGCAAAGGAGACACAGACTTAAAGAACAGACTTTTGGATTTAGTGAGAGAAGGAGAGGATGGGATGATGTGAGAGAATAGCATCAAAACATGTACATTACCATATGTAAAATGGATGACCAGTGTGAGTTCAATGCATGAAGCACGGCACCCAAAGCCAGTGTTCTGTGACAATGTGGAGGGGACAGTGTGGAAAGGGAGGCAGGAGGGGGTTCAGGATGGAGGAGACATATGTATAGCTACAGCCAATTCATGTTGATGTATGGCAAAAACCATCACAATATTGTAAAGGAAAAACAATTATCCTCCAATTAAAATAAATAAATAAAAATTTTAAAAAGAATATTCATTATTCATTTAACAAACATTGACAGAATGTTTACCACATGTAAGGCACAAAATTGGGGATTTCCTGGTGGCTCAGATGGTAAAGAATCTGCCTGCAATGCAACAGACACGGGTTCGATCCCTGGTTCAGGAAGATCCCCTGGAAAAAGGGCATGGTTACCCACTCCGGTATTCTTGCCTGGAGAATCCCATGGACAGAGGAGCCTGATGGGCTACAGTCCATGGGGTCACAAAGAGTCAGACATGACTGAGCGACTAACACTTTCACAGTTTCACATATACGTGAAGGGATGCTTCTTCACTGTGCCAAAATCGGCTACTAATTTCCCCTCAATATCTGTTTCCCCTTCTTCCTCAGTGTAGCAGATACTTTTGGTGCTCCACTCAGAATTGCTTCAGCAGCTGTTGTACCCGTACCTCAGCTGCTGTGAGTGTTGACTGGACAAAGCTCACACCTGTATCCTTTTCTAGAGACTCACCGTAGCATGACAAGAGCCATCTGGATAGGGATGACTGCAAAGTCCTGGCCCTGCCACTTTGCTTCAAGGAAGGATAAATTATGTGGTGCAGTTTATGTTTCACAGCTCCCTGTGGGATCAGGATGAGTCTAGACTTTTGAAAACTCTTCTTTTCCTGGCTTTTTCCCTTGTAGGTTTAATGCTGAGTATACTCCTCAGTAGACCATTTGCCCAAGAATCCCTGTCTTGGGCTTTTGTTTTTTAGGGAAATAATTTAAGATCCCCAGTAATAGACTTCTATATTGTTAGGAGGCCTACGGGTACTACTAATAAAACTACATATCCCAGCCACCACTACCATTCGATGTATTAATAATCATGTGAACGAGTTCTAGCCAATGAGATGTAAGGAGAAGTTAAGCAGATAACCTCTGTGTCTTGTTCTTAAAAGCAGAAAGAGCCATATTCTTTGTTCCTTTCATTACATACTGCTGCTTATAATAACATGGAGATGATGGATAGAGCTTCATCTTGGAAAACAAAGATGAGGACCATACCCCAGGGAGGACAGAGTGGAGATCATAAACAAACCTGAGGCCTAGACAGTAGACATCATGTAAGCTCCAAACTGCCTATATCTGGAATTTTGATTCTGGAACCTTTGAGCAGAAAGTTCCTCATACTTAAACTACTGTTACTTCTAAATTCTTGTTATATACAAATAGCCTGTTCCCAAACCTGACAACTGATCAAAACGTTTTTCTTTGCTCAGATCTCAGTGGTCATATATACATAACCAGAGATGCAAAGATGAACAAGATGTTAAATCTCTGCCCTTATGGAGCTAATGGTCTAAAAAAGAAACTGGGACAACCCAGAAGGATGGTACGGGGAGGGAGGAGGGAGGAAGGTTCAGGATGGGGAACACATGTATACCTGTGGCAGATTCATGTTGATATTTGGCAAAACCAATACAATATTGTAAAGTTAAATAAAATAAAATAAATTAAAAAAAAGAGATCTGAATGAAGTATGGATTTCAATTCTTTAAAAAAACTAGTAAGTAGACTAACACAGAACCTAGAAAGGACCCCAAATCTCTTTATTCAAGTGATGTGTCAGGGAGCAATGGTAGAGAACTCTATTTAAGACTTCCCTACTAATACTACTAAGTCGCTTCAGTTGTGTCTGACTCTGTGCGACCCCATAGATGGCAGCCCACCAGGCTCCCCCATCCCTGGGATTCTCCAGGCAAGAACACTGGAGTGGGTTGCCATTTTCTTCTCCAATGCATGAAAGTGAGAAGTGAAAGTGAAGTCGCTCAGTTGTGTCCGACTCTTCACGACCCCATGGACTGCAGCCTACCAGGCTCCTCCATCCATTGGGATTTTCCAGGCAAGAGTACTGGAGTGGGGTGCCATTGCCTTCTCCAAAGATTTCCCTAGAATAATGGTTTAACACTTGATAAATTTTATTTATCAAGACCCTCAGATTTTGCAGTGAAAAAGTTTAGGTTTGTACTGGAAAACTAGTATGATGTAGCTCTTGTGTTTTTTTTTTTTCCTTTTATTTGTTTCCCATAGCAACATCCAGTAAAGCACTATCTGTGATGAACCATTTTTTCCTTGTTATTCCTATCATTCACACTCTAACCGTAGTCCCCATAACTCCACGACCCAATTATTGCAAAAGCTCTGTGCCTGTTTTCCACATTCCCATTTCTGTAAACATTCACATACCTGCTGCAACATAATTCTGGAAAAAAACTGGTTTATCTTTCTAATCCTTGCTTTATACTTATCTGCCATTTAGGTCTTAGCATCCGTTTTACCCATCTTTACAAGTCTTCTCTTTCATCATAACTCCAAAACTCCATTTTCCAAAAAAACTGATCTAATCACTCTGTTACAAATAGACTATGTTTTTCTTTTTGCCTTTGTGAATAACAACAGAAGTTTCTACTCTTGGCTTAACTATATGCAGGTTGCAAACCATTTTCTAGACCAGAGATCAGCAAACATTAGCCTGCAGGCTAAACACTTCCATCACTTTGGAAAGTGTTTTTGAGCATAGCCACACTCATTCACTTATGTATTGTCTGTGACTCTTTCCTGCTGCAACAGCAGAGCAGAATATCTGCAACAGAGACTATATTGTCTGTAAATGCTAAAATTTATACCATTTGGCCCCTTACAGAAAATAGTTTGCCAACCCTTGTTCTAGGTCATTGTTTAATTTTTCTTACATTAGTCTTTTTTTTTTAATTTATCGGAGTATAGTTGTTTTACAATGTTGTGTTAGTTTCCACTGTACAGCAAAATGAATCAACTATTCATATACATATATCCCCTCTTTTTTGGATTTTCTTTCCATTTAGGTCACCACAGAGCATTGTGTAGAGTTCCCTGTGCTGTCCAGTTGGTCCTCACTAGTTATCTATTTTATACATAATATCAATAGTATATATACATCAATCCCAATCTCCCAATTTATTCCACCCACCCTCTTTCACCCTTGGTGTCCATATATTTGTTCTCTACATCTGTGCTGTCATGAGACCTTTCTGACAGGGAAAATTTTCTCCATTATACTTCTCCTAGCCATGTGTTTATTTTTCAAAGTCCTGCTCAAATTACAAGCTCTTCATGAGCCCTTCTATGAACAGTCTCTTTATCGTCTTCTCTACAGTCATTAGGTTATTGTTACTTTTTTCAATAGCCCACAATTCCATACTGGTTTGATACTTTTTGCAGAAAATTTATAAGTCTCTCTCTCTTCCCTGAACCTGACACCATTGATTTGAAATAGTTCTCAAAACTTTCTCTAAGGCTTGGAAAGATAAGACAACACTTTTCTTAATCCAGTGATCTAAGAAACTACCCCAACATCACTTGAGCAGAATTTATTTCATCTTCTTAGTATTAAAAAAATGGCTGTGGTGTGCATTTATTTTCAGGATGCTTTAAAAAATCCATAAACTGACTAGGCAATTGACACAGCTTTAGGCTTTTACTTGCAACAACTGGATTTGTTGTTTCTGAAAAGAAAGCACTCAGACAACAATCTGGCTTATCATTGCCCTATTGAAATACAGTTTGATCCTTTAGAAAACATCTTCATGTCTCAGGCATGGAAATAAGGGTAAACTTCAGTATTGGATCTAGGTTGATTTACCAGCTCAGCATGATCTCCAAGTATTATTAGAATTATAAAACTGAAAATTCTCTTTGAGGCCTATGATGGCAAGAAACATAGGTTCCCAACAAAAGATGACAGAAAGAATAACTGATGTGCAGCTCTGCAATTTCAGTTTATCATCCATAAAAGACACTACATCCAGACTTGAAACCTTATTTTAAAGACTTTCAATAGTATATGGATTGTTTAAAGGGCTACCTTATGTAGGACTTAACTGTATTTTTTATAACCTATAAATTGTAGGTGATATTCTCAAGGGTATACTGTGGCTTCAATCAAAAGAGATAGTTTAACAATTAGGAGACCAAAAAGTGAAACTACTTCAGGTCCTTGAGACACATATGCATCTGATCATTAAGATCTCTGGGTAGGATACAAAACATTTATATGCACTTTGATTGCTCTAGAACAAATGAAGACTCCTTGCGGCATTAATGTTGAAGACTTTCTAAAATGATGCCAACATTATTTATCCTTTGATCCCAAGTGACTTGATTTTTAAGCAACAATCACATAAAACAGTAATACATACTAAAATTATATACTATCATACAGATTAACATGAATGATAAGTTATTTCTACTAAAAGCCATTCTTTGTTGGTCTTTTCAGTCAGTTCAGTCGCTCAGTCGTGTCAGACTCTTTGCGACCCCATGAATCGCAGCACGCCAGGCCTCCCTGTCCATCACCAACTCCTGGAGTTCACTCAAACTCACGTCCATCGAGTCAGTGATGGCATCCAGCCATCTCATCCTCTGTCATCCCCTTCTCCTGCCCCCAATCCCTCCCAGCATCAGAGTCTTTTCCAATGAGTCAACTCTTCGCATGAGGTGGCCAAAGTACTGGAGTTTCAGCTTTAGCATCATTCCTTCCAAAGAAATCCCAGGGCTGATCTCTTTCAGAATGGACTGGTTGGACCTCCTTTTTGGTCTTTTAGGCCTAATTTATTAGTACTGTTTACTTCCACCTGGTAACAGTGAAGGTCTATTACAGGGAGAGAATAAAACTGGAATACCAAAAGCAGTCCATAACTGGTGTTAGTTTCAGAGAAGATGTCATAAGAAACAGAATTGTTTTACGTTTTTCATGGAAAATGATAGGAATCAGTGAATGGTGTAATTCTGGCTATGCCAGTGTTTTCTACAAGGCATTCTAAGAACACCAGCTCCAATCACGAAGTATTTTATTCAGTAACTATTTTGTGGGTACATTCTCAGTGACAAACACTATCTCACATTGATTCTGAGGGGAAATCATATCAGTGATAGTAAGTTTGGCATGCTACGCGTACTCTATCTTCCATAAAAGGTTGCTTAAAGGGTCTTGGAGGAAAATCCTAAGATACTTAGCTGTGAAGTTATATGAGGCATACACTAGGACTAGCTGAGCAAAGGGGTGTCTAAGAATTTGGTGTACTGTCTTCCAGCATCCTGACTTGAAAGTAGAGAGACATTAGTCTTAAATATATTGGTTTGGCCCAAAAGCTCATTCAGGGTTAGGTAGAAATGCAAGACATTTTTCACTTTCATGAAGACCTTTATTGAAAAATGTACCCCAAAGAAAGTAACTTTTTGGCAAACCCAAATGTTGTGGGTGTGGCCTCTGTTAAATAGAACAGCTACATAATTAAATACATAAAAGGTGCACAGCATTTTAAGGAATCTTACTACTTTTTTGGTAAAGTTTAAGTTAAAAAGAAGCTGCTGGGCCCCTTAACATTGCATGGAAAACAGAGGATGGACTCAAGAACCACAGAGAACCAATCCCACTAACAGAACTGGGCCCTAACCAAAATACTACTGATGTGTGCCCAGCTGGATTTCAGAATGGCTATAGGACAGCAACTGCTCTGTACCTTCCACCCATTTTATTTTTTAATTTTTTTTAAAGTTTATTTATTTTAATTGGAGGCTAATTACTTTACAGTATTGTGGTAGTTGCCATACATTGACATGAATCAGCCACAGGTGTACGTGTGTCCCCCCATCCCGAACCCCCTCCCACCTCCCTCCCCACCTTCCACCCATTTTAAATAGGATTATTTAGTTTAGTTACCTTATTCCTGTCTGACCACAGAATGTTGGGTGTATAAGGGTTAGATAGCAAGTCTTTCGAGTTCACAGACCTCAGGAAGAGCAAGTCCTGAAAAGCTGTACTTAAGGAATTAGGCAGGAAGAACCTCATTCACACATAAGTAATGAGATTCAGTGAAAAAGCTGGCTTAAAACTCAACATTCAAAAAACTCATGGCATCAGTTTTTAAGATCATGGCATCCAGTCCCATCACTTCATGCATGGCAATTAGAAGGGGAAATAATGGAAATAGTGACAGACTTTATTTTCTTGGGCTCCAAAATCACTGCAGATGGTGACTGTAGCCATGAAATTAAAAGACATTTGCTTCTTGGAAGAAAAGTTATGACAAACCTAGACAGCATATTAAAAAGCAGAGATCACTTTGATGACAAAGGTCCATCTAGTCAAAGCTATGGGTTTTCCAGTAGTCATGTATAGATGTGAGAGTTGGACCATAAAGAAAGCTGAATGCCAAAGAACTGATGCTTTTGATCTGTGGTGTTGGAGAAGAATCTTGAGAGTCCCTTGGACTGAAAGGAGATCCAATCAATCCTAAAGGAAATCAACCCTGTATTCATTGGAAGGACTGATGCTGAAGCTGAAGCTTTAATACTTTGGTCACCTGAAATGAAGAACTGACTCATTGGGAAAGACCCTGATGCTGGGAAAGATTGAAGGTGGGAGAGAAGGGGATGACAGAGGATGAGATGGTTGGATGGCATCACTGACTCGATGGACATGAGTTTGAGCACGCTCCCGGAGATGGTGAAGGACAAGGAAGCCTACCATGTTGCAGTCCTTGGGGTTGCAAAGAATTGGACATGAATGAGCGACTGAACAAGACAAGAATGAGATCCTGGACTTCTAGCCTTATCTTGAGGTCATAATAAGATTCCAGGGCTCTTAGAAATAAGTTGAGTATATTTTGTATGTGTTAGGGCATGGATTACTAGAGGCTAACGGGCAGACTCTGCTGTACTGTTATTTTGGTGGTCCGACCAAAAAACCACATCTTGTGCAACTCAACCTCTTGTAAAGTTTTCTTCCCTATTAGCTCTAGACTCGACTAATTGGATATATTAGTAAGCATGATACAAATAGATGCTTGATAAGTCTCCATACTTTCTGAGCTGCCCTATAAAATGCCTGGTTATCTTGCTGGAGAGACAGCTGGAGAGACCACATGGAGGCCCTGAGGATTACGGACAGAGCAAATCCTGTATCCAGTTGATTCCAGCCTCAAGTGACTATGGTCAAAATCAGCAGATGACCCACCCAGTCAAGTTCAGCTCACATTGCAGAATCATATGTAAATTAAATAATTGCTCTTTTTAACCCCTTGGTTTAGAAGTGTTTTCCCCACATAATAGATAACTGAATCAATTGTCTTTGGAGCAGTGTGATAAAGGTAGAAAGACAATGAACACATACTGGATCTTCTGTAAGAAATAGCTCTATATTCTTCAGATAGCAGTGAAAAAAATGGGATTTCAGATGAAGGAACAAAAAGTAAAAGAGTAAGGTAAATTTATACTTTAATCTGCAAACAGCAGGCAGGATGGTGAGAACATAGCACAAAGTATCCACAGAGACAAACACCAAAGATGAGTCTAGAAGGAAAAGTTGTAGCTGGGTTATAAAGGGACACATATGTCAAACAAAGCCTTCAGACTTCATATTGGGTATCAGGGCCCATTAAGAACTTTTAGGTAGAGAAATTTAATAAGATCTCTGTTGTGGACATGTAATTCCACAGCAGTGAGGAACGGTAACATTAACAGGAAAAATCTGGAGGCAGAGAAACCATTCAAGAGGACAGTGCACTCACAGTGTCTTCATTTAAGAGGACAGAGTAGAAATCAGCATGAACAACAAAGAATAAACCCAAAAGACATTTCTAAGGGTAGATCAGACAGATCTTGATAGCAATTAAGACAAGGTAAAGAATGATAAGTGATAATTTTCTAGATAGTGTTGCTGGAATAACAGTGATTCTATGCATTAAAAAAAGGAAACATCTGAGGAGGAGACAGCTTTGTTGAAGTAAGTATCAAAATACATTTTGGTACATGTTGATGTCAATGTGTCTTTTGGGAAAACAGAAAGAGGAGACTGTTAGGAAACTGAAAATATACTTCTAGTGCTGGTGAAAATGTTTGGAATTATTTTTTGAGTCATTAAATACTTATTAAGTGAAGCTACTGGAATAATAAGAACAGGGAGCAATGATTAATAAGCTGACTGCATAAAAGAATCATCATGACCCAGCAATCCCACTGCTGGGCATACACACTGAGGAAACCAGAATTGAAAGAGACACGTGTACACCAATGTTCACTGCAGTACTGTTTACAATAGCCAGGGCATGGAAGCAACCTACATGTCCATCGGCAGACAAATGGATAAGAAAGCTGTGATACATATACACAATGGAATATTACTCAGGTATTAAGAAGAATGCATTTGAATAAGAATGCATTTGAATCAGTTCTAATGAGGTGGATGAAACTGGAGCCTATTATACAGAGTGAAGTAAGTAAGAAAGAAAAACACCAATACAGTTTACTGACACATATATATGGAATTTAGAAAGATGGCAGTGATGACCCTATATGCGAGACAACAAAAGAGACACAGATGTAAAGAACAGACTTTTGGATTCTGTGGGAGAAGGCAAGGGTGGTATGATTTGAGAGAATAGCATTGAAACATGTATATTATCATATGTGACATAGATTGACAGTTCAGGCTTGATGCATGAGACAGGGTGCTCAGGGCTGGTGCGCTGGGATGACCCTGAGGGATGGGATGGGGAAGGAGGTGGGAGGGGGGTTCAGGATGGGGAACATATATACACCGGTGGAGGATTCATGTCAATGTATGGCAAAACTACCATAATATTGCAAAGTAATTAGCCTCCAATTAAAATAAATAAATTAGTTAAAAAAAGGATCATCTGACATCTGTATTTAATAGATCTGACATGGTACATAGTCACCAAAAGTTTTTTTTTTTTTTTTTAATTTTATTGGATTATCAGTTCAGTTCAGTTCAGTTCAATGGCTCAGTCATGTCTGACTCTTTGTGACCCATGGACTGCAGCATGCCAGGCCTCCCTGACCACAAACTCCCAGAGTTTTCTCAAACTCATGTTCATTGAGTCGGTGATACCGTCCAACCATCTCAACCTCTGTCGTCCCCTTCTCCTCTTGCCCTCAATCTTTCCCAGCATCAGGGTCTTTTCAAATGAGTCAGCTCTTTGCATCAGGTGGCCAAAGTATTGGAGTTTCAGCTTCAACATCAGTCCTTCCAATGAATACCCAGGACTGATTTCCTTTAGGATGGACTGGTTGGATCTCCTTGCAGTCCAAGTCTTCTCCAACACCACAGTTCAAAAGCATCAATTCTTCAGCACTCAGCTTTCTTTATAATCCAACTGTCACACACCACCCTTATGACAGAAAGTGAAGAACTAAAGAGCCTCTTGATGAAAGTGAAAGAGGAGAGTGAAAAAGTTGGAGTGAAAAATATTAAAGCTCAACATTCAGAAAACTAAGACCATGGCATCTGGTCCCATCACTTAATGGCAAATAGATGGGGAAACAGTGGCTGACTTTATTTTTCTGGGCTCCAAAATCACTGCAGATGGTGATTGCAGCCATGAAATTAAAAGACGCTTACTCCTTGGAAGAAAGTTATGACCAACTTAGACAGCACATTAAAAAGCAGAGACATTACTTTGTCAACAAAGATCTGTCTAGTCAAGGGTATGGTTTATCCAGTGGTCATGTATGGATGTGAGAGTTGGACTATAAAGAAAGCTGAGCACCGAAGAATTGATGCTTTTGAACTGTGGTGTTGGAGAAGACTCTTGAGAGTCCCTTGGACTGCAAAGAGATCCAACCAGTCCATCCTGGGGGAGATCAGTCCTGGTTGTTGATTGGAAGGACTGATGTTGAAGCTGAAACTCCAGTACTTTGGCCACTTGATGCGAAGAGCTGACTCACTGGAAAAGACCCCGATGCTGGGAAAGATTGAGGGCAGGAGGAGAAGGGGACAACAGAGGATAAGATGGTTGGATGGCATCACCGACTCAACGGCCATGGGTTTGGGTGGATTCCGGGAGTTGGTGATGGACAGGGAGGACTGGCGTGCTGTGGTTCATGGGGTCGCAAAGAGTCAGACATGACTGAGTGACTGAACTGAAACTGAAACTGACTCATATCCATACATGACCACTGGAAAAACCATAGCCTTGTCTAGATGGACCTTTGTTGGCAAAATAATGTCTCTGCTTTTGAATATGTTGTCTAAGTTGGTCATAACTTTCTTCCAAGGAGTAACTGTCTTTTAATTTCATGGCTGCAGTCACCATCTGCAGTGCTTTTGGAGCCCCCCCAAAATTATGCCACTGTTTCCACTGTTTCCCCATCTATTTGCTATGAAGTGATGGGACCGGATGCCATGGTCTTAGTTCTCTGAATGTTGAGCTTTAAGCCAACTTTTTCACTCTCCTCTTTCACTTTCATCAGCTCTAGCATCAGTCCTTCTAATGCATAATCATGGTTGATTTCCTTTAGGATTAGTTGGTTTGATCTCCTTGCTGTCCGAGGGACTCTCCAGAGTCTTCTCCAACACCACAGCATAGGCACCAAAGCTGCCTGCTTTGGTCCTGCCAATATTATCTGGATGGTTAACTGAAGCAGTGTGGTCATGTTATGTCTCAAGTCCTGAGGTCCCTAGTCAATCTTTCTTACCACCTTTCACACAACCTGCTATGTTTCTTTGCTGGGTTATATCTGCCTTTTCAATTGTAAGGGGGAGGACTGTGAGGAAGGCAGCTGCTTTATCTTGACAGAACCCCATTCTATTTTAAACTGTGACACAGTATCTATAATAATTTATTGCACACTTATTTTCTCTCATGCAAATGATTTGAAGGTAAAAAATGTTTCTTTTAGAGTCTTTGTAATTCTAGCATTAGCATATCACCTGGTGATCAGTTGAGGTTTCTGAAATGGATGACTGAGTAAATGGATTTAACTGAGTACCTTTTGATAGATGAGAAAGAAGAATTAGTCTCTAAAGAGAAAATCAAGACTTGGACAAAGGAACTAGATACTAGATAAAATACATTATATATATGTAATTTTGAAAAGTACACTTTTAGAAAGAAATTAACACAGAAAAATCAATCATCCTTCTGTCTGATTCACTTTGCTTTACAGCAGAAACTAACACAGCAGTGTAAAGCAGCCTTACTCCAATAAAAAAATCAATCATACTTCTAACAATGCTAACAATGTACATGTTAAAAATGAAATTCAAAAGGCACTATCATTTAGAAATACACCAAAGAAAACGAAACACTTATGTATAAATTTCACAAAATGTGTACAGGATTGTATCATGAAAAATACAAAGTGCTAATGAAGAAGAAACCCTAAATAAATGCAGAGACCTACTACACTCATAGATTGTGGGTTCCAACATAAAGACAACAATTTTCCTCAAATTGAGCTATATAGGTTTAATTCCATTCCTATCAATATTATTCCAGTATGTTTTGTTTTTGTTTTTGTTTTTTTTTTGTAGACATACATAAGCTTATGCTAAATTTTATCTGGAGAGGAACAGGCCTTACAACAGCTAAAAGCATCTTGAAAAGAAAGGTATCTAGTCCTACTATACAGCTATAGGCACACTAACCAAGACAGAGTGGTACTAGCCAAGGAACAGGCACATAGATCAAAGGTATATAATACTGAATTGAGATACTGGTTGTTGTTCAGTTCCTAAGTCATGTCCAACTCTTTGCAACTCCATGGACTGTAGTACACCAGGCTCTTCTGTCCTCCACTATCTCTGGAAGTTTGCTTAAATTCATATCCATTGAGCCAGTTATGCTATCTAACCATCTCATCTTCTGCTGCCCACACAAATCCACCCAACTAATTTTGTATAAACGTGCAAAAGCAATTCCATGGAGGAAGCTAGACGTTTTCAACAAATGATGCTGGAGCAACTGGACATCTATTCAAAAAGCTACACCTTGACCAAAATAAACATTATACCGTATATAAATATTAATTCAAGATGGAGCAGAGAGTAAAATTTAAAGCTACAAAACTAGTGGTAAAATCTCCAATAATTTTAAAAAGAAAAGTTTAAGGATATAGACTATGGAAAGAGTGCCTATATTTCGTACCAAAAGCACAATACATAAAAGGAAAAAAATAAAAATTTTGCTCTGCAAAAAAGCCTGTTAAGAGGATGAAAAGACAAACTACAGATCGACAGAAAATATTTGCAAGCCACATATCCAAAAGAGGATTACTACTTAGAATATATAAAGAATTCTCAAAAATAAATGACCCAATCAAAAAATGGGCCAAAGAACTAAATAGACATTTCTCCAAAGAAGACATACAGATGGCTAACAAACACATGAAAAGATGCTCAACATCACTCATTATCAGAGAAATGCAAATCAAAACCACTATGAGATACCATTTCACACCAGTCAGAATGGCTGGGATCCAAAAGTCTACAAGCAATAAATGCTGGAGAGGGTGTGGAGAAAAGGGAACCCTCTTACACTGTTGGTGGGAATGCAAACTAGTACAGCCACTATGGAGAACAGTGTGGAGATTCCTTAAAAAACTGGAAATAGAACTGCCTTATGATCCAGCAATCCCACTGCTGGGTATACACACTGAGGAAACCAAAAGGGAAAGAGACACGTGTACCCCAATGTTCATCGCAGCACTGTTTATAACAGCCAGGACATGGAAGCAACCTAGATGTCCATCAGCAGATGAATGGATAAGAAAGCTGTGGTACATATACACAATGGAGTATTACTCAGCCATTAAAAAGAATACATTTGAATCAGTTCTAATGAGGTGGATGAAACTGGAGCCTATTATACAGAGTGAAGTAAGCCAGAAAGAAAAACACCAATACAGTATACTAACACATATATATAGAATTTAGAAAGATGGTAACAATAACCCTGTATACGAGACAGCAAAAAAGACACTGATGTATAGAACAGTCTTTTGGACTCTGTGGGAGCGGGAGAGGGTGGGATGATTTGGGAGAATGGCATTGAAATATGTATAATATCATATATGAAACGACTCCCCAGTCCAGGTTCGATGCACGATACTGGATGCTTGGGACTGGAGCACTGGGACGACCCAGAGGGATGGTATGGGGAGGGAGGAGGGAGGAGGGTTCAGGATGGGGAACACATGTATACCTGTGGCAGATTCATTTTGATATATGGCAAAACCAATACAATATTGTAAAGTTAAATAAAATTAAAAAAAACCTAAATGGTTAGAACACAAATAATTCAGTTATAAAATGGACAAAAGACATAAACAGATATTTCACTGATGAGCACAGATGTGGCAAATCAGCACACAAAATCCCACCATTAGCCATTAGGGAGATGAAAATTAAAATCACAAGATATCAAGATACACTGATGGTTACAATGAAATATAGTGACAATACCAAATGCTGCAAGCATGTGGATAAACCAGATCACTTGCATATTGCTGGTGGGAATGTAATAAAATAGTACAGCTACTCTGGAAAATAATATAGCAGTTTCTTATATGACAGGGATTCCCTGATAGCTCAGTTGGCAAAGAATCTGCCAGCAATGCAGGAGACCCTGAGTTGGGAAGATCCTCTGGAGAAGGGACAGGCTACACACTCCAGTATTCTCAGGCTTCCCTTGTGGCTCAGCTGGTAAAGAATCCACCTGCAATGTGGGAGACCTGGGTTCGATCCCTGGGTTGGGAAGATCCCCTGGAGAACAGAAAGGCTATGCACTCCAGTATTCTGGCCTGGAGAATTCCATGGACTATACAGTCCATGGGGTTGCAAAGAGTCGGACATGACTGAGTGACTTTCAATTTTTATATGACTAAACATGAAACTATCATACAACTCAAGTTCACTCTAGAGCATCTATTGCAGATAAATGAAAACATATATTCACTAAAAATGTACATGGGTATTCACAGAAGATTTATTTCAATAGCCAAAAAAGGAAACAACAGAGATGTCCTTCAATGAGTGAATAAACACTGGGGTAATGTCCATATCATGTAACATTACTTAACAATAAACAAGAACAGACTACGTTGAACAACCTGGATGAATTTCAAAGGAATTATGTTGACTGAAAAACCCAATTCCAAAAGGTGACATCCTCTATGATTCCATTTATAAAACATTCTTGAATTACAAAAAGTAGATATGGAGAACAGATTAGTGTTTGCCAGGGATTTGGGACTGGGGTAGGGAAGTAAATATGGACAACAGAAGGGATCCTGGAGGTGATGACATTGTTCTGTATCTTGAATGTAGCATTATCAATATTCTGGTTATGATTTTGTACTATAGTTTTG
Source organism: Bos javanicus (assembly GCF_032452875.1). Classification (NCBI taxonomy): domain Eukaryota; kingdom Metazoa; phylum Chordata; class Mammalia; order Artiodactyla; family Bovidae; genus Bos; species Bos javanicus. The sequence continues at coordinate 117,434,648 of NC_083897.1, forward strand.
CAAACTGTCACTGCTGATGGAAACTGGCTAAAGGATTCATGGGACCTCCCTATACTATAATATCTTGCAAATGAATATGAATCTACAAAATAAAATTTTAGTCGAAAAATAGAGTGACAAACAACTTAGTCTGTTAAAATTCAGGGGGCATTAAATTGCTTACATGAGCACCAGCCAGATATGCATATGAAAATGTTAAAAGAGTATAACTCAGAAGAGGCATATTTAAAAACTGGGAGTCAACAGGATAAGAAAAAATTTTTTTCTTTTAAAAAGTAAACTTATTCTTTAAATGGCAACAAAAGAAAAAGAAAAGAAATTATTACACATCTCTCCTCCACTCACTTTTCCATGTAAAAATAAACATTCAAGGAGGAGAAAATTGAGTAAAGAGACAGGTACTACAGAACAAAGAATGATGTGGTATTATTCTATCCAAAATGGCTACTTACAGAAAGGAGTAGGAAAGTTCTTATTCATTCTACTGAGAGTAATTTTAAGTGTTTGCATTTTTAACATCATTTAATTGTACATATTTAGGTGTAATGGAAGGAGAAGGCAATGGCACCCCACTCCAGTACTCTTGCCTGGAAAATCCCATGGATGAAGGAGCCTGGTAGGCTGCAGTCCATGGGGTTGCTAAGAGTCGGACACGACTGAGCGACTTCACTTTCACTTTTCACTTTCACGCACTGGAGAAGGAAATGGCAACCCACTCCAGTGTTCTTGCCTGGAGAATCCCAGGGACGGGGGAGCCTGGTGGGCTGCCGTCTATGGGGTCGCACAGAGTCGGACACGACTGAAGCGACTTAGCAGCAGCAGCAGGTGTAATGGAGAAGGAAATGGCAACCCACTCCAGTATTCTTGCCTGGAGAATCCCATGGACTGAGGAGCCTGGCAGGCTACAGTCCATGGGGTTGCAACGTTCGGCCAAGACCACCATTTAGGTATAAATGCTGTACATGAAAACACTTGTTAAACCATTTCATTGATAAGTTAATAACACAGAGCACCTATCAAAAAGACTAGAGCCTAGCAGTAGCAGCTAACATTTTCAAACTTCTGAAACTCTTTGTAAGTGAATTATTTAAAACCTAATGGTGACAACTTTGTGGCCTGAGAGCTAACAATGTGTCAAAGTCAGTGATTCAACTAACAGCCCTGGGCTCCCTTTACATCAACAGCAAGTCATTCTACTTAAACTGCTGTTTATAATGATTTTGAGTGCTGCTTTCCAAATTGGAAAAGGGAGTCAGATGAACACTAGCTTCAAATCAATTGGAACACTCGAATTCCAGGGACAAAAGCATCTTTTCCTGCAGTTCATTGCTTCCTCTAGAATACCACTTGACACATATAAAACTTAAAGGTGTTTGTCTTTTACTTTCACCTTCCATTAAAATGTAGACACATGAACATATGACAAATGTCATGGTTTCAAAATTTTGTGACCTTCATTCATTATTGCAACTACAAATTCAGAGACATTTTAGTGCAATTTCTCAGAGCATTGGACCAATATGTATACTTAAATACATCAAAGAATTGCAACTTCAGTGCTTTAGAAATTCAGGTTACTAATCTGAACACATCACTATTTTCCCATCAATAATAAATAGTAGAATGGAATGTTAGACTATGAACATTCAGTTCAATTCTAATCTCAGATAAAGGAGGACATAAATTGGTCTATCTTAAAGAATCACCTCTACACATGCATAAACAATCAGAAATCATGTTTTTTTTTATAGAAATGCAGATGCGAAATTAAATCAAATTATTATTAGTCAAGTAGGAATAGCCAGTCGGAGAAGGCAGTGGCACCCCACTCCAGTACTCCTGCCTGGAAAATCCCATGGATGGAGAACCCTGGTAGGCTGCAGTCCATGGGGTCGCTAAGAGTCGGAAACAACTGAGCGACTTCACTTTCATTTTTCACTTTCATGCATTGGAGAAGGAAATAGCAACCCACTCCAGTGTTCTTGCCTGGAGAATCCCAGGGACGGGGGAGCCTGGTGGGCTGCCGTCTATGGGGTCGCACAGAGCCGGGCATGACTGAAGCGACTTAGCAGCAGCAGCAGCAGGAATAGCCAGTACAAACAGTACTCTCCAACTATATTGTTTTTCAGTCACTCAGTCATGCCCGACTCTTTGTGACCCCATGGACTGCAGCACAGCAGGCTTCCCTGTCTTTAACTTTCTTCTGAGTTGGTGATGCCATCCAACCATCTCATTCTCTGTTGCCCCCCTCTCCTCTTGCCCTCAATCTTTCCCAGCATCAGGGTCTGTTCCAATGGGTCGGCTCTTCGCCGACACAGTATGGCAATTAATTATCATTGTACCTACAAAAACTACTTCTATTAATAATTAAGTTGAAACATAAAAGGGTTGGATTCCCTTTTTTAAGGGAAAGAACAAAAGCTGACAAAGGAATAATGCCTTTGTTATTTTATTAATATAATTCATTCGACATTTTTCCCAAGCAGAACTTTATTTGCATTCACTTTTATTTTCCAAACTTAACTCTAACTTATATGTTGACAGTGTTTAAAAGATAAAATTATATTTAACCTTCATGTGGCTTTCCCCATTTTGACAACCTAATATACCTGCAGCCATGACTCTTCATAAAGGTAATTCTTTTAGGTTGACAGTGAATGGGAGACACAATCCTTATGGCTAGAGGAATAATAGCTGCCAATGAGAATTTCAGAAGTGAAAGTCGAATTTTGAATTGAAAAAGATACTAGATGATTCTGAGAGTTTCTCCAAATTGAGAATCAACTGCTTTAGATTTGGCTTTCTCTTAGTAAGTTGAAATAGGGACACAAAGGAATCGATTTAAAGCCTCTTTCTATATGCTTATACCCTGCTATGCCAATGTTCTTAGTCTAATGACATCTGCAAGCATTCATGCAGGGTGTGATTCAGAGTCCATGTGGGGCTAATGCTTAAACTAAGATTTTTCACTGCTAATATGATACATGGCTACTGTCTCAATGCATTATCATTAAGCAAAGCACATACGTCTCTTCCCAAAGCAGACAAAGATATGTAGATGTGTGATCAGTTTCTTTGTGGAGTAAGGGCATGGGGAGACCCAAAATATTTTTGTATTAACTCAGCACTTTTATGGCTTCCCATGTCTGCTAGAGACCAGGATATGTGGGTTTGATCTCTGGGCTGGGAAGATCCCCTGGAGAAGGAAATGACAACCCACTCCAGTATTCTTGCCTGGAGAATCCCATGGACAGAGGAGGCTGGTGGGCTACAGTCCATGGGGTCACAAAGAGTCAGACACGACTGAGCGCATAGGCGCACACACACAGCACTTTTAGTTAACAAAATGATCTAGAACATAGTCTCTGTACTTCTAACAAGGCAAGGCTGCTTTCCTCTTTCTGTGCACATACATGTTTCTTAAATCATCTTTGCAGATGTGTGTGAACCAGAGGTATCTGTGCACTATCTGTGAAGGGCAATAACAGAATGTTACAACCCATTTAGCAATAAACTATGCATCCTTTCTGCAAGTCTTTGCTTACATTTTATTTGCAACATTTCACCTCCTCTATAAATTTTATTTCATAGTGTTTAGTAATTTCTGGCAACATAAGTAGATACCCAGATGGTATCTCTTTTCTCCATAAGCCAGAAATAATGTCTCAATATAAATTCCAATCCCATCTTTTTATGATTTAGATTCTAAATGTTAGAAAGCAGCAACACACACAAATATTGAGACAATACCTTGAGGTTAAAGAGAGAGCCACAAAATCTAGGTATATAAGACAGCAACCTGTGATATCATTGATTCAACAGTAACAAGATGAAAAGCATACCTGATAACACAGGCATAAAGACCACTGTCCTGCAGTAACGTTGGTCGGAACCAAATGGAGTCTTCTTCCTTGCTCATTCTACTTCCATCAAAGGCTATTGGCTCTTCAAAGTCTCCGGGACCAGAGCTTTTGTACCACATCAAACTGAGTCCAGCACTTTGGGCTAGGGAGTAATTGGCTCTGATATAACCATAAAAGAGTGCACATTTGATGCGAACAGGCTCTCCCACCAAAACTTGGTATTTCTTGATATCGACAGACCAATCTGTGCATCCATCAGCTATAGTCAAAAAAGAGAAAGAGAAAAAAACATTAGAGAAAACAATGGGAGCAATTAGGTTATTCATTCATTTATTCATTCAACAATATTTATTGAGCATCTCTATTGGACAATTTTTCCCTAGGCACAAATGGTGCAGCGATGGATAAAACTTCGAAGGGCACTGGAAAGTAATTTATCCTACTAACAAACAATATATTCAACACTTAGTTTGCTTCTGATGATATTTATTCTTACTTTAATCAGTGTGACAGCTACTGGCTTATGGCATTCCCACTCTAAATCCAAATGTTTGTCTGTTTTTCTGAAAATAGGTCTGGACCTGTGAAATAGTTTCCTTTGCTAGTTGGCACTGATGTTTTCTTAGTAAAGGGTGCTGGAGAGACTGCAAAGGAAAGGGTTTTGCTCCCTAGCTCCAGCATGCTTGCTTGGAAGATTCTTGCAGTGTGCATTGCAGCAGATTGATAATCTTTTAGCAGAGCCTTGGGTGAGACACCTTATGGACAGCTTTTCCCCGATACCTTAGAGGGCAAGGCATCTCTGTCCAATTGCAGAGGGCAGGCTTCCAACCGGTTCTACCAGGGTGTCATCTCAGTGACTTTAAGCCTTGCCTTTTCCCAGTGAGGTCTGGATTTCACTCTGGGAATGGAGGACGCGAGCTTCTTCTTGGAGGCTCTCTCTCAGCTAGGGGTGATGGCAACCATTCCTCTATTCTTTATGGTTTTCTTTTGCTATGGACTGAATGCATTCTCTTTAGACTCGTATTTTGAAGCCTTAATCGAGAATGTAATGGAACATGGAGGAGGGACCATGGGGAAGTAATTAGCTTTATATGAAGTCATGAGGGCAGAACCCTTAGGAAGAGTGGTGCTCTTATAAGAAGAGACACCAGAGCTTGCAGTCTCTCTTCTCTTACGTACTTATAGAGACATGTCACGTGAGCACACACCAAAGAGGTGGCCATTAGTAATCAGGAAAGAGGGCCCTCACCAGAAACCAAATCAGCCAGCACTTTGAACTTGAACTTCTCAGCCTCCAGAACTCTAACACATTTCTGTTGTGTAGGCTACCCAGTCTATGGTATTTTGTTATGGCAGCCCGAGTAGACTAATACATCTTTCTTTCTTACTAGCCAATCCTTCAGTACTCCAATAACCTGTTGCACTGAACAATCTCTACACACACTCTCTGTATTCAAATTAGTGTATGATTTTTTTTCTCTCTGGACACACACTAATAAAGTGAAGAGTAAGTCTTATACAGCCAAACAAGGCAGAAAGTAAGACAACAAAAGTGGGTCATGTTTATTTAGTAGTGGTTTCACAGCCAGAGACAGAGGCAGATCATTACTTTGCCCTGATTTCTGGGAGTATCAGGCAGAGTAAAGTAAAAACCACGGTGGGACATGGAGCTGATGGCATGGGGACTAATTGGGTTTTCTGGGTTTCCTTGTAGCACCATCTTTCAAATGATATCTTGGTACCATTTTTATCACTTCTCCCCCACTATATCCCCACAACAGCAACAGGTCACCTTACGACAGGTCCATCACCATTATTATGATCATAGAGAAGTTGTGGATTCCAGCTTAGAGAGGGAAATTGCCCCACATCTAGAAAGATAATCAATTTGCCATAGCTCACAGTATATAAATGCTGAGTAAAATGGCAAAAAAAAAAAAACAAGAAAAGAGGACCTCTAACAGCAAGAGCGTGTGAGTACTGCAAGCAGGGTTTAACTCACTTGAGATTAACAAAAGGGCAAGCTAAAGGATCTAAGGACAGGAAAAATAATGGAGAATTCAAGAGAGGGAAAATGATCAAAATGAAAATGAAGATGTATATTAGAGCAAAGGTGACACATTATGGAATTAGCCAAATTTCTTAAAGTATTATCTAATATCTGATGAGCACTTAACTACGTGCTGAGCTTACAAAGTTTCATTCATCTTTCATAAATATTCATTTAGGCTTGGAACTCATTGTTCCCTCTACACTGAACTTTTCACACCAACCAACTTGCATGGATTCCTCCTTACCTTCCTCCACATGTCACCTCCTCCAAGACTCCCTAACTGCCCTGCCAGCAAAACCACCTTCCTAGTCATTTGATCCAGATTGTTCTTTCATATTTTTTTTCATAGGACTTCTTGTTCTCTGATGTCATGTACCCACTTTTTGCTTGCTTTGTCTCCCCAGTAGAATGTAAGCCTCCTGAGGTCAAGGACTCGGTCCCTCTAGTTCACTTCTTCAACCTCAGTGCCTAGAACTGTGCCTGCTAACCAGCTCAACACACACTGACTAAATGAATGAGTGAATGAGTCAGTGAATGAATTCTTGAGTAAATAAACAAAATAATGTCAACATCAACAAACAGACTCAATACCAGCTAATACATGAAACTTCTGGTATTCTCATCTAGCTCATCTGACCCTGGAATTCATTTTCTCCACCACCATAGTATTGTCTCCTAATAAAGGCAATTTAAATTTCACACCATTATTTAGTTACTTTAATTACCAAATTTTGGTCTAAGATTCCTAATAAAACACTGTATTAAGGTACTATCTAGAGTAGATGTGCTGGAAGCTTGGTGGACATCAGCAATGTCCAAGTCATTACCTCATTCCTGTCAATGATTGCTGCTTAGTGGGCTCACCACACTAAACAGGATGACAGAACTGTACACAGAGATGTCAAGGTTACACAATTACATGCAGTACTTATCAACACAATTTTGTACATTTGTCCCATTGCATGAAATGCATCCTAGGTGGGATCTTTAAACAGTTAATTCTGGCAATAAGCATGAAATTATCTTGTTTTATTATGATATGAATTACAGTATAATTCTAGAATTACACTCCTGTAACTGAGGCCATCTGTCACACAGGAGACAGCTGCCAGGGCAAAAGGCTGAAACACCTTTAATGTAGCAGTATAGACAGTGACATGAAATTACTCAGACTCTCCAAAGATTTGTAAGGTAAAGCAGAATGCCTGAAGCTAAAAGCAAAAATATTTAGCTTAGAAACTTCTAAAAAGTTAGTAACAAATACAATTGAGAGAACAGAGAAGAGTTGAGTTGGGGGACAGATAGAGACATTGATACATACTTTCAGAATCTGCTTACTAAGAATAATGTTGAAAGAAAACCATAAATATTACAGAAAATTGAGTTATTTAGTACTTTATCTATGGCAGAAAAAAGTTTCAAACAGCTTTGATTCACACGCCAAGGAAAAGGCAGAGGTGAAATGAAGAAATAACAGCCCCTTAGGTATCAGAGACACCTATGTTCATTTTAATAGGGAAATAGTGCATAGGTTCTACGGCTTAGGAAGTTTTAATACCATTAAACTATAAATACATGATGTTCAAAAGTAAACTATAAACTTAGTAACATGTTACTACATTTGGGGGAAAGGTGGAAAATAACATAAATAACAATTCAAGATATCTTCAAATATTTTGATAAACATTTAAATAAATGAACATATTTTTTTTTCAAAAATTAAAACATTTTACTAAATGAAATCAGTGAGGAGTGCTATTTTTTCCTTTGTTAACATGTCACATTTGCACACATTCTCACTCTGCATGTATCACAATTTTCTCCTAAATCATTTGAAAATAAAATAATGACATTTCACTGCTGAAATACTTCAGTATGCATCTCCTTTGAATAAAGACATTTTTTTCTTATATAGCCACAAAGAATTTTTTTTAAATCTCATCCTACGGGATGTCTCAAATCTTAAAGGAATATGTGGTAACATAAAACCTAACTCTTGATGACAAGAATTGCTACTAATAGGTTCAGTATTTCCTTACTTCAGTACACAAGCTCTGTTGGCTTGGAAACAGTTATTCTAAGCCAATAATATTTTTATATTTCTAGACACTGTTAATTCCATTATGTCAGTTACCAGGTAACTTTTATTATTTTTAAATTATCATTGGGTAATTCTTCAGGAAAATAACATTTAATCAGTTTTTCTGCCTTTCAGAATAAAACACCCTTCTATAAGCCTCTGTCAGAAAGTTAGATATTAGTATTCTCTTTCCCTGGTGGGAGGATTCCATGGAAATACTCTAGTTGAATGTCTCTTATACAGCACATACTCCTTCAGTGTTAATGTGAATTTCTGAAGCCAAAAAGTTGCACTGAGGGAGTGAGAGTAGGAAGCACGATATTCATTTATTTTTGTTACCACCTGTAATGTTGTAGGAGCTTATATGAAGACAGTGATGGAATTAAGATTCAGAACTAATTTCCTTACAAGTAATTCATATTGATGTACTATTTCATAGACAAAGGCTCCATAGATTAGATAAATGTAAATACACTCAAATGATATTCACGAATGCATTTTTAATTGTCACTATTACTATAGATATAAGGGCTCAAAATATATCATGGCAACAAATTTGCAATTTGCATTCTTTAAAATAAAAAGTCTAATCATAGACCTTATCTGTAATGTATCCCAATAAGACAAAGTAAGACTTTACATATAAAAAGGTAAATTATGTTACTCTTCAAGTATCCACTTGGATAGGTACACTGGAATAATGAAACAATAATTAAGGCATCTGTGATAATGTAATAGAGGTCCCCCATCACCTTTATTGGTAAAGAATCCGCCTGCAATGCAGGAGACCCCTATTTGATTCCTGAGTTGGGAAGATCTGCTGGAGAAGGGATAGGCTACCCACTCCAGTATTCTAGGGCTTCCTTTGTGGCTCAACTGGTAAAGAATCCGTCTGCAATGTGGGAGACCTGAGTTCGATCCCTGGGTTGGGAAGATCCCCTGGAGAAGGGAAAGGCTATGCATTCCAGTATTCTGGCATGGAGAATTCCATGGACTATACAAGTTCGTGGGGTCGCAAAGAGTCAGACACGACTGAGTGACTTTCACTTTCACTATGACCTTTATTAAACTTATCTATCCATCCTCCAGTAACTTTGAGTATTGCCTGCTAGCAGTTTATAGTTGTCTCCTTCTCTTAAAAATTACCCTTGATTAACAAGAGCCACCTTGGTGGGAAATTTACATCTCCTTGGGTCTGCCTATTGCCAATAACTGACTGATGTGAGTGTTAAGGAAAAAAAGGTTGTTCCTTTACCTCCAGTAGGAACAACTGTACAGGGCAGTTAATGCTCCAGAGCTTCTCTGTGTGTGGATCAGGCCAAGCTTAGAGGTTAACTGTGACCTCCTCACTCAGCTCTCTCCCCTTTTTTGCCCTGCTTTCCTCTCTCTCTCCCTCCCTTTCAGGCTTTCCCTGAAGAGCACTCCCTTAGTCAATTGTGTACCTCAAAATCTTGTCTTCGGCCCTGTTCTAAGAAATCCAATCTAACACAGATTTATCCATGGAGCAAGAACTATTTTCATTCCAGTTTCTGTCCTCGGGGCTGGAGACATCAAGACCTACAAGGCATAGCCCTTGTTTTCAAGGAGCTCAGAGTGTAACAGAAGACACAGACAGAAACTGAAAGCACAATGGAAATGCAATGATAAAAGGATGCACAGAGCTACTCAGGAATATGTTCCATGAAGAGAAAATATTTGAGAGGTTTGTCAGAAGGGAGCCATACAAAGAACTGGCAGAAAGATATTTAATTTGGAGGTGGACATGAACGCAAAGGATCTTCCCTATGGCTCAGATGGTAAAGAATCTGCCTGCAAAGCAGGGGATCTGGGTTAGATCCCTGGGTCAGGAAGATCCCCTGAAGAAGGAAATGGCAAACCACTCCAGTATTCTTTCCTGGAGAATCCCCATGGACAGAGGAGCCTGGTAGGCTACAGTCTATGGGGTCACAAAGACTTGGACATGACTGAGCAACTAACACACTTACATGAATGCAAAGGCACAGAAATAAGAAATAGCAGAGTTTTGCAGGAAATACAAATGGCTCTATGGTGTACAAACAAGTTTAAAGAAGGAAACAGCAAGAGATGGGGGCAAGTGGGCAAGGACAGATGGTGGAGGTATTTTTATGAGATGCAAAAAGTATGGCAGGCTCTTGGAGACCATCCCATATTTTCAGATGTGCTGTGCTGGCTGAAATTTAAGGCAGGCATGTAAAGTAGAAGGTTTTAGCCAGGAGAGTGATGTTACTGAAGGTCTGAAGTTGGGCAGTGGTAGTAAAGAAGGAGAAATGGGGTGGATACGAGGAAAATTTAGGAGGTAAAGTTGGCAGGAGTAGGTGAATGACTGAATAAAAGCATCAAAGAAGAGGCATTATGTTAGTTTACTCTGCAATTCATATCTTTCATCAGAGACTGAAAATTGACTATTCCTGTCCAGTGGCGGTATCTGTGAAATGTTTTTTATAATGCCTTCATTTAAAATTTTCAGGCAATGAAAACATAATGACTTTTTAAATGACTCACAGACCTAAATGTGTGTGTGTGTATATTCTTTTTAAAACTTCTAATGATCAAAACCACATACCTGACATATTTGTATCACTTGTCTCTACATCTAGTGTCCTTGGAAAAGGCAAGCTTCAGACATGACCATAGTTACAGGGTGTCAGCCATGCACATACAAAGAACAGAAAGGCTGAGGCTAGATTTTAATGAGAATTCTGCTCTTTACCTGCACTGGCTGCTACTCTTTCCAGATATGAACTTCATAAATTGAAACCTGGCAATGTTTCAATCCTTCCAGGAAAGAAGCAGAGATGGCCCCAAAATTGTCAGCAGCAAGGATTGCAGCAAATTATGTCATAAATTAACCTTTATAGTGTATGTTGTTTCACACAAGGTTTTATTTTCATCTCTACTTTTTGGATTATGTTTCTCTGATATGGGATATTGCCAGATTCTTATCTTTAAAAAAATATATATATATACACACAGATATATATATATATATATCTGTGTGTGTATGTGTGTGTGTGTATATACAAACAATGTAACACTTTTGAAAGAGCTCATTCACATATGTTGGAGAGATTTGTGTGGGTGTTAAGAACTGAGGTTAACTCAAGAGACTCTGTCAATTATCAGGAATCCAATTTCCAAAGCCTAGAAGCTATCATCTGCTACACTCTAAATGTTAGGTCATCTCCAGGTGGGAGCGGCCCTTGGTCAGGTGTTGTCAAATTTCTTCTAATATATGGTCTCCTCTTTATCAGGAGACAGGTGATGGATGCCAAGGCAAATAGGATCCAGGTAGCATAGTTAACCGGAGAAGGCAATGGCACCCCACTCCAGTACTCTTGCCTGGAAATTCCCATGGACGGAGTGGCCTGTTGGGCTGCAGTCCATGGGGTCGCTAGGAGTTGGACACGACTGAGCGACTTCACTTTCACTTTTCACTTTCATGCATTGGAGAAGGAAATGGCAACCCACTCCAGCGTTCTTGCCTGGAGAATCCCAGGGACGGGGAGCCTGGTGGGCTGCCATCTATGGGGTCGCACAGAGTCAGATACGACTGAAGCGACTTAGCAGCAGCATAGTTAACCCTCTGTCATGCCTTAGCCTTCACATTCTAGCAAGTATTTTAGACACTAATATACAAAACCCCATGCATTGCATAACACACAGTTGGTAAGAATTTATTCTTAAGACTATTTGTATTCTTATGATAAAAAGAAAAAAAAGGAAATTACAGGAATATTTTCATAGTTTCATAACCTGTCCTTTGGTTTAATAAGTTTCTTATCTCAGCTGAGATCATAATTCCATAAAAAGTTACATCATGATGTTTTACAGAATATTTTATAATAACTACATAAAAGCCCATAATCGTGTTACATATAACTTACTTAGCTCTTTGGCTGTTAGACTACTTAAAGTTTCCCCCCATTTTTGACTGTTCTAAATATGCGATAATATAATATGCAGTGTGCTGCAAACTTCCTCTCAAAAAAAGTATAATTTCCTCATGAAATAATTCCTGAGGAAAAATTCCTGGATCAAATAATACATTTTTAAAGGCTTTATACGAAATTTTAAGATTTTTCAAAAACTGTTTCATAATCTCCTTTCATAATAGCCATCTAAAGAAAGTGAAAGTGACTCAGCCGTGTCCAAATCTTTGCAACCAAAATGGACTATAGAGTCCATGGAATTCTCCAGGCCAGAATACTGGAGTGGGTAGCCTTGCCCTTCTCCAGGGGATCTTCCAAACTCAGGGATCAAACCTAGGTGTCCTGCATTGTAGGCAGATTCTTTACCAGCTGAGCCACAAGGGAAGCCCAAAGTGATCTAAATAAGTGCATATATCACTTTATGTGCTAAGATTGTTTTAACTCCTATGCACTATTTATTAAACTGAGCACCAAGGTATAGTTTGCAAAATTCTGTGTCTCTATTTACAAAAATATAGTGTAATCAGAAACATCACTCATCTGATAACTGAATGGCAATGCTGTCACAGCTATCATGTATCAACTCTGAGTTCAGTTCAATTCAGTCACTCAGTTGTGTCTGACTCCTTGAGACCCCATGAATTGCAGCACGCCAGGCCTCCCTGTCCATCACTAACTCCCGGAATTTACTCAAACTCGTGTCCATTGAGTTGGTGATGCATCCAAACATCTCATCCTCTGTCGTCCCCTTCTCCTCCTGCCCTCAATCTTTCCCAGCATCAGGGTCTTTTCCAATGAGTCAGCTCTTCGCATCAGGTGGCCAAAGTACTGGAGTTTCCAGCTTCAACATCAGTCTTTCCAATGAACATTCAGGACTGAGTTCCTTTAGGATGGACTGGTTGGATCTCCTTGCAGTCCAAGGGACTCTCAAGAGTCTTCTTCAATACCACAGTTCAAAAGAATCAATTCTGTGGCACTCAGCTTTCTTTATAGTCCAACTCTCACATCTATACATGATGACTGGAAAAACCATAGCCTTGTCTAGATGGACCTTTGTTGGCAAAGTAACGTCTCTGCTTTTTAATGTGCTGTCTAGGTTGGTCATAACTTTCCTTCCAAGGAGTAAGCGTCTTTTAATTTCATGACTGCAATCACCATCTGCAGTGATTTTGGAGCCCCCAAAAATAAAGTCTGCCACTGTTTCCACTGTTTTTCCATCTATTTGCCATGAAGTGATGGGACCAGATGCCATGATCTTAGTTTTCTGAATGTTGAGCTTTAAGCCAACTTTTTCACTCTCTTCTTTCACTATGAACCTCTGATTTAACTCATCATACACAGTTTGCTCTATTTAAAATTATTTTTATTCAACATTATAATTTTATCCATTCACTTCTATATAAATTTTCAATGAAAGACTTGGTTAATTTCACTTTTTGTATCTCCACAAAACCGTCTAGTCAAAAAAGGGTATGTGCATACAAATAGGTCCAAAAGTGTTACCAATCTCAGGAATTTTATACCTTTGTGACATTTGTTGGACACTGGATTAAATATCAACATGATTAGCAACAAACCAAACAGAGATCAAATTTTATCTCTTCCCCATCTTAGAGACACCTACCAGGAAAGATGTGGCAGGACAGGCACCCTGCAAACCAATACTTAAAATTTTTGATTGGAGCATAGTTGCTTTACAATGTTGTGTTAGTTTCTACTGTACAGCAAAGTGAATCAGCTATATGTGTATATATTCCCTTTTTTTGGACTTCCTTCCTGTTTAAGTTACCACAGAGCATTAAGTAGAGGTCCTGTGCTACACAGTAAGTTCTCATTAGTTATTATTTTATAAATAGTATCAATAGTGTATATATGTCAATCCCAATCTCCCAACTCATCCCTCCTCTCTCTTTCCCCTTGTGTCCAGAAGTTTGCTCTTGATGTCTGTTGCAATTTGATCCTTAAAAGAGAGTAACAAGGCTTAAGGCACATATTTACTTTCATTTTGTTTTAGAGGATATAGCTGACTAGACTTCTATTTTTTATTCTTGCAAGTAATAAAAGTCCTTAAATTTTACAGCAATTCCAAATGAGCTATTGTTTGAAGCAATGAAGACACAAAATCATGTATTAGAGTCCAAATCCTGTTTTAGTGTGTTTCCACATTTGTTACTGGCCACCTACTACATGTGACTCATTGTACACATGAGTGTACAATCTTTGCCTACAGCAAAGATTATTGAGGCTAGGGTTGACCTTGAGGAAATCATCTTTTAATAGGCAAATACGTGTCACAAACTACATATAACACAAGGCAGAATGGAGAAATGCTACAAGTAAAAGCAACATTACTGAGGAAACACAGAGTCAGAGGTTTTGTTCCATCTCAACCCAGAACTGGTTTCTATTTTTCAAGTAAACTAATGGAGGAGAAGTATATAGTGGGGAAGATCAAAAAGAATTTAAGAAGGAGAAGGAATTTTAACTGTGCCTCAATTCAAAATGATAACTGGGAAGAGAAGATGCCAAGTCAATGAGATATCTCAGATAATAAAGGGTGAGGTTCTAAAACAGTGGGATGGTGTAGGGAGAAAGGCATAACCAGGTAAAAATAAGATCATAAAAGTGGGATGAACAAGATACCAGGAAAGGACAAAGGAAATTGAACTTAATACTGAATCCCGTAGATGACCAGTTTCAGTGTGCATCAGCATCATCAGGAGGAATTATCAAAAGATGATTTGTCTTTAAAAATTTTGTATTATTATTTTTGTTGTTTTTTAACAACAATAAATAAAATTTAACAACAACAATAAATAAAATGTTATTTATTGAGGTAAAGCCAATTAACAATGTTGTGATAGGTTCAGGTGGACAGTGAAGGGACTCAGGCATACATATACATGTATCCATTCTCCCCCAAACTCCCCTCCCATCCAGGCTGCCACATAACACTGAGCAGAGTTCCCTGTGCTATAAGTAGATCCTTGTTGGTTATCATTTTAAATACAGCAGGTGTACATGTGCATCCCATACTCCCTAACTATCCCTTCCCCCATCCCCTCCCCGCCTGCAGCAACCATAAGCTCATTCTCTAAGTCTGTGCATCTTTTACTGTTGTTTAAACAAATGTACTTGTATCATTTCTTTTTAGATTCTGCATAAAAGAGATATCATATGATATTTATCTTTCTCTGAAAAGATACATTATTTGGCTTTACCATTAGGGCTTTGATTCAGAAGGTGTTGATTGGTAACTAAGAATTCACATTTCTGAAAAGTCCTGGATGATATTTCTGTGATGACACTTTGGACAATCACAGCTCTATTCAATGTAGAGAGTGGAAAATATCCATGAGTGAAGTGGTTTGATCTACATTTTAGGAAGATAACTCCAGTGGCACTATCAAGGATAGATGGAAGGAGACAGCTAGAAACAGGGAGGTAATTTAGAAAGCTCTTAAAATAGTAGTGAGTGAATGATAGTTGCTCAGTTGTGTCTGATTCTTTGCAATCCTTTGACTGTAGATGGCCAGGCTTCCCTGTCCATGGGATTCTCCAGGCAAGAACACTGGAGTGGGCTGCCACTGCCTTCTCCAGGGGATCTTTCCAGGGATGGAACATGGGTCTCCTGCATTGCAGGCAGATTCTTTACCATCTGAGCCACCAGGAAAGCCGTGTACACCAGGGAAAATAGAGATGAAGTAAAGAAGTGGGGGACATCGTAGAGGTGGAATCAACAGGATGGGGGGACTGATCAGACAAGACAGATGAAGGAAAGGAGTAGTCAAGGGTGACTTTGAAGTTCAACCCAGGATTCCTCAGATGATTGTGACATCATTAAAGGAAACAAGGAGTAGAAGCAGGTTCAAGTCAGCAGATGACAAGTGTGGTGGGGTGGGGGTAGAAGACTCCTTTGTTTCTTCCAGCACATTTTTGACATTTATCACAGGTATTTATACAGCAGAATGCATTGCTTGCATTGTCTAGTTTGTGCCACAAAAGCACTTCTGTGTATCTCTTTCATATTGTGAACTCTGCTGGGCATTAGATACCCCTAGAGTTAGAGAAACATTCAAGAGAAATGGGAATGAAGTCTAGTGTGCATTTTAATATGCATTTATTTTCATATGAATAATATCACAGAGATTAATTGTCTATTTGATTAACTTCTTGCAGAGATTGTGGGGAAAATTAAACACACACAGTCTGTATATTGCTCCTTCAAGTGAATTTCTAAGTCAGAATTTTATAAAAGGTTAGAGCCTTTTTTTTTTTTTTTTTTTAGTGATGCTGAGTCTATTTTTATCACTGTAGAAGTCTCATGAAAATACATAATATGCTGTACACATATTAGCTTTACACAAAACTATCTGGATATTCATCTGCATTTATATGTGCAATTATACATCTATCATGAAGGGAATCTATTGACAGACTATATTTTATCCAGGGTATTATAAGCAAGTATCTGTGTACCTGCTGCGTGATCTTTGTTTTTCATGTGTAAAAACAGCAGTTCCTTTTTATTTGTGTAGAATTCCTTCATTTACACAGTATTTTCATAAACACTATCAGACTGCAGCAAGAAAAAAGTGGTAATAAATTCAGAGAAAAAATAATGGGGGATTTTTTTTTTCATGTATACTTAAAGAGCTGCTGCTGCTGCTGCTGCTAAGTTGCTTCAGTCGTATCCGACTCTGTGCGACCCCATAGATGGCAGCCCACCAGGCTCCCCGTCCCTGGGATTCTCCAGGCAAGAACGCTGGAGTGGGTTGCCATTTCCTTCTCCAATGCATGAAAGTGAAAAGTGAAAGTGAAGTCGCTCAGTCGTGTCCAACTCCTAGCGACCCCATGGACTGCAGCCCACCAGGCCCCTCCGTCCATAGGATTTTCCAGGCAAGAGTACTGGAGTGGGTTGCCATTGCCTTCTCCGACTTAAAGAGCTAGGAAAGAAAAAAAAAAATTTATCAAGTATAGAAGGTTTCTTTGAACCTTAAAGTCTGCTTTCCAGAGATTTTGTTGGCATGCTCCCAGCTTCTCTTTAAATTATCAAAGCAAGTTTAGATAGTAGGAAATTACATTGATTCAGATTTTGTTGTTTTGGGTTTTGTTTTCCCTGTCTTTGAGAGTGTAGTCTCTGGGTATGAGAATAAATTTATATACATTTTTTAAGGGCTGATAAATTTGAGAGGAAGCACTTATGTGAAAAAGTATACTGGGCAGTTGTTAAAATGGACATCTACTAAGTTCAAAGCAAATTTACACGGTTTCAGTTTTACTTTGCAATTAAAAGATCAAACTGCTGGCTTAACTGAGATTATCTTCATAATCTTTTTATTAATACTGATTAAACTCAAAGCTAGAGGAATCTTCTGACCCAGCAGATGTTACTTCATGATAATGTTCATCACAGTTAGTTATTATTATTTACATAAAAGTTTAAATTCTCAGGGAATGGCAGTTCGCTTTTTATTTAGTTCACTAGTAAATACTTTAAAAGAGGAACGCATGGCGTATATTGCTTCATGGTTCATCCAGCTCAACATCCCTACTTTGGCTGCTGTACCAAACCCAGGTTCCTTGATGTACCTCTCAAAGGTTCAAAACTACATCCTTAGTAGTCACACCATGACCCATTCCTTTAATATATTTCAAAAAGGAAATATTTGAATTGGGAGGGGGTAGGCAATGGCACCCCACTCCAGTACTCTTGCCTGGAAAATCCCATGGATGGAGGAGCCTGGAAGGCTGCAGTCCATGGGGTTGCTGAGGGTCGGACACGACTGAGTGACTTCCCTTTCACTTTTCAATTTCATGCATTGGAGAAGGAAATGGCAACCCACTCCAGCATTCTTGCCTGGAGAATCCCAGGGATGGGGGAGCCTGGTGGGTTGCCGTCTATGATTTCGCACAGAGTCGGACATGACTGAAGCTACTTAGCAGCAGCAGCAGCAGGAATGATTTAACAGTATTTAGTGTGAGTCACCTCTGGAGGGAGGCATTCACTGATTCATTCTTTATTTCAACAAATATTATGTAAAGTTTAAAAATAAAATAAAATTAATTTTAAAAAAAGAAGGAAAAAAAACACAAATATTTATGTAGAACCTGTTACCTTGGGCACTGCTGGGGCTGGAAGAAAGCATTTTGTAATCTTATTGCATATCACGTTAAGCAGGGTTCCCTTCCTTTATGCTAAACAGCTTACATTGTTCCCACTGGACCGTTAAGGGCAAGAAGGAATATTTGTCTCAGACCTTACTTTATTTTTTCAATCTGGTATTCATGGATATTTTCAAAGCTAAACAAGGCAGTGTTGTGGACCCCTTGTAGTGATCATTCATTAATGTGCTTAAAATTTTTTTTTTTCTTTCATTGTTCCCTAGGTTTTAAAGTCAAGCTCTTATCTTTGGATTTGACAGCAAGGGCCATGCTGGCCTATACAGAGCCCCAACTGGGTACCATGCAATTATGAGAAATAAATACGTATTGTGAAATGCATCAAGCCTGTGCATTCTCTTTCTTTATTTCCATACAGTATCATGAAATAGTCAATCACATATTCTTTTATTCTATAAATTGGAAAATACTGAATAATTCAACAGCTCTGAAACTTAAGAACTTCATTCAGTGGAGGAGCCATAGTCCCTGATCTCTATTCTAATATGCTGCCAGTTACCATAAGTCATAATAGCACAATACAGGGCCCAGGATGAATATCACTCATTCATTGTTGCCTTGAATGGCTTCGGGGTATGAAGTAAACTCTACTTCACTGTCCTCATAATGAGATCGTTCTGCCTGATAAACAAGCTCCCTACAGGCCCTACCTGCTGATAGGACCCAGTGAACCAAATATCTAACACTTCACAGAGGCTCCTCCCTGCCATTTTGTAATATCGCATGCATCATTTTCAAGAGAAAATGTGATACAAAGAAGTAGAAAATTGAGCTACTGACTCCTGGGTCCATTGCTACAACCTGGTTTTGGAACCAAGCTTCAGTTCAATTTCTGGGTCCTGGGAAATAATATAAGTTTCAAAGTTTCCAGGAAGATGGTTGAAATCTAAATTCATGTGCTATCTCACTAATTTACACATGGCTTTGGGTGAAACCACCCAAAGGAAACCATTGAAACAAAGCATGGAGTTTATGCAGTGACTGTTCATTTACTTGCAACAGTCACAGAAAAAAACTGATTCATGCAGAAAATGGAAAATTTTTATTCCTGGGTTTTAAAAGATGACATCCTTGCTTTAAAATCACTTCTACCATTTGAATGAAGGTTCATGTTTGAGAAAAACAACGCAAATGAGAACTAATACTTTGAGAGTTTCCATGTGCAAGGATGTTAGAACACTAAGATTGGTGGAGTGCGGTGTGTGTGTGTGTGTTGCTTTTCCCCCTAAATTCAGTATTACAATGTTAATAAACTTACTCTCTCACAGTTTCCTTTCATAAACTGCACCACAGAATGATGTCAAAAGCATGCCCTTTTAGTCAATAAGTCTGTCACTCTCATAATGGAAGTACAGTGCCCAAGTTCTTTAATACAGTCATGAAAAGTGCACTATGAGAGTGTTAGTTCTTTTTCTAGGGGAGTCAGGTAAGGACTTCATTGGGGCATGCAAGAGATGGGGCTTTGAGATTTATCATAAATTCAATGACAGCAATTCTAAGAAGTGAGAAAAGGCAGGCTAACGATGTGAGTCATGAAATAATGGGGTTTATTTGAAAAGAAGTTTGGTTTGGCTACACTATAGAGTTTGCAGACCCAAGGCAGGCAGTGTTGGAGGAAGCAGTTGAAGAGGGAGGGTGAATGTGTCCTCATGACCAGACCAGCCATGACTGATTAGTACGAACCTGACCTTTTAACCAAGGGCTGCCAATTTCTAAGTAGGCAAATAACCCATGCCTTGCTTTCTTGAGAAAAGCAATGAACTGGTTCAATCAGATTCTTCTTCTCTATGGCAAATGTAGGCCAGGGAAGCATTGATCACATGCAATTCAAAGTTAAAACAGAATAAGCAACTATGAATAAATAGTTGGTGGCTCAGACAGTAAAGAATCCATCTGCAATGTGAGAGACTTCAGTTCAGTCCCTGGGTTGGGAAGATCCCCTGGAGGAAGGCATGGCCACTCACTCCAAAAATCTTGCCTGGAGAATCCCCATGAACAGAGGTGCCTGGTGGGCTACAGTCCATGGGGTTACAAAGAGTTTGACACAACTCAGCAACTAAGAACACACACGTTCCTAGAAAAATAACGGGGGAGACAAGGCACGAGGAGAAGCTTAGAAAAAGCAGAGACCAAGAGATCTACTAAGGAAAGGACCAGAGATCATAGAAAGTCCCTTGACTTAATTCTTGACCTTTTTTTTTTTTTTTTAAGTTTTGAACCTAAATCCTATACATCTTTATAATAAAGCACATTTTAAAATTATTTAAAGAGTTTTGAATTTTGCACCTAGAAAAGTTCCATTGGAAATTGGAAAAAAGTTCCATTGGAAAAGTTCCATTGCTAATTGGAACTGCACTACAAAAAGCAGGCTTTCATTTTCTGCCTTATCCATTAACAGTGTATAATGTGAACCATTCTTTAAATATTATTTTTAAAGGTTATCGTTACTGGCTACATATATGTTCATTCTATAAATGCATATTGTTATATATCTAATTTATTTTAATTTTATTTTCATATACAGTACTATGATCAATATCATTTTATACATGTTTTGTTTGAATTTCTGATTTTGTCTTGGAGATTGAATATCTAAATCAAGATTACTGGGTCAAAAAATATTGTATGTTTTGCCACATTGCTTCAGTAGAGATTGTGTCAATTTATATTCCTGTATGCAGTGTATGTGAGTATCTATTTCACACCATCCTAGCTATATGAGCTTATTTCTGTACCACTGCATTCTTTTACATTAGTGCTCATTCTAGTCTTGCCACATCTGCTTACAAATCCACAATCAGTAGTGGTCCTGATGAGATTTTCTGCAGTGTATGTATTTTTGTACATTTTTTCCCTTCAATTTCCAGGTATACACTGATGACTCTGAATTTACATATCTATCTGTGTTCTTTTTTGGTGACTTTCAAAACCGTCATGCATTTATTAAACTTGGGAAGCCCAAAATGCAATGAGTTCTTATTATAGCAGTTGCTGATGGGAGGAGGGCTTCCTTATTCAGGTGCTACAATACTCCGTGTGCCTCGCTTCAACCTGTCAGGTCATCGCTGGTGATCTCTTCTAATACAATTAACTTTTATTGCTAATGCAAATATTTTGCATCCATCATTTTACATTAGTACATACTGATAAACAATTTTAAATCTTTAAGATTACACATTGACACCAGAATAAAAAAATTAAAAAGATCCCAGATGTTCCTTTTCCTGAGCATTTTCATTTAATGGATACATAGAAAATATAACCAAAAGATGAATGCTAAAAAACATAAATCAGTTCTATTTAAAACACGGTAAAGGAAAAGCTCGTTATCATCCTACAATAATGGCAAAGTATTCATTAATTAATATAAGTTAATTCAGTTCAGTTCAGTCACTCAGTCGTGTCCGACTCTTTGTGACCCCATGAATCGCAGCACGCCAGGTCTCACTGTCCATCACCAACTCCCGGAGTTCACTCAGACTCACATCCATCGAGTCAGTGATGCCATCCAGCCATCTCATCTTCTGTCGTCCCCTTCTCCTCCTGCCCCCAATCCCTCCCAGCATCAAGGTCTTTTCCAATGAGTCAACTCTTCGCATGAGGTGGCCAAAGTATTGGAGTTTCAGCTTTAGCATCAGTCCTTCCAATGAACACACAGGACCAATCTCATTTAGAATGGACTGGTTGGCTCTTGCAGTCCAAAGGACTCTCAAGAGTCTTCTCCAACACCACAGTTCAAAAGCATCAATTCTCTGGCACTCAGCTTTCTTCACAGTCCAACTCTCACAATCACTATCTTAAGGCTCGACCTTTTAAATAAACTGATGTTTAGTTATGTGAAGTATAAACAAGAAGATAGTTATTTAATGGGCTGTTTAGTTCTAAACACCTTAGATATGCCTTTCAGTCTGAACAGTCACCTAGATTCATTAATTTCACATTCACTTAAACATATGCAAACTTTCTACTGCAATTATGAACTGACCCTCCTATAAATCTATATTTTTAAAAAGCAAAGAAGTATCGTGCATCGATACTGGATGCTTGGGGCTGGTGCACTGGGACGACCCAGAGGGATGGTACAGGGAGGGAGGAGGGAGGAGGGTTCATGATGGGGAACATGTGTATACCTGTGGCGGATTCATGTTGATATATGCAAAACCAATACAATATTGTAAAGTTAAAAAATAAAATAAAATTTAAAAATTAAAAAAAATAAAATAAAATAAAAAGCAAAGAAGTGGGGATAAATCATATTTTTCAAAGATAACTATTAGTAACGATATTGATTATATTGCCAAGAAAACTTGGTGTGCTTTCTCCTAAAAGAGACAAACTACACACTTTCAAAACTGGTTCCATGATACAGATTCTCTCTAAGTATATAATGAATGCAGTGAAATTCCCATTTTAGGGCAGCTGCCTAGATATTTGATAATATTATCATGTATATCCAAATAATTTTCTCTGATATATAAGCATAACTGTATACTCCTTTCCCCTTCTATATTGCAGAAAGTCCTTAATAACACTTGTATTCTACCTCCATGGTTCTCATTCACTCACTGATTATTATAAAATGTAAATGAACAAGTGTCAAATTAAGTTAGCAGAAAATAAAAATATCAACAACCCCAAATAAATGCAACACTCTGGAGCCAATCCAACTAAGATTGACTGATTTTGAGAGAAGATATTCTTTGCACATTAGCATTAACAGATATGTCACATCCAGCAAATTGCATGTTAGTTCACTTCTAATTAGAGAGCTTTGAACAGACACATATTAATTCATGGTTATTTAAATCTTTCTGAATAAGTGGAAACTATGCAGCTTAGACTCCATTAAATACACTTTAAACAATTGGTAGGAACAGAGTTCGACAACAGAGAAAATCAATGAAGCCAAATGGTGGTTCTTTGAAAAGATCAATAAACTTGATAATATTCTACAGAAAGACAGATCAAGAAACAGAGTTTAATAAAAACTTCAGTGTAATGATTATCAGGACTGGTGTGTATTTTATAAACAGCTACACATACAATGATTGAGATCTACTGCCTGAGAAGAAAGTATATTTTTTCAATGATTAGGTCAATGTCACATAATACATTTATATTCAGAAAGTATAAATGTATAATCCACAAAAAATAAAAATTATTTTCACACTATTTTTACCATTCTGTTACAAAGGATCTATGGGAGCCAAAACAAGGCACCCTAAATCTTTCCCGCTTCTGCTTCTGAGAATGCTCACTTAAAGATGGAACTGTTACCAATTTCAGTCTTCAGTCTGCAACCACAGATGGCTTCACAACTTAGAATAGCCTCATAAAACTGTCCCCAGTGCTTGAGGTCCCCAGTGCTTCACTACTGAAAAGGTACATTACTTACAGAACATTCAAGGACACAAAAATGCTAACATATATATTCCAGAGACTGTGGGGAGATGATGCCCCCAGCCCAGAACTTCTTCAAAGATGGAAATTATATTTGTCTCTATTAAAATCATATTAAGCTTAGGAAAATTCAGCACACTTTAGATATAGTCCATTTTGGGGCCAATTTGTCTTAAGAGCATCAACAAAAAATAGCATAATATACTGTAAGCACTAAGATACCATAAGCAAAGGATAAAAATTGGTATCATATAAATTTTATCATTTTCATTATAGAATGAGCATAGTATAGAGCTAGTGTGTTAGTCACTCAAGTCGTGTCTGACTCTTTGCACCCCATGGACTATGGCATGCCGGGCTCCTCTGTCCATGGAATTCTCCAAGCAAGAATACTGGAGTGGGTAGCCATTCCCTTCACCAGAGGATCTTCCTGACCCTGGGATTGAACCCAGGTCTTCTGCATTGCAGGCAGATTCTTTATGGTCTGAGCCACCAGAGAAGCCCATAGAATGTGTTTATGTGTATCTAATGTAAACCTAACCTATATGTTATGAATTACTTTAAAAGAAACTTGAAATCTAAACAGCATATTTTGTTACTCTTCCATAATTGGGAGACTCGAGTACATGAGAACATGTTTAATTTGGAGAGCTATAACTTTTAAAAGGAAAAGCAAACTGTTTTAACTTTGCTTTATTGGCAAAGGGTTGGGGAGAGAGGAAAGGGAGGGAGGGTAGGAGGGAGAGAGGGAGGGAAGGACAGAGAGAGGGAAGGAAAGATAATGAATGGAAAGGATAATGAATAAGATTATAAATAAAAAGGGATTAACTGGTGAGCCAATTCCAGGGTAATTTTACCAGAAACCAAATACTTCCTGGACTATCTCTTATTCCCTCTTCCTCTAGTGTCTTTTCTATGTCTCATCTGATAGTGATGGTAGGATGTGATAAGGAGACTTAATGCCTTCTTACTTCAGGTGAAGCCACAAACTTTACTTATCCCTGTAAAATAAGCCTCTGATTTGAGTAGGGATTATTTTATTTCAATTCTGTACTTTGCACAGCATGTCTGGATATACTGAAGGTCGGAGTCAAAGCAGCCAAATATTTTAGGATTAATCAAGCTTTGTAATCTGGATTCTTCCCTCATTATCATGAGAGAATATTTTCACCAGCCTTGCTGAGAATTATATGCAAGACAACTGAGACACAAACACGTCTGCTTAACCCTCCTCATGGTGACTGAGTATTGACTAGCTTGATACTGATGCTTTCACAGTCTATGTTTAGTAAAATCAATTTATTTGGGGGAAAATAATACTGCTAATAGTATTAGTAACAAATGTACAATATTCAATGCCTCCTTCCAGATGCATAAAGAATAAAATATAATTTCTGCCCTCAATGAGCAGCTCATTCTTTAGTGGGAAGGACAAACACATAAACAAATAACTGTAATATAATATGATTTATTACTAATAGTGAAATGATATAAGCAGAATATTTGGGGATCACTGATAACAGAGCAAAGGCCACTGACCTCTAATCTTAATTAAGCACTTGGTAGAGAAATGAAAATCTTCAAATTGATAGTAAATTACTTGCCAGCAAAAGATTCTCTTAATAGCCATTCAATCTTTTGGTATCTGACATTTCATTTACATTAACATAAAACTTGGACTGTATGTAATTCAGTTATCTGGGGGAAAAAAGGTGAATATGGTTTATATTTCTGACTGCTCTATTGAACCTGTTGGACACGTCATCAAATAGGTTTGGAAATAGTTATCTCCACAATTAAAGTATTAATGGAGGGAACAATAACATGAGTTGTTTTCTAGATACTCATGCAGATGGGAAAAGGTTCTACCTATAATAATCAATAGTAAGGAAGTGAAAATCACGATGATGCTGCTAATGATGATGATGGTGGTGGTGGTGATGGTTTTGCTTATTAGTAACTGAAAAAAGAATGACCACAATGAACTAGAGATAAAAATGGAGCATCCATACATTGAGGAGATAATTATCTACTTACTTATATCATAAAACAAATTCATCCTTTCACTCACTCAACAAATGTTTAATGAATATCCATTAGAACAGCAACAATAGTAACTAATATGCCGAAAGCCTATACTGTGACAGTTCAGCTCAGTTGCTCAGTCGTGTCGTACCCTTTGTGACCCCATGAACTGCAGCATGCCAGGCCTCCCTGTCCATCACCAACTCCCGGAGTCCACCCAAATCCATGTCCATCAAGTTGGTGATGCCATCCAACCATCTCATCCTCTGTTGTCCCTTTCTCCTCCTGTGCTCAATCTTTCCCAGCATGGTGTCATCTGCATATCTGAGGTTACTGATATTTCTCCCGGCAATCTTGATTCCAGCTTGTGCTTCCTCCAGCTCAGCGTTTCTCATGATGTACTCTGCATATAAGTTAAATAAGCAGGGTGACAATATACAGCCTTGACATACTCCTTTTCCTATTTGGAACCAGTCTGTTGTTCCAAGTCCAGTTCTAACTGTTGCTTCCTGACCTGCATACAGGTTTCTCAAGAGGCAGGTCAGGTGGTCTGGTATTCCCATCTCTTTAAGAACTTTCCACAGTTTATTGTGATCCACACAGTCAATGCCTTAAAAAAAGGCATAGTCAATAAAGCAGAAATAGATGTTTTTCTGGAACTCTCTTGCTTTTTCGATGATCTAGCGGATGTTGGCAATTTGATCCCTGGTTCCTCTGCCTTTTCTAAAACCAGCTTGAACATCTGGAAGTTCACAGTTCACGTATTGCTGAAGCCTGGCTTGGAGAATTTTGAGCATTACTTTACTAGCATGTGAGTTGAGTGCAATTGTGCAGTAGTTTGAGCATTCTTTGACATTGCCTTTCTTTGGGATTGGAGTGAAAACTGACCTTTTCCAGTCCTGTGGCCACTGCTGAGTCAAGCAGTAGGCTAATAACTATATGTGAATAATTTCATTTAATTCTTGGGAAACCCTATACGTTAGGTGTTATTGTCATGCCCCTTTTACCCTTGTATCCAAGGACAGCAGTTAATACGTGACAGTGCCAGGACGTGAACACAGTCTAAACACATATAGCCCACTGTGCCAGGCAATACGTTTAGAAGGGCATAGAGAAAAGCAAAACAGACACAGGAGTGACCTTCTTGGAGTTATATATAGTTGTAAAGAGAGAAATTGATCAATTCAACCAACAAATGCTTATTCAGTCATGTTATGCACTGCAAAAGGGCACCAAAGGCAGGAACAGTGCTAAGTGGGAGAAGTTTAGACAGGGAGCTGGGGAAGACCTCTCTAAAAGTGGAATGCTAAAAGTTACCGCCAAAGGATAAGAAGAAACCAGACACGGAAAGGCAGGAAGAAGAGCCTTCCAAACAGATGAAACAGCAGGTATTTAATATTAGACACTTTGCTTGTTTGGAAGGGCTGAGTGTTAGAGAGTTACAGAGGAGTGGGAAGTATTTAGATGGCATCAAAAAATGTGGATTTTATTCTAAGGAAACTCACAGCAATGAAGTAAAAACAAAACAAAACAATCATGGATTAAAAGGAAAGAAAATGGGGTGGGGAAGAGGGGGAAAGCTATAAACCAAGTTTTTTATTTGAACAAGGTGGATAATGATACCATTTACTGAGTTGAGGAGGCCTGAAGCCAAGGAAGATCAAGAATTCAGCTTAGAACATGGAATTGCTTGCAATTCTATTGGAAAGTTGGAAACAAGCATGTGTTAAGAGGCTGAAGGGTTTATCTTTTGGCCTAAAGTTTATCCCCAATAAATAATTCAGACACTGAAGATGCTATCTGCACACGGATGTTTGTAGTTAAAGTCTTGAAGCAATCCAAAGGCAACTGTGGGGGATCATGGAGTGACATGCATTATTACAGCCACTAAAACCATACTTAGGAAGGCCCATTTTGAGTTGGAAAACAGTGGGGGTATTTTAATGAAAAAGGATTTATTTATATATCAGAATATGTATTTATTAAGTATGTGCTTGCTAAGTCACTTCAGTCCTGTGACTCTTTATGATGCTATGGACTGTAGCCCGCTGGGCTCCTCTATCCATGGGATTCTTCAGGCAAGGCTACTGGAGTGGGTTGCCATGCCCTCCTCCAGGGGATCTTCCTGACCCAGGGATTGAACCTGCATCTCATTACATCTACCTGTATTGACAGATGGGTTCCTTACCACTAGCACCACCTATGTATTGTTTTTATTCCAACTACAAAAATTAGCTGCACACATAGAGTAAGAATGATAGTCATATCATACATACATACATACATACGTATTAATACATATATAAACTAGAATGATGGGACATTGAGTGTGATATTTTTCATCTTACCTAAAATCTTTTAATTCTGTGATTGTGCTTACATGTATGTGTGTGTACAAGTACACACACCCATATGCACATACACACACACGCATATCCTCTTGCAGGGTGTTCTCTTTGGAGTCAACATGATCCATTTAAGTACATTTTTGGGTCTTCCTTCAGACTATCATCTTCTAGTGGCAATCTTGTTAAGTCAAAGGGTAACTGAACTTTTCCAATGAGTCAACTCTTCGCATGAGGTGGCCAAAGTACTGGAGTTTCAGCTTTAGCATCATTCCTTCCAAAGAAATCCCAGGGCTGATCTCCTTCAGAATGGACTGGTTGGATCTCCCTGCAGTCCAAGGGACTCTCAAGAGTCTTCTCCAACACCACAGTTCAAAAGCATCAATTCTTCGGCGCTCAGCCTTCTTCACAGTCCAACTCTCACATCCATACATGACCACAGGAAAAACCATAGCCTTGACTGACAGACCTTTGTTGGCAAAGTACTGTCTCTGCTTTTGAATATGCTATCTAGGTTGGTCATAACTTTTCTTCCAAGGAGTAAGGACTCTGATGCTGGGAGGGATTGGGGGCAGGAGAAGGGGATGACAGAGGATGAGATGGCTGGATGGCATCACTGACTCGATGGACGTGAGTCTGAGTGAACTCCGGGAGTTGGTGATGGACAGGGAGGCCTGGAGTGCTGCGATTCATGGGGTTGCAAAGAGTCAGACACAACTGAGCAACTGAACTGAACTTTCAATAGGCAAATGGGTTGAAAAATCAAGAGTTATAATTCTTAATTGATTGTCTATGTCTTGGAATGTAGCAAATGGATGAAGGACTAAATACTGCACAGCTGGAATGGTAACCATGTTACCCTCCCAATGTTTTATTAGCTACACTCTGGTAAATTAGGTTAAGATGTTGTTCACTCACTCTTATGTATGACACTGAAGTCTGCCCAATTCTAGTTTTATCCTCAGTTAACTCTTGAAACCTCAGTTAAATCTTGAAACCTCAGTTAAATCTTTAGTCTGTTTCATCTACATGCTTTTCGTTTCTGTTTCGTCTACAATTTGATAAACTAAATTACCCCATAATTTAAATCCCAGGTGGAATGAACTGGGACAGAGAGTAAAAAAAGTAAGAAAAGTTATTGCAATAATTACAGCTCTCACCCAAAACAATAAAATGTATGTCTCAAGAACTATGTCTTAAGAACTTCAAACTCTCTCTCTTAAAATCTGTGCCAACATGAATATATACTAAATACCTAAATGAAGAATTAGCACCTAAGATATAAATAATTCTGGCTTTAAAATTTACCTTATAGTAAATCAAGTACTTTGTACTGTGTCTGCCCCAAATTTGACTATAAACTCAGGATATGAGAAATCTTAATGTACACTTTTCATTCAAACCAATTCATGTTCACTCAAAATTGACTGATTATTCAATATAGAAACAGTAGAAATAATTTTTAAAATGAACTCTGAAAGTATGGTATAATTTGGAAAAACAAAACTTCAAACAGAATTCACTACTATAAGGTGGATATGAGCTCTACTTTTTGTTGAAAGAGAAAAGGCTTACACCATAAACCCTTTGAAGAGATGCCAAATTAGGGGCATAGAAGTCTGAGCCTAGAGCTGAAGCAAAAGGAAATCCAATTTGAGTCTGACAAAAGAAGCTGAAGTCTGATATGTGCAAACTTTATGGGATGGAAGATGAAGGAGGAAAGAAGCAAAATTATTTTGTATTTACCATCAGTTCAGTTCAGTCACACAGTCCTGTTTCTTTCTGACCCCATGGACTGCAGCACTCCAGGCTTCCCTGTCCATCACCAACTCCTGGAGTTTGCTCAAACTCAGTTTGCTCAAAATCAAGTCGGTGACATCATCCAACCATCTCATCCTCTGTTGTCTCCTTCTCTACCTGCCTTCAATCTTTCCCACCATCAGGATCTTTTCCAATGAGTCACTTTTTCACATCAGGTGGCCAAGGTATTGGGATAGTCAGCTTCAGCATCATCAGTCCTTTCAATGAATATTCAGGACTGATTTCCTTTAGGATGGACTGGTTGGATCTCCCTGCATTCCAAGGGACTCTCCTCATCTACTTTCATCAAGAGGCTCTTCAGTTCCTCTTCATTTTCTGTCATACGGCTGGTGCCATCTGCATATCTGAGGTTATTTATATTTCTTCCAGCAATCTTGATTCCAGCCTGTGCTTCATCCAGCCTGGCATTTTGCATGATGCACTCTGCATATAAGTTAAATAAACAGGGTAACAATATACAGCCTTGACGTACTCCTTTCCCAATGTTGAACCAGTCCATTGCTCCATGTCCAGTTCTGTTGCCTTTTAACTTTTATATAGACTTCTCAGGAGGCAGGTAGGGTGGTCTGGTATTCCCATCTCTTTCAGAATTTTCCGCAGGTGGTTGTGATCCACACAGTCAAAGGCTTTGGCATTGTCAATAATGCAGAAGTATTCTGGAACTCTCTTGCTTTTTCGATGATCCAACGGATGTTGGCAATTTGATCTCTGGTTCCTCTGCCTTTTCTAAATCCATCTTGAACATCTGGAAGTTCTCGGTTCATGTACTGTTGAAGCCTGACTTGGAGAATTTTAAGCATTACTTTGCTAGCATGTGAGATAAGTGCAATTGTGTGGTAGTTTGAACATTCTTTGGCACTGCCTTTCTTAGGGATTAGAATGAAAACTGATCTTTTCCAGTCCTGTGGCCAGCGTTGAGTTTTCCAAATGTGCTGGAATATTGAGTAAAACACTTCTAACAGCATCATCTTTTAGCACTTGAAATAGCTCAGCTGGAATTCCATCACCTCCACTAGCTTTGTTCGTAGTGATGCTTCGTAAGGCCCACTTGACTTCACATTCCAGGATGTCTAGCTCTAGGTGAGTGATCACACCATCATGGTTATCTGGGTCATGAAGATAATTTTGTAAAGTTCTTCTGTGTATTCTTGCCACCTCTTCTTAATATCTTTTGCTTCTTTATGCTCCATACTGTTTCTGTCCTTTATTGTGCCCATCTTTGCATGAAATGTTCCCTTGGTATCTCTAATTTTCTTGAAGAGATCTCTAGTCTTTCCCATTCTATTGTTTTCCTCTATTTTTTTGCATTGATCACTGAGGATGGCTTTCTTATCTTTCCTTGCTATCCTTTGGAACTCTGCATTCAGATGGGTATATTTTGCCTTTTCTCCTTTGACTTTAGCTTCTCTTCTTTTCTCAGTGATTTGTAAGGCCTCCTCAGACAACGGTTTTGCCTTTTTGCATTTCTTTTTCTTGAGGATGGTCTTGATCACCACCTCCTGTACTATGTCAAGAACCTCCATCCATAGTTCTTTAGGCACTCTGTCTATCAGATCTAATCCCTTGAATCTATTTGTCAGTTCCACTGCATATTGCAAATGGCATTTAGCATCAGTATATTGCAAATGGTATTATGTCATCAGGTAAATCCTGTGTTTGCATCCCTGCCTTTATTAAGCCACATGGAAGAACTTTAAGATGGCATCTGTACCAGGACAGGCAGAGTCTAATACAAATATGCCTCTTGTAAACCTGTCATCCATTTATGCTATATCTTATAATAGGAAGGAAACCCAAAGAGCACCTCCAGAATTGTTCCCACATATATTTATTATTTCTTCTGAAAATAGCCCATAAATGTTAATAGCTTCTCTGTAGGGGGGTGTTATTACAATTAGAGTATTTGATTGGAAACAGGGTACAGAGAGTTAGGAACAACTTAATTTTTAAAAGGAAATAACTCCAATTTTGTTTGATTACTTAAGTCAAATAAAGCTTATAGTGATGCCTGATTAGTAAACATCAAATATCAGGGCACCAGAGTGGACCCCAACCTATGTGAGTTAGCTGAACAATGTTCTGTAAAATGAATTAAAACTTCAAGGGCATTATTGGGATTTAAAACTAAAGCACCACCACAGAGGAACAAAAAGGAAATGTGATCTTAATTCTTGAGGTAAAGTCTTAACCTTTTCTCTGTTTTCATTTGAAAATCAGTTCAAGCTGTCTTTCTTTACCTAACAGCATTCATTTTTATTGACTGTTTTCTGTTTTCTTTTTTAAACTTTTTAATTGGAGCATAATTGCTTTATAATTTTGTGTTAGTTTCTTCTGTACAACAACATGAATCAACTATAAGTATACATTTTTCTTTAAACAAAAATGTGATGCAAGAAAAATTTTCAGGGCAATTATATGCAGTTTTTCTGTCACTTGCTGTAAGTCCTGTGTACTTAATATTGCCAAGAGAGAATTTCCCCCCTAAATTTGCTCTTCTGTGTAAAGTGCTATCATTGACAAGTGACATAGGATGCAAGAACTATTCCAAAATTGACCCTCAAATGATCTGGGAAAACCCCAGTTCAAGGGCTGAATTTAAATGCTGAGTATAATAAAGGCTTTCACAAGTGCTGTCAAAGGAATTTCTGTTCTATTAAAACAACTGAAGGATGCATTGCTTTCTGGAAATATTTCTATCCTTCTCCGTCACCATTTAGCATACTGCTCTCAAAATAAATTCCCTCAGGACTAATTTTCCTTATAAAAATTACAGCTGGAGAAGTTATAGCAACATGTTATCATAAAACAAACCATGAAGCTCTCTACAAAGGAATAATAAGTCAGCGTTCTAGCAGTGAAAACTTGGCAGCAAAAAAAAGGTATCCCCTGAGGAATTGTGTGAGAAATTTTGATGGGATTAAGACATGCTGCATGACATATGGTATATATTTTTAACACATATAATAGGAGAAATAAATTGGGAGAAGCATCTAAGCATCAATCCCCTAACTCCCATATCTTGTCCCATCCGTTAGGGATTTATCTCTTTCAGATTGTCATGGTAATGTAAGCATGAAAGGATCTTTGCTACCTTCTGGAATTCAACTTTAGAAAGGGAGATAAAATGTCACTATTATTTATCTGCATCGTTTAAGATGCTGTTTTTGTACAGAACAGAGAGATGTAAATAGATAGATGCAGCAAACTCAATGTACAGGCTGTTGAACTGAAATCAGTTTTACTAATATTTCTTATCACTGTTCATATCTTTCCATGGACTCAAGTGATGCCATGCACTGGGTCAGACTTTGCTAAAAAAAAAAAAAATAAAGTCATTTCCAAATACACTGATGTTAACAATATAACTAGATAAATTGATAAAACTTTCAGAAACATACTACGCTTACTCTTCTAAAAAGACAGATATTTTTTAAAGGTATTTTGCTCTCTGTTTTTTTAACAGTATTTCTGTATGTTTAGATTTTGTTTCTTGTGTTACAAAAGTATAACTCTGTACCTTCTGGATTTACTACTCTTCTATTCCATTCAAGTGATAACTTCTACTAGTGAGAGGTAAGGAAACAGAGCAGTTCTCCCATATTTATCATTATGAAGAGAACACACTCCATATATAAGCGTAGAGCAGATTTATATTACACATGTGCACTTGAAGATATTCTACCTCTCCAAGGTCTCAAAAAGGGAACTGAAAAAGTAGCCATCTCACAGGGTTGGTTTAAGGATTAAAGGTGTTAAACCAGGCAAATACAATACTTAGCATAATATCCAGCATACTGTAAAAGTTGCCAATAAATGTTAACTATTATCACATCATCACCACCATCATCATCATCCAATCAAACAAAGCCTTATGGAACTGACCTCCATCTAACAGAGGTTACGGTTGGGTACCTAAAGTGTTGGAAATCAAGCTATCAGATTACTTATTATAGCGCTAGAACTTTAGCACTATCTTCATTGTACAGATGGAAAAACTGAGGCTTTAGAATGAAAAGGCTGGGTGGAATTTAGTGAAACCAGCAACTGACATGTCTTTCTCTCAAATGCTGAATCCTCCATAGGAGGCTGGGTATTGCCCTTCATATTCACTACTAGGAAGTTTAAAATGATACTTAGAGAAGCACTCACAACAAAATTGTTGTCCCTTTTTAGTTGATTTATTTGCATCATTTTTGCCCTTGATATTATTGTTGCTAGTATTTAATCATATGCAATTTTAATGTGAACAGCCAGAAATCATTTGTGAAAAGGGGGAAAATACATTAATTATTTAATCAAATAATATATTTTTGAAGGAAAGTTATGCTGGCCTGTAAATTAAAATGCAGAAACCATTTAAAGGAGAAGAGATTAGAGAGCATGAAGATAATTAAAAGATTATTCAAGAAATTTCAGCAGGTTGATATGAGAGTAGGTAGGCAGAGAGTCATGTGAGCCCCTTCAAAAGCGATGAATCAGTTTTTGGAACATTGTGGGAGCTTAATAAAAGTCTAGTGAAGAAAGGAGGGAAAGGAGGGGATGATTCACTTAGGTGATTAAATGGGTCAGGAAGAAGAGGGAGAAAAAATGCAAAATACTTTTATTTTCCACCCCCACACAACAAGGAATATAGAATTCTGCTTCAGACTGAGAAAACTGGAACTGAAGAAAACAGAGGAGCAAACATTATGAGTGTTCCTTAACACACACACACAAAAATCTTAGTTACTGAAAACTGAAAAGGTTCACTTCACGTCTTAAGAATTGTAGTGTTCTAACAATAAAAACATCTCCAATATGTTTTTAATATATATAATGACATAACCTCAAAGGGAATTAGGGTCTTCTTTTTTAAAACCTGACACCCAATTTAAGAAAAAAACAATAAAGATAGATTGAACTAGAAAATTATAATACTTTTATTATTATTCTTGGTATGAGGGTTAAAAAAAATGAAAAGCAGTCAAGTAAGATATATATCAACAGATACACTTTTATTTTTAAGAACAATTCCTAGTTGCAGGCTGTTCCCTCAGACATGATATTTTCGATTAAAATATCAATTGCATCTTTTGTGGTTTCACAGCAGCATAATCTCTTGACTCCTGTCACTGTTGAGCTGCCAACATCAATTTTATATTTATTTCAAGGTAACTTTGGAATACTTCACCTGTCTTATATATGATTTTCTGCCTTCCATTCAAGTGTTTTGACTTGTCCCCAGCCTCATCATACTAGTAGTCTGCATAAATGCATACACCTAGGATTGGAACATTTCCTTTTACCATTAATATAATCTCATAACTCTCCTGTAGCTGTAAAACATTTAAAACTTTGCTCTCTCTCTCTCTCTCACACACACACAAGCACTAAAATATCTGTACATGTATATTCCATTTTGTAATGTTTGTGATAATTGTTTCTTATGTCTCTTAGTAGAATATCATATCCACAAATATAAATCACAAATTTGAAATTGTCCCTTGAAAAGGTTAGATTTTGAAAGATGGTGGTATTTCTTTTATTTACTCCTGGCTTCAGAGAGGACTCCTGCCTCTTTTCCCAGGAAATATATCCAATATAGGCAGCTATTCTTTGTTCAGATTCATTTCAGTTTTGGTTTTCTTAGTTATTGAATTTCATTTCTACAGTGTCTTTGGTTTCATGGTAAACTCTGGAGAAATATTAACGGGTCTACCTCCCTGTTTCACCCTTTTATATTCAGCCTAACTGCAGTGATACATTTGACCCTTGAACAAAACACGGTTGACCTGTGTGGGTATATTGATATGCAGATTTTTTTAAAAAGTAAATACTACAACCCTATGTGATCCATGTTCGTTGAATCCCAGGATGTAGAAACCTTGGCTATGAAAGGCCAACTCTAAATTACATGCAATTTTTTACTGCATTCAGAAGACTAGTACTCCTAATACCCCACTTCCCATTGTTCAATGGTCAACTAAATTTTCATTATCCTTTTAAATTGCTTGCTATAATAAGCCCAGATGCCTTATTCCGAAACAAGTGTGATTTCCATCGTACCATAGAATCAATAGGCTCTCTACACCAATTTGCCTTCCATTTTTCATGTTACCTAAGTAATCGACCTCCTACCCCAAATTCATAGTTTCATTCTTCAACCCTGATTAAAGGTCCCTTTCCTGATCTCCTGACTGAACTCAACTACTGTAAGTGACATGAAATGATGCGCCCAAACACTGTGTGATAAACTCCAACTTTATCAAATACTTTAATTACTTAACACTATAGATTCTAATGCCTTTGAGTATTAGGACCCAATCATTCCTTTTGTTGCTCCCAGTTTTATCATGTGTAAAATGAAAATAATAACAATACCAAATGGGGTTGTGGTCCTGATTGAATGCAGAGTTTGCATAAAATGCTTGCACTGGTTTCTGCTGCCCAGTAACTACCATATGTATTAGCTGCTATTATTATGTTCTTACTATTATTTGGGGCTTCCTGAGCAAGTTTTCATAAACAATTTATCTTTCAGCATCTGCCTGTACCTTCTTTCGCTTTCATCTATCTCCTGTCTTTTGTCATTCATATCTTAACTCTTTCTACACAATATGTTTCTATTTATATTGCATTAGACTATAATCTGCTTGCTTAGATCACTATCCATATTAGAATAGAATATCCAAAACATTTTTGAGATCTCACTACCTCATTATTTAATATGATTGATTTTAATCGTAAGGGCAATATTTTCCTCATCCATTTTTTATCATGATTTTATCCATTTTTTATCATGATTTTTTATCTATTATTTAACATG
This sequence comes from Bos javanicus, assembly GCF_032452875.1. Classification (NCBI taxonomy): domain Eukaryota; kingdom Metazoa; phylum Chordata; class Mammalia; order Artiodactyla; family Bovidae; genus Bos; species Bos javanicus. The sequence continues at coordinate 117,471,173 of NC_083897.1, forward strand.
ATTGATTTTAATTGTAAGGGCAATATTTTCCTCTTATCCTTTATGTCTCTTCATATAATTCACATTTCTCTATATTCCTGTAATTGGGTTTATTCAATTTTATAAACAATAGGTATCTAATAACTGTCTTAGACATGTTAGGCTCACTTTCTTGTTGCTTCTCAGACAGGTAAGCTCTCATGCTCGATAGACAATTATGCACATTATTTTTTAATTACTTAAATTATGATTTTGGACTATAAAATATAGTTTATCTCAGTTGACTACAGGGTATTTTAACCTGAAATATTACAGGACATAAGAACGCGTTTACTAGATTAAAAGAAACAACACATTAATCCCAATGTAAGAGTTTGCAACATGACTTATAAAAGAGTGAATATAAAGAGATAATCTATATACTCAATGAAGTAAATTTCTTCTTGGTACATGAATAATTTATTGTGATTTCTATTTAAAAAACATACTACAGTTGCCAACTTGACTCTTAGGACTGAAATAAAAACATATCATATCAAAATCATGAAAACTTCAGTATGGTACTAGATAATTTTAAAATGACATGATATTTTATAATCTACAAGCTTTTTAAAGACTGGATGGAAATACATATCAGGTGAATCAGTGTGGAAATTTGTTTAATAAAATATGAAGAACCAAAATGATAAAAATTAAAGACAAAAGCATGTTTGGCTGACAGAGAAAACAAGCAACAGCAAAAATTTTTGAGTAATTTTGTTAAAATTTCCATAAGTAATTGGTATTCTTGATCACTTATTTACTTATTTAATCAGACCTATGAATTTTTTTATTTCACTTTATGTCCTGGCTACTAGGAAACTTAAAGTGAGATCTGGTGCTCAACTACAGAAAGCATATTAACATTCTTATACACTACTTATGCTTCAGTCTTTTTACCATGGCCATGGTTTTCTACTTTAATTACCATATTGATACATATCACATATTGTATACATATTACATTTATAAATTGGGCTTCCCTGGTGGCTCAGATGGTAAAGAATCCGCCTGCAATGCGGAAGACCCGGGTTTGATACATGGGTTGGGAAGATCCCCTGGAGGGGGGCATGGCAATCCACTCCAGCATTCTTGCCTGGAGAATCCCCATGGACAGAGGAGCCTGGCGGGCTACAGTCCATGGGGTCTCAAGAGTCGGAGAGTCGGACATGACTGAGTGAGTAAGAACGTACATAATATTTAAAAGAAGCCATTCTCAAATCATTCCAGAGTCATCAAGGACCTATTTGACCTGTTCCACAACCACCCTGACTCTAACATCTCATTTCCTACAATTTTCCCTCAACTCCTATCACTCTCTGCCTTAAACATAAAACATGCTTTCATCCCAGGTCTTTGCATTTGCTGTGTTCTGCCTGCAATTCTCTTTGCTCCATAAAGCTACATGACTCCTCTTCACTTCTTTAAACTTTCTTAAAAGTTACCCTATGACAGGTATCATCTTTCACATCATTGAAAGTGAAAGTAAAAGTTGCTCAGTCCTGTCTGAGTCTTCGACCACATGGAATGCAGCACGCCAGGCTTCCCTGTCCATCACCAACTCCCGGAGTTTACTCAAACTCATGTCCATTGAGTCAGTGATGCCATTCAACCATCTCATCCTCTGTCTTCCCTTCTCCTCCTGCCCTCAATCTTTCCCAACATCAGGGTCTTTTCCAATGAGTCAGTTCTCCTCATCAGGTGGCCAAATATTGGAGTTTCAGCTCCAACATCAGTCCTTCCAATGAACACCCAGGACTGATCTCCTTTAGGATGGACTGGTTGGATCTCCTTGCAGTCCAAAGGACTCTCAAGAGTCTTCTCCAACACCACCGTTCACAAGTATCAATTCTTCGGCACTCAGCTTTCTTTATAGTCCAACTCTCATATCCATACATGACTATTGGAAAAACCATAGCCTTGACTAGACAGAGCTTTGTTGGCAAAGTAATGTCTCTGCTTTTTAATATGCTGTCTAGGTTCGTCATAACTTTTCTTCCAAGGAGTAAGCGTCTTTTTATTTCATGGCTGCAGTCACCATCTGCAGTGATTTTGGAGCCCAAAAAATAAAGTCTGACACTGTTTCCACTGTTTCCTCATCTATTTCCCATGAAGTGATGGGACCGGATGCCATGATCTTAGTTTTCTGAATGTTGAGCTTTAAGCCACTTTTTCACTCTTCTCTTTGAGTTTCATCAAGAGACTCTTTAGTTCTTCACTTTCTGCCATAAGGGTGGTGTCATCTGCATATCTGAGGTTATTGATATTTCTCCCGGCAATCTTGATTCCAGCTTGTGCTTAATCTAGCCAAGCGTTTCTCATGATGTACTCTGCATATAAGTTAAATAAGCAGGGTGACAATATACAGCCTTGATGTACTCCTTTCCCGATTTGGAACCAGTCTGTCATTCCATGTCCAGTTCTAACTGTTGCTTCCTGACCTGCATACAGGTTTCTCAAGAGGCAGGTCAGGTGGTCTGGTATTCCCATCTCTTTCAGAATTTTCCAGTTTATTGTGAATCACACAGTCAAAGGCTTTGGCATAGTCAATAAAGCAGAAATAAATGGTTTTCTGGAACTCTCTTGCTTTTTCGATGATCCAGCAGATGTTGGCAATTTGATCTCTGGTTCCTCTGCCTTTTCTAAAACCAGCTTGAACATCTGGAATTTCATAGTTCACATATTGTTGAAGCCTTTCTTGGAGAATTTTGAGCATTAGTTTGCTAGTGTGCTGCTGCCGCTGCTGCTGCCAAGTCGCTTCAGTCGTGTCTGACTCTGTGCGACCCCGTAGACGGCAGCCCACCAGGCTCCTCCGTCCATGGGATCTTCCAGGCAAGAGTACTAGAATGGGCTAGTATGTGAGATCAGCACAATTGTGTGGTAGTTTGAGCATTCTTTGGCATTGCCTTTCTTTGGGATTGGAATGAAAACTGACCTTTTCCAGTCCTGTAGCCACTGCTGAGTTTTCTTAATTTGCTGGCATATTGAGTGCAGCACTTTCAGAGCATCATCTTTTAGGATTTGAAATAGCTCAACTGGAATTCCATTACCTCCACTAGCCTTGGTTGTAGTGATGCTTCCTAAGGCCCACTTGACTTCACATTCCAGGATGTCTGGCTCTTTTTGAGTGATCACACCATAGTGATTATCTGGGTCATGAAGATCTTTTTTGTACAGTTTTTCTGTGTATCCTTGCCACCTCTTCCTAATATCTTCAGCTTCTGTTAGGTCCATACCATTTTGTCCTTTATTGAGCCCATCTTTCCATGAAATGTTCCCTTGGTATCTCTAATTTTCTTGAAGAGATCTCTAGTCTCTCCCATTCTATTGTTTTCCTCTCTTTCTTTGCACTGATCACTGAGGAAGGCTTTCTTATCTCTCCTTGCTATTCTTTGGAACTCTGCTGTATAGTCCCTGGAAATCTCCAGGCCAGAATACTGGGGGATAGCCTTTCCCTTCTCCAGGGGATCTTCCCAAGCCAGGGATCAAACCCAGGTCTCCCACATTGCAGGCGATTCTTTACCAGCCGTGCCACAAGAGAAGCCCGAGAATACTGGAGTGGGTAGCCTATCCCTTCTCCAGCGGACCTTTCTGACCCAGGAATCGAACTGCAGTCTCCTCCATTGCAGGCGGATTCTTTACCAACTGAGCTATGAGGGAAGCCCTTGACTTCCTTAATACAACATAAAATCTGTATCCATGAAGACATATATGATATGGATATAGGTATGTTATATGCAATATAATATAAAATTTTTTTACCCATCTCCACATATATACTGTACTGTTGTCCTCTATACATTATTTTTCTTCGCACAATTATCACTACCTAAACTCATTGGAAAAGACTCTGATGCTGGGAGGGATTGGGGGCAGGAGGAGAAGGGGACGACAGAGGATGAGATGGCTGGATGGCATCACCGACTCGATGGACGTGAGTCTGGGTGAACTCCGGGAGTTGGTGATGGACAGGGAGGCCTGGTGTGCTGCGATTCATGGGGTCGCAAAGAGTTGGACATGACTGAGCGACTGAACTGAACTGAACTGAAACCATAAGCTCCATTTTTTTTAAGCTCCATTAGAGTTAGGATTTTCTTTTGTGTTTGTTGGTTTCCTTGCTCTATTGTTGTTGTTGTTTAGTCTTGAATTCGTGTCTCACTCTTTGCAACCCCATGGACTGTAGCCTGCCAGGCTCCTCTATCCATGGGATTTCCCAGGCAAGAATACTGGAGTGGGTAGCCATTTCCTTCTCCAGAGGATCTTCCTGGCTCAGGGATTGAACCCATGTCTCCTGTATTCACAGGCAAATTCCTTACTGCTGAGCCACCAGGGAAGCCCTGTATTCTATTAGCAGTGCCTTAAACGTAATAGGTACCCACAAAATATTTGTGGAATGTAAGAATGACTAAATGGATGAATACAAAATACAGAATCCAGACACATGAATTATATACATTGATTTATTAGTGTAGAAGAAAACAATGTAAACTCAAAAATAGCAAATGTTCAAATGCTTTGTCTTTGAAGATACAAATTAACATCAACCTAGCTGCAAAACAGAGGTTATAAAATCCAATTTAATTTTGTATCCTTGCTATTTCAGCCTAATTTAACTTCCTTCTCAATTTTCCTTTCTTGAACTTTGAGTCATTCCAGAAAAGAAATGATCCAAAATAAATGTTTCCTGGTATAGAATTTACATGGTTGTTAAGAAAAGTAATGCATTTCTCACAAGTGAGAAGGGATTTAAGTGGCTCAGACCAAGGCAAAAGCCAGGTAAAATGAAGGATTTTCATTAAAAGGCTTCTTCTGTCTGATGGGGGATTTTAGAGTCCTGAGATTTCATAATAACATTATCTGTTATAGGAGATTAGGCAAACGAGAGCCAATTAAACTCCTGGACCACAGCCAAGGTACCACTGCTGAACCAAACAGGAGTTTACTTAAAAGTATCAAAGGAAGCCCCTGGTCTTAGCTGAACACCTTTCTTTTTCCTTGTGGAAAGCTTCTTCTTTTTAATGATACAATGCAGAGAAATAAATCACACTATTTTAGATATGATGCAGCAGAAGAAATGAGAGAACAATATTACAGAAGAGACTGAAATGATGATGAATTTGCCTCTGGTGTTATTTGAGGAGAAATCCTTCTCTAGTTTGGATTCCAAATGCTGAAAGGTAATGAGAGGCCTCAAAAGAGCAGCATTTCCACCATTTGCTAAACTGGCTCTCTGGAATTGTATCCATAAGCCACAGTTTAATAGTTTACTGGCTTGATGCTTTCTTGTTATTTCCAAAACGTGAGAAACATTGAGTGATGCCCATCCTTCTCTCAAATGAATTCATTAAACTGAACATTACCAGGATGCTTACCAAATCTCTTTCATTATTTAGGTATATTTTTGTTGTTGTATCTATTTTTCAATTGTGGTTTTCTTTTTAACCCTCTTTAGGACTTCCATCCCTAAGTAGCATGGTAAATGCAAGTGTCAAGCGTGGTAACGAAACAAAGTTGAATGAAAGGAAAAAAAATGTCATATTCTCCTCAGTAAGTTAGAGAGATACATTGAGAAGAAAATGGATTAGCAATTCTATGTACAACTAAAGTGTACATATCTAAGTTATGTCACTTGTACGTGATTTGCTAAATTTTTACCTTAAAATAATCCCTTCAAAACCTCAAGGAAAGAGATGGTATATAAAATGATGTGAAAAATTTCTGATACATTTTATGCTACCAATTAAAATAACATTTTGATGTAAATTGGGTAATAAATGGGGATTCCTTTGTCTTTATTTCTTATATCTCTTCTTTATTTCACTGTTTTTGCATTTGGAATCCTAAGTTATACATACATTTCCATACTTTTCAAAAATATCACTCAGTATTAATGAGGAAAATTAGGCCATTGGGGCATTCTAATTATAAGAAAAAATGTTCTCCCCCATTCATATAAGACTTTGACTTGTTCTCCACTCTTTTCATACTCTGAAACCCATTTTTACTGTTATAATCTATAACTGCTATAAGATATGCATATTTTGATCACTGTTCTGAATACAGAATGTGAGTCTGATTCATATATTGCTTAATAACTGGAAAATGGTTAAATAACTGAGACTCCAATGCAGAAAAATTTTAAAGGTAACAGAGTACTGTCAGTGCTAATGGGATATCATTGAGATACTATAATGAATTATTGCAGTCCTGGGTCACAACATCCTCTCCATTATCATTTAAGACATATTAACCAGGCAGAAACTATCAGATGATCTCAGTATGATGTCAAAATATCTGTGAAAGTTTTTCTTCCTCCTGATTCATGTTCACTATTACCAGATTCCTAACACAGTGAAAGTAGCTCAAGTTCATTGTACACATTTGCTCCCAGACACAATATATCTTAGAACTCATATCTTCCCCTAATTGCTTTGATTTCTAATTATTTTTAGTAGAGAGAGATACAATAAGATATATAATATAAAAGGTATGAAAAAGTGTCTGAATCAAAAACTTAGTCTTCTTCCCAGTCCGATCTCCCCAACCAACCAGTCTCATCTTCTGGAGGTAACCTCCTCAACCAATTTGAATGATAAACAGGCCAGAGATAGCCTATGCTCATCAGAGTGTGTACGTGTGTGTGTGTGTGTGTGTATGTGTGCATGCATCTGAGCATATTTTTCCCAAACCAGTAGCATATTTATATCCATTTTTGCACCCTCTATTTTTCTCATTTAATAATACATTTTCAAGATCTTTCCATGTAAGTGTATACAGGAATGTCTTTCTCCTTTATACCTAAATGGTGTCCATTGTGTGGAGGAACTACAATTTTCTTGACCAGTCATCTGTTGATTTACATTTAAGTAATTCCAAATCTTATGCAATGCAAAAGATAATGAATGTAGTCTCTCTCTTATACATAAACAGAAATGTAGCCATGGATGAGTGTAACTTCAGGATAAATTCGAAAATTGATGAGTCAAAAAGTACGTGCCATCTGTGTCTTAGTGTGTGTGTGTGTGTGTGTGTGTGTGTGTACTTTACTCAGTATGTCTGACTCTTTGTGATCCCATGGACTGTAGCCCACTGGGCTCCTCTGTCCATGAGATTTCCTAGGCAAGAATACTGGAGTGGGTTGCCATGCCCTCCTCCAGGGGATCTTCCCAACCCAGGGATCAAACCCACGTCTCCTGCATTGCAGACAGATTCTTAACCATCTGAGCCATCAGGGAAGCCCTTGGGTCTTAATAGATACTGATAAATTGCTCTGAACATAGGCTGCATTGATTAAACTCCTATCAGCAATGTATGAACATCCAACTGTCTACACATTTGCCATTTTTTAACTGTGTTAACCTGATGGATGACATTGTTTCTTTAGATTTATTTAGTTTGAAGGAGGTTGAATATTTTCACATATTTCAAAATTAGCTGACATCCTTTCTTAGGAACTGTTTAGTCATATAATACGTCCATTTTTGTCTTGAGTTGTTGGTGTTATTGATTTGTAAGAGCCTTTTTAATGCCTGTTAGATCATCAGTGGTATGAATTGCATGCAACTTTCTATTTTTTTGTGCATGCTTTTTTCTTTTATTAATTTACAGCAAATTTGAAGCATCCAGAACTATGTCAACTCTTCAGAACACACCCTTATTCCTCTACCTCTCCACAAAGTTATCTGCAATATAAAAGTACCTTCCCAAAGTAGAGAGTGTTGGGAACCCTGGGCGGGTTCCACTAACTGCTCAAAATGCCACACCAAAACACACTTGGTCTTACATGTCCTGTTTTTTAATCTCTTCATGTTATTCCTGCCACCAAATAACCCCTCCTTTTCATGATGTCTAAATTAGATCCCAAAGAGGACATCTTAAATTGCACATCTTTACTATACAAAGGACATTTACTTTCTGTTCTCCAAAAGCTTCTGGTTTTTTAATGTGCTTTCCTTTCACTACTATTGGCCCGGTTTTGTATTTATCTCTTGTTCCTTTATTTCTCTCTTTGTATTATTAGAGTGTGGTACTGTGGTGTCTTTAATACCCGTGTGACAGGTCCCTAGGGCCAGGTGAGTTGTAGTTTAATTTGTGTAATAGTCCTTGAAATAATGGGATCCTACTGATTTTTTTTCTTTTTTCACCATCTATTCAGACTAAAATAAGTAAACTAATGAATATATGTGCTTTGTTTTATAAGTTCTTTTCCCCAATATCTAATATACTTTGTGATAGAGAATTTTGATGAATTTTAAATAGTCATATATGATTTTAGGAAAATGTGGGTTATAGTGAATATCTAGGCAGAGCTGATAACCTTACAAAGCTAATTTGTATGCCCCAGATAAAACAAAATATATGAGCCTAATTGAGTTATGATTGCATCATTGGTTGTTGATTGGTTCTTTCATGTTTGATGCAAAATTGTTTTGTGTGTGTATGGCATTTTTATTTTTATCTTTTTAAACTTTTTACTTTGTATTGGGATATAGCCAATTAACCATGCTCTGATAATTTCAAGTGAACAGGAAAGGGGCTCAGCCATACATATACATGTATCCACTTGTCCCCAAACTCCCCTCCCATCCAGGCTGCCACATAACATTGAGAAGAGTTCCCTGTGCTGTCTAGTAGGTGCTTGTTTGGTATCTGTTTTAAATGTACCAGTGTGTAAAAAAAAAAAAAAAAAAAAAAACACAACATCTTTGAGATAGTGGTTCATTTCTGTGCTTCACCTTATGTTAAAAATAAACAGCATGCAGCATGTCCAATTAATTTAACCATGACCAAGATAGTGAGTGTGTATGTACACACATACGGATACACACTACTCTCTTCCCTGCCTAAGGCCAGATTTTCAGAACTCTCACACTTGGAGAATAGCTCTAGACTGCAGGACAACTTGGGTGAGAGAAGGAGGAACTGCAAACCTTTCCTCTTTAGGAAGAATGAAGCATTCTCTGTGGACCTAAGCAATAAACCAAAAACATAGAAAACTATAAAAATAGTGCCCACCATGCTGTGATTATTTGACTTTCCACTTGAAAGGATATATATTCTCTGATGGTTTGGTAATCTAGACACAAGCCAGCTTTTTACAGAAAATTTGGAGTAGCAACAGAAGGCAGAATAAACAAAAAGTGGATGGGGGAACTGAGGCAAAAGGAAACAAATCCATGGCAATGATTCAGAGAAGCTGCACTGGCTGTTATGAGAACTCTCTCATCAAAGGCCAGGCTGCATGATGGTGATGAGAGGTAGGTCAGTGTCAAGAGCAGTGTGGGGAAGGAGTGACCTGTACCTCATCACTGTGGCACCTGGAGGCCTAAGACATCTCTACTGTACCTGGCAGAGATTTCGTGTGCTAAGTGTGGGGTCTAAGGTGGAGGCTGATTGCCTGTTTGCATCTGGCTCAATTGTCCTTCAGGCACTGATTGCTCAACGCATCTTGTAGAGTCACATTTGTAAAAAAGGGAAGAAGAGCTTTAAGCCATTCTTATCCTGTACTTGTACCTCCACTCAAGCACTAGCAGATCACCATATCCAAGATGCACAAATAAGATATGGAATCACCAAGAGAGTAAAGGAAATTTATGTTTGAGATACTTTGTATATTAAGACAGGAAGTGCATGTTTGAAGAATTCTATGGGGGTTAGAATATACATGAAGGTGTTCTTTTATAGTATCTGAAGATTGCCAAGTTTGGTTCATCTATTGAAGACCGAAGTTCCAGTGGTTAGAGGAACCTCAATAATCATAATACACAGGTACCTCATTCACCAACTTTATTGCTGCATACATGTAGTGAATGAAAGAACATATTCCTCAATATATATGATGCAAATGCAATTGCATTTCAAATGCGAAAATCATCATCATTTAACAGTTTTGCAAATGATTTAGGGATGGAAGATGAGAAGCTGACTTTTTAAAAGGCATAAAATAAAATCTTTAACTCACTTCTCAGGTGAGCTGAATGCTCTGGATAGAGTAATTCTGCCGTCAAATGCTATTGACATCTAAAGAAAATCTTTTCAATTAATTTAAGAATGCTCATCACCAAGGTCTTTTTCTACATAGTTGCTTTGTTCAAGTGTTTTGAGACTCAGGTTTTGAGGATCCAGGGGTCTATATAAAATGGCTTTCTAATTTAGTTCACTTTCTGTGTCAAAGATTCACCAGACATATCCCTGCAATGTCATATTTCATTGCAAAGCCACTCTTGTACTGGTTTCTATGGCAGCCAATTGCAAAAGTTTTAATGCAGCTCTCAACTTCCTATTCCAGTGTTGGCTGCAAGCATCAGTGTCAGGGAGACTGTATATTTGTCTTAACAATTCTCCATCTGAATACAATACAGATACAGTTACACTCCTAAGCAGTAAGTCACTGTAATACTGAAAAACAGATATTAATAGATAACAGGGATACACACAAAATTACACAGTGCTCTGTGAGGAAGAGCGAGGCAAGAAGGAGAAAGAGATAAAAGGTAGAGACGCAATCCTCTTTCCAAGAGTGTCACTCAATAGGCATAAAAAGCTGAAACCACATCATTATTTGGAGAAAGGAGAGAGAGACAGTTCACTTCCTATGTGAGTGCCCGAATCAGAGGAGGCTCCAGATCTTACAAAGAGTATGTCTTCAGAGGTAGAGAAGAGAAACGACATTGAAGTGATGAGGAAAAAAATGAGAAGAGCAACAGGAAAGGGAAAAGGTCATGATTCTTTTTTTTTTTTTAAGTTAAAATCACACATGTTGAAAGTTAGTTGCATATCTGTTTCTATTCATTCCATCACTGGACTCCTAAATATACTTTTAACAGTCTGATCTTATATTGAATTGGTATAGCACAGAGAGCTTGGCACTCTGTGATGACCTAGATGGGATGATTGGTGACTGATGTTGAGTAGTATCAATATTTAGCCCCCCCTTAATAGTATACATTATCATATGCAATTTAAGTATGAAAGGTTGAACAGAGCTCTTGTGGGAAAGAATAGCTCCAGTTTCAATCCTGACTCTGTAACTAACTGGCTTCATCATCCAGAATGAACCATGAAGACTGTCTACACATCCTATCAATTAAATGTGGGCATCAGAGAGATTGTTTGTGGTCCCCCCTATCTCAACTGCTGTAACAATCTCTGATTTTTGTTGCATCATGGAGGATCATTTATCTTTCCCTAGGAGAGCAGCTTCTGGAGAAGGCAATGGCACCCCACTCCAGTACTCTTGCCTAGAAAATCCCATGGACAGAGGAGCCTGGTGGGCTGCAGTCCATGGGGTCGCTGAGAGTCGGACACGACTAAGCGACTTCACTTTCACTTTTCACTTTCATACATTGGAGAAGGAAATGGCAACCCACTCCAGTGTTCTTGCCTGGAGAATCCCAGGGATGGGGGAGCCTGGTGGACTGCTGTCTATGGGGTCGCACAGAGTCAGACACAACTGAAGCGACTTAGCAGCAGCAGCAGGAGAGCAGCTTCAATTCTATAAAAGAAGTCGGTTGGGGAAAAAAAAAAAATCCTATACAGAGGATTTAACTTTGCTATCAATTTTCTAGCATCAAGTCTATTCCATACACAATAAGGCAAACCTATAGTAAAACGTCTTTATGCTATTTCTTTTAAGACCCCTTCACATTTACCAGTGCCACTGGAATTGAACTTAGAAAACAGTAAAGTATCAAGAAGATGTGCCAAAGAGCTCTTTTAAGCTTTTAGCATTTCAGTGAGCTCTGTTTTCTATACTCGCAGTTGCAATATCTTTGTGATGTCACATCTAATGCTGTATTACTTTTTTTCAGTCCAACTCTCTTTCTTCCATGAGCCACCACAGATGCTCTGAAGCATATGGTGGCCGTGTAAAAACTGGGATTATAACACAACATCACAGAAGCTTTGAATGATAGAGGGCTTCAGCGATAATTCCAGCTCAACTCATTTTAAAAATGAAGGAAATGAGGCCAAAAGATTATCTTTTAACATGTTCAAAAGGATACAGATAATTAGAGATGGAGCCAGAACTGAAACTAAGTCTCCTATATCCTAATCCACTATTTTTACCATGATATCATGGTATCTTTATGTTAAGAACTACTTAGCTCAGCCCCAAAGGGAGTTCCTTAAATCAATTCCTTACCTCAGTTGATGTCATCACATAGTATGGCTCCTTCAAGAATATAGCAGTGTACCTTATGACCCTACCAGTTACTATTTTCATAGGAACCCTCCAAATTATCACAGGTCCTAATCTCCAAACACAAAACACTGTTGCAGTGCATACAAAGTTTCATGGGTACCTGTTCTATGCAACAATGCCAGATGATTTCTGGATGAGAGCAACTGAGAGTCTGCTCCTAATCCCTCAATTTAGGACTTTAGAATTGGGTTTGAAAATGGTTCCACTTGACAGAACAAGAAAAAGAAATGGTGTCTTCATTTGTGGAACACAGTATCACAGAGATATCAGTAATGTTTAGTGGCTTGTAAGGAAAAGTTTGGAAATGTTAGCAATTCTGTGACTTCAGTCTTTGGATTCAAAGTACATACTGTATCACTGGGCTTATTTCCTTTCATCCTATAAGTAAAAATTCTACTGCTAAATAACAAACTAAAAAATATTTACTCTTTTCCACTGGTGTTTGTTTTAATAGGCAAATTTTGGGGACAATATATTTACATACCATATACTACTATGTGGTAGGCAGAATAATGCCCGCCTCCAGGTGGTCCATATCTTAACCCCAGGAAGCTGTGAATTGGTTGGATAACTTGGCAAAAGGGCATTATAGTTTCAGATAGAATTAATATCACTCATCAGCTGACCAGAATAGGAAGAATACACCACATTTTCCAGATGGTTTAATGTAACTGTAACTTCCTTAAAGTGAAGGAGGAAGACGAAAGAATAAAGGCAGAGAGGGAGATATGCCCACTGAACATGAAACACCGCTAGCTTTGAAGATGGCGAAAGAGGCACATACAGCGTCTAGAAGCAGGAAAAGGCAAGGAAATGAATTCTTCCCTAGAGTTCTGCCAATAACTTCATCAGTAAGACCTGTGTCAAATTTCTAACTCCAGAAGTGTAAGATAATAAAACTATGTGGTTTTAAGCAGGCATCCTCAACCACTGGAATCAAATGCCTGATGATCTGAGGTGGAGCTGATGTGATAATAATAGAAGTAAGATGCACAATAAATGTAATGTTTTTGAACCATTCCCAAACCATTCTCCCCTTCCCAGGTTCAAGAAAAACTATCTTGAAGAAAAACTATCTTCCATGAACCTGGTCTCAGGTGCCAAAAAGGTTGGGTAAGCCACTAAACTTTTGAAAAGTGTTTTCAGCAGCAAAGGAAATCAAATGCACACTACTCATTTTTTTTAATATCATTTAAAACTGGAAGTTGAATGTGGTGTGATATCCAAGGCCTTTATGTACAAATTTTGATTTTTCAAAACTAATGTAATTTAGTAACAACAATTCTCTATCACATAAGAAAGCTGGACTAATGAGGAGGAAAATAACTACTCTATCCTTTTTCAACACAGATTAGAGTATAAAAGATAAATTCTAAATAGGTTGCAATAAATGAGTTACACTATAGTATTTTAATAAATACCATAAAATATTTTCCTATCAATACTTTCATTTTTCTAGATTACTAGGCATATATAGTACATAAATCTTAATCTTAAAGGCTGTCATGTTTTCGAATGAATGCTTTGTAACATATAGAGAAATATGAAAATCAGTTTAAATTCAGGTTTTTAAAAATATTCTTTAAATCATAATACACAGTACTAATTCAGTGGATATTAAGAGGTCATTGATAAGGAAAAGAGGGGATTATACACACATTTTGTTTTGGAAATTAAGTTCAAGGCCATGCCCTAATAAAACTCTACTCTTGAAGACAATCACATCAGCCTCTGACCTCAACAGCATTTGGTCTCCAGATTCCACATGCCCATGTACACCCTCTAAGGTTGATGATTCTACATGACGGCAGGTTCACAGTGAACCAATGTGAGCCACTGAAGGTATCTATACAATGACGTTTCTACCCTCCCAAGCCCAAGGGATGACCAAACTGGGTCTTGAGGATCTCTAATGGCTAGAAATAGAGACAACTAGGAGATAAAGAACCATGTGAGAGGCTGCTGTCAATGTAGGACAAGAAGATCACTCACAAATTCACAAGTGATTGAGTAAAGAGTAAAGCAAGGATGGCCTTAAGAAATGGTATACGAAGAAAAATTACACAGTTGTGACTGGGCTAGCGGTGGCCAATGATGACAAAAACATGTCAAAATGCCTCCAGGTAACCGGCCTCTAGGATCAAAATGATAGTTTTTCATAGGTGGTGAGGGAAGAACAGATAGAAACTCTGAAGGATATGATTATAGATGTTGAAAATATTGTGTGATCTAAAACTTTCAACCAACATCATCTGCTTTAATTTCTTGAACACATGCTGCAGGATGTAACAATTCCAGGTGATATTTAGCTAGCCAGATGATCTACCTTCTCCCGCATATAAGGAAACATTAGCAGAAAGGAAAGAAAGGCTATTTATAAACTCTGCAATCACCATTCAGCATGAGAATAACAGAAGCAGGTGTGTAGGTCTTTCTCTAATGCTCATGAGCAATAGGGATCTACTGTATTGAGAAAACACAGCTTGCTGCCAAATCTGTTGCGCTGTGCTTTCACATTCTTTTCCATTCTCAACAGTAAGGAAGGCTCCACATCATAGCTACTGAATTCATTCAGCTGTTCTCATATTGTTTCCACCACAGTCTCCCCATAAATTTCTATTGTGCCAACATGCAGAGAACTGATTACATTCTTTTTCAGTCTGTCTTTGAAACTTGCAATCAAATTATACTATGCAATTAAAAAGTGCCTGAATATTTTCTTCCTTGGTAATACCTCTCCACACAGCCCTCCTAACTCCATACCCTTGTCATCCCCTGCCCCACTCCCTTCAGAGTTTCTCTATTACTGGTTTAGAATCCACTTCATGTATCTACTCTAGGGAAGCAGTGTTACCCACTTCCAGTCTAACACATTTGTTTCACGATAACTAAAAACCACAAATCATGAAACTAGAGATGATGTTGGTAAAGATGTGGTTATTATGTGGTAGTAGTATTTGAGTCCCTTTGATGCAAACACAAATGAGTGCCTGTCACTGCTTCTAGAAGTTCCATATTGAAAATATTTGCCACTCAAACTCACATATCAAACATTACATTAATAAAATTAGTTATCATTTTGTATTTTTTCAGGATGTGCTATGTGCAAAACACAGAGCAAGGCACACAGTTTTATAACTGCATAAAAACTGGACTCCCACTTTGACATAGTGGTCAAATTCCCATAGAATTCCCAGATCAAGGCTCCTGGCATTTCATAGCTAAGAACACTATAATAACTATGCTTGCTGCTATTTAATGATTGGATGTTGTATCTAATTAGTTAATGCTCTTTTCCCATTAGCAGATCCTAGGGTGTCAATAAAACTAACAAGTGCAAAAGGAATGAGTGCTTTTTATGCAAGACTGACAGGACTCTATCTGGTAGGGCTATTGGTAGTTTATTAAATAAGCAGCAATTCTAAATTAGGTTATGCTGGTTTTGACAGTTTCTGCAAACTGACATTTTCATTTGCTCAGTTTCTTGGAACAACCCATCATGCAGATATATTACTTGTTGAAACCTCATAAAAACTCTGTTTTTCTTTGGGCTGTGAGCATGAATTTCTAATGAACTTGGCTCTGGGTGAAAGGCGAGTTCTCACCCATTACTGCAAAGGATGGTTTTATTTTACTGAATACCAATTTAACAGTATCAATGCAATACAGATGTCCTTATTTCTAATGTTGGCTATATGAGGTCACCCTTGTGACCTCAAAATGGGAAAAAATATTAACAAACAGAAGGAATACAAGGATAAAAATCCTAAGTGGCCTTGACATTTGCTGCTTATACTTATAATTTATCTTTTAGGTGCAAGTCAGTGATGGCAAGCACAAATTACAGCTATTCTAAGCTAACCAGAAGAGTGCTCATCATTTTGTTAAGGATCTCAGAGCATGGTTAATCTCCCCAACCCAACATACAGCATTGACTATGGTATCTCTGCTCAGTGAAGTAGAGAAAAGTTATTTCCTTTTAAGTCTGCAAACTGAAGTTGTATTAAATATCTTGAAAGAGCGACTCCATCCACAAATGGGAGTGTTATTTGAATCAAACTTCCTGATTATGCTTCCATGGTGACATGTTAAGTATATCTCCATAGAGATATACTTATGTTTATTAGACAGCGACCCAAACAACTGAAAAATCAGAAAGTTTTCAGTCAACCGTTTTTTCTGCAGAACGATAGAGACATGGTCTGACTAATATTTCCATTGATGTGTCTGGTTGTTTGGTGCCACTTAAACACATCCACAGACCACAGAAAATCTTGTTGCTCAATATTATGTTCAATGAGGCATCTGGGATGATTCAACAATTAACTTTCAAAGAGAAATCTGGTGGAAAAGTGTCTAGCTAACACATAGATTCAGTCATACCTCCAGGAGGGAAGAGAGTACCAGTTTCAATATCAACATCAGTTCATTAAACCATAGACTGCCTAGCGCACGTACTTCCTTATGCTACAGCCATCAGGATATTTTAACCAAGTGAGTAATGTAAGAATCATTGTATTTACCTTTTTATGAATTGCATCTATGATCTATTCAATGGCAAGAAATGGGACTCACTGGACAGGATTTCCAAACTTGCTTTCTTGTCTGTTCCCCTGTATCAGATTTTTTCCTGATATCATCTATTAATTCTTACCAGTAAGATGCTTATACACACACTTAGAAATATGGCATATCAGTGCTTACTATGTAAGTAACAACCCTGGAAGACATTTATATATTTATTTTCACTTCTTTTTTCAAGAATGAATTAAAGGTAAATTACCTAAATACAACAGGAAAACATACATGAGAAATTGGTAAGGGAAATAGAAAGATACAGAGCCAGGTTTCCACTAAAGCGAGTATGGATTTTTTCAGTTAGCAGCCAGCTGGAAGAAGAAAGCCTGGTCAGATGAAAACAAAAACACGTGGACTCAGAGCAACACAACTACTTCTAATAAAATGAGAGAATGTTTTCTGTGGTTCTTCAACATTTTATGAAAAAGCACCCATCGTATCATCCTTATAGTAGATGTCTCATTGGCCAGTTTGAGCTGTAGTTCAATGTGACTGCTTTGTGTAGAGAGAGAGTGAAGACTAATTCTTGTGCTATATGTTACAACTTGTCCCATTCCACAGACAGACAAACTAAGGCTATGAAAAATCTTGTTCAAGGTCCGATGACCAGTTCAGAGCCTGAAAATGAACCAGTATTCATGCATTCTACTCTACATCATGCCACAAATGCAGGAGATATAGAGGTGCTTGCTTCATATGGCCAGTTGACAGGAGAAAAATATAGACAGTAGAGGGGCTTCCATGCTACAACCACAACCAGCACTTACTGATCTATTGCATAGGCCAGGAACTGTCGTAGTTAGTCTTTAAAACCATCATCAGTGCAAATCGTTATCATATATCATGTTTTATAAATGAGATAACGGAGGTTTAGTGTGGTCATACAAATTCTAAGAAGTCACAAAGCTAGATAGTATCAGAGTTGGGGCATATTAGAGTAAGGGTTAGAGTTTGAATTTTGCCTCTAGAATCCATATACTTGAGCACTTTATACATAGCCTTCTTGTATCAGAAGGATGTCTCTCTGCATGTAATGGAGGACCAGCAATGGTTTGGGTGTGTGTCAAGGTGGATGGATGATATGCATTCATTCACTCATCAGTCAATAACCTGCATACAATGTTTTAGCATTCTTCTAAGATAAATAAGTATTTTTCTAAGATTCACACAATATTCTAGTTTTCTTCTAGAGATACAATTTTTAACAAAACTACCTCATTGAGATTACATTTTAGTCTGTTTTAGAAGATGACTCTGTATATAGGATTGATGGATATAGATAAGAGAGCTTAGTTTGAAGGTCATCCCAATGATCCAAAACACAAGGTAATCTATTAGTTCCCTATCACTGCATAGCAAAGAACCAAGCATTACATGGCTTACAACAACATACAATTTATGATCACACAGTTCTGTGGTTCAGAAGTCCAGGCATAGTTGAACTGGGACCCCTGCTCTGGGTCTGTCAACATGATGGCTAGGATGCATTCTTATCTGGAGCTTGGGTCCTCTTCCAAGCTTGTGTGGTTGTTGGCAACAATAAAAACTGTAGTAATATTTGGAAGATTTTAATGACAGAGGAGGAGACAAGCGGGTTAAAGGAACACATTTGGTTCATGGTGGTTGTAGGTCTCTGTTCCCTTGTTGGGAGTTCTCCCAGCTCCTAGAGGTCACTTGAAGCTCATTCCTAGTGGCCCTCTCACAACCTGGCTATTGATTTCATCGAGGAGAACTTTGTTTCCAGCAGAGAACTTTTCTCTCAGCAAAGGGCCCTGTACCTATTTGAAGGCTCTTCTACTGATTAAGTCAGGCCCACTCAAAATCATCTCTATTTTGATTAGCTCAAAATTAATGGATTTGCCACCTCAAATATGTATGTAAGTTCCCCTTCACTTTTGCCTGTTCAGTGTCACTGAGTCACGCGAACAGTGTATCCATCATAGTCACAGCCTCTCTGATGCTACAGAGGAGAAGATTATACAGTGAACCTGTCCACCAGGGGGGAGTGGGAACCTTGCAGGGGGATCACAGCCCCCACTTTGCAGTGTATCCCAAATGAATGACGCCAGGTAGATTTTATTAACAGAATATAACAGGAGAAAAGTGAGAAGAGGATTAGAAAGAAAGAGGATTAAAGAGGATTGGAATCTTTTCTTCTTGTCGACTTTAGAAACTTTTCATTGAAATGTACAACTGAAGAGCTGTCATCCAAAATTTACTAATTTGATGTGGAGACGTCAAGGTGCTGTAAGAATATCAGGACGGGATGTCCAGGAGGCATTGGAAGCCTGCATCCTGAAGGGGGAAGGGGGAAGGGAAACCTAGAAGTTACCTGAATAGCAGAGTCAGCTATAAATGAGATTCCAGGAGTCTGACTACAGGAGAGGGAGATATGACTCAGCATAAGAACTTGATACAATGTAAGCTGTGATAGACTATTTTCAATTTAATTTAAAATGGTAAACTTTTAAAATGCTTCTTGTGAAAATACACTGAAATTAATATAAAGCCTTCCAAAAATGAAGGTCTTGGGCATCTTGTTCTCCTATAAATTTGTTTTTCTTTATGGGTAAAAGACAAACACTGTCACTCAAATGTTTTAACTTATCATGACTGCATTATAAAAGTAACATGCACAAAACCAGGAGGATATTTGTTTGAGGAACGAATACCTAACGGCTATAAACAATTTGGTAAGTAGTATGATGTATTGCAGAAGGCAATTGCACCCCACTCCAGTACTCTTGCCTGGAAAATCCCATGGATGGAGCAGCCTGGTAGGCTGCAGTCCATGGGGTCGCTAAGAGTCGGACACGACTGAGCGGCTTCCCTTTCACTTTTCACTCTCATGCATTGGAGAAGGAAATGGCAACCCACTCCAGTGTTCTTGCCTGGAGAATCCCAGGGACAGGAGAGCCTGGTGGGCTTCCGTCTATGGGGTCGCACAGAGTCGGACACGACAGAAGCGACTTAGCAGCAGCAGCAGCAGCAGCAGCATGATGTGTATTTTTTGGCAATGCCCAAATCAGCTCGATGCATGTGTTATGGACTCTTAAAAACTTCAGAGTAATCTTAGACTGTGAATCCTTCACACTATGTCTGTATCCTCTAATTGCATAAACTATTTTTAAGTCCTAAAATTCCTCTTACATTCAATTCCAAGGAACATTTAGTGGGGATTATAAAACCACACTTTAGTTACTTGACTATTTTTATGTCCTTACAATTAGAATGCTTTATTTCATTAAAAAATCACATCTTACTCTTCTCTGTATCCATGTTTCATACAAGGAGTTAAACTACATAAAATATAGAATGTTATTTATAAAATAATGAGAAATTATTATTTCTCAAGCAAAATATCATTAAAATGTAATGGATTTTTATATTTATATTTTTATATAATAGAAATATATAAACATATATATTTAATGCATATATCTATACTTAATTGTATGTATATTTAAATCTATATTCTGAGAAAGCCCATAAGGCAAAGAGCTTCGGACAAGATGCCACATGTCCGTATGCTTATCCACTAGATGGCTCCCTTACAATTCTAACTTGTAATCTTGTTGTTCTAAGGAAAACTCAAAATTCATTCAAAATGTACTATGCCCAATCTTAGCAGCTTCTTCCAGTGCCATCCATACCCGCCACTGTACCAAACAGTGAGAAACTCAAGTCATCTTACAGTAAACCAAAGGAGGCATGTCTTGTGCACCTTTATTATTCAGCAAAGAGTTAGAAAATGATGATAGCGTATAAGACAGTTTTTCTAAACAGAAGATCAATAGATTCATGTGGGAAAGACACTCACAGTGCTTACTGACAATGTGGAGTTTGGGTATTCACATCGTATCTACTGGATCAGAATCACCAGGGTTGAGGGAGAACCAGCATTCTGTACTGTCATCCAATTTATGTACAAAGATCAAGAATGACAGTATAAAAATATACTTTTTAAGACACATTTCGTTTTGCCTATTCCTGTGGAGACTATATGTACTGATTCAACATGTTTGTCTAATTCAATTAATACTTTTATTTTTAGCTCCAGAGATAGAAAAAAACTATAACAAAAGATTTGGGAAGAGATTAGAATCATATAATCTTAGGACTGTAAAGGGCTTTAGAAATCATGTAATCCATTGGTTCTTAACCCTGCTGCACGTTCTAATAACTAGGGGAGCTTTTGAAACCTGTCAGTGCCCTAATCTCACCTCAAGAGTTTCCTTTCATAATTAGTCTGTGATGGGGGCTGGTTATTAGTATATTTCAAAAAGCTCCCCCAGTGATGTTAATCTGCAACTGGGATTGAGAACCATCAATTCAGGAAAAGCTCCTCATTTCATATGTACAGAACTATGGTCACAAATAAGTTAGGTGTCTTCCTGTAAAATATACAAGTTCTTGGCAAAGTTAGGACTAGACTCCAGATCTCTGACATACAGGCCATTCCTTTCCCCACAATTCCTGTTTATTCAGAAGTGATTGTGCCCTAAAAGGTACTCCAAATATGATAATAGTACTTTCAGAAAGAAAACATATTCAAATATTTTTAAAGGTATCGCATATATTGGCCATCACACTATAAAAACTGTTATTTTTAAAGGTATCGCATATATTGGCCATCACACTATAAAAACTGTGTTGCCAGAGAACAGACTTATGGACATGGTTTGCAGGGAGAGGGTGGGATATATGGAGAGAGTAACATGGAAACATACATTACCATATATATGATAGATAGCCAATGGGAATTTGCTGTATGATTCAGGAAATTCAAACTGGGGCTCTGTAACAACCTAGAGGGGTGGGACGGGGAGGGAGGTGGGAGGGATGTTCAAGTGGGAGGGGACGTATGTATACCTATGACTGATTCATGTTGATGTTTGGTAGAAAGCAATTATCCTTCAATTTAAAATAAATAAATTAAAACTAAAAAAAAAAACAACCCCCAAACCATGTTGCTATATCACCCTTTCTTTGAAATGTTAGAGGATGGAATTTAAACAGAAGCCTTAACAGTTCAGAGCAGATAACAGACATGTAATCTGTTCATCACAAAGCACTTGCCAGTGACTCGATATTGAATGAGAGAGGTGGAAGAAAGGCATCCACCGGGCCTACATGAAACAAAGACTAGAAAGAAGGCAGACCATGCCCAGTATCAATTAAAGGGACACCCAGGGGAGGTATTATCCTTGAACTGAGACAGATGCAAATTCATTACAAAGTTGGATAAATCACCTACAGAAATTATCTCAAAGATGGAAGGAAAGAGATGCGAGGGCAACTGACAGACACCACAAGGCTTTGTTGTAAATAAAATCAATTTTATGGTTTCACTCAGTCCTTAATTTGCCAAAATGTTCCAACTAAAACCAATATACAAGCTTCAGCAAACTCAGCGGGGTGGGTACTTTTTGTCGGAACTGGTTGCAAACTGCCGAGCAATATGGGATAAAAGCATTTGCACGGCTCTCCTCTCACCCACAGAGAAGATGTTCCTCATTTTGAAGGTCAGGCCATATATCACTGGCCCAATGTCAGGAAACATGCATCGCCTCCGCCTACGCTGTGCCAGGTCAGTTAGAAAATAAACAAAAGCCACTGCATAAAGCGGCTATCCCCTCAACCCCCTCAATTGCCCCATCCTGTTTCTCAACCATTCCATCTCCAAAGGGAAGAAGCCGGGCAGCAAAATTCAAGCCTTTTGCTTAAGATGCCATTATTTCTAAAACCTTGCAGCAGCAGAATTTTTTTTCCTGATAAACACAAAACAGACTGAACTGGTAATACTAGATTATTTACAGCACATCTCTTAAAAATGTCACTGGGACTTTACAAGGCTTTGCCTATGTCTATTTCAGACTGCCGTGAGTTAGAGGCTTTCAGATTCCTTCTGCTACCAAAGGTCTCATGTATCAGTCATCGGGCTCCTAGGGTCCCATCTGTCATCAGACTGTTATCTCAGAAAATTCTAAACTTTCAGTTCCAGTTACCAGACTTGCCTATGGAGGATGACTACTAAGTTACAATTAGAACCTGAGTGGTTGAAGACTGGCCTTGCCTATTGGTCAGACACTGCTCATTAACAATTGAGTAAGAATTAGTTCATCAGATTAGCTTGTGGTCATGTGGCAGACTAGGAAAGAAATTTTGGCAGGCCTAGAGATCCAGAAGAGAATGGGATGAGGTTTTTACAAGTTTCTTGTGGTGGAAAGGACTCTAGGAAGGCGTAGAGGGGAAGTAGGCTGACAAAAATTCCTGGTTGTCTAAAAGATATACATATACGTATATTTTTTAAGGGACATAATGATAGAGTACCTAGAGGGACCACAGTAAAGGGAATGGGCTTGAAAGAAGGGGATGTTGATATGGGGAGCACACACCTTGGAAATGCATGAAGATACCATGATCTAAATAAGAGTGCCGATTTTTCCATAGAATTCAGAGTAAACTTCCAAATAATATTAACCTTCCATATACTCTGAAGCTCCTAATCTACTGCCTCTGTAGAACACAGTTAATCCCAATCCCTTTCACACAGTTCCTCACTTTTAACAGCTGGCTTCATCCTATTTCCTTAATACAGACTTTCTATATACAGATATGCTTTGAAATCCCTAGACGAGGCTGTCTTAATTTGAAATGAAGGTCTACCAAAAACATTACAACCAGTAACTTCATAACAAATCAATCTCATGACGTCTAAATAGGTGAGCTGCATGCCCATTTATAAATTTCTTCTGATGGGTTGAGTCATTTACCACGAGGGCAAAAAGACCTGGAGCAACAATGCCACATTATATTCAATGCTATGTCAGCCAGCGACCATGGATACTCAGTGAATAGCAGTATGATGTGACTGATTGTGCACAGCACAGTCTGCAAGAACTGAAGATGTAATAAGCTAAGTTTGAATTGCCATTCTTCCACAGATACAAAATCACCCAGATCACTCTATTTAATATGTATGCTGAGAGGACAGGTTCAGTTTAGTTCAGTTGCTCAGTCATGTCTGACTCTTTGTGACCCCATGGACTGCAGCATGCCAGGCTTCCCTGTCCATCAACAACTCCCGGAGCTTGCTCAAACTTATGTCCATTGAGTCGGTGATGCCATCCAACCATCTCATCCTCTGTCATCCCCTTCTCCTCCTGCCTTCAATCTTTCCCAGCATCAGGGTCTTTTCCAATGAGTCACTTCTGCACATCAGGTGGCTAAAGTATTGGAGTTTCAGCTTCAGCATCAGTCCTTCCAGTGAATATTCAGGACTGATTTCCTTTAGGATTGTCTGGTTTGATCTCCTTGCTTTCCAAAGGATAGGTAGAAGTGGATATTTTTTAAAATAATTTCTGAAATTCAGTATACCTCCATCAAGAAGCAAAACTGATTCTGTACTAAGAGTTGATGTTGGCGTTACAGGCAAGGCATGGACTTTCAAGGGAACAGGTAGAGTTAAGGCAGCAATTTGATTGAGGAACAGGTCCTGAAATGCCCATAGGAGGATTACCTAGCCACCTTTCCCTCCATGAGATGAACTTTTAACTTTCTTGTATCAAAAAAGAAATGGTGCCTTTTTCCTTTTTCATAAAGGGGAATAGCAGCTTTAGTGGTGAACTACATTTGTGATAGAATTTGAGTTGTATTCAAAAGCTTACACACACAGACAAAAGCTTACACAAATCACAGGTACTTTTCTTTAAGACAGATTTTAGAGAGAAATTTTTTCAAAGTTTAATCAAACAGAATTGGTTCAGAGCAATAATTTATTTTATGAAAATAAAAACTGTGATTGTTGGTAGGACAGTTAGACTAAAGGAGTATTTCCAAAACTTTTGAACTTTGTAAACAGCATAATAAAAAAGAATGAAGGCCAACACTGGATTTTTATTTCATTCAAATAAAAATATAAATAAAGGGAAAATGATGATAGTAAAACAGGACAGCTGAAATTTCACAATAAATAATACTCTTTTTAAAAGGGTAAACTTAACTTTAAGAAAAAGGTAGTCCTTATTTTTTTCATTCTACCCTGAACCCATATAGCACTCTGTCATCTCTGGAACTTGACCCTGGATGGGCATTTAGGAACCAATGCCCAAAGCCAAATACATGTGGGCTCACAGCTCCTACGGGAGAAACAAGAGATTCCAGCTGAACCCTGTTAGCTGTCACCCACATTTAGAGTGGCCCTGAGTACCACAGGAGCAGGGCAGGTAAGAAGAGCTTACAGGAAACACAGGATAATACAAAGGACAGGAACTAATACAAAGGGTGGTGGGACAAATGAAATTATATCACAAAAGCACAGGCAGCAAAAGCCATACCATGGAAAACAGAACAAACAGCCCTGCTTGTTCAACAAATGAACCCTCTGAAAATGACAGAGAGGTATGATGGTAAATTTTATGTGTCAATTTGACTAGCTTAAGAGATGCCCAGACAGCTGGTAAAACATTTCTGGGTATGTTTGGGAGGGTGCTTCTGGAAGAGATTAACATTTCAATCAGCAGACTGAGTAAAGAAAATCAACCCCTGGGACTTCCCTGGTGGTCCAGGGAAGGGATAGGACTCCCCACTCCCACTGCAGGGGGCACAGGTTCAATCTCTGGTCAGGGAACTGACCCCAAGCCATGCATCAAGGATCTACTCTCAACAGTGGGGGTCAAGGTGAGAAGGGCATCATCTAGTCCACGGAGGACACAAATTGTGCAAAAAGGCAGATGAAGGGAGACTTCTTACTCTCTTCTTGAGCTGGGTGATCCATCTTTTCCTGCCCTTGGACTTTGGAGCTCCTAGATCTTGGGTCTTTAGAGACCTAATTTTACAACTGGCAGCCTCCTGGTTCTCAGACTTTCAGACTACAAGTGAATTATAACACCAGCTTTCCTGGTTGTCCAGTTTGAGGACAGCAGATCATCAGACTTCTTGGCCTCCATTAGGCTTCCCTGGTGGCTAAGATGGTAAAGCATCTGCCTGCAATGCGGGAAACCCGGGTTTGATCACTGAGTAGGGAAGATCCCCTGGAGAAGGAAATGGCAACCCACTCCAGTACTCTTGCCTGGAAAATTCCATGGACAGAGGAGCCTGGTAGGCTACAGTCCATGGGGTCACAAAGAGTTTGACACGACTAAGCGACTTCACTTTCTTTCTGGCCTCCATTACCTCATGAGCCTAATGCTATAATAAATCTATTATATATCAATATCTATATATCTCTTCATATGGTCTATTGGTTCCCTTTCTCTGGAGAACTCTCATACAAGGGGAAAACCTGCCGATTGGAAGAGACTTAAAAGATTTTGAACATTAGACAACTAGTGTTCAGAGCTGTATATTTGACCGTTAAAACTAAGAAGAAAAGCAAGGCCGCGATTCTAGAAAAGTCACATTCAAGTGTTTGCATTTGTATATTTGTGTGTTGAGGGTGCTGGTGAGTAGGAGGCATGTGGAAGGTTTCAGGAGTGGTTGGCAAGAGTCTACCTTCTACCAACTTTGAGGACAGCAAAACTGGTGTCTGCTCTGCTGCTGCTGCTGCTGCTAAATCGCTTCAGTCGTGTCTGACTCTGTGCGACCCCATAGATGGCAGCCCACCAGGCTCCCCGAACCTGGGATTCTCCAGGCAAGAACACTGGAGTCGGTTGCCATTTCCTTCTCCAATGCATGAAAGTGAAAAGTGAACGTGAAGTCGCTCAGTCATGTCCGACTCTTAGCGATCCCATGGACTGCAGCCCACCAGGCTCCTCTGTCCATGGGATTTTCCAGGCAAGAGTACTGGAGTGGGGTGCCATTGCCTTCTCCTGGTGTCTGCTCTAATTAGTAACTAATTAGACATTCATTAACTAAAAGTTTGTTTTACAAATATTTTCAGTATTTGTCTTTCTTATAAAAACACAGGGCATACACAGTTTTTTAAATGAAGGTTCTGGAGTCAGATGACCTTGTTCAAGCCAAAATTTTGACACTGATTACTTATGTGTCCTTGGCTGTAGTATGTCCTCAGTTTAATAATATGGATATTGATAATGCCAGCGGTACCCATTTCACTGGGTAATTGTGAACATGAACAGATGTAAAGGTTCTAGAACACCATGTGGCAGATACAAAGTATTTTGAGGATATTAGCTCTTATTACAGGAAATGGTTCCATCTAGGAAGCAACCAGAAGTAGCAAACTAGGAGATTAGGGGGGAGTGATGCCAACTGTGGTGGATGTATGATGGTCTAAGAGATGTTCTGCATCTAATTCTCTCTTTTTTTCAATTTCCAACTTCCAGAGTTCATTTCAGAGAGTGATGTTTGATATATGGAAAAGAAAATGTACAATTTGACAATGAAAATCAATGGAACATAGAATTCACTTGATTATTACTTTGCATCCAAAATCATTGGAACTCATCCATTTTATTAACCAAGGCAAACTAAAGACGAGGCTCTATCTGTTAAAAACGAGGCTGCCAAATTAAATGTTTTGGTCTGACTGAACCTCCAATGAGTGCAACTTAAAATGTTAGGAACTTTTTGTTTGAGTCCTAAAACTTGAATTAGGTTTTCAGTGGATTAAAAAATCCATTCATGTAAAGCTAGTCTTTTAAAAATAACAGTTTTGGCTTTTTAGCTTTTGATAAAAAGAAGGCAAAGCTTTCATAATCCTATTAATTCACTGATTTATTTTCTTCAGTTTTAATTAATTATGCTTTTTTGACCTTTGGATTGGGTTATCATTACATACTTTTAGTTTTAGCAATTTAAAGCTTGTTTATTGAGTGCATTTCAGACCTCACTGTTTTTTTATATAAGATATGTTAATGATTGCATTTTAGAATGCTGATTATTCTAATAAGAACTCTTTAAATTACCACATCAAATTTAACAGAATAAAAGCCAGTGTCCACACAGGTGATTCAAATGCCATGTAAGTCTTTTGACTCACATTTTTCAAAAAATCCTCCATTCTTATGCAATTAGGAAAATTAGTTTATAGTAATGTCCTTTGGAGAATTCAATGTTTTAAAAAGTCCCCACAGTATTTTATTATTCTATTTTTAATAATTTTCTACAGTTTTGGCATATCCGCTCTAGTTTACCTAATTATTTACAACGTTGACTTTATCAGGTAATAACTGTTTGCAGAATTGAATTGTGCTATTTGCACTTTCACTGACCAAAACTGACTACAGGTTTTTTTTTTTTTTTTTTTGTCTGTTAAAAATGGATGATGTGACCTATTTGTTAGGGGGTTAGAGAAAATAATTAAAATATACCACTGGAACTTTACCTAACACTTTTTACTCTTAGTGAAATGAGGTCAATGTCAAATATGTTCTGGACCCTGGGACCTGCCTTATTCCAAAATTCATCTCATGAAGAAAGACTCATGGGCATTTTTAATAGTTGCAGCCATGAAATTAGAAGACATTTGCTCTCGGCAGGAAAGCAATGACAAACCGAGACGGTGTGTTGAAAAGCAGAGATTTAACTCTGCTGACAAAGGTCTGTATAGTCAAAGCTGTGGTCTTCTCAATGGTCATGTATGGTTGTGAGAGTTGGACTGTAAAGAAGGTGGAGCATCAAAGAATTGATGCCTTCAAACTGTGGTGCTGGAGAAGACTCCTGAAAGTCCCTTGGACAGCAAGGAGATCAAAC
Source organism: Bos javanicus (assembly GCF_032452875.1). Taxonomy (NCBI): domain Eukaryota; kingdom Metazoa; phylum Chordata; class Mammalia; order Artiodactyla; family Bovidae; genus Bos; species Bos javanicus. Next base: position 117,499,632 of record NC_083897.1, read on the forward strand.
CAGTCAATCATAAGGGAAATCAACCCTGAATACTCTTGGAAGGACTGATGCTGAAGCTGAAACTCCAGTATTTTAGTCACCTGAGGTGAACAGCCAACTCATTGGAAGTCTCTGAGGCTGGGAAAGATTGAGGGCAGAAAGAGAAGAGGGTGTCAGAGCATGAGATGGCTAGATGGCATCACTGATGCAATGGACATGAACTTGGGCAAACTTTGGGAGTTGGTGATGGACAGAAAGACCTGGCGTGCTGCAGTCCATGGGGTTGCAAAGAGTCAAACATGACTGGGTGACTGAACAACAACTAGAAGGACAATGGTATTGACCACTTTAAATTCACACTTCTATACCTACTCTTGAAGCTAAAAAATAAATTAACATTGTTCACCAATATTGAATATCTCCTACCTATCAATGCAACAGTGTACACCTGTGCCATTGAGTGCAGTTTGCAGACCAGTGGCATTAATACGACCTGGGAGCTTATTAGAAAGGCACACTGAACAAGACTGCCTTAGCGCTCCCCTTAACTTGACTACATTTGAGACAGGGTTCTTCCTGACTATAGGATCCTAACCTCCTTTTTCTTAGGGTATTTACTTTAGAAAATTTGCAACTGTAAATCCTTTCTCTGTCTCTTTGAGATTGAAATCTGCTACAACCCAGGAATGAGTTTCTCAAAGACCTGGGAATTATCCCTTGGAAATGTAACTATCAAAAAAAATAGGGCTCCTGTCTCCAGTCTCCTGGCCCCTCTGTCTTCCAGTACGTTCTGTCTCCAGTCTCCTGGCCCCTCTGTCTTCCAGTACGTTCCCACTAGTTTACCCCAGCATTTAAGATTCTCTCACCTTTTGTTTCGGTGCAGTTGAGTTAACGTCTCTCCTCTATTGCATTAGTCCTGAAAAAAGTCTTCCTTGACTACTGAACTGGTCAGGTGCATTTTGAAAATAAGATTCTTAGCCTCGTCCCCTAATCAGAATACCATTTTAAAAAGATCCCCGAGTATTCCCAGTGTCAAAAAATAGTTGAGAAGTGCTTCTCTAGACTGTAACATTGATCACTTTTTGCTGGTATACAGCATGGGTACAAATGATAAAAAACATGCAAATATTAGATAACCACCATCTATTTCAACATTATAGTAAAAACCATTTCTATTTCAACTACCTGACCATCTTGTTTTTTCTTTACCTGAGTTTTCTTTCTGATTATATTCTGAGATAGTCTAGGTTCTATTTATACAATTTAAATTGAAATTGAATTCTATTTATACAATTTCAATTTAAATTGAAAATTGTTGTTTTCAATTAAAAAAAAATTAGTGAATGCTTTCAAGAAGACACATATGAACCAATCCTTTACACCATTACAGAAGAACACAACACCAAGGGTGCCCAACAGGTGCACAATATTGCATCACTAGATGTGGGACAGTCAACTGTGTATACTAAGGTTTCCTTCATTCATTGAAAAATACTGACTCTGTGCCTATTATGAGCATTGTTCTAGAGGAAGGATCAGGGAACCAAACATTCATAACCCCTGCCTTCATTGCTCTTACCTTTTTGAATCCTCCCAAGAATTCATTGAGGCATTTAATGGTATCACAATTTTATCAATGAAATTGTTAAGGCTCATAAAATTTAGACAGAAATAAGATTTGAATTAAGTCTCATGATCACAGAATCAGTACTATTTTTGTGGGCATGTGTTTGGGAACATATTCTTTCATGTATTCTTAATTGTGGCAAAAAATAAACCCTTGCAAGTGAATTCTCTTTTGGAAAGAGGTCTAGTTTTCTCGTACCAAATGAGAATGGTAAGTAATAGAGATATATGAAAATGGCAGAAGATTATTTAAGATAACAGTGCTGCATTATTGTACATATATTTAGTGAATATATATACATGTGCAGCTTTTGTTAATACATGTTATATAGTTCAGATAGCTGAAGAAGCATGGCATATGTATATGTGTGTATGTGTATCTATTACTCTTTTGGCATAATGGCTATAATATATGTAATATATAATCCCTTGCTTTAGGGATTCTGGGTTTTCAACATAAATTCTCCTCTGATATGATTTCAGCCATGTCTTATTTATGAGACCTTCACAAGGTATATAAAAATGCACTGTCAGGATGATTCGTTCTACTGAGCATTAGTAGTTCTAGTCAAGTAAATGTGAAATCACAAAAGACAGGGTGATCTACACTTCTGTCTGGTTTGGGCTTTATTTCATTTATCTTCGGAAGATTCATTTGGCCAGTTCAAACATAAAAGTGCAGGTAGCCAACTTAATTTTTGTTAACTATATCACACTGCATGATGGTTGTAGAATGAAAAATTCTGATAAGATAGGATACATTAGCTACCTTAATTTTTATAACTGAAGTCCGTGGAACTTTATGTTCACCTGTGTCCACCAGTGATTCTCCACTGGAAATACACAGCAGAATTAGATGCAGATATTATTATAAAAACAAAACTAATGCCTAGGCATCATCTCAAACTAACTGATGCAGAATACCTGCCAGTGGGGTCCCATGCTGGTTTATTTTAAAAGCTCCCTAAGTGTTTCTAATGTGGAGCCAGGGTTGACAAACTATGATTTATACATCGCATGCTAACCTTTATTTTTCCTACATAGGGTTTTAGCTCCTGCTTAAAAAATTGAGACTCTCAGAATATCTAAGTATTAGCTATATTATGTTAGATGTTCTCCTCTGCCAATATTTGCACAGCTGTTTAATACTCAGAATGAGCAACCACATATTTCCACCACAATTAAACTGAGATCTGACATTTACAATTTCCACATAGCCACCATCCGTGCCTAGACTCCCTGTTGCAACCAAGAGTAGTACGATCATTACTGTAATGAAGCCAAGTTTTAAAAGTTCTATATCAGAAAGGATTCCACATTATTCAAAATTATAATCTAATTATTCAATTTCTATCCTGTGTTCACCTGTATCCTGTATTCTGTTTGATCTGCACTTACCATCTTTTAGAAGATAAGGTAAAGAGTCTCCAAAAATTTACTAACATTAAATGCAATTTTAAGCTATTTGGATATGTCCGACATGTAAATATCTTTCACTTCAGGCAGATTTTTAATTGTAGACAATTATTGTGTCAAATTCCAGTGGAATGACATGAATAGCAAAATATATCAAATGAAAAAAATAATTGTCTTTAAGATTCAATAGTGCTTATTTGTCAACCATCTGAGCAGGTGAGTTTCAAACATACTTTTCAATTAACTTAGTTGTCAACTTACAAAAGATTAAAACCATCATCAAATAAACTAGAGTCTTCTTTAAAAGTATGCTGTTTCAAACTTCCTTCACACATAACTAAAGCAGAAAAAGAAACTGCCAAGAATCAAAATAATCCTTTCTTTTGAATTTTCCGTCAGACTATCTGGTTTTCCTTTTATTCTATTAATATTGAACTGGTCAAAATGAGTTTTAAATAATATGAATGTCCCCTTTTTATACCCAACTTAATAATTTAATCTCTAGAAACCTAGTAGCAGATAGGAGTAAGCAATTTATTGTATTCAGAAACTTTCATGTTTTCAAGGGGAAACAGTTTTCCCATTAAGGATCAGAGAAATGAAAGAACTTTTAACCCCAACTGTACCTACCCCTGCAACTTTTACTTTTCCCACAGGCCACCAACACTGTCACATCCCCTCTTATTTCTAAGGATGGCTTTGCTTCCACTTCACTGAGTTAATGGTGGCCTTCAGGCTAGAATGTTTCTAAACTTCATCCATCCATGCCGATAGGTAACAGTAAGTAGTTCTATGCTGCTGAAGCAAGGATGTTTCCAGAAGAGCAACAGAAAACAATGCTGGAATGACTGACTGCAGTCAGATCATGAAAGGTCTCACGCTAAGATAATGAATTTGAACTTAATGAATTTGAAGCCCTGGACCCTCATCGCAGGCAAGAGTTCTGATCAGATTTCAGAAAGACCACCCAGGCAGCAATGTGGAGGACAGATCTAGAGGAAGGTCAAACTGGAAGTGTAAAAAGCACTTAAGAGACAACAAGGGTGCTTCCCTGGTGGCCCAGTAGTTAAGAATCTGCCTTCCAATGCAGGGGACACAGGTTCAATTCCTGTTCAGGGAACTAAGATCCTGTGGGGCAACTAAGCTCCTGAACCACAACTAGAAAGCCTATGTGCCACAGCTACTAAATTTGAGTGCTCTTGAGCCCATGCTCTGCAACAAGAGAAGCCACGCCACAACTAGAGAAAACCTACCTACCACAACTAGAAAAAGTCCACCTGCCACAACTGAGAAAGCTCACTCACCACAATGAAGACCCAGTGCAACCAAAAAAAGAGAGAGACAACAGTCAAGTTAAGAAAGGCTGCAATTCAAGTGAGCCCTCCACCCTGCCCACAAGCCAAAGATCCTAGGCACAATCCCAATTCCCTTCGATGACTTTCAGCTTGACCAATACCACATTTACCATCATAATGTTTCTTCTTTCTCCTAATATTAGCTCTCTTCTTTGCTAAACTACATCTCTCTAGGTGCAGACCCTTGTCTTTTCTATTTCTATCCCAAAAACCTAGATCAGGGTGTGGCACAATGTAGGTATTTGAAAATATCTGCAAAATATTCATATGAATGAACATAACGATTTAAATGATATTTCTTTGTACAGTAGAATACATGCTTTACCTAGATTTAAGTCTTTGCTTTCTCAAAAGCTAGTTGGGAGGCCTGTCATTTCATTTATCTCCCAGTTTTTTAAATCATCAAGGGGTATGGATTAAATTATTTCTAATACAGGTTCTGACTCTAATATGCTATAGGACTGGTTTCTATTAAAAATGTATCACACACAGGCAATTATAAATTGGCATAGGTTGATTCAAAGACTGCATTTCATATAATCAACTATTTGTCACCTGTGTCCATTTTAATAGGTTCAAAATGATTTCATGTCTACTCAGATATATTAGAAGTATGTGAGGTGACATACAGATGGAGTGTTAAATCAATATTTCTTCCATATAAAAACCCAGATTGCTAAAATATGTACCTTTTTCATTAAATGATTTTAATTTTACCTGACTAAAGGGCAGTAATATTAAAATGTTATAGTTTGATGCCATTAGCATGACTACTAATGCTGAATCGCATGTTTCTTTAATATTCTTCAATATCCTTTGCCTTGTTTGATATCAGCACTGCTTCCCAAATAAAGATGAATAACCCAAGTTTTTAAAGTGAATATACAGATGTACATTATTGCTTTTTTTTAAATAATGCAAACTTTTTGCCTACACTATTTTCATAATGATCTTCACTTTATCTTTAGGAAAGAGTCAATATATATGGTTGACTTCTTCAAAGTCAACTTTTGACTCCTTCAAAAACCCATGTTTCTGGGTTTTTAAAAGTTAAGACCACAGACCTACTGATTAGAACAACAGGACTTAATTGCTCATCTTGAGTTACATAGAAATCCCCAAATAGTGTAACTACAGGGTGCTTTAAATATTTGTCAACAAGATTTACTATAAAGAAAGGTTTTATTTTGTCATGCTTTGGATATACCTTACCCAGGATATGATAAAATAGCTATTCTAAAAAAAAAGTTTAGGCTTCTGTATTTTTCCAAAGACTACAGAAATAAGGTAGCATAATCATTTGCAAGTCATAACAAAGATACTGTACTAGTAAAGCTAAACATTGCAAAATAAAAATTATAGCCAGATGGGTCCAGACTGATATTCACATAAAAAGGTGCCACACCAAAGAACTTTCACTGGACAAAAGTTTCATGTACTATCCAGCATGACCCTACATTATAAAGTAACTAATATTTATTTCACATTTGCAGGGTGCTCAAATGGTAGGGGAGACAAATGAGATTCATTTCAGTACAAAGAAAAGCAAATACACTACTTGACTGACTTTGTATTTAAAGATTTTAACTGGAAAATCAGTGAAAATTAAGTAATGTTAATCATGCAAATTTTCAAAGCTGCATATAGGATATAAGGCTACACAAATTAATTTTTTTTAATTTCAGAGCTCTTTGGTTTTGTTTTTTTTGTTTTTTTTTTGCCTCACTGAGCTTCAAATCTATTTCATATTCCATTAACTGACTAGTGCATATTACAAACTTGTGTGTGTATGTGTGTTTAAAAATAATTCTGGGTATACATGATGCATGTTTTCCAAGTTCAAGGGTTTGGTCAATAATTTCAATTTTCATGCAGTTTCTTAGAGTAGCTTTCCAATAGTTCCTTCTTGGGTGTAATTTTTCACTGCAAACGAATCCACAGAGATAAGACCATTTAAGACTAATGCCTGACACCCACCAGGCATTTTACAAGGCACCTTACCTAGAATATCATGTGTTTGCTTCACAAGAATAAAATAAGGTAATAAAAAATAAAGTACTACAAAATGGCAAAATAAGTAGCAAAACAGGAACTTAAACTACCACTGATAAAAAGACCATAATCCACTTGCTATAACACACTGCATATTGAGCGTGGAACACACACTATTCAGCAAATATTTGGTGTTTAATAATGGTTCATTTAACCAGAAGGGCAAGGTGTTTGCTAGGTACATGAGGCAGTGATTTTCAAACAGTGAGTTGTATCTATTAATAGGTCATGAAATCAATTTATTTCTCTTAACCAGAACTTTCTCAAAATGGGATGAATTAATCAACATCATTTCTGGTAAGGGTAGTCTGTCAATGGGCAACACCCATCCTTCCATGTTCTTTTTTGAATGTGCTGAAATGCATCTCATAACATCCCCTGTGTGAACTTCATGCAATTAGTTAGGTGAAAGTGATCAAAGCATGACTACCATGAGGCTGCTTGATCCCTCGGGCTTGGGCAGATTGGGGGATGGGAGGCTACCTTGTTAGTTGTTTGCAACAAAAGTGCTGAGTCCTTGGCCCTGGTTTCTTCAGTGGTGGTGCAATCCACTGTGCGTATAGTCGCTGTCTCAGCATATTGTATTACTCTGGTGCTTGGGGTAGAGAAACCAGTACTACTAAGCTGATATTCCTGCTAGTTGCTATACTGTGAATATTAAAACAGTCATGCTCTGACACATGGAATCTCACTCTCTACTATGAGCACCTATGGGATTGCAACACGGCAATCTGGTACTTGCTTAGTCATCTCCTATGGAGTCTTGCTACTCCTTGACATCCTCAAGCAGGTTGGGGTTCTTCCCTGAAATGGAGTAAAAATAAGTGCTGGCTCAGGAGACTTGTGTTTGAATTACAGGGATTGTATAAGGATGTACAGGTTAAGCACTGCACAACTCCAGGGGCCAACACTTATGGAGGTGTCAAGGTATCAAAAAAAAGTTTGAAAACCATTGCTTTTGAAATGCAAAGAAATAAGCAGAAAGTACTGGTTGAGAGAATTTGTGTTTAATGGAGAAGTGATCATTTCTAGTTGAGCTCAGGTGAGAATGTGGGATTAAATCCATCTTTGAGACTGAAAAAAGGGACCAGGAGATAGCATTTGGTGTGGTCCCGAGGGCAGGGTTAGGGAGAGATGAACAAAACCAAGCTTCAGAAATGTTCATGAGATTATATGCAAAAATAAAAGTTAATAAAAGTTAAAAAATAGCAACAACTAAACAACTTGAGACCATGAAACAAAAATGACAATATAAAACACAAGGAGGTGTTCACCATTTCTGATTTTTTGGAACTAATTTTGTGCTCCATCTCAGGATAGTTTCTCATAACAAAAGGAAGCAGCTTCATGGAATAATGGTTAAACTAATCAATTACCTGTGTCTTGTCCTTATCAATTTCCTTAGATTTCCAAAGATTAAAAATAATATTTTACTCTTGTGCCAAATCCCAAATATTTTCTCTTCACCTGTCTTATTTACAGTGCTGTGCTTCTATATGTTTTATGGGATGAGACCATTGTCAAAAAAATTATATCCATGATCTCACCGCTTTCTCCTCTATGTTTTATCAACACAGTGACTCATGATTCAGAACTTATTCAGCTAATGGTGCTTCATTGCTTGATTACACAATTATGCATCTATATTTATCACACAATTTATATCCAGACCTATGTATCTATGTACATACATGCAGAAGAAAAATAATAAGAATCCTTCTTTTAAAATATCTTGACAGTCTTCAGTATTTATATGTGCAATGATACATATAATACATAGTTTAAGAGTTAGTTTATTGCTCAAATTGTATAGTTATTGCTATTAAATAGACTTAGAATTTATTTAGAAAACAATATGCTCCATTTTGCTAATAGAAATGCAGGATACCTACTTATACAATTGCTAAATGTGCAAACATCATTTACTCATTTATCTGCATTAATTATTCAAAATGAATGGAAATTTGGTTAAAATTCTTTAGATAGACTCATATTTTGAACAAAAATTTTTTATAATTGAAAAGTTAAGCTTGGTTTATAAATGAGGTTATATTGGATTTTCTGTCTTTATGTCTTCTTTTCTGTTTTAGTTATACTTCTGTTGTTCAGTTGCTCAGTTGTGCCCAACTCTTTGCAACCCCATGGACTGTAACATGCCAGGCTTCCCTGTCTTTCACTATCTCCTGGAGTTCACTCAAATTCCTGTCCATTGAGTCAGTGATGCCATCCAACCATCACATCCTCTGTTGGCCCCCTCTCCTCCTGCCCTCAATCCTTCCCAGCATCAGGGTCTTTTCCAGTGAGCTGGTTTGTCGAGATGAGCTATACTGAAGAAAGACCTTTATTTGTCTTGGGGACATGAATGAGTCTTTTAGTACTGGTGAATTAGGTGATCTACTTACCAAATTCTGACTCCAATAAAAGATATTCTGAGTAGGGAGGGATTTTAGAAACCACACCTTTTAAACTTTTACTATGGAAAAATGCAAATATACACAAAACTAGAGAGAACAGTATAATAAGCCCCATGTACCTACCACTTCACATCAATAATTTGCCCATTTTTTGATCTATTCCTTTTATTTTCCTCCTGGAGCATTGTAAAGAAAATCCTAGATCTCCTATCAGTTCATTTATCAATACTTTATTTTGCATCCCAAACAGGTAAGCCCTTAAAATTTTACCAAAATAAAATTGTTACACATACTGATATTAATTATATATAAATGGCTATGTCACATGGCTTGTGGGATCTTAGTCCCCTGATCAGGGATTGATCCTGGTCCTAACAGTGGAAGTGCCAAGTCCTAACCACTGGACCACCAGGGAAGTCCCTAACAAAAAATTTTTTAAAACAATGAATATCAAACCATGATCAAATATATTCTGTATCAGGGGCTTTTTCTAACTTTTTCATTTCTGCATCTTGATCAATACAAGATGCACACATTTGCACTGAGTTGACATGTAGAGACCATTTTATTTAATCCCTTCAGTTTCTGCAACTTGAGGTGTGAAGAAAGTAATTCATTTACTCAAATGTCACCAGGCTTTTTGCTTTATCTATTCATTCTGCAAATATTTATTCAGCATCTAGTAGATACTGTTCAAGGTACTTGGGAATTATCTATAAGCAAAAATGACAAAGACCTCTGTCCTTATGGAGTTTCTATTCCTGTTGGAAGAATGTAATATAAACATTAAAAGAAATCAAGTGCAAAGTATATTTGAGAACAATAAATGACAGGGACCAAAGAAAATTATAGCAGGCCTGTAAGTGCTTTGGTGATGGTAGGAAGAAGGGCTGCCTGAATTTTTGAGAAGGGCTGCATGCCCACTGAGAAGGAGACATGCAAGGAAAGATTTAAGGTGAATGAGGTAATTTGGGGTGATCTGGGAGAAGGGGAAGCAGGCAATGTCAATGCCTCAATGAAGTTGACCTTTTCCTCTGAGTAAAACAGAAGCCATTGGAAAATTGGCTACAGAGCAATGACACCTTTTGGTTTTTGCTTTAAGAGGAACATTCTAGTTAATACATGGAGACTAGACAGTTTAAGTGGAGAAGGCAATGGCACCCCACTCCAGTACTCTTGCCTGGCAAATCCCATGGACGGAGGAGGCTGGTAGTCTACAGTCCATGGGGTCGCTAAGAATCGGACATGACTGAGCGACTTCACTTTCACTTTTCACATTCATGCATTGGAGAAGGAAATGGCAACCCACTACAGTGTTCTTGCCTGGAGAATCCCAGGGACGGGGGAGCCTGGTGGGCTGCCATCTATGGGGTCGCACAGAATTGGACATGACTGACGAGACTTAGCAGCAGACAGTTTAAGGCATGGACAGGGAGCACAGAACTTCAGACAACTTGGGAGGCCAGTGTATTAGTTGAGACAAGAAATAACATTAACAATGAAGATTAGTAATGGAGATTCGAAGTGGTCTAGTTCTAGGTATATTTTAATGTTGAGGCTGAATGACTAGAGGTGGGGTATAAAAAGAGGAGAAAAGTCAAGATTACACCAAAGTATTTGGCCTGAGCAAGAACATGATAAAGCTCCTATCTAATAAGAATTACAAGTCACAGATTTTGGGCTAGAGAAAATCAGGAGATCAGGTTTGGAGATGTAGAGATGTTCACTGACTATCAGTTAGAGATGCTGAGTAGGAAGTTAGATATCCAAATCTGAGTCTGGAATTGAGCAAAAATATCAATTTTGGGGGTCATCAGCATATAGCTATTTTATTTAAGGTCATGGAAATTTTCTGAGAATACAAGAATGTCAGCATAAAGAAGAGCAGAGAGACCCGAGGCACGAAAGATTAAGCCCACAGCTTGCCAACATATAGAGATTAGAGAAACCAGAAAGGTAACAACAATGTCCATCACTATTGTAATGATTTATTTATTCTCAAATTTCATATTGAAACTCTCAATTGTTGCATATTGAGATCAAGTCTCAGATAGATTAGCAATTCCATCTCTACTGTTCACTCTCCCCACCTTTGAATCATTTTACTCCCCGCTTCAGCATCATATAGGCTTTACTCCTTCTGGTTATATGGTTTTCATTACCACCTTGGCCACTTTTCAGATGCTTTTGCATCAAGCATAGTGGCTTTCTGATCTCTCTAGTCACCATGGTGATAGTGACTTTAAAACCCATTCTTATTGATGCTTCCTGCAGACAGGACCAGCATATGTTTTGTTTCAGCCCTGTTGTCAACAAAATCATTAATAGGACCAAAAAATGCCCCAGAATGCCTGATAAATTTTATGGTGATCTTTTTAAGAACACTCATCGTCAAGCATAAGCAATAGCACAGAAAACAGGATGCCGTCAATTCTTTAGAACAGAGAAAGGTTTATATCAATAGCATTTAACAAGTACTTTGGGAAAAGATGCTCACTCTAAACAAATGATTTATGGGTTGTTTTGCTCAATTTTTTTTCTTTTCCTCAGCCCTGTCCCCCTGTGTATTCTAAAAACAGCTACTAAAATCAGTTTTTTATACACACACTCACACACACATATGTACACACACACATATATGAGAATAACGTGAGAGAATATTTCCTTTAGGATTCATGTGTCCATGTGTGCATATTTGGCAAAGCATCAAAGATAGATAAATTATTATAAGATGGAACACGACTAATCTACCACTCTTAGATTATATCCTTTGCTAATATAAACAGCTAGACAAGGAGAAGTCTTAGTCACTCAGTCTTTTCTGAATCTTTGTGACATCATGGACTTTAGCCCACCAGGCTCCTCTGTCCATGGAATTCTCCAGGCAAGAATACTGGCGTGTGTTACCATTTCCTTCTCCAGGGGATCTTTCCTACCCAAGGGTCGAATCTGGGTCTCCTACACTGCAGGCAGATTCTTTACTCTCTTAGCCACCAGGGAAGCCCAGACAAGGAAAATGATGACATAAATGTAAGCGCACATACAAGTGCAAGGTAAAAGATCCAGTGAATATCTGGTTTCCACCAAGAGCTGAAGAAAAACAGTTTCTACATAGAGTCTAACAATGGAAGATTTCTTTTTCTGTTTTGTTTTTTTTAATTAGTCAGTTGGTATTTACTGAGTTCCTGCTATTTACCCAGAATTATTGTAAAGACCAAAGGAAGCACAGCTCTGAAGTCACACCTGGAATGAAATTTTACTATCCAGGCTTAGAAGAAAGACAATTCCAACAACAGAATGAGTGGACCAGTCAGTGTCATTTGAGAACATTAGCCTTTTCCTTCTCCAGGGGATTTTCCCAACCCAGGGACTGAAGCCATGTCTCCCACATTGCAGGCAGATTCTTTACCAGCTGATCCACAAGGGAAACCCTAGTAATATAACATGACTGAATAAGTACTTTTCTGCATCTGTCTGAAGTCAGATAATCATCATTTATTTTATTAGGAACAATAAATTCAACTGACAGAACAAAATGTCTAAAAGCACATTTAAATGATACACATTTGAATGATCTCTTCATTAGGAAATATCTAAAACATTATCAGATCAATGACAGTATCTCTTTGCCATAAAAGTCAGACCTCTGAGCTCAGAGGGACAACAAATATTTTAAGAAGAGCCTCACCATTTCTATTATAGTAACTTCCCAGACTGCAACAATAAATCCTCATGATTCATGGCATTCATACGGAACAGATTTAGAAACAACATATTTATTTTCACCATTTTTGTTGTATCTTAGTTACAAAACCAAATAATGGGTAAAATTAAATCATTACGTTTAGTTGGATGGAATAAAGAAACAAACCAGAGATAAAATCAAATCAAGCTATAACAAGCTTAATTTAGGTCTGATGCAGAACACTGCTTAACTCTAAAAACATGAACTAAACACCAAGTGTACCTAAAAAGACATCTGATCGATTGGAATCAGCTTGAATGGTGACTGATTTTTCCCTGCAGGATTAAAGTATAATCACTAGAGTTAAATAATTCCTAGCACTTGTAATCTGGGCCATTTTAAAAGTATGAGACATAGTTTCTTCCTCCAGCATTACTGTAGAGACAAGGCAAGAATGCATAAAATTTAAGAGAAATCACATGGATATGGTGACATAGGAGCTTTGGCGCTCTGCTGGTGGTAGTGTAAATGGTAGCAGCAATCTGCCTAGCCATCTGTTATTACTTAGTCAAATTAAGTATATACATACCCTTTGACACAGCAATTCTACAATTGGCATTTATCCCAGGGAAATTTTCACACAGGTCCATAAGACATATATGCCAGGTTATTCAGTACAGTGTTATTCGTAATGGGGTGAGTTGGAAGTAAACAGGATATTCATCAACATGAAAGAGAAAGGTAAAACGTTCTAGATACAAAATCACGGCCCTCACTGCAAATGTGTACAGATGTGTAACTTGTGCCCATACAGGAACATCTAGCCAAAGGGTTCCCTGGCAAGGACACTGGAGAGCTGGGAAATTAGCTGCTCCTAATTCTCGTAAGGTCTTTAGTAAGTACACAACCTAACTCTAGAAGATAGGCTTCTACCTTAACTACCCATCACTATGAACGATTCTAACACATAATAGAGCTTATGAAAAAAGATAAACAATGAAATATTAACAGCACGTATTTTACAGAAATGATAATTCTCAAACAGAAAACAATTCACATTTTGAGAGGACACCATTCAAAAAAAAGATACACCTTAAACACAATAATTGTACTCGATATAAAAGAGAAAATGAAATATGGGTATGGAGATAATAGGGAATGCATATGTACACCCACACTTAAAGACGCTGACAAGACTAATACAGATATGGCATCATGGATATTATGGTTACCTCTGCCCACATAATCCCTTGTATCAAGCCAATGGCAAAAGCATCAAAAAACATACATTTAGACAGTGCTATCAGCATGGTGTCTGTGAAAGATTCTTGATTAAAAGATAAGAGAATCAAGATCTACTAGTAGTTTCATTTATTTTTTCCCTATATACAAAACCTTCTTAAATTATTTACCACTTCTGCACCTCAATGTTTTTCATTGTAAAAATAGGAATGATGATAACTTCTTTGTCTTAAAGCAGGAAGTAAGCCAGAAAACGTCTGGATGTCTAAGGTGACGTGACTACTGTTAACACTTCACTCCACCTCTTATACCCCACTTGCTTGGACCTTGTAATATACTCCTCCTCTACTTTGGGAAGTACAAATGGAGAAAGATTAGCCAAGATTTAAAAATCTCCAACTACCTAAACATGACTGCAAGTCAATAGATTCTTGCTCTTTGTGCTCAGTACTCTTTCCTAAGGCTCTGTTCCTTGTCATCAATTCATTTTGGGTTTTGAGGTTAAAGGTGGCTGATACTGACTGAGTCTGAATTCTCATCACAAATTCAGAGAGATGCTATCTCATGAGGGATTTGGGGACCTCTCCATTAGCCTGTTTACTGTGTTTCTTCTACCACTGACAAACCAGAATCAAGGCACAAGATTTCTAACATGAATCTTGTTTTCATGATTCTGTTCATATCCTGTCTAGTCTTGCATAACATATCCCATTGCTTATGTTAGATATATATTTATTTTGCACCAGATATAAGCCAATATGACTGTTAAGAGTATTTCCACAGAAAGGCAGACAAATGTCTCTCCTGCATCTCCAAAGGGAACAAATGTGACTTCAAATCAGCTGAAAATAGCCAACTAGATCAAGTTTCATATTCTTAAGTTGTTTTAACTGTTTTTTGAATTACATTGCTCATGTGTTGATCAGAAGTTTTGTTTTAATATTAACATCTCCCCTCATTTGTAACAACATGCTAGTAGACCACATTCTGTGTGGTCCACTGGAGAAGGGAATGGCAAACCACTGCAGTATTCTTGCCTTGAGAACCCCATGAACAGTATGAAAACGCAAAAAGATAGAACACTGAAAGATGAACTCCCCAGGTTAGTAGATACCCAGTATCCTACTGGAGATCAGTGGAGAAATAACTCCAGAAAGAATGAAGAGATGGAGCCTAAACAAAAACAACACCCAGTTGTGGATGTGACTGGTGATAGAAACAAGGTTCGATGTTGTAAAGAGCAATATTGAATAGGAACCGGGAATGTTAGGTCCATGAATCAAGGCAAACTGCAAGTGGTCAAACAGGAGATGACAAGAGTGAACATCGACATTCTAGGAATCAGAGAACTAAGATGGACTGGAATGGGTGAATTTAACTCGGATGACCATTATATCTACTACTGTGGGCAGGAATCCCTTAGAAGAAATGGAGTAGCCATCATAGTCAACAAAAGAGTCCAAAATGCAGTACTTGGATGAAATCTCAAAAACGACAGAATGACCTCTGTTTGTTTCCAAGGCAAACCATTCAATATCACGGTAATCCAAGTCTATGCCCTGACCAGTAATGCTGAAGAAGCTGAGGTTGAACAGTTCTATGAAGACCTACAAGACCTTCTAGAACTAACACCCCAAAAAGATGTCCTTTTCATCATAGGGGACTGGAATGCAAAAGTAGGAAGTCAAGAAACACCTGGAGTAACAGCAAATTTGGCCTTAGAGTACAGGTTGAAGCTGGGCAAAGGCTAATAGAGTTCTACCAAGAGAATGCACTGGTCACAGCAAACACCCTCTTCCAATAACACAAGAGAAGACACTACACATGGACATCACCACATGGTCAACACCAAAATCAGATTGATTATATTCTTTGCAGCCAAAGATGGAGAAGCAGACAGTCAGCAAAAACAAGACGGGGAGCTGACTGTGGATCAGATCATGAACTCATTATTGCCAAATTCAGACGTAAATTGAAAAAAGTGGAGAAAACCACCAGACCATTCAGGTATGACCTAAATCAAATCCCTTATGAATATACAGTGGAAGTGAGAAATAGATTTAAGGGACTAGATCTGATAGACAGAGTGCCTGATGAACTATGGATGGAGGTTTGTGATATTGTACAGGAGACAGGAATCAAGACCATCCCCAAGGAAAGGAAATGCAAAAAGCAAAATGGCTATTTGAAGAGTCCATACAAATAGCTGTGAAAAGAAGAGAAGCGAAAAGCAAAGGGGAAAAGGAAGAATATACCCATTTGAATGCAGAGTTCCAAAGAATAGCAAGGAAAGATAAGAAAGCCTTCCTTGGCAATCAATGCAAAGAAATAGAGGAAAATAATAGAATGGGAAAGACTAGAGATGTCTTCAAGAAAATTAGAGACACCAAGGGAACATTTCATGCAAAGATGGGCTGAATAAAGGACATAAATGGTAGGGACCTAACAGAAGCAGAAGATATTAAGAGGTGGCAAGAATACACAGAAGAACTATACAAAAAAAGATCTTCACGACCCAGATAATCACGATGGTGTGATCACTCACCTAGAGCCAGATATCCTGGAATATGAAGTCAAATGGGCCTTAGGAAGCATCACTATGAAGAAAGCTCGTGGAGGTGATGGAATTCCAGTTAAGCTCTTTCAAATCCTGAAAGATGATGCTGTGAAAGTACTACACTCAATATGCCAGCAAATTTGGAAATCTAAGCAGTGGCAACAGGACTGGAAAAGGTCAGTTTTCATTCCAATCCCAAAGAAGGGCAATGACAAAGAGTGCTCAAACTACCCCAAAATTGCACTCATCTCACACGCTAGTAAAGTAATACTTAAAATTCTCCAAGCCAGGCTTCAGCAATACATGAACCATGAACTTCTAGATGTTCAAGCTGGTTTTAGAAAAGGCAGAGGAACCAGAGATCAAATTGCCAACATCTGCTGGATCATGGAAAAAGCAATAGAATTCCAGAAAAAAACATCTATTTCTGCGTTATTGACTATGCCAAAGCCTTTGACTGTGTGGAACACAAGAAACTGTGGAAAATTCTTAAAGAGATGGAATAGCAGACCACCTGACCTGCCTCCTGAGAAATCTGTATGCAGGTCAGGAAGCAACAGTTAGAACTGGACATGGAACAACAGACTGGTTCCAAATAGGAAAAGGAGTACGTCAAGGCTGTATATTGTCACTCAGCTCATTTAACTTATATGTAGAGTACATCATAAGAAAGGCTGGCCTGGATGAAGCACAAGCTGGGATCAAGGTTGCCGGGAGAAATATCAATAATCTCAGATATGCGGATGACACCATCCTTATGGCAGAAAGTGAAGAAGAACTAAAGAGTTGTTTGATGAAAGTGAAAGGAGAGAGTGACAAAGTTGGCTTAAAGCTCAACATTCAGAAAACTAAGATTATGGCACCTGGTCCCATCACTTCATGGGAAATAGATGGGGAAACAGTGGAAGCAGTGGCTGACTTTATTTTTCTGGGCTCCAAAATCACTGCAGATGGTGATTGCAGCCATGAAATTAGAAGACGCTTACTCCTGGAAGGAAAGTTATGACCAACCTAGACAGCATATTAAAAAGCAGAGACATTACTTTGCCAACAAAGGTCTGTCTAGTCAAGGCTATGGTTTTTCCAGTGGTTATGTATGGATGTGAGAGTTGGACTATAAAGAAAGCTGAGCACCGAAGAATTGATGCTTTTGAACTGTGGTGTTGGAGAAGACTCTTGAGAGTCCCTTGGACTGCAAGGAGATCCAACCAGTCCATCCTAAAGGAGATCAGTCCTGGGTGTTCATTGGAAGGACTGATGTTGAAGCTGAAACTCCAATACTTTGGCCAACTGATGTGAACAGCTGACTCATTTGAAAAGACTCTGATGCTGGGAAAGATTGAGGGCAGGAGGAGAAGGGGACGACAGAGGATGAGAATGTTGGGTGGCATCACCAACTCGATGGACATGGGTTTGGGTATACTCCGGGTGTTGGTAATGGACAGGGAGGCCTGGAGTGCTGCAGTTCATGGGATTGCGAAGAGTCGGACACGACTGAGCGACTGAAGTGAACTGAACTGTTGCTAGTAGTTCACTATTCTTTCTTGTACAAACTGTTGCCTTCATATATCCATGTTTTTTCAATCTATGTAAGGTAACTAGATTGAAACCAAAGTGGTAAAATAGAGATAAACATGATTAAAGCATACTTTCTTAGGTAAGTACACCCATTCTGCCAAGATATTCTATGTTAGGTCAGTATGGGTAGAAAGGTTCTCCTGAGAAACCAGACTAGAAATCACAAGAAGGAAAGCTATTAGGATAACATATTTATCCACTGAAATATTAAGGAGCATTTTTCAACAAAGCAGTAGCCAGATGTAATGGAACTCTACACAGTTCAAGAAAATAAAAAAAAAATCATTGTTTTTTCTACTTTGAGTTAGAAAGCAGACAAACACATTGAAATTCTAGATTTTTGAATAAGAGCAGAGTTTTCAAAGAGTTTAGACCCTGAAGGACACATTTATTCTATCTTCATGAACCAGGATTTGGCAAAATGAAAAGTGAATTTCTTCTTTTTGCAGACCCTTCAAACTCAGTCAGTTACATTTAATTTTCTTATTTTGGGCGACTTGAGAACAATCTCTATAATTCTAAATTTATTTCAGGAAATAGTGTATACCACCTCTTGTTTCTTGAATTTTAGAAAATGTAGAATACATTAAAACTTCTACTTTCAGAACAAAATTTTGAAATTTAGCCATACAGTACCATTCCTTCTTTCAAAACCTAAAACAAGCAAAACTACATAAAAATACATCTCCAGCCCACTGGATGACATGTAGGGAACACAAGGAATTTTCCCAGTTTAGATGAAATCTCAATTTGGGGGAAAAATTTTATAAAAGATAGTTTTATCTTTTATAACATTACATAACATCATGTTTATAATGTGTCTATTAGGTTAAATGCATATTGGCCAAATGGAATAAAGTTTACAGGATCTTACAGCTTCTACTTTGTATATAATTCACCCCTACTTAATCTTATTTTTCTATATATTATTCCTTTCAATTTTCATATATATATATATATATATATATATTTCATCTTTTTAGCCATATATTTGTATCCTTGAAGGAAGTGATCCATTTGTTTGGTAATAAAACAAACATAAAGGTTTATGTACGTATTATTTTTTTCCTTCTGGGAGAAAATATTTTCTAGTTATTTCATAAGACTTTTGTCACAAGAAGGTAATCCATGTAAAATTACATCCAAATATATTTTACTCACAGGAAACACAATTACTATCAACATTATTTATCTAAAAATGGAATAAAATCATTATAGTTGGGTATTAAACACAAATCTAACAGCACTTGACAAAGAGTTTGGAACTATATGCAACCCAGCTGCTCTGAGCCCAAGATTAACACTGCCAAATGTATTTGTTTTCTTAAACTCTGTTCAATCATAATTTTAAAAAAAGTCAGTCCATATGTAGGTAATACATTTTCAAAGGTCTACTCTCTCAGGTGATTAATCTGTATTTCTTGGCATGGTTCTTGTTAACAAAAAATAAATAAATATAACCCTGGAAGTTGAGAGAGGTCTTTGGAGGATATTAGGTAGAATTATCAATCACAGCAAATGTTAGTAAACATATGTTTTTTTCAAGGATCTCATGATAGGAATCAGAATGAAAAAGATTTTCACCTGTTGTTGAAAACAACATTCATATTTAACTGATGAATGTCTGACTTTTAAATATGACACATTTTCAAATCTCCTTTGCATTGAGGAAACAACATAGAAAGGAAAATGAGCTAACAATAGCAAGTATACAGAGCAAACGAGAGAAAAATAAAAATAAAAATTTGAAACATTTTATTGCCACCATTTTTCAAAACTAATGATATGTATGGATCAGGTAACCTCTATCTCCAGTTGTACTTATTTGACACTAATGATATCTAATAAATTATAGAAATTAATATTTATTGAGTCCTTCTTCCCTGCCAGGTATAGTGCCAAGCTCTTGTTTCATCCAATCTTCACAGTAATCTTGCTGTTGCTGCTGCTGCTGCCAAGTCACTTCAGTCGGGTCCGACTCTATGCGACCCCATAGACAGCAGCCCATGAGGCTCCCCCGTCCCTGGGATTCTCCAGACAAGAACACTGGAGTGGGCTGCCATTTCCTTCTCCAGTGCATGAAAGTGAAAAGTGAAAAGTGAAAATGAAGTCGCTCAGTCATGTCTGACCCTCTGCGACCCCATGGACTGCAGCCCACCAGGCTCCTCCGTCCATGGGAGTTTCCAGGCAAGAGTACTGGAGTGGGTTGCCATTGTCTTCTCCAACAGTAATCTTATGTAATAGCAATTATTTATTATATCATCCATTGGATAGATGAAAAATGAAAGTGAAAGTCGCTCAGTTCTTTCCGACTCTTTGCTACCCATGGACAATACAGTCCATGGTATTCTCCAGGCCAGAATACTGGAGTGAGTAGCCTCTCCCTTCTCCAGGGGATCTTCCAAATCCAGGGATCTAACCTCATTGCAGGCGGATTCTTTACCAGCTGAGCCACAGGGAAGCCCAAGAATACTGGAGTGGGAAGCTTTTCCACTCAAGAATCAAACTGGTGAGGAAGATTAAATTTAGACAGCTTACTTAACTTCACAAGATATACACCTGGTAAGAGACAGAGTCAGTTTTCAAGACCACACAGTCTGAAGACAGAATCCATTGCATCTATCATGAAGAATGAAGTTGAGAATGCTGTAAGTAACATCAATGTTTATGACTGGACTTGCATTGTAACTGCATACATTTGGGGAGAATCTCACAAAATAAAATCAAATATTCTGGTCTAAATTCTTATTCCTTCAATTCAGATGTTTGAATTGCAACGGTAAGTATCAGAAACTAAAGCATTTACTAAAGTTATGTTCACAAGTATAAGCCAATACCTGTGGACGATTTTCCCCAGATCAGGGAAAGGGTTAGACTCTCCACTGGACTGAACTTGCGTCAAATTCCTCTGAGTAATCCTCTCAATTAGCCCTCAATGTTAGCCTATAAAAACTGCAAGTTTCAGCACAGATGATTTTATCTACCCTCCACTTTAAGAGTGTCAAACAAGGTTTAGCATAATTTCTAACAGGTCAAGGCCAAATCCCAAAGATGATATCACCATTCCCTTAAATTCCTCCCTATAAAAATCAACACTGCCAAAAGAAAATACTGTTGCTCCAATCAAAACTTGATTATAGGTATCCAGCCTCCCTTTTCTTAGAGTGCTTACTTTAGAAAACTTTCAGTTGTAAATCCTTTACCTGTCTCTTTGAGATGTGACTTCTATTGGGTTGGCCAAAAAGTTTGTTTGGGGTTTTTTGCAAGATGTTATAGAAAAAGCCAAACAAACTTTTTGGCCAACCCAATTCAGTTCAGTTCAGTTGCTCAGTCGTGCCCAACTCTTTGTGACCCCATGGATTGCAGCACACCAGGCTTCCCTCTCCATTACCAAATCCCGGAGCTTGCTCAAACTCATGTCTATCGAGTTGGTGATGCCATCTAACCATCTCATCCTCTGTTGTCCCCTTCTCCTCCTGCCTTCAATCTTTCCCAGCATCAGGGTCTTTTCCAGTGAGTCAGTTCTTTGAATCAGGTTGCCAAAGTATTGGAGCTTGAACAATACTGAAAGGAGCAATACAATACAATATTGGAAGGAGCATCAGTCCTTCCAATGAATATTCAGGACTGATTTCTTTAGGATGGACTAGTTGGATCTCCTTGCAGTTCAAGGGACTCTCAAGAGTTTTCTCCAACACCATAGTTCAAAAGCATCAATTCTTTGGCGCTCAGCTTTCTTTATGGTCCAACTCTCACATCCACACACGAAGAATGGAAAAATCATAGCTTTGATTAGATGGACCTTTGTCAGCAAAATAACATTTCTGCTTTTTAATATGATGTCTAGGTTTATCATAGCTTTTCTTCCAAGGAGCAAGCTCCTTTTAATTGCATGGCTGCAGTCACAAAACCATCTGCAGTGGTTGTGGAGCCCAAGAAAATTGTCTGTCACTGTATCCATTGTTTCCCCATCTATTTGCCATGAAGTGATGGGACCAGATGCCATGATCTTATTTTTCTGAATATTGAGTATTAAGCCAGCTTTTTCACCCTCCTCTTACACTTTCATCAAGAGGCTCTTTAGTTCTTCGCTTTCTGCCATAAGGGTGGTGTCATCTGCATATCTGAGGTTATTGATATTTCTCCCAGAAATCTTGATCCCAGCTTGTGCTTCATCCAGCCCAGCGTTTCTCATGATGTACTCTGCATATAAGTTAAATAAGCAGGGTGACAATATACAGCCTTGATGTACTACTTTCCCTATTTGGAACCAGTCTGTTATTCCATGTCCAGTTCTAACTATTGCTTCTTGAACTGCATATAGATTTCTCAAAAGGCAGGTCAGGTGGTCTGGTATTCCATCTCTTTAAGAATTTTCCAGTTTGTGGTGGTCCACAAAGTCAAAGGCTTTGACATTGTCAATAAAGCAGAAGTAGATGTTTTTTTTGAACTCTCTGGCTTTTTTTAATGATCCAACAGATGTTGGCAACTTGATATCTGGTTCCTCTGCCTTTTCTAAATCCAGCTTGAACATCTGGAAGTTCACAGTTCACGTCCTGTTGAAGCCTGGCTTGGAGAATTTTGAGCATTACTTTACTAGCATGTGAGATGAGTGCAATTGTACAGTACTTTGACCATTCTTTGAATTGCTTTTCTTTGGGATTGGAATGAAAACTGACCTTTTCCAGTCCTGTAGCCACTGCTGAGTTTTTCAAATTTGCTGGCACATTGAGTGCAGCACTTTCAGAGCATCATCTTTTAGGATTTGAAATAGCTCAACTGGAATTCCATCATCTCCATGAGCTTTGTTTGTAGTGATGCTTCCTAAGGCCCACTTGATTTCAGACTCCAGGATATCTGGCTCTAGGTGAGTGTTCATACCATTGTGATTATCTGGGTCATGAAGATCTTTTTTTGTATAGTTCTTCTGTGTATTCTTGCCACCTCTTCTTAATATCTTCTGCTTCTACTAGCTCCATACCATTTCTGTCCTTTATTGTGCCCATCTTTGCATGAAATGTTCCCTTGGTATCTCTAGTTTTCTTGAAGACATCTCTAGTCTTTCCCATTCTGTTGTTTTCCTCTTTGCATTGATCACTAAGGAAGGCTTTCTTATTCTTCCTTGCTATTCTTTGGAACTCTGCATTCAAATGGGTATATCTTTCCTTTTCTCTTTTGCCTTTTGCTTGTCTTCTATCCACAGCTATTTGTAAGGCCTCCTCAGATAACCATTTTGCCATTTTTCATTTCTTTTCCTTGGAGATGATCTTGATCCCTGCCTCCTGTACAATATTATGAACCTTGTCCATAGTTCTTCGGGCACTCTATCAGATCTAATCCCTTAAATCTATTTGTCACTTCCACTGTATAATCATAAGGGATTTGATTTAGGTCATACCAATTGATGCTTTTGAACTGTGGTGTTGGAGAAGACTCTTGAGAGTTCCTTGGACTGCAAGGAGATCCAACCAGTCCATCCTAAAGGAAATCAGTCCTGAATACTCATTGGAAGGACTGATGCTGAAGCTGAAACTTCAATACTTTGGCCACCTGATGCAAAGAACTGACTCATTTGAAAAGACCCTGATGTCAGGAAAGATTGAAGGCAGGAAGAGAAGGGAACAACAGAGGATGAGATGGTTGGAAGGCATCACCGACTCAACGGACATGAGTTTGAGTAACCTCCAGGAGTTGGTGATGGACAGGGAGTCCTGCGTGCTACAGTCCATGGGGTCACAAAGAGTTGGACACGACTGAGTGACTGAACTGTACTGAACTGGAACTTTATGGTCTAGTGGTTTCCCCTACTTTCTTCCATTTAATATAAAGGAACTCCACCTTATACTTAAGTTATTCTTTCCTACTGCGTTAGAGGAAGTTTACTGTTTTGCTGTTTTTAACAAGTGCCCCATGCAAAATTGTCTTTTGCAGAAAGAGGGGAATTTTAATAATCACACTGTATCATAGAAAACTATAAAAATTAATGAAAAAGAAATTGTAACTAAGTGAAAATAGTTTGCTGCAAGTTGAACTGCCTATAAATATGTCCAATAAAAAAAGAAAAATAAAAGTGCTAGTTTGACAATGGTGCCATGATATTTGCATATGCACAACTGTTTTCTAAATTGTGTTACTGAAATGGAGGTCTTTCTGGGAGGGATTATTTATATTACATTTTTTAAACCTTTTATTTTATATTTGAGTAAGCCAATTAACAATGTTGTGATAGTTTCAGGGGCACAGCAAAGCAACTCAGCCATACATATACCTGTGTCCATTCTCTCCCACACTCCCTTCCCATCTAGGCTGCAACATAACACTGAGCAGAGTTCCCTGTGCCATACAGTAGGTCTTTGTTGGTATCCATTTTATTTATTTATTTATTTTTTGGTATCCATTTTAAATATAGCAGTGTGTACATGTCCATCCCAAACTCCTTAACTGTCCCTTCCCCCAATCAATCTTGCCTGGGGATAAAGAATATCAGTTCTTAAAGATGGATAACATAAACTGTCTTAAGATAAATTACAGACTTGTTATACTTTTACAGAAGTGTTACAACAACTATAAAAATTGTCAAAATTCTCCAACATGTACAGAACCAGCTATAGTGAAAAAGACAGTTACCAAAACATATTTCATTTTAGAAATTAAAAAATTCAATTCTGAGAAAGGTCAATGGAAAATATAAAACAAATAAATAAATAAAAATTTAATGAAAACTGTATTAAGTTGAAGATATGGTTAATTATATTTGCAAAGTACTTGATAAGATATAAGGTTTATAAATATCAGAAGATTCATACTGTGAAATGAAACAGGATTTAAGACTGAATTATAGATTCTACAAATGGAAACTATCAAATGGAAAGAGATTTATTTTTATTTTTCCTTGTTTTGCATGCTCCTCTTAATCAAATACCATACATTGTAAACTAGGTAAAATAAAGAGTGAAAAATCTACATGCAGTATATGATACATCCAGCACAAACTCTCATATTACATAGTAATATTAATATGAGCTTAATAGTATGAATATATAAGTATTAATATGAGCTTGCTTGCTTTTACAGTAGAATAATTATCATAGCTTTAGATATTATATCTTGCTCAGATGCACTATAAAGTATCACTGTTAACACACACAAATTTACGGTAAAATATTATTTTATTGGGAAAAAAGTAGTGCTTCACTGGTGAACCCACAAATGTTCAACTGTGGCAGTTTTCTCTCTACTTTTCAATATGATTTTGAATTGAGAAAAATAACCTGTTAAAATTTCAGATGAACCATTTGCAAGTCATATATTCAAAGATGCCAAATAATGTATTATTAGGAAGAGTGATCATTCCATAGAGTTGAAATTTATTGCTGCATCATTTTTTTTCTGACTGGAAAATGCTAAGCCCCTAGTCGGAGTATGAGATACCAAATGCAATTGAGCAGGGGTTAGGCCAGAGTAGGAGAACCACCCTCACCCTCAAGTGGATAGTTTTAGCCAAAATGAGCCTTTGAATGGCTCTGCCCAGGAGCACAATTGCAATGATAAAATCTGGGCAATGTAAAGCAGTACAATTTTCAGGGAATGTTTTCTTTATTATAATACAGAGTTGCTTCTTCAATTGTTAGAGTTTGGTTTCTTTTAAATAAGCATTTTACTCTCAGTTCTATATTCTAAACCTTCAACTTAAAACTTAGAATGTTATTTCTTTAATGCATAGGCTTAGAAACTTAGATTAATACAGCAAGAAGCTATATGCATGTCCTGAGCAAGCAGTAGATGCTTAATGAAAGGAAATGGAGTGAAAAAGTATCAATCGCACTTGCTTCAGCAATATTTTAAAAGTAAAACTTGGAACATATGATTTAGCAATTGAATTTTATGACAGTCTGTTGAGATCCAGAAATAATTTTCCTAAGTCTAGGCTGAATGCACTTCCAACTCCTTTCATATGATCATTTGTTGCATCTGCCTATTTTAGGAAAGATCATAATATTTTTCATCATCTAGAGTATAGTTTATTCTTTGATGTAATGGGTAATTTCCGTGTTTTTTAAAATTAATGCTGAAAAGTAATTTAACCATATGAGAGAATATTCACAAAAAGAGAATATTTTGCAAAAATAAAAGTGGTTATAACAACATTTATCAAACAAAATCACTCATCACTGTGGTGCATTTTCTCTGTTATTCTTTAAGAGGCATCTTGGTTTTTGACATTAGTAATATAGCTTAATTTTTATATTACTATATAACAAATATTTTGCCATGTTTCTATTTGATCTTCACAACAATTTGTTAACTGCTAATGGATATTTATTGCATATTCATGAATAACAGCCAAATAAATAACTCTAATTCACATATTGTTCAATTATGTAACAAATTCACGAAGGCCCCTGGGAGCCTTCTCTTATATAAGCAAAGATGTTCTCTCCATACGTTACTCTTGGACATGATTTAGCTCCCTCTTTTCCTAATAGTTGCTTTTTTCCTGAATGCAGGGCACATTTCACATTTCTCTTATTAAAGTATAAGAGCAGTAATAGAATACAATTATCTTGGAATGATAAAACAGTAGAAAACAGAATAGCATCATAATTGCCCTCAGTCTATTTCAATGGATAAAATTTAATTTACATAAGAACTACCTAGGAAGGTTTTTTTAATGCAGATTTCTGGGCCCCAACATTAGAGGTTACGTTTCCGTGAACAGTTTCCGTGAACAGCGTGCTGGGTCCTGGAATGTACACTTCTAGGTCCCTTTGATGCCATTGGCCACACTCTGAAAATACTGACCCAGGTAATATATTTATGTTAAGGTGACCAACAATTGTCATTGCCTTCTTAACAGTCAAATCAAAGTGTCAACTTACACTGAGCTTACTGGTGCATAAACTCCCTAAAGTCTTGTTTGCCGAATCCAGCTGTATCTTCTTTATTCTTCATTTGTGCAGCTCATTACTGTGGCCTGCATGGAGAACTCTGTGTATCCTTATTAATTTTCAGCTTGTTACACTGGCACTTTCTTTTAGTCTGAGGGTATTTTATAAATCTTCATTCTGCTACTTTGCTTTGCATAATCCATAAATTTAATAAACAAGCCTTCTATCTTTATCCAAGTCACACACCAAAATATTGTACCACAAGAGCCAAAAGAAAAGAGTAGAAGCATGATCATGACTGTGTTTTAGAAATGCCAGCATTCCATCTAGACTATTTTTATCTCAGATAAATAAACTGTCATCTTTTGGACATCATTATTTACTTCTAGGGAGACTAAAATGAAAACAGTATTCCTATAATGTACTTCGGTTTAATGTACATAGCAAAATCTTCTTGATATAATAATTTGACCTCTAATGAATACAGATCAAAAAATCTTTTTTAACTTTTATTAAAATTCCTGGTTTACATTCTTTGATACAATAAACTACACAAATGCAGTGTCTGTGAAGTCTCAGTTCTAAAATAAGTAAATCCTTTAACATGAAAAAATATTAACACTCAAAATAGTATCTCATTACAAATTTTACTCGTCTAAGCTGCTTTATACACAAGAAATGTGTTAAATATCCACTTCTGTCAGGTTACTCTTATAGCTCAATTGACTTGCCTGATTAACATTTCATGAGGAAAAAGCAGAGGACCGGTAAGGGCTATCAGATCATCTCCTACCGTTGTCCACTCGGTAGTCTGTGAAATGCTCTTCCTATGGATTTTGCTATGACACTTATTTTTTTTTTTTTTTCACTTTCTTCTATCCTATTTTTTTCATTACGTCTTTTCTATCTCTGGCTTCACTTACTTGGAACCCTCTTATATATCACAGGACCCCCCTCCCAGGATTTACTGACCCTGGGCTTCTGTCCTCAGCCCCTTTTTTTTTTTTTTTTTAAATCATATTATGTACTTCTATGGGCTTCCCAGGTGGTGCTAGTGGTAAAGAACCTGCCTGCAGTGCAGGAGACCTGGGTTCAATCCCTGGATTGGGAAGATCTGCTGAAGAAGGGAATGGCAACCCACTCCAGTATTCTTGCCTGGAGAATCTCATGGACAGAGAAGCTTTGCGGGCTATAGTCCATAGTGTCACAGAGTTGGACATGGGTGAAAGGACTTAGCACGTATTCTGTATGTTCAAGTTTCAACCATTTAATACATCATCTTTTGGGGAGTAGAGTGTGCCACAAGGCATGTGGGATCTTAGTTTCCAGTCCAGGAATCAAACCCGAATTCCCTTCCTTGGAAGCATGGAGTCTTAACCACTGGACCACCAGGGAAGTCCCTAATACTCTTGATTATTCCCAAATCTGTAACTACAGTTGAGATTTAACTCCTAAACTCCAAATCCTTACATTTGACTTCCTCCTGAACTTCTCTACTTGCATGTACTTAAGGCATCTTAAACTCAGTACTTCCCAAAGTGAATATATTTGTTCCTTCTCCTTTATTCCCCATTATTATCATAATTTTCCTACTTCTAATAATCTCCTACTTCTATAATGAGATTAATAAACCATTCCAATAACCTATTCTAAACTCTCTTTCTCATTTGCTACATCCAACTAGCTACTGAGAATGTTACATCTGTCTCCAGCTACTTTGTTTAATGTAATTCATCTCTGTTTTTGACCTGCAATATTTGAGGACTTCTTTATCAGTCTCTGGCTCCAATTTTATCTTCTCCTAGTCATCCTTCATGGCACCCCACTCCAGTACTCTTGCCTGGAAAGTCCCATGGACGGAGGAGCCTGGTGGGCTGCAGTCCATGGGGTCGCGAAGAGTCAGACACGACTGAGCGACTTCACTTTCACTTTTCACTTTCATGCATTGGAGAAGGAAATGGCAACCCGTTCCAGTGTTCTTGCCTGGAGAATCCCATGGACAGGGGAGCTTGGTGAGCTGCCATCTATGGGGTCGCACAGAGTCCGACACGACTGAAGTGACTTAGAAGCAGCTGTAGCAGTCATCCTTCATGCCATCCCCAGAGTAATTACAGTGGGTAGAATCTCAAACTTATAAAAGTCAAAACTTTATTATTATTTTTCTACAGCTAAATGAATATTCACTGGGCACCTGAATTTGAGACACTGTCTTATTTGCCCTAAGCCTGCATCTAAATTCCAAAGGATTTACATGGTGTCACGTGAAGCAGTTTTTCTTCTTTCTTTTTTTTAGTTATTGAAAAATCATCTATCCATACTGAGGAATTTCCACGGGAACATCTCTCTAAAAACTATGAAAGCACAAAGTCAAAAATCAGTAATATCATGCATTTACTGATGGTCCAAATTGCCCATTTTAAAACTTAGAAAGTCACTCATAATCCAGGTTACAGGAAATAATCCAAAGATCAGCACTTTTCTAAGAATGGTTGCTGAAAAGGGAGGAGGCATCGGCATAGGTGGAGAGTGCAAAGATTTTAGAGGGCCATTTGTACCACTGGGTAGTGATGCATTCAACAAAACCAGACCTGACTTTCATGATAATGTGGGCTGACAACGGGGTTTGGAGTTGGGCAAGGCAATGGCACCCCACTCCAGTACTCTTGCCTGGAAAATCCTATGGGCAGAGGAGCCTGGTAGGCTGCCGTCCATGGGGTCTCAAAGAGTTGGACACGACTGAGCGACTTCACTTTCACTTTTCACTTTCCTGCATTGGAGAAGGAAATGGCAACCCATTCCAGTGTTCTTGCCTGGAGAATCCCAGGGACGGGGGAGCCTGGTGGGCTGCCGTCTATGGGGTCACACAGAGTCAGACACGACTGAAGTGACTTAGCAGCAGCAGCAGCATGAAGTCACACATACTAATTCTTTTTTTCCCCCCCTAGAAAACCTTAGATAGGTCCCCAAAGAGAAACAGACACATAAAAAAACTGGAAAAAAATTCTAGGTCATTTTTTTTCTAAACCAAGCCTTGGTTACAATAAGACACTTGCCTTGAAGACGATGTCTACATTTCTAAGTAGAAATCAAGAACTTTCAGGCAACCTTCAGACTTGACCTAATATGAGTTTTTTCTTCAATTTTATTTAACAAAATGAAAGTAAATTAAATAACTCAATTAAGTAAAACTCACTTTGAAGAACTACTATTTTGTTATTATTTATTTATTTTTTTTTTTTTGGTGGCATAAGGCCTTAATTATGGCACGCAGGCTTAGTTTCCCATAGTATGTTGGATCTTAGCTCCCCGACCAGGGATTGAACCAGAATTCCCTGCGTTGGAAGGCAGATTCTTTAGCACTGGACCAACTGGAAAGTCCCTGCAGAAGTAATATTAAGTGTTATTACTATAATTTCATAATTAAGTAATTCCTCACCCATATTTGGGCTTCCCTTGTGGCTCAGCTGGTAAAGAATCCACCTGCAATGCAGGAGACCTGGGTTTGATCCCTGGGTTGGGAAGATCCCCTGGAGAAGGGAAAGGCTACCCACTCCAGTTTTCTGGCCTGGAGAATTCCATGGACTGTATAAGTCCATGGGGTTGCAAAGAGTCAGACATGACTGAGTGACTTTCACTTCACTTCACTTCACCAATATTTATTAAATAGTAATGCCTTTAAAGAAAATTTTACAGATCAAATATCTTTATTTTAAATATTTTGTTTGAAATATATATATTTATATTCCCATCTCCCCAGAATTGAAAGAAAACTCCTAAGAACATGATTCCCCCCCCCCAAATGCTAAACCACCAACATCTATAATAGTGACTGGCACATGTCAGGTACATATTAGATATTTGTAAATGTATAAATTTGAATCTCAAGATCTTATTTGCTTTAGATAGCCCATAAACATAAAGATGATCTTTTAATTAGTTGTAGAAATTCTTTTGTGCTAAAGACTTTTTTTTAAATTGGAGTCTGTAAACAGAAAGATTTTTCCTAACAATGACACAAATATAAATGAAATTGTTCATGAAGAAATGAAGCACTTATTTTTTAAATAATCATAAACTTTTTCCTATTTGTGTATGGTAGTATTTCTCTTTCATAGTTGATTCATAATATTCAGGTTCAGTGATTTTTTTAAAAATGCTCCTTCAATGAGTTTTAGTCTATTTGATACTAATATAATATTAGTTGTATTAGATATTAGTTGTAACTAATATCTCAGGTTATTATTTAATTTTAGCAATCCTCACTCAGATCTATTAAGGGAAATAAACTGTGACTTTGCTTAAGTGCAGGAAACTTTAAAACATTCAAGAGGTTATTCTTTTTAACTTTTTATTTTTAAATAATTACAAATTCAAAAGAACTTGTAAAATAATATGGAAAGGTCCGTTGTACTTTTCACCCAATTTCCTCAATAGCAACATCTGATATAATTCTAGGATAATATCGATAAAATTGACATTAGGATAATCTATAGACTTTATTCAGGTTTTGCAAATTTTTACATATATTGATTCATATGTGCATGTGTTTGTGTATGTAATTCTATACAAATTTATTATATGCATAGCTTCATGAAACCACACCACAATCAAGACATGGGTTGTTTTATTCTACCATATCAAACTAAATCCCTTGTCCTATACCTCCAGCCCATGCTTATCTTTTAATACACTGCATTTTATAAAAGAATTCTATAGTTTAATTGGCTTGTCTTTCCATAAAGGAACAAGTTTTCCTAGATTTCTGATACATGTATGTTTCCCTGTATTTTTTTTTCCTACAAGGCTGTCTTTTAAAATCTTAAATGAAATGGTTATTTAATGCTCTATTTTCTGTCACACTTTCTATTGAGGAAAATGGCTTTATAAATTAAAGAACAGAAAGTTTTATTTTAGAAGATGGCAGTGCGGGAGTTCTGAGAGTTTGTGTTAAATAAAACAACACTTAGTTTAATCACTAGCAATTCAAATAATTAGTAGGAAATACTAATGCATTTTAGTAGTTCAATTTACCTTTAAGTTTCTACTTGTCAATATTAACACTGTTGACAATTGGAAAAAAAAAAACTCATACAAAATTTGAAATGGAAAATCTGATTATCAATGACATTCATGTAGCAAGGATCGCTATAGCAAAGTGAGCTAGAAACAAACAAAACGAAAAAATTATTTTTCAGGCACTCAAATTTCCTTATAGCTGTGCTTTATAGGAGAAATGTTTGTCAGCATGCTACCTTTCACAGATTCTATCATATAATATAGACCATGCACCCAAATATAATCATCATTTTTGACTAGCATGAAGACTATTTCTGAAGCTAAGTATTTTACATTTATATAGTTATTGCTGTTAATATTCCATGTATTTAATGTATTATTTATCTTGTCTAGATAACTTTCTTTACAGTTTTCTAATCATTTCTCTTTATGATAAAAATTATAACTTCAAATTTGTGTCATTCAAGGATCAACTGCAATCTTTTGTTTTCTAGCTTATAGTTCTTTATACTACATTACAAAGGAAATGATAGCAACTAGTTACTTGTAAATAAGAATTCAAAGTCTTAGGTAAATGCTTATGCATTAGAAAATCACTTCATCTAGTAAATGAGTTCACTGGAAAGAAATTTTGGTGCACCAAATGCATGTTATAAAACTCAGATGCCTTGTTTCAGTAAGTATATGCTTTTAAGAGATAATATATAAATCCTAAAGAATTATACAATAGGATTTAAATTTTAAGTTTCAGTTGAAGAACAAAACATATTCCATCTGCTATGTCTCTTAACTACTCACTTATATGAGGGAGTGAAGGTATAAAAAGTTGAAGAAAGAAATCACCTATCTGTATGCCTTGGAGTCCTGTCCCCTGTGGAGTGGCTGGAAATATTTTCATCTTTATCCTGAATCAAGAGAAAACCTTCACTCTACAATTTGTGGGGGAAAACAATAAAAGAATACATTACTGACTGACAGCTGAGCAGACTGGTCAGCTAGGGCGATATACAGTCAAGTTAAAGAGAGCTGACTTTGCACTGATTCCAAATTTTATTGGAACATAAATGGCAAAGAGGTGGGCTGTGCATGATAAAGAAATGGTGTGGTTTCATCTTAGGTCTTAAACAAGAGAAATTTCTGGGAAGGCTACAGACCTCAGCAAGAAGACTTGAGGAGACCTACTGAATGCCATAAGGCTGGAGAGAAGACTGGAATAAGCTAAAAGGGAGCTACTTTGCCCAGTGATAGAAGCCACAGGTGCAAGGTGGCACAAAGGGGCAGGTAAGTGCTCTCTGAAGGAGTCTGTGGACCATCACCACAATGCCCAAGAAGTAAACATCTACTGCTCCACTCACCTCTTTTCCTTTCCTGCATGCTAACTGTGAGGAATCCAAAACCAAGTTGGCAAGACATTGAAAAATATATAAAAGCACGTGGCAATAACTAAAGGAATTTACTGTACAGCCCAGGGAACTCTACTCAATACCGCCTAATGGCTGATATAGGAAAATAGTCTAAAAACAAAAAAAGAGTGGATATATGCATACAAAGAGAAAGCAAGGGGATTCCAGAAAAAAATCTACCTCTGTTTCATTAACTGTGCTAAAAGCCTTTGTGTGAATCATAACTGTGGAAAACTCTTAAGGAGATGGGAATATCAGACCATCTTACCTGTCTCCTGAGAAACCTGTATGCAGGTCAAGAAGCAACAGTTAGAACCCTGTATGAAAAAACTGATTGGTTCAAGATGGAGAAAGGATTACATAGGGCTGTTTGCTGTCACTCTGTTTGTTTAACCTATACGCTGAGCACATCATGAGAAACACCAGGCTGGATGAGTTATAAGCTAGAATCAAGATCAGCGGGAGAAACATCAACAACCTCAGATATGTGGATGATACCACTGTAATGGCAGAAAGAGACTCTTGATGAGAGTGAAGGAGGAGAGTGAAAGAGCTGGCTTAAATTAAATATTAAAAAAAAAAAAAAAAAAAAACTAAGATCATGACATCCAGCCCTGTTACTGCATGGCAAATAGAAGGGGAAAAGGTGGAAGGAGTGACAGATTTCCTCTTCTTGGGCAGATGGTGACTGCAGCCGTGAAATCAGAAGATGATTGCTTCTTGGCAGGAAAGCGATGACAAACCTAAACAGTGTGTTGAAAAGCAGAGACATTACTCTGCTGACAAAGGGCTATATAGTCAAGCCTATGGTCTTCCCAGTGGTCACACATGGTTGTCAGAGCTGGACCGTAAAGAAGGCAGAACATCAAAGAATTAATGCCTTCGCACTGTGGTCCCTTGGACTACAAGATCAAACCAGTCAATCTTAAGGGAAATCAACCTTGAATACTCATTGGAAGGACTGATGTTGAAGCTGAAGCTCCAGTATTTTAGTCATCTGAACAGAGGACTCATTGGAAAAGTCCCTGATGCTGGGAAAGATTGAGGGCAGAAGGAGAAGAGGGCATCAGAGGATGAGATGGTTGGATGTCATCACTGACTCAATGGACATGAGTTTGAGTAAACTCCAGGAGTTGCTGATGGACAGGGAGGCCTGGTGTGCTGCAGTTCATGGGGTCGCAAAGAGTCAGACATGGCTGGGCGACTGAACAACAACAACTTATGTGTGTGCGTGACTGATTCACTTTACTGTACACCTGAAACTAACACAACATTGTAAATCAACCATAGGCTAATAATTTTTTTTAAATGCATGGCAGAGAAATAAGAAAACAATGCACACCTTCCAGCTTGTAACTGGGACACACTAGGGAATGGAGGAGCTATGGAGAAGGAAAGTATGAAAGTGTTTGTTGCTCAGTTGTGTCTGACTCTTTGTGACCCCATGGACTACAGCCTGCCAGGCTCCTCTGTCCATGGGATTCTCCAGGCAAGAATACTGGAGTGGGTTGCTATTTCCTTCTCCAGGGGGTCTTCCCAACCCAGGAATCAGGAAGACAGTACTTTAAATACTTTTAGAGTTTTAGATTATTATTGGACACATTAATTACTTAGAGGACGGTCTTTTGCCTTCTGAAGGTGATCCAAAGGGTCATCAGCTGTATACTACATTTCATGGAGAAACTGAGGAACAGTAGCGCCATACTCTTAAAACAAAAGTAGGATTTCCTCAGTGTGTATGCCCAGCAGTGGGATTGCTGGATCATAAGGCAGTTCTATTTCCAGTTTTTTAAGGAATCTCCACACTGTTCTCCATAGTGGCTGTACTACTTTGCATTCCCACCAACAGTGTAAGAGGGTTCCCTTTTCTCCACACCCTCTCCAACATTTATTATTTGTAGACTTTTGGATTGCAGCCATTCTGACTGGTGTGAAATGGTACCTCATAGTGGTTTTGATTTGCATTTCTCTGATAATGAGTGATGTTGAGCATCTTTTCATGTGTTTGTTAGCCATCTGTATGTCTTCTTTGGAGAAATGTCTATTTAGTTTTTTGGCCCATTTTTTGATTGGGTCATTTATTTTTCTGGAGTTGAGCTGTAGGAGTTGCTTGTATATTTTTGAGATTAGTTGTTTGTCAGTTGCTTCATTTGCTATTATTTTCTCCCATTCTGAAGGCTGTCTTTTCACCTTGCTAATAGTTTCCTTTGATGTGCAAAAGCTTTTAAGGTTAATTAGGTCCCATTTGTTTATTTTTGCTTTTATTTCCAATATTCTGGGAGGTGGGTCATGGAGGACTGAGGAAACCAGAAGGGAAAGAGACACGTGTACCCCAATGTTCATCGCAGCACTGTTTATAACAGCCAGGACATGGAAGCAACCTAGATGCCCATCAGCAGATGAATGGATAAGAAAGCTGTGGTACATATACACAATGGAGTATTACTCAGCCATTAAAAAGAATACATTTGAATCAGTTCTAATGAGGTGGATGAAACTGGAGCCTATTATACAGAGTGAAGTAAGCCAGAAGGAAAAACACCAATACAGTATACTAACGCATATATATGGAATTTAGAAAGATGGTAACAATAACCCTGTGTACGAGACAGCAAAAGAGACAGTGATGTATAGAACAGTCTTATGGACTCTGTAGGAGAGGGAGAGGGTGGGAAGATTTAGGAGAATGGCATTGAAACATGTAAAATATCATGTATGAAACGAGATGCCAGTCCAGGTTCGATGCACGATACTGGATGCCTGGGGCTAGTGCACTGGGACGACCCAGAGGGATGGTATGGGGAGGGAGGAGGGAGGAGGGTTCAGGATGGGGAACACATGTATACATGTGGTGGATTCATTTTGACATTTGGCAAAACTAATACAATTATGTAAAGTTTAAAAATTAAATAAAATTTAAAAAAAAGTAGGAGGTAAAGTTGAGTTACGATTGTATTGTATAAGTGCTTGTTTATTTAATCCTTATAACTATTGGGTTGGTCAAAAAGTTGAAAGATTTTACAGAAAAATTCGAATGAAACTTTTGGTCAACCTAATATTAAATAATTACCTTAACAGCTAATGTACTCTAGAATTAGTTATATAAATAAGCAGGGAAGCTAAATATATTTAATCCTCT
This sequence comes from Bos javanicus, assembly GCF_032452875.1. Classification (NCBI taxonomy): domain Eukaryota; kingdom Metazoa; phylum Chordata; class Mammalia; order Artiodactyla; family Bovidae; genus Bos; species Bos javanicus. The sequence goes on from NC_083897.1 coordinate 117,535,982, forward strand.
TCAATAAATGCAAACATACAGGCAGAAAGCCATGCCCTTTACATGATTGCTCATTGGAAAATGTATATACACATGGTCTATTTTGCTTTGTCTTCATGTCAAAGAAGTTGTTTTGTAAAGAAATTAGAAAGAAGGTAGACTTGTTTGACAAGTGAAATACACAGACTATCTAAACTCAACTGGTCCTGAAAGGAGCTAAAAGGAAAAAAAAAAAAAAAACACATTTCCCAATTGTTCCCTTCTTGTGGCTCACAATTGCATATTAAACCCATTACAGTAATAATACTTCACAAGCAATATTCTTTAAGTTTCAGTGGAAAAACAGTGCTTTAGGAAACATGCCATGGAATACTGATTCAACTAGAGTATTTTTAAACTCAATTATAGTAATAAACAGCTTTTTCAACTTTTAAGGAAATTTAAATTTTACTATACCCCTCTTTGTCACACAATTCTATTTTTTTTTCAGTTTTATTCTCCACTAGATTTCTGTTTCAATTCAATAATTTCAGCATTTCTATTCTGAGAAATTATAGATAATTAACTACTCTCTGTCCCTCCAGATTGATTTAAATTATTATAGAAAATGGGATTCAAAGTTTTTAATGTGCACTAGGGGGGAAAAAAACACATTGACGGTAATTATTAGTAATTAAATGCTTTTAAAATTAGGAAGATAAATATAGTACTATCCTGCCATTCAAATTCCTCAGAGTCACAAAGGAGGAGACTTTAAGAGATGGTTTAAAGGAATGGAAGTTTATTGTAAAGAAATAGAGGGAATTCTATAGAAGAAGAATGATTCCAATCACATGCCGGGAGGCAGTAAGCAGTGCAGGCTCCTGGAAAAAGTGCTCTAGTTTCCACCCAAGCTAGAGGATCCACCCCTTCCTTTGCACTGACTTCCTGTGTACAAAGACAGGAATGTGTATGGGAACTTACCTAATTGGTTTAACACTACACCAGAGAGCAGGGTTCTAGAGGGCAGGTTAGATCACCACATCAGAAATGGCCATGGTCCCTTGTGTGCGGTACAATATAGGGTTTCCTCCCGGTTTCAGGCTGGCCAATGTCAGTATGCCAGTACTGCAGCTAGAGTTTCCCATAAGGAAGCAAACTGGCATGTCAGCCAAAAAGGATGAGGCCTGTGACTTCCCTGGTGGTCCAGTGGCTAAGATTCTGTTCTCAATGCAGGGAGGCTCTTGTTCAATTCCTGGTCAGGGAACTAGATCCTGCATCCTGCCACTAAGACCTGGAACAGTCAAATAAATAAATGAATATTTATTTTAAAAAGACAGGGAAAAAAATGTATGAGGACAGAAAATTAGGGGCGTAGATGACCATGTTCCTAAGAATGCATTTATGCAAATGAAAGGTGTTGAGAGACCTTCTCCATGGGTTCCTCACATTTCTGTAAAGCTTGTGAACAGAGGTCCTTTTTTTAGACTATCTTTTTAAAGATATTGGTATAGTCAATATCCTCAAAAGATAAAAACAGTGTCTCCCTTCAGAGCAATGGGCAGACATGTGCTTACTGTTCAGTGTAAAATATTTGTTTTTTCTTAATACAGCGTTCACCTCCTGTAATGGAACTCGCTGTGCAAGCAGGTGTCAGTGGGCCCTCATCACGCCACACCGAGGGAACTGGGGTTTGGCGAAAAGCTATCGCTATGAGTAAAAAGGCCCTTAGTCTCTGACTCCACGTCTTCTGCCAGTAACCATAAAGCTATGGCAAGCCATCACGTTAGCCTATAAATAGGATCAAATCTCAGTCTGCTCAGACTCTGTCACAATTCTTAGGAGAGGGTTGCAAAGATCAGTAAATGTTTTCATACAATATTCATTCACTCTTCAATATATAAGCCAAGCACCATGCTAGGCCCCACAGTGTAGAATAGTGGCTAATGCTTTTCTGTCATCCAGTATAACCTTCAAATTCTGTCATTTATTTGTTGTCTCAACAACAAATTCCTTGCCTAATGAAATGAATATTTTAAAAAAATCTACATAGCAGTGTACATCATGTATCCAAATACCTAATATAGTATCTGTCATATATTCATCAATTGATCAACTATTATTATTGTTATACTTATTAGTCATAAGACAAATATATATTAAAGATAATATTAAACCTTATTAGAATGTGTCAGTTTGAAGACAGAGTTTCTTTTTCAGGTTACCATGGTAACATAATACCACAACAATGGGAACAGGGAAGGGGATGACAAATATCATTGTCATTCCCCCTCCTCTTCCTTACATTCTCTCCGTTTTTCCCTTTTTGTAGGGGCCACTTTGTAGAGTCCCTAGCCTTTGTCACAGACTTGACTAAAAGATTAGACACATGGAGTCAGACTGTTTTCTGGCATCCTAATATTTCATTTCTGCAAAACCAATCATACTGGCCTGGCATCCTGTCCAACTTGGTTGCAAAGAAGCCATTTGAGGCCACATGTATAATTATTTCATTCCACTATTTTTGTTATGGTCTTTCAACTCTGCTGCATGTACCTAGTTTTTTAAACAGCAGATATGCTAATCATTCATTTTTATAGCATCATTATATTTTGTATGTGTCATAAATTTTTGTGAATGAAAACAAACATTTCCACATAGCAACTTGAAAATAAATTTTAAGAGTTTACTGCAGTCTGATAAGAAAAAGCCTATTAACAGTGAGGTTTTTTTTAAGAGACTCAGGTGGCAAAAATGCTAAAACTAACAGTAGGGTGACCATTTGGACTAAAACTAGACCTATTTATTTTATTTAAGTCCCCCCATTCTCCATCTTCGTTAGTCATTTCCTGTTCCTTGCCTGGAATAACCTCTTTATTGCCATAGTCAAAATCAGACCCATTTTAAAATACTTAAAAATACTTTAAAAATAAAATAGAGCCTTTCATTGCCACCACCACCTTGATATCTGAGCCCAGCTGGTGAAGGTCGTTTCTCCTTTCTTACACACCCATTTTACCTTCTCAAGCAATTAATCATATTCTTCCTTATAATCAGTCATAGACGTAGTAATATCTCCCTCTGTTACATTGTAAATCACCCTGAGAAGAAGGTTTATAGTTTAATTATGCTTTATGACTTACAGTAGTAAGGAGTCAGCATTATTCATAGAATGTATCTTAAGTGAAGAGTATTAAATTAAAAACAAGAAAGCAATAGGGAGCCAGGGCTAACAATGATAATTACACTAATCTTTATTGAGAATTTACTTGGAGTCAGTCATTGTGCTAAGTGCTTTACCTGAATTTTCATTTGATATTCACAACAACCCTTTGAGATTACCAATATCATTATTCAGTTTTAGAGTTAAAGAAAGGGAAACCTAACACAGGTAAGCAATTTCCCTCAAGATCATACAGCAAGGTAGGGATAAAGTCACATTAAGAGTCCATGCCATTAAGTGATTTTGTCAGAAAGCAAAATAGAATACAGACACATTAGAAATTTACCATCATGCCTATTTAGCTCTAGGCAATACTTCCAGTCTGTTAAATAGTCTGTAATTATATGAATGACAAATGCAAAGGTTTACATAGTGACTCACTTGACAAAAAGCTCTTATTGCCTTGACACCTAAAAATATATTTTTTAAATCACAAATTACACATGATCATTTAAAAAATATCATTAAAAGTGGTAAAAATGACAGATTTCTAACAGTATACAATTAACTCCATGAATATTTTTTGAGACCTTCATGGAACAATAAAAATCATCATGCTTCTGGGAACACCATAATACATCTTATATAGCCTAACAAAATTTTCTTCTGCATTAAGTTCAGTGGAATAATAGAAAGTGATCTGTATAAATCGTTTTGACATGAGAACATTATTTTATTTGCATTTTCATATGAAAGTGAAGTCGCTCAGTCGTGTCCGACTCTTTGCAACCCCATGGATTGTAGCCTACCAGGCTCCTCCCTACATGGGATTCTCCAGGCAAGAGTACTGGACTGGGTTGCCATTTCCTTCTGCAGGGGATCTTCCCAACCCAGGGATAGAACCCGGGTCTCCTGCATTCCAGGCAGAGGCTTTAACCTCTGAGCCACCAGGGAAGCCCATCATTTTCATATGCTGCTAAGTCACTTCAGTCGTGTCCGACTCTGTGCGACCCCATAGATGGCAGCCCACCGGGCTCCCCCGTCTCTGGGATTCTCCAGGCAAGAACACTGGAGTGGGTTGCCATTTCCTTCTCCAATGCGTGAAAGTGGAAAGTGAAAGTGAAGTTGCTCAGTAGTGTCCAACTCTTGGCGACCCCATGGACTGCAGCCTACCAGGCTCTTCCATCCATGGGATTTTTCAGGCAAGAGTACTGGAGTGGGGTGCTATTGTCTTCTCCATCATTTTCATATAGTGTTCATCAAAAAACTTGGAAAAGAATAGGATCACTGTCCCTATGAAGACCACATAATTCAAATGTCTCAATTTAATTCTACAGGGGTATGTTAGGTGGTGCTTTGCAGAAAACAAACCTTAACCTAATAATAATTTAAATATCAACTTTCAATCAAATGTCATCATATGGGCTCCGATGAACACTGGTTAATTTAATTAATTCATCAAATCTTTATTAGGCACTACCCTCTGAAATAATTTATTAGTTGCTTGAAACACAGACTATTAAAATACCATAGCTGCTGCTTAGGCACTCATGGTCTAGAAATGGGAACTAGATGTGCGAACAAGCCAGGGTGATGGTGTGTATTTTATAACAAAAGTATATACAGGCTGAAATGGGAGGCTAAAAAACATGATCAGTTCTAACTAGAAGAATAACAAAGTTTCATTGAGTGAAAATCTTGAAAACAATTTGAGTCTGGAAATGAGGGGTAAAAAAGATTTTTTTTTTTTTAAACGGGAATGGGGTTAAGGAGAAGGGAGGAAGGCATATCAGACAGTGGGAAAAGCTTAAGCAAAGAGACAGAAACTAGAAAACAGTCTCCCATGTACTGGGGATGACAGTTTGGACTATGGGGTGTGAGAAGAGATAAAAGTGTGATGAGGGGAATATTTGGAAAGATAATGAAGAAGTAGATCGTGGAGAGCTTTGTTAAAGGCATTATCCTGCTTGTACTTTATTCCACAGATATCTCGGAGGCCATGAAAATGCTCAGGCAAACAACTTACAGACGAGATGTAGATTTGAAAGAAAATAACACTGGCAATCCAGAGTTGGGAGGCTGGATCAGAAATATGGAGATGTGAAGAATGGGAAAATGGTAGAGGTGTACATTAGCCCAGATCAGGGTGAACTGATAATTTACAAGAGGGAGAAACCAGAACAAGATATTTCCACAGTACACATTTTAGAAAGATTTGATTTCTTTTTGTTGTGACTCTGACTGGAAGACAATACTGACATTTAGTATTTAAAACATGTATTAGCCTCCTACTGCTGTTGTAAAAACTAACCATAAACCTAGCGACTTAAAACAGCACAGATTTATTATTTTACCATTCTGGAGATCAGAAGTCTTCAACAGATAGGCAGGGCTGTATTCCTTTTGGAGGCTATAGAAAAGAATCCGTTTTTATGCCTTTGCCACTTTCTAGAAGTTTCCCACATTCCTTGTCTCATGGTTCTGCATCACTCTGACATCTCTCTCCTTTCACCACATCTCTGACTCTGACCCTCTTTTCCTCCCTCATATAAGATAACCCTGTAAATGCAACAGGCCCACTCTGATAATCCAGGATAACGTCTCCATCATAAGATCATTAATTCAATAGTGCCTGCAAGGTCTCTTTTGTCATATATATTCACAGGTTCTGAGCATCAGGACATGGACATCTTTGGAATATATGAAAGTGAAAGTGTTAGTAGTTCAGTCGTGTTCTACGCTTTGCAATCCCATGGACTGTAGCCTGCCAGGCTCCTCTGTCCATGGAATTCTCCAGCAAGAATGTTTGAGTGGGTAGCCATTCCCTTTACCATTCCCAAATGACAAAGCATCGTCCCACTATTTGCATGACTTTAGAATGCTCCTCTGGGCACTTACAAAAGTGAAAAGAATTGTTTCTAGTTACATGAACCTAGAGCCTAAATCCATTTAATACAAACATGCAAAATAGTTTTCAAAGTTTAATATATATTGATTTTTCTTTTAACTATGTGCAATTCAAAAAAAGATGCTGGCTTCATTTGCAATTTTACAAAGGCCTCTTCACCATTTTAGAAAATCCAATCACCTTAGCTCTGCCACTTCTGGAATGGAATTACCAGTGCTATACACCTGTCTGCAAATCAACCAACACAAAATTTTCTGTTCTGAATGTTACATAATGGAAAAGCCCATGGGTGGGTCTAGTTTAAATCAAGAGGCATAAAGCAAGGTGCCAGATTCAGTTTCACTGTCTCTGGGCTTGGCTCAGTTCTGCTTTCCTTCCTGAGTGACTTTATTCTCACATTATATAAATACCAGAAATTCTAGTTTCACAGCCCGTCAGTTTCAAATCCAGCTGGATTTCCTATCACTCAAACAAAATCAGGGAGGTAAACACCAATCCTCACTGATCAATCTAAGGCACATATACGTTCATCTCCAAACTAATCAATGAGGCTTGGGGAATGACCGTATTGAGCAGCTTAGGTTCAAGTCTGAAGGTTCATGGCCAATCCAAGGATCTAGGAATACTTGATGCAGGTAAGTCAAGGCCCTGGTGGATTCCAGGAGGAAAATCTGAGCCCTATTTAAAGCAAGATGATGGATGCTGAGACAAAAATGGTTGATGTTGATAACATCAATTAAAAACTCAATATCTGTGTTTGAGAGTTTAACTTTCAAAAATCACTTACAGTTAACATTAAAAATGGTGAAGAGTCCAGATAAATTGCAAAAAATGAATGCAATTTTTCTTCAGTTGCAACTGCTTTACAGTATGAAAATTTAAAAAGGAACATTTTGTCAAAAATCTGAAAAGGATAAAATTGACTTAGTTAAATAAATACAATTGCAATTATTTATTTTATGTACATCTGAGAGCAGTCAATCCACTAGAATATAAGTGTCATAGGGGCAGAATTTTCTTCTTTGCTTGTTTCATTGCTAAATACCCCTAAAAGAATATGTGGTACAAAATTGGCATTGTATTATTACTCCTTGAGTCAATAAACGATTCTACCGAATTCTATCTAAAGTTTGCCACATCAGTGAACTTCAGCCTAATGATCAAGGTGTTCAAAATACAAGTAGAGAAAGTACCTTTCAAAATGAAGAGTTAGGGGCTTAACATCCACATCTATGTGCAACAGTGACAGTATTGCCTAGATGTATTACCAAGCTATATTACCTAATATGTAATATCTTTGGCCAAGATTCTAAAGTAAAATATTCTCAGAGTCAAAAGATGCATTTTGAGCTTCTATAAACCACAACAGTGCTACTGTACAAATACTAGTGAGAACATAGTATTAAACAGCTGAGAAAGCAATGAATAATTTTCTTAAACACGAAATATGCTGAGCCTTAATTTTATTTCACTGAATCTTCATCAGAACCCTAGTATAGGACTAGTATAGTTTTCACTACAGGTGAGGAAATTGAGACTAAAGGATCTTAATTAACCTCCTTTAGTTCACATGTTAGCAAGTGACAAAGCAAGGCTCTGAAAGCACATCTGCTTGCAGAGCTCATGTATTTAATCACCATGTAACCTATTTCATGGGCTTCCCTTGTGGCACAGCTGGTAAAGAACTCGTCTGCAATGAGGGAGACCGGGGTTCGATCCCTGGGTTCGGAAGATCCCCTGGAGAAGGAAAAGGCTACCGACTCCAGTATTCTGGCCTGGAGAATTCCACGGACTGTATAAGTCCACAGGGTTGCAAAGAGTTGGACACATCTGAGTGACTTTCACTTAACCTACTCCACAGAATTTAAGCAGCTCGCACAGTGGAAATGCAATATGGAAGGTTTTGGGGTTTTCTGGTTTGTGTTTAGTAATAACGTTTGTCCAAAGAAGGAAACAAAATGAAAACACAGACACACACACACACACACACACACACACACACACACACAATGAATTAAGCTTCCCTTATTTTGCTTCACACAATTTGATACACACACGTACATATGCACATATAAAGTTACAAGATTCTAAGACTCCACTGTAACATTTAAATTCTAAGCAATATAGCAAAATACAAGAAAAGAAATAGGCTTGTAGTAGGTAAAGTGGATCAGATGAAAGAGCACAAGATTTAGAAACAAGGGAAAACAGCCTAATTGAGGTCCCACTGCTCCCTCAAAAAATAAAAATAACGTAATCTTTTCTTCTTGAAAAGGAAGGATAAATAATACTTAAATCTTTCCTATCTCAAAGAGATGCAAGAGGATTAAAATATGTAAAAATAAACCTTAGATATATCTGCAGGTTTTCAGAGGTTCTTCATGCAAAACATTACCCTTTGTTGCTCACTTTATTTCCTTTCTTAAAGACAATAGTTCTGATTGCACTGACAATCATTGTTCTATGTGGAGTTCACCATTGTAATATGTGCTATTGAATGAGATTTTTAAGAAACATTTTTTGAGAGTAAGAGAGCAAGAGAGAGTGAGCAAAAATGAATATGAATTGTTTTATTGTTGTTCACTTGATCAAAGCCCAAAAGAGACATGTTTTTTTCATCACCTGCAAAGATGAAGTGCTATTCTGGACCACTAGTGCTCATGAGTGGATTACACAGTCCATTAGTTCTCGAAGTATCTCAAAAATGTCAAAGTATCCCAGATCTTTAGCAGCCTCAACCAGAGAATGTGTTAGAAATGCAAATTTTTGGATCCCACCTGGACCTAATTGAATCAGAAACTCTTCATTTTAGCTAGTGTTCCATGTGATTTTGGGGCAAAATAAAACTTGAGAACCACTCTTCTACTCAGCAGTGATATAAAAACATCATTCTTCTCTTACTCAGTCTAATAAAGACCCTCTGTTGTTGTTTATTCGCTTAGTCATGTCCAACTCTTTTGCGACCCCATGGACTGTGCCAGGCTCCTCTGTCAATGGGATTTCCCAGGCAAGAATACTGAAGTGGGTTGTCATGTCCTTCTCCAGGGGATCTTCCCGACCCGGGATTGAACTCAAGGCTCCTGCTGCATCCCTGCATTGCAGGTGGATTCTTTACCGCTGAGGCACCTGGGAAGTCAATAAAGACTCCATACTGAAAGCGAAGAAAAGAATTGCATTCATGGTTTGATGTTGCTAAAAAAGAAGGGGAAAGTCACAACATATTCTCTTCCAATTTGGCATGCATTAAACAATAAAAATGATTACTGAAGCCTTACTTACACAGAGCTCCTTCTCTGACTCCGTGTCAGACTTTCTTGCATGCCTCTTACAAGGACTCTTGTGATAATATTAGGCTCTCCTAGATAATCCAGGGTAACCTCTCCATCTCAAATATTTAACTTAACCATATCTGCAAACTCTCTTTGGTCATGTAAGGTAAGACAGTTCCGGTGCTGGGGATTTGACATCTCTGAGGGATGATTATTGCGACTACTACACTAACTATTTTAGAACATGCAAAAATATAAACTAAAGAGCCTCTTGATGAAAGTGAAAGAGGAGAGTGAAAAAGTTGGCTTAAAGCTCAATATTCAGAAAACTAAGATCATGGCATCTGGTCCCATCACTTCATGGCAAATACATGGGGAAACAGTGGAAACAGTGTCAGACTTTATTTTTGGGGGCTCCAAAATCACTGCAGATGGTGACTGCAGCCATGAAATTAAAAGACGCTTACTCCTTGGAAGAAAAGGTATGACCAACCTAGACAGCATATTCAAAAGCAGAGACATTATTTTGCCAATAAAGGTCCATCTAGTCAAGGCTATGGTTTTTCCAGTGATCATGTATGGATGTGAGAGTTGGACTATAAAGAAAGCTGAGCACCGAAGAATTGATGCTTTTGAACTGTGGTGTTGGAGAAGACTCTTGAGAGTCCCTTGGACAGCAAGGAGGTCCAACCAGTCCATCCTAAAGGAAATTAGTCCAGGATGTTCATTGGAAGGACTGATGTTGAAGCTGAAACTCCAGTACTTTGGCCACCTGATGCGAAGAGCTGACTCATTGGAAAAGACCCTGATGCTGGGGAAAATTGAGGGCAGGAGAAGACGGGGACAACAGATGATGAAGTGGTTGGATGGCATCATTGATTCAATGGACATGGGTTTGGGTAGACCCCGGGAGTTGGTGATGGACTGGGAGGCCTGGCGCACTGCAGTTCATGGGGTCGCAAAGAGTCAGACATGACTGAGTGACTGAAATGAGCTGAACTGAAAAATATAAAACAGACTTTTTAGGAAGAGGGTGTTTTGTTTTTTTTTTTCAGTTAAACAATGCAATTCTTTTAAATGATGTGCTTTGTGCGAATGTGTTTTTACGTGTGAACAGTTGACTGCCATATTTAAGAAAAGTAAATGTATTTCAAATTAAAAAATTAACCACTTCTGCTCTGTAAAAGAATATAATCATTTGGTGAAAATTTTGCAGTTAACAACAACAACAAAAAAGGTATATTCAACTGGAGACACCACTAGAATGTGTGAGAAAAGTACAGTGTAACTGTAGCGAGGAAAAATAATTTGTTAAGAATTAAATCTAAAAAAAGAAAGAATTAAATCTATTTTAATTCTGAATGTACTGAAATGACCATTCAATAAATCGTCATAATGAGTCAGTAAAACAAGTGATTTAAGGCAAAACAACTTTGTTCTTTCCAAAAGAAAAGAGAAAGCCCCCCTTAGCCAGATAGAGAGCAATATGCCAGGCATCTTGGAATGTTCTCCAATTGGTAGAACTGCATTTCCTCTTTTTCTTCATCTCCACTGAAGCAGAATTCAGCTTATTTGGCTGTACAGTCATCTCTCTTTTCAGGCAAGTGGAGATGCATTCTCCTTGACAGAGCCCTACTTCCTCTAGTGCCAGCCTTCAATTTAATTGTAAAGAGAGTAAAGATGCTGAAAAGACTGATGACTCAGGAACTATCAAAACCATTAAATCCAAACTCAAGAAAATGGTGACTCATTCTGCAGTTCTGAAATGGAATGCTTTCTGGACTTCCTCAACATCATTTGAATCACTGTCCAGCCTCCTTCTGCTTGTCAATGACAGAAATCTAAAGACATACACTGGCCAAAAGATTGATGACTTTGATAGAGGGGGCCAATAGCAATGCAGCAGAAAGTGTGCACATTTTCAAACTAATGCCTATTCATCACATAGAAAAGAAAGATCTGTAGCGCCTCTGCAAGCCCTGATATGATCATCAGATTTAAGTAAGCATGGATCATTTACCTAGTTAAATTGCCAGAGAAGGAAAAAAAAAATCAAATGTAACAGAAGTTCTTTCAGTAACTACCATAAAAGCTCAAGATTTTCCATTAAAAATTAAAGGTAATGATTCATAATAAATATATTTATAACGGTTGAGGAATCCCTTTGAAGCTGCCGTTTTTCGAGGTTTCACATTTATTTGTGAAAGACTAGGATGATGGTTGGAGAAGGAAATGGCAACCCACTCCAGTATTCTTGCCTGGAGAATCCCAGGGACGGGGGAGCCTGGTGGGCTGCCATCTATGGGGTCGCACAGAGTCGGACACGACTGAAGCAACTTAGCAGCAGCAGCAGGACGATGGTAATGGCACCCCACTCCAGTACTCTTGCCTGGAAAATCCCATGGACGGAGGAGCCTGGTAGGCTGCAGTCCATGGGGTCCCTAGGAGTCGGACACGACTGAGTGACTTCACTTTCACTTCTCACTTTCATGCGTTGGAGAAGGAAATGGCAACCCACTCCAGTGTTCTTGCCTGGAGAATCCCGGGGACGGGGGAGCCTGGTGAGCTGCGGTCTATGGGGTCGCACAGAGTTGGACACGACTGAAGCAACTTAGCAGCAGCAGCAGCAGGACAATGATTTGCAAAGTGTGGTCCCTGAACCAGCAGTATCAGCATCATTTGGGGACTAGTTAGAAAAGCAAATTATCAGATGCTACCTGGGATCTACAGAATCAGAAATTCCAGGTCTGGGGCCCAGAAAATTGGGTTTCTCTAGCCTTCCAGGGAATTCTGATGCAGGCTAAAGTTTTAGAACTATGAAGATAAAGTAAAGAAAAGCATTATATGAGGCAATATACTATTTCAAGAAAAAAATTTAATGTTCTCATTTCTACATGGAACATACACTGGAATCTTATTAAAATAAGCTGTTCACATATAGTTTCCAAATTCTAGTAGCTATAATTTTTCTATTTCTCCTTCTGCATGGAAAACTCCAGGGTACAATATGTGGCATTTTCAATTACTGAATTGCATTTTGCTTTTACTTGTAGCTACAAAGCTTAAGAAATAATAAACTGATTAAGCTCATCCCACTCATAACTCACTTGGCAGGCTTTCCAAAGCACTTGGATATATATTTTATATGACATACTGTGTTTTGTAATAAGGCAGTGAAAAAACAAACCCAAATTCAAAACATAAATAAGTATAGTGACTTGTCACTATAACAAAAGGATCACCATTTTTCTTTAAAAATTAATTATCATAGAACATTTTAAGTACAATATGACAACTTGTATTAATTTTGAACATGAAGTCTTGGTACATAAGCTGAGATTCCTGGATTTTTTCATGCCTCCTTATACATAGTATAGAACTTCGTCAACTGAATTTAGTAAATAAACCCACCACGATTTAAATAAATCAAGTCTTACATGCATTTTCAACAGAGAAATTGTTTCCTGTACTTTACCAGAGTAAAATATCCAATATTCTATATCATTAAAACCACACTTACTATAAATGTATTTCTGAAGCTTTGTGAGTTTTAAATGATAGTAAAATACTAAACAAAGTCATTTACTGTTTGCCAACTTCCCATGTAAAGATGGTTATTATGTCTTACTTTAGTTCAGAAGTTTGCATTTGATATGACTATAATTTCTATGTCTTCATATATAATCAATTTAATCTAAAAATCACATGCATTTTAAAATATCTTTCATATATTTCATTTTTCCTCTTAACATATATATTTCCCCTTTGGCTCTGGGTGACATGTGGCTACTGGTTATTGTCACACACACTGAAACCATTTTGTAAACAGAGTATATGTCATTATAGTTTAAAATTTGCAGTATATCTCTCAGCCATCGATTTACTCTCATAGCTTGAAAATAATTGAAATAGCTTCAGCTACCTTGCTTGAGCAAATTTATAAGAATAGAGTGGCCTTGTAATCATCATTATCAATAATAAGGAAAGAATGGCCTTGTAATCACCATTAGTGATAATAAGGAAAATGTAATTAGATCAATCAAAAATCAAACCAATCAATCTGGAAAGACATAAGTTAGTAGACATAAGGTAGGAATTTTCTGTTCTTTCATAAAACAGAACACTAGAAAACGATGCAGGGAGAGCTATTTATTCATTATTCTTAACAATATAGAAAGTCCTTAGGTAATGATTCCGTTTCATTCATTAAGTGGATGAAACTGACAAGAGTGTGACTGACAAGAAAGTGACAAGAGGAATTCCCCACATATGGAATAAAGAGCTAAGATAGAAAGCTTTCTTCAGAATATTTTTATTTAAATATTTATAATTCTTATTTATATTTTGAATAGTTACTTTTTACCACAATGCATAATACTGATTTCCATAGGGAATTTGAGTAAAACCCTTTGTCTACCCAAAACACTTTCAGTTCAGTTGCTCAGTTGTGTCCTATTCTTTGTGACCCCATGGACTGCAGCACGCCAGGCCTCCCTGTCCATCACCAACTCTCGGAGTTTACTCATACTCATGTCCATTGAGTCGGTGATGCCATCCAACCATCTCATCCTCTCTTGTCCCCTTCTCCTCATGCCTTCAATCTTTCCCAGCATCAGGGTCTTTTCAAATGAGTCAGTTCTTTGCATCAAGTGGCAAAAGTATTGGAGTTTCAGCTTCAGCATCAGTCCTTCCAATGAATACCCAGGACTGATCTCCTTTAGGATGGACTGGTTGGATCTCCTTGCACTCCAAGGGACTCTCAAGAATCTTCTCCAACACCACAATTCCAAAGCATCCATTCTTCAGTGCTCAGCTTTCTTTATAGTCCAACTCTCACATCCATACATGACTACTAGAAAAACCATAGCCTTGACTAGATGGACCTTTGTTGGCAAAGTAATGTCTCTGCTTTTTAATATGCTGTCTAGGTTGGTCATAACTTTCCTCCCAAGGATTAAGTGTCTTTTCATTTCATGGCTGTAGTCACGATTTGCAGTGATTTTGGAGCCCCCAAATCCCTTTAGCACAGTTTTTTTAAGTGTGGTCCTTGGACTTTTTAAGTCACAATCTCTGAGGAAGTGGCTCAGGAATTTGCAATTGAAATAATTATTCAGGGGATTACTAAATACTCTGGAATATGAGACTCTTTTGAGATTAAAAAGTACCTCAAGCCAGTTGCCATGGGTGGGTTTACCAGCAAACTCATGACCTCCTTGTTCTGCAAGAAATATGACTATATGTGTGTGTGTGACACAACAATCTCCCTTTTCAATCTGTGGCCAAATAAATACTCTTGTGTCAAATTCACTAGTTCTTTTTTCACTGCCTCCCTACTTGGTCCTGATTTTCCATCCTTTAAGTGAGATCTTAAAGACAGTTATCCAATAGTTTTCCAGTGATGCCCATCATCCTTAACATGATTCCTCAACTCCTTGGGCTTGTTGTTAATCAATCACATAAGACTCATTGCTCTTCTCTAAAAAGATGCTTCGCCTCACATGTTATACTTCACTGCTGTCATCACTACTTTATGACATTAAAGTGCCAGAAATGAGAACCACCTAGAGGAGAACAAGAATTTACATCTTCAACAAGTTCCCATATTATTCTATTGTTTCTGGCCCAGGAACTACACTTTGAGAATCATTGCTATAAGTACTGAACTGAAAGCCATGGATATAGTTTAAGATCACACAATTCCCTTTAGAAACAAATTCTATAACTAGGCTTTAGATGTACTTATAGAGTATTAAAGAGAGTTTAAACTTGAAAAATTTCAGTCATACAGCAAACTTAACCTTTTGAAAAGGAAAACGTAGTAATTTTCTTGATGTAAAAGGAACCACATGTGTGCTATTAAGCTGAATTTAGTCAAACTAGTTGAATGGTTGAAAAAAACCTTGAGTTATTAAACACATCTTGAGGTTATTATTGGCAAAATGAATCATTATTTAGAATTTGGTAAGAAATTTAAAACAACTTGAAAAGCACTATTTGAACACAAATTTATATTTTCTCAGTTAAGAAGATGCTATTTTACCCACAAAACACACACACAATAAACATTCAAAAGCATTCAGTGCTATGCTGAAAGCAAAATAAATGTTTTTTTCCCTCTTCCTCTATTTGCCATTTGTACTGACATTTAGAAACATAGATGTGATATTTAGTTTGCTCTCAGATAATTATTTTTGTATGTCTACAGTCTTAATTTTGCATGCCTAATAAATTACTGATTGAACACTTTATTTCCCAAATTTTCACTAACTTTACCTCTATTTATGCATTCCATAATTACTGATAGTGCTCACTTATACCTATAGACTTTATCTTCACTCTGATTTCATCATTTTCCTTATGAAATGTTTCTTTTTTATCATACTCACATAAAGGCAACTGAATTGATTTTAACTTAGAATTTTGAATTCTCTAGATACTGTGGGTACATGATTTAAATTTTTTGACTTTATGACAATCATGATACCATTCCTACCACTTGCTGGGAAAGCAGAAAGTCTAATACCCATTTGACATGTGAAAAAAATTAAGATCCAGAGTAGTTCACATCATCCACACAGACCTGAATTTTAATTCTAGCATACATGCTCTTTCGATTTTACCCTATGACTTCAGTATAATGGATACAACATTCAGTAAAAATGAGTAAACCATGATCCATAGAAAATTCAAATCACAGTCATACTTTGTTAAATGTAATTTCTCACCAATGACTTAATAATCACCCATAGTTTTGTGTCCTTAAAGCATGTAGTACAATGGCTGGGAGAAAGGGTAATTCTTATTAATAACATTTTCCTGAGGTTATCTCATTCAAATAAAACTAAAATATGTATCTCTAATACCAGAAGTAATTATATGATCATACTGACTTTCAAGAAATACTATCAGGAGGTTGGAATATTATGCATTACTTCTTCATAACGTACAGTGATTTTTCTGTTTACTTTCCTAAATTGCTATAAACATTGTATACCAATCACTTCTATTCTACATATATGTTGCATATTTGCTAACCACATTTCCCATTTTCCTACTAAAGAACACTTCCAAATAATTCATCAAGCAGCACTGGGAATATTTGTATAATCCAAAATTATATAGGTATGTAGAACTTCTAAACTGAAAAAGAAAAATCAGAGTTGCAAGTCACTTCAATACCAGCCTCAACTTCCTAACTTCCTATCTAGCCTTTGCCAAATTGGAAAACATATCTACTCCGTGTCTTTCTGATGAATAATAAGACGAAAAGTTGATGTCTAGTTTTTTCTTCTTGTCAGATAAGGAAGGTCCTGTACAGCATTGCATGAGAAAATGCCAAGAAATACTGGCTATTTTCAGATAGGCACGTATTTCTAGGGAAAGTCACTTCTATATGAATTGAATTTTAGAAATATTTTAGAAAGATGGATTCTGTAGCAAGTTGACTTGAAAAAGGAAAAAGATCATTGTGGATAACATAAAATATGAATATCCACAATGTAAAATATTTTATTTCCATGTAAGAATCAGCATTATCTTTATTGAATTGTATGTAATCTTTGCAGAATTTTGCTCTAATATCAGGGTATAAATTTAGCACATTCATTATAGAATTTCTATTTTATTTTATTTTTTTCTAATTTTATTTTATTTTTAAACTTTACATAATTGTATTAGTTTTGCCAAATATCAAAATGAATCTGCCACAGGTATACATGTGTTCCCCATTCAGAATTTCTATTTTATAGTCAGATAGCTGCTCCAGGTGACATGGAAAACATGGTTTAAATTGAAACCTAAAGTTCATAAGAAGGACTTCCAGGAGTAATTTAGTTTCATTTATAGTTTAATCAGTATTATTATAGGAATAAAGTTTCAAAGTGACATTCGGTTTTGCCATGGACCACATGCAGACATTAAATAGAACTATTTTATCACGTATTTTCTTCCCTTTTATTGCTTCATTTAAATATGTAAAATTCCATTTGTGAAACTTTGGAATCCTGATAATGTTTTCAAGTTAATGAACCAGTTTATTTACTCAATTTCTAGATAACAGAGAGATTTGGTAATTATTTTCATTAAACTTAAGGGAGGCAACAATGAATATTCTTTTAGAAATCTGGTAAGAATAATTAAATTAAATTCTACCAGGTAGTTTGAAATTGCTTTTTTAACTAAATGACCATCTATTCTTTCAAGGGAGAGCCATTCAAAATTTATTGTTATTTTTATTCTTATGAATTTTTCTGTTTCCAATTTCCAATGAGATTTTGGCTTAAATTGTATTTAAGGAGGTTCCCCAAACTCTAATTTACAGAAGAAAGGCAAAAAAAAAAAGCTGCTATAATATTATCATTAGAAATGATTTTTGTTGTTGTTGTTTAAAACAATGACATCACAAAATGAGAATAAAATAACCTCTATAGTGAGACAATGACTATAGCTTAAGACAATGCCTACAGAATCCATTAAAAAATTAAAAAGAAATAAAACAGCCACAGGAATATAAAAGTAGCCAAAAAAACACCCTTTGATTGAGATTTCAATTTAAAAAACCAGAGGTAAATGTGATATTTAGATAAATTCGTACCATCACATCTAATAATCCATTTGGGCATTTGCCAGTAAGTTCATTTCTTGGTCTATTTCATTTTGCTCTACTCTTGATAATGTAGGCGAGGTGGGGAATTTGACATTTAATTTGAAATGTCTTATTTACCCTATATGAAGCCACTTACAGGTGCTGGCACATAAAGCACAGATTAGGTAAGACAACAGAGCAATAATAAGAGTAACATGGTATCAAAATCATGTTTTAAATATTGACTCATTAATATGAAACTGTTACTGTTTTTTTCCACTACCCTTCATTTGGGAAGGAAAATAAATGTTTTTTTAAGCAAATTATTATGGAGCAGTTTTTAAATAATAGGGTAGAATTTTAGGCCAAGGAAAATGCAATTTAAAAGATGTGCCCATCTCTGCTTATTAAATAGAAGGTAAACATATATTAAGTAAAAAACAAATCAAGCTCTTCTACATCAGTAGCCTCCAGAATTTTTGATCATGTAATAGTTTAAAAAATAAAATAGGAAAGAAAGATAGAAAAGACAATGAAAGGAAAGAAAAAAGGAACAGGGAATATACATTTCTCTGCATTTATCTCCATACTGTATACTTATAAACTCAGTGTGCTGTGATGTGCCGTGCTGCGCTCAGTTGTGTCTGATTCTTTGTGACCCCGTGGACTGTAGTCCACCAGGTTCCTCTATTCGTGCTATTTTCCCAGCAAGAATACCAGAGTGGGTTGCTGTTTCTTCCTCCAGGGAATCTTCTCGACCCAAGGACTGATCCGTGTGTCTCCTGCATTGGCAGGTGGATTCCTTACCACTAGCGCCACCTGGGAAGTCCATATAAACTCAAGACTTTATGTGAACTATAAAATAGGCACCAAAATTTTTAATGATAAAATAAAATTTTATGGTCCAAAATTTCCTTACTAATACACTTTTTTGGGTTCCCTTAAAATTCAAAACACCATGTTGAAGACCACTCTCTCACGACATACTTATCAACATCAGGTTCATCAAATCTAGTAGGAAACTGAGCTTTGATAAACAATCACTCAAGAAATATTACTGAAAACCCATCATATTTAAAACAGTTATGCCAGTATCTTGTGATGCAATGGTTAATAAAGGATATTTGGCCATACTTAGCATAAAAATTTAAAAAATTATAATACAAATTTATAATAAATTACTGACAATTAATTAAATGTATCTGTGACTATTGCTACAAAGCTGAATTGCACAGCATTAGAAGGTACATATATAATAAGTTCTAACCTAGTTTCATAAGTGAGAAAAAGCTTACCTAAGAAAAATGACATTGAATCTGAAAATTCATGCATGAAAAGGAGATAATTTGCTGAAGCACTGCCAATAAATGGGCAAAAAATATTTTGCAGAGAGGATAAACAGCATACACAAAGGCCAAAGCATGTCAGAGGTGACAAAGTCAAAGCATGTGCTTTCATGGATGGTAGAAGCTGAGGAAACTAGAGGGAAAGGAGAGATGGACAGGAGGAAGAGGGGAGAAGAAAAACATCATGCAGTTGTCTTCTGGACATAGTAAGAATCAGGGAGCCATGGGAAGTTACTGACTGGTTTTAGGCCAGAGAATAAATGGATCAGATTTGTATTTTTATACATGACCTTGAATGCTGAGTAAACAATGGGCTGAACAGGGAAAAAGTGGATGCAATTGCAACTGTTCAGGTTGTGATGGTTTGAAATAGGTTGTTGGTAGTGGAAATGGAGAGAAGCATAGATTTGAAGGAGATTTAAGAGGCCCTGGCTTCTTAAAGCCATTAAGATTACTCTATGACAGTAAGTAGGTAGAATTAAAGTCAATGACATATTGCATGATAGCCTCCTTTGAGAATGGAATGAAATAGGCTGTGTAAAAGGTTGCCTCATTCAATCTGTTACTGCCAAGAATGAAGGCATTAAAAAAAAACCATGTGCACTAGCCTTGCATTATCTGTCATTATCCTGAGAAATACTGTAGACTATAAGCCTCTACAGAAGTTACATTCTACATACCAGTGACTGCCCTCCAGTGCAAAAATGTATGATAGCACAAATCATAAACCAATTTTCAGAATTTGTATTTAGATCAACAAACTCTCATGCTGAACTGAACAATAACATTTCCAAGAAGATCCAACATTATTGTTATACACAGAAAGTGTATAGGGAAACAATTTAGAACTAAAATATCGCAAGAGTAAATACTGCTCTTACTGGCAAACCTTAGAACAGTGAATCTAGAAATTTGGTAAGTCTTTGGGGACACCAATAAACTGGGAGGGTTTCAAGAGATTCCAATCCAAATTAAAGACATATCCTGTCTTATAAGAAGTGCTTGTCTTTTGCTTTGATCATATCTAGGTTTCCAACAGATCCAACGAATATTAACTATGAAACAGATTTGAACATTAAACATAACTTCTCTGTTGGCCACAGAGAAATGATACAATCCTTTAATGATGTAGTACAGCATAAGAGAAAATCACAGTGCTTGGGATTTGGAGATTTTTCATTTTTACTCCATTTTTGTCAATAACCAGCTATGTGTCCCTTGCAAAGTGACTTAATCAACTTTTTATTTTACCATCCCTACCACAGAAGGATTCAGCTGGATGGTCTCCAAGGCTCTGCTCCTATCTATGATCACCAAAAATGCAACCATTTAAAAAATAGAGAAAACTAAGTTTTAAAAAATGTGCTAGAATTCTAGAAAGTTTGAAAACAATACAGCAGCATGAGTAACTAACATTTTCAGGTTTCAGATATAAAAACCAACCTGAATGTAAGGTGCCTTTCAATAAAAACTATGGGGCAATTGTGAGTTTAAAATATTTGTCTCCTGTTGACCTAACCACAGTCAATACAAGTAAGAGGCTTCACATACCCAGTGCAGAAAGAACTGAGAGCTAAAATCCTTTGTCTGACCATGTTAATGCTCACCGATACAGATTTCCACATCACACTACTGAGGCTAGTAACAAAATGCCCACCAATGTAGTTAGTGTTTTTCCTAACACACATACACAACAATAATAGTATAAAGAAACCATTTGTTAAAAAGAAAAATGGGAGGCTTCAAACAATGATGAAAAAGTCGGGGTGAAAAATGGCAAATTGATCTGATGTAAAGAAAACATATTTAAACTATAGTATAAGGCAAAGCACATTAATTTTGACCCAAATAAAATTTAGATTTAGCCTTCTGATTTCAAAGTCACCATATAAACAAAATCTACTTAAAGAATGTGTGCATGGATGAGTGAAATATTGGTTGCATACTTTGGGCTGTGTAAGATGTGTACTTATCTCACAATAAAGAAAACAAAATCTGGAAAATGGCCACTCTAAGGACTAAGTCAACAGTTGCTGTTTCACTCACCCACTTATTCATTCATTTTTAAAGAAAATTTTCCCTGTGCTCACTTCTGTTTCAGGTTCTGGGATAACTCCTTCACTCAAAACAGTTTATGCAACATCTGTGCTGGGATCCATGGATACAAAATGAGTAAGCCACAGCCTTGGCTGTCAAGGAACTTATCATCCAGTAGAAGCCAGACCTAAACACATACAAGGGAAATGAATGCAGTGGTCTCTCTGACTGACAGTGTGTGCAGCATTAAAGTCAGGTCACAAAGAAAGACATGCCAAACAGCAGAAAACAGCTACAGAAATTCAGAGCATACAAAGAAAATACATTTCTCCCTGTCACCGCCACTGGCTTCTCTAACACTTCAAAAACTTCAGGGATTTTTATGTGGGCACTCATGTTTTTCATCTGGAGGCCAATGAAGAGGAAACATTTGCTCAGGATGGATAAAGCACTATTTACAATCATTGAAATTTATTCAACCTGTTTGGACATGTACTGCCAGGATAAGCATTTTCTTCCAGAAATAAAGATCAGAGAAGACAAACACATTCCAACCAGTTGTCCACTTCCAGCATTTTGATTTTATTTTGTGATCTTTTCTACTAGACATCTTTCTGTGGTTAGTTCAACACATAATTTATGTGTATGTATTCAAATTTATGAAAATTCACATTTCCAAATTACTCAATGAACAGAAGAGGTTAGATTTCTTATTAGTTTCTCTAACCTTTGATTTAATTTGTTTTATATATTATACCTGTGTTAGTTCATACCCTTGATTTAATTTGTTTTATATATTATACCTGTGTTAGTTCGTTATCTCTCTTCTCAGGTTGCTTCTACTTCTACTCTGTCCTTCAAATTTTATCTTCTCCTTCCTGTTTCCACTGGAAGTGTCCTACTTCAAAGGCGAGTACCTCTCACCCTGTACTATTGTAATTGCCTCCAGACTTATCTCTAGACCTCTGGTTGCACCCTGCTCCTTTCTAATCTATAAATTATTGCTAAATGAATTTACCTGGAGTTGAACTTAATCATGTTGTCCCTAGTTGGAACACCTTCAGAAGCCACCAACAGCCTCCCATACTAAATACAAAACTTCTCAGCTGATACATGAAAGTCCTTTAAAGCCTGGCTATTCAAAAGCGTGGTCTGCATACCAGCAATGGCAGCATCACCTTGGAGTTTATTAGAAATGCAGATTCCCGGGCCTCAGCTCAGATCTCTGATTCAGGCACTTTTAACTTTTGAGAAGTCCTGCTCTAAAGCAGCAATCCCCAACTTCTGTGGTACCAGGGACCAGTTTCGTGGAAGAGAATTTTTCCACAAAGGGTGGGTGGGATGGCTTGGGTGTGATTCAAGTGCATGCATTACATTTATTGTGCACAGTATTCTATTAGTACTACATGCGCCCCACCTCAGGT
Source organism: Bos javanicus (assembly GCF_032452875.1). Taxonomy (NCBI): domain Eukaryota; kingdom Metazoa; phylum Chordata; class Mammalia; order Artiodactyla; family Bovidae; genus Bos; species Bos javanicus. The sequence goes on from NC_083897.1 coordinate 117,558,671, forward strand.
CATCAGGCATTAGATCCCGGAGGGTGGGCACTCCTGCTCCAGAGCACCACTAATCTGCCTTTCTGTTTTTCTTGCCCATTGCCCCTTTCCTTAGCCCCACTATAAAACTACATTAGTCCCCAAAGCACCAATCTGACTTCGAACTGCATAAAGGCTCCAATTTCAAATGCCACAAAACATAGCATTCTGTTGCGGTGAACTTGTCTTATTATCATTTTCTACTTCCTTGAAGGTAGACGTTAACAGATGGTTCATCTCTGTCTCTCTCAGTGTGATGATAAGCAAATCAAGTTCCCATTCTCTGGGTGATACTCAACACTTGCTCAACTTGGCCATGAGAAGAAAATCTGCAACTTCATTTTCAATTTATTTTTATCCTACTCTTTAATTCCCCAGTGGCTCAGATGGCAAAAGCATCTGCCTACAATGCAGGAGACCTGGGTTCAATTCCTGGGTTGGGAAGATCCCCTGGAGAAGGAAATGGCAACCTACTCCAGTATTCTTGCCTGGAAAATTTCATGGACAGAGGAGCCTGGTAGGCTACAGTCCATGGGGTCGCAAAGAGTCAGACACGACTGAGTGACTTCACTTTCACTTTCACTTTTTAATTTTCTATGTTATTTAGAATTATAATGTGCATTATATATTAATATAGTGCTGTTCTTAGTCACTCAGTCGTGTCTGACTCTTTGCAACCCCATGGACTATAGTCCACCAGGCTCCTCTGTCCATGGGGATTCTCCAGGCAACAATACTGGAGTGGATTGCCATGCCCTACTCCAGCGGATCTTCCAAACCCAGGGATAAAACCCAGGTCTCCCACATTTCAGGCAGATTCTTTACCAGCTGAGCTACAAGAGAAGCCCTAATTAATATAATTATGCATAGCAATTCCTTGTTAATAGATAAATACTGCTTGCCCCAAAATATTTTGACCAATATGATTGCATGATCAAAAATGTTTGCAGACCACTACCTGACACATCAAGTATACGGTGCTCTACAGGAATTAAACAGCTCTTTGTGAACTGAACCTAAAAGCTTTACAACGGATTCCACTACAGCATGTAGAGAGGCAAGTGGGATTTTTTCATTTCATCAGTCAGACAAAAGTTTTCACATTTAGAAGAAAGCTGCTGCAAAGTGCTAAAAGTTAGCATTTTCATTTATTTATTGAATGAAAGGTAAGCCTAATGATATTTGTGAAAGGTCAATTGGGGAAGTCATATTAACCAGAAATAAGAAACATTTATTCAAAACACACTGGCTTCAATAATCGTCAAACAATGTGAAATTACAATTTAAGATTATTTCCTGGATTATGGTTCCAGTAACATAGCCTTTCTATAATTATGCCTGCTCTTAGAATATGAGTTAATTTTCTTACAATGGATTAGCGAATTCACTATACAAGACCTTCTCCCCTGAATCATGTCTAGCTTATTGAACCACTCCATAGTTTCACTTAGCACCTCCACTGACCTGACTAATTCTTTCCTGCACAGGCTACTCTTGCCCTCTCCTTCCAGGCTAGGTCTCCTTGATATTCATTTAAAAACTTCCACCGGCTATAGCAAAATACTTATCACACTTTTTTGTAAGGTCTTGGCTAACTTCTAAATTTTCTCAAGGACTAGAAGTGCTCTGAGGCAGGGGTTACGCCTATAATATTAAATGCTCTATTCAAGGTCCTCTGGTACACGGTGGTGGTTGTTGCTTAGTTGTTCAGTCGTGTCCGACTCTTTGCGACCCCATGGACTGCAGCCCACCAGGCTCCTCTCTCCATGGGATTTCTCAGGCAAGAATACTCCAGTGGGTTTCCATTTCCTTCTCCAGGGGACCTTCCTGAAACAGGAATTGAACCCACATCTCCTACATTTGCAGGTGGATTCTTTACCGCTGACCCACCTTGGAAGCCTTTGGTACATGGCAGGCAGTCCATAAAATTTGTTGCATAGATAAATGAACCAAGGAACACATTCATTACAAGATTTTTAATGGAAATTTGGTCTCCTAGCTTAGCCTTCGGAGAAGGCAATGGCACCCCACTCCAGTACTCTTGCCTGGAAAATCCCATGGATGGAGGAACCTGGTAGGCTGCAGTCCATGGGGTTGCTAGGAGTCAGACATGACTGAGTGACTTCACTTTCACTTTTCACTTTCATGCATTGGAGAAGGAAATGGCAACCCACTGCAGTGTTCTTTCCTGGAGAATCCCAGGGACGGGGGAGCCTAGTGGGCTGCGGTCTATGGGGCCGCACAGAGTTGGACACTACTGAAGCGACTTAGCAGCAGTAGCAGCAGCTTGGCCTTAATATTGGATATCTGTAAAATGAGATACTACTGACTTCGCAGGATTTTTTTTTATATGAAATCAGGTATGTAAATCATGCCTTGGTACTTAGACATGGTACACATTAAGAAAATGCTAGCTGCTATTATTAGTATTATCATCAATATATTCTTACTATCAGTTTCAGTAAAATGAAGAAATCCATTGACAATGCTTTAAAGAAAATATTTCAATGGAACACAATATTATAAAATAAAACATAAAAACCATCTTCAGGATTAAAACAGAATAAAACTGCCATAGCTAATGAACAAATTTTACAACAATAATATATTGTTCATTAAGAAAAATGAGATGCAGTGTCCCTATCACAGTAAAGTTACTTTCATCTCTACCTCACTATAAAGATGACAGTAATTTTGCTATGAACATATCCAAGAAAACTAAAATAGATAAATGACTCCATTACATTTACCAAATTAATAAGCAATCTTTCAGAAAATGTAATAGTCTACCACATAAGGACATTCAGTCCCGAGAGCAATACTGTGATAATTTTCTTGAGAAAGACTTATTTAAAGAGAAAAGAATGTTGAGGTACTTATAAATGGAATCTGGAAATTTGTCCCAGAGTAGATTTATGGAGGGACTCACTGATGAGCTATGCCACGTAAATCTTATAAGTATGCTTGGCTACCCAGTTGAAGTGCTATCCATTATAAAATGGCAGTTTTATTTCAGAAATGTACGTCACTTCAGAAATTCGCAGACATTTCTGGACTGTCTGACCCTTGGCATATTAAATTATGAACACATTGACCTTTGACCTGGTAAATAATACATCTTTTATATAATGCACTTAGCCATCATCTACCCAAAATCATGTACACTGTGTCACAAGCTGTAGATTGAATACTTGTAGAGGAGAGCTAGAAAAGAATTTCCACATAAATTGAATTATAAACTACAGATATGCGACATAACTCATCCAGTGAACACTGGGAATGTTCACATCATTTAAACAATGCTACACAACTTATTTTATTAACTTCTAATTATAATGTTAGTGGTTAAGTAACTAATAGAGTTATACTTTTGGAAGGGACTATATTGTCACTTTCTCTGTGGTAGGCACTCTAGAAGTATTTCAAAATGCATTATCCAGGTAAAATCCCAAGGATAAATCTGTGAAGCCCACATTTTTACTCTCTTCTTACAGATCAGAAAATGAAGTAAGGGATTAAGTGACTTGAGATCACACAGATAGGAGAAGATGGTGTTCATTCTCTGAAATAGGTATTTTTGAGTTGAAAGAGCAACAGAAAAACAGAGATTTCTAAAAGATGTGTGCCAAGTGTGATGAGGTTCCCTTAAGGACCATTTAGAGAAATTTTTTCAATAAAAATTGACACCACAGATTGCAATATTGGTAAACATCATTACCAAATTAAACATGCATATTTTCTACATAAGGATCAAAACTGATAAATGAAATAACCCTAAGTAGTCGGCAATCAGCATTATTTTCCAGTGATTGAGAGAGCTGAGTTTGGGACACAAGGTATCCTTTCCTGTGTCATCCTAAATTAGACAAAGTTCAAGTGTTTGCAAGAAATACCTAAGAGTCTTTTAAAGTGGGAGTGAGGTGAGGGGGACAGAAATTCTTTTTAAAAGTGTAGCATTTTTAAATGAAATAAGAAGAAAAATTCCTTGGGATCATGCTAAATAACCAAAGGATCAGGGCCAAAGTAAAAAATTAAAGTCAAGGGCACAAATGTTCTGCTTTTAATCCTTTATTTATTCTCTTTCTTCTAGCACATGGGACTTGGGTTATTATAATATTGCATATCTTTATTTCAAAAAATAACTGAATGTGTTACCCTTTTGACTTAAATCTTTTAACTCTTCAATATTAACCTACTAGGAAAACAAATTTTTTTCTTAAAATGCAATTTAATATAATTATAATAAAAACAATGACAGGTAATCTTTATTAAGCATTTACCATACCAGGCACTGTACTAAACTCTTCATGTGCATCATATAATTTAACTCTGACTACAATCCTGAGAGGTAGGTGTTATTGGTGTACTAATGTCTTAGGAGATAAATCTGAGGCATAGTGAAGTAAGTGAATATGACCAAGATCATGCAACTAATAAAAAATGTAAGACTTAGAATTCACATCTATTTCCGCTGTTATCAAAAAAGATTCTGCCAATAATAATCCACTAAAAACTGCACCTAGCCATTCTCTATATTAAGACTTATTAACACCCCTTCTATTATTCCTTATAGTAACACAAGCATTGTTCTTGTTCCTGATTTATTACAAATCCTAGTTTTACTCACCACTGATCTACAGAAACGGTATTGGACACACCTAGACAAACATGACAACATTTAGAAATTCATGTGTTGACTGTATTGTTTGGTTTTCCGTCTTACCATTGAATAGATTTGTTCAAATATTTCAGAACATTTCAATGAATTACGACAATAAAGAGTAGAAAGTGGAGATAGAGGTGCTTTCTTCCAAATTAACTGCCCTCTTCGTCCTCAGATACACTCAGGTGTTTTAAAGTTGATGCCATCAGACCCCATCACTTACCTTCCCTGAAAGCTAGAGCCACGTGGACCTCCCTGGCATGTCCTCTCCTTTAGTAAGAACTGTAGAGCCTGAGTCACTGTTCCATCCTCCCATCTACGTTTTGATTGTTTCAACATACACCAAGGTCCTCAGTCTCACACCCTGGCTTCTCAGTTCTCTTCAGCTCAACACCAAGGACCTTTACCTTCACCCCATCTTAACTATCAAGTCTTGAGGTCATAATCAAATCTTGTCATCTTAATAACAAAATTAATCCCTAAATCTACTCTTCAAGATCCCATATCTTAATGATTTTAGGTAAAGGGATTTTATGTAAAGAACATTTTTGACCTTCTGCATTAGAATGTGATATTTGGTTAAATTTCCTGTTCTAATCTGCCAGAAACAAAGGCAGCATATCAAATACATTATAATGCTGCATGATCATGGTAAAAATGAGTCCTGATTGGTAAATCTCAAGCAGATTAGAAGAAACCATACAAGAAAATGTATAAATGCCTGATGTGCATGTCACTGAACGTCCATAAATGTGATGACTTTTAACTGGGCATGTTCTAGAGGCTATAACTGCAGATGATATGAGAGATATTGGTTACTAAGGAATAAGGCTTTCAAACCTCGGTGATTCCTGTAAATGTCCAGTGTGGAACTAGTTTCACAGTATAACGAATTGGGGGATAAGATGGTTAAAATGTAGCACTCTCAGATGCTACTGAGGATCTATATATTAATGTACATGTTAATCAAATATTGATTTACAATTAATTTTTTGTGTGTGTCCATCACATTATGCTAACAGATGTTAGAAAAATAAAAGCAAAAATAAAATAATGACTAAGAAGGAGCTAGAAATATAATACATTCTCTAAATAGTAACTACTAATGTCATGTTAGAGTGAAGGTAGAATATAACAAAATCCTTGCTTGCAAGAAACACAATACACTCAAATGCATGCATATTTGAAATTACTATATTTAATGTGCAATTTCATATTTAAAAGAAAGGCTCATGAGAAATATGTGCATGCTTGCTGAGTCACTAAGTTGTCTCCAACTCTTTGTGACCCCATGGACTGTAGCCTGCTAAGCTTCTCTGTCCGTGGAATTTTCCAGGCAAGAATACTTGAGTGGGTTGCCATTTCCTTTTCCAGGGAATCTTCCCAACCCCGGGATTGAACCTGCATCTCCTGTATTGGCAGGCAGGTTCTTTACCACTGAGCCATTAGGGAAGTCCTATAAGAAATATGACTAAGCCAAATTTAATAAGAAATCTCTACAATATGTTTATAACTCAAAAATCAGCATCAGTAAAATCATCTACTTCTTTTTGGTGGGCATATTGTTATATGAATAGTGTTTCAAACAAAGGCAGTTAAGGAAGACAATGAATGTACCTGAGGGCTCCTGTTAAATTGCGCTTTTAGCCAGTCATGGAAGAATGAACTTAATAGCAGAACTTTCACTATAGAGGGTCCAAGTCTAAAAGCAAACAATGCTTCCTTCAGTTAATTTTGACTTAATAAAAATTTTGAACTCATGGCCAATTAAGAGTGGATTTTATTTTACATATATGTATTTATAGCACACCTCATCTCAGAAAGCATTTGACATTGTTGCAAAAATGGATAGAATTTACAAAATGAAGAACTCTTTTGGCACCAACTAAGTGAACAGGTCGGAGAAGGCAATGGCACCCCACTCCAGTACTCTTGCCTGGAAACTCCCATGGACAGAGGAGCCTGGTAGGCTGCAGTCCATGGGGTTGCTAAGAGTCTGACATGACTGAGCGACTTCACTTTCTCTTTTCACCTTCATGCATTGGAGAAGGAAATGGCAACCCACTCCAGTGTTCTTGCCTGGAGAATCCCAGGGACAGGGGAGCCTGGTGGGCTGCCATCTATGGGGTCGCACAGAGTCAGACACGACTGAAGCGACTTAGCAGGAGCAGGTGAACAGGTGAGGTCTATTTCATTAATGTCAGGGCCACTGGAATAAGAACTTGTCTTCTCAAAATGACTGCTTTGAAAACAAAAACACACTAATATTACTGTTTAAGTTCTAGTTTCTTTGGTTAAAAAGCTAAGCTTAATCATTTTACAACCACACTTCTCTGAAGGCAACTGGTAATAAGCATTCTTTGTATTGTCGTAGAAGACACATATGTAGAAGATAAACTCTTATTACTTTTCACAGATTAATTTTCCAGATTAACTAGTAAGAATTTTGATTCCAAGAAATGAAAAGGAAAAAAAACTGGGTTAAGAAGTCACCAACTCCCCTTTCTTGATTGAGAGAACTAGAAATATCCGAATCATGAGCAAAGATCGGAAGATGAAGAGCCAGGTGGGCACCATAGAAACTGCATGTGTGTAAAGCCTTGGTGGGAGAAGTGCACAGAGATGATAGAAAGTAAATCCCCTGGAATAAATGAGTATGCAAGACCTAACAAATGCTATTTCTGCTGAAAAGGAAAAAAAAAAAAAACAACAGAGTTTCTAGGGGATTTCTTTCAAGTTTTCTCTCTAATTGTTTTATAGTGTATAATTCCTTGTGTTCAGTTATTACATGCTTACCCTATGATTCAATTTCTGAATTACTGTGTAAGGTCTCCATCCAACAATGAGGAGCCTATCCTTCTAATGTCCCTTAACCAACAATGAAATCAGGCACACTTGTTTTGTTTTCCTTTCTTGGCCATGCTTGGACCTGGACAACTACAGTGAAAGTCCAGAGTCCTAACCACTAAGCCACCAGGGAACTCCTGAAATCATGTACAAATATAATAGCCATGCTCTATGATGGATCACTGTAAATTAAAGGACTTAATTTGTTCAATGTGGTCAGTGTAATTTACTTTATAATTAGCTATGATAATGAAAAAAATGACAAGTTTATCTAGGAAATGCTAAAAGTAGGTCAACAGCTGTACCTCAGGTAGCAACATTATTATGCATACACTCACAGAAGTTCTAATTTTCTAAATGAACTTTCTTTAAAAATGAAATATCCATATTGCTTTGTGATACATGAAAGCACATCTATTAAAATCATAATTCAATATCTCGTATCAAGGGCCTTTGGATAACATCTTAAATATTTTACTTGATAAATTCAAATGAATAGGATTATTTTATTGAGTTACTGGGAAAAAGTGAGACATCCCAAATGTGGCGAGCAAATAATGGCCTCCCAAAGACATCTATATCCCAATCCCCTCAACTTGTGAATATGTTACCTTACATGACAAAGAGGAATTATTAATAAGATAATAGATGGAATTAGGGGTGCTAATCATCCAAGTTGATAATCTGAAGATGTGCCTAGATTATCCAGGTGGTCCCAATGTAATTAACAAGGGTTTTAAATGTGACAGGGAAGAAGAAGAGGGATGTCAGGGTGAAACACTGCAAGAGACTTAACAAGGTCATTGCTGACTTTTAAGACGGAAGAGTACTGAGGGTCAAGGAATAGATGCAACCTCTAGAAGCTAGAAAAGACAAGAAAACATATTTTCTTCTAGAGCCTCCAAAAAGGAATATTTTTATTTTAGCCCAGCAAGGTGCCTTGTGGACACATGACTTGCAGAATGAGAATATAATATATTGGTGTTGTTTAAGTTAGTGTTCATTTGTTATAGCAGCAACAGGAAACATACAAAGATGAAATATTATTTTACTCTAAGAAATATAAGGTATCATACCCTCATAATGGAAAGTTACTTGTAAGTACTAAATACTGTAATTAACCAAACTGATCTCTATTATTCAAGTGGATACTATGAATTAATTGCTAGAAATAAATCTACTTTGTATCCAATTATTTCAGGGAGTTCCTTATTTAGAATTTTTCTGTTTTCTGTTTTGATTGAACAACAAACAAAGAAAAGTTCACAAGTTGGTATGCATTCAAACAATGAGTCTACAAACATTGATTAAACTTTTATTATACACAGGACACTGTGCCAGTAGATGATATGAAGCTACGATATTAAGTAAGATAGTATATAATCACAAATGCCTACAGCATGCCCTACCCAGGGCTGCCAGTTTGGAGCTTTGACAACAACAACTAAAAGAATTAGCCAGGGGAAAGCCATGCAGAAGCAGCAAAACTAAAAATACTGTGAAAGTGAAACAGATAGGAATTAGCAAATTAATTCATGTGAAAGTGAAAGTTACTCAGTCATGTCCGACTTTTTGTGACCCCCATGGACTATACAGTCCATGGAATTCTCCAGGCCAGAATGCTGGAGTGGGTAGCTATGCCCTTTTCCAGGGGATCTTCCCAACCTAGGGATCGAACCCAGGTCTCCCACATTGCAGGTGGATTCTTTACCAGCTGAGCTGCCAGGAAGCCCACAAAGTGTTCTATGAGCAGCCTAATGTGGCTTCCTATAGCAGAGTCATATGCTAGGAGTACTTCAGTAACAGTAAGTAGACTGGGGGAGCAGATGGGTTCAGGGTCTCAGACATCTTCTGGCTGGTATCTTTTCTGTGCACTCTGGCCTGACTTTCAACTGTCAGACCTAGGGCTTTGCCTGGTTGCCTGAATGGCTCTTTCCACCCATCCTATAAGCAGAAAGAACTGAAAAATTAAGGCTCCTCAGGAATAGCCCTAAGTTGATGGCTGATGGAAGTTGGCAAATGAATGAAGCTCCTGTGACCCTCAGATAAAACAACACTGAGACCGATGTTGCACAATGGCTGCTAGGACCCTCCCCAGCGATGACTTTCATGATAGCACACCCTTCATTGGTTGACTTCTCTTTCCTGTCTCATACCCCATTCTCTGACTGGTGGGTCTGGGGAACATGCTTCAAATAATCTCCGGCACTTGAAGTGTTCTCTCATGATCTGTGCCTGGGAAGATCCAAACTAAGACAGCTGCATCCGGGAGGTGAAGGATCCACCCAGGGCTCCCAGTTTGGAGCTTTGGCAACAACGACAAGAAGAATTAGCCAGGACGAAACCACACAGAAGCAGCAGGACTAAAAAAACTGTGAAGCTGAGACAGACAGGAATTTGCAACATATTTCATATGGGGTGACAAATAATGATGACTCAACTTTGATTTTAAGCCCAATGAGCCAGGTAGGATTTCAAATCCTACAGGCAGGGCAGACTCAGAAAGGAGAGTAGTTGGTGAGATGCTGCTGAATAGGACAGTTTAATTTGTTTTCAGTACTGAAGCTCCTACTTCATATCCTAGATTTGGTCAGCATCTAGAGGTAGTGGGAGGAGCCTGGTACCATTATGATAACCAAGGCTTTGGAAGCAGAACGCTCCGGATGCAAATCCTTGCTTTTCCACTTATTACATGTGCCATTTGGGCAGGTCATGTGGTGATTTTACACTTCAATCTGTCAACCCTCAGAATGGGAGAAAATGATAGCAAATGAAACAACTGACAAAGGATTAATTTCCAAAATATACAAGCAGCTTATATAAGTCAGTACCAGAAAAACAAACAACCCAATCAAAAAGTGGGCAAAAGACCTAAACAGACATTTCTCCAAAGAAGACATACAGATGGCTAACACAAGAAAAGATGCTCAATAGTGTTCATTATTACGGAGAAGGCAATGGCACCCCACTCCAGTACTCTTGCCTGGAAAATCCCATGGACGGAGGAGCCTGGTAGGCTGCAGTCCATGGGGTCGCAAAGAGTCGGACAGGACTGAGTGACTTCACTTTCACTTTTCACTTTCATGCATTAGAGAAGGAAATGGCAACCCACTCCAGTGTTCTTGCCTGGAGAATCCCAGGGACAGGGGAGCCTGGTGGGCTGCCGTCTATGGGGTCGCACAGGATCAGACATGACTGAAGCGACTTAGCAGCAGCAGCAGCAGCTCATTATTAGAGAAATGCAAATCAAAACTACAATTTTATATCATTTCACATTGGTCAGAATGGTGATCATCAAAAAATTCACAAACAATAAATGCTGGAGGGGGTATGGAGAAAAGGGAACCCTCTTGTACTGTTGGTGGGAATGGAAATTGATACAACCACTATGGAAGACAGTATGGAGATTCCTTTAAAAAACTAGGAATGAAACAACCATATGGCCCAGCAATCCCTCTCCTAGGCATATACCCTAAGGAAACCAAAACTGAAAAAGTCACATGTACCCCAGTATTCACTGCAGCACTATTTACAATAGCTAGCAACCTAGATGTCCATCGACAAATGAATGGATAAAGAAGCTGTCATTTATATATACAATAGAATATTACTCACCCATAAAAGGAACACATTTGAGTCAGTTTTAATGAGATGGAAGAATCCAGAGCCTATTATACAGAGTGAAGTAAGTTAGAAAAACAAATAGTGCATATTAACATAAATATATAGGATTTATATATAGAATATATAAATTCTAGAAAGTGGGTACTGATGAACCTATTTGCAGGGCAGCAGTGGAGATGCAGACATAGAGAAAAGAATTATGGATGTGGGCAGGGGGAGGAAGGAGAGGGTGGAATGAACAAAGAGACTAAAAGGGAAACATATACACTACCATATGTAAAATAGATGGCCACTGGGAATTTGCTGTATGACTTAGGGAACTCAAACAAGGAGTCTGTGACAACCTAGACGAGTGGGATGGGGGGAGGTTCAAAAGGGAGGGGAAACATGTATACCTATGGCTGATTCATGTTAAAGTATGGCAGAAAAGAACACAGTATTGTAAAGCAATTATCCTTCAATTAAAAATAAATAATTTTTTAAAAAAGGAACACACACAAATACTTTTAAGATTCTTTTCCATTATAGGTTAGTACAAGATGTTGAATACAGCTCCCTGTGCTATGCCGTAAACCCCTTGTTGCTCATCTATTTTATATATAGTAGTTTGTGTCTGTTAATCCCACGCTCCTAATTTATCCCTCTCCTCCCTTTTCCCCTTTGGTGGCCATGGACTTGTTTTCTATGTCTGTGAGTCTGTTTCTGTTTTGTATATAGATACATTTGCATTATTGAAATTTTTAAATTAAAAAAATCATATATATATACATAAAGATTTATTCTCTCAATTTATAATATCAGAATAAAAATATCTACTTTTACCAACTGAAAGGAGTTTACTTTGATCATATGGCTCTAAGATGCTTATCACTGCACAGAAAGGAAAGCCAAGATTTTTTATTTACTTCTAGTGTTATGGTTCCCGTTTCCCCCATCTTGGCCTGCATTCTACTCCACCATATAGCTGTATTTAAACAATGTAAAATTCTTCTTTTACATTCAAGGACTAGAAATGTTACTTGTTATTGTTTAATTAGTATTATTACTTGATCTATCCTGCCTGCCTAATAGCCTAATATTAGAACTATTGTTAAACTCAATCAAGATAATGAATAAGAAAATTCCCGGTAAATTATATAATACCCTACCCAAGTAGACATTTTAGCAGAATGAAAAATCCTTAAGTTATGATCATGTCTTTTTTGTTTAGTACTGTATTCCTAAGGCTTTGCACAATGTGTGGAAAAGAAAAGTACAACAAATTTGGATTGAACTGGATTGCTTCTTTACCTCCAATTATATACAGATTGGGAGAAAGCAATGGCACCCCACTCTAGTACTGTTGCCCGGAAAATCCCATGGATGGAGGAGCCTGGTAGGCTGCAGTCCATGGGGTCGCTAAGAGTCAGACACGACTGAGCAACTTCACTTTCACTTTCCACTTTCATGCATTGGAGAAGGAAATGGCAACCCACTCCAGTGTTCTTGCCTGGAGAATCCCATGGACGGAGAAGCCTGGTAGGCTGCAGTCCATGGGGTCGCACAGAGTCGGACATGACTGAAGCGACTGGGCAGCATATACAGATTAACAATGTATATTTGAATAACAACTTTGATTCTCTTCAAGTGTTAGGCAGAGAATGCATTATTATTGCTATTTTTACAGAAAAGGAATAGCGGGGTCAGAGATATTTAAGGGATATGCCACAGGCCACATATCGAATTGTTGGTAGCAATGAGACTTAAAAGAGCAAGTCTGACCCTAAATCCAGCATTCATTCCACCACAATTTACTTTCCTTTCTGCTTCTACCACATGCTTTTGCCTCTAAGAATGTTTAAAAATACATTATAATCAATGACTCCCCAGCTTGTGTGGCAATTTAAACCTCTACAACTCCACCCCTGCCCCCCTGGTGGCTCAATGGTAAAGAATCCACCTTCCAATGCAGAAGATGCAAGAGATATAGGTTCGATCCCTGGGTCAAGAAGATCCCCTGGAAGAGGAAACCCACTCCAGTATTCTTGCCTAGAAAATTCCATGAACAGAGGATTCTGGTGGGCTGTAATCCATAAGGTCACACAGAGTCAGACACAACTGAGCCCACCTGCATCTCCATCTTTTGGACAATTTTGCACCTAAATTACCTGATACTGCTATAGTTCTTGCTATACATCAAAACGCTTTCAAAGTTTGTATAAACGAGGTTTAGGCCTTGCTTTGCCATCAACTAGTGTGACTGTAACAAGTTACGTAAATGCTTTAGACTGTTGCTTTAAAAGAAAAGAAAAAAGAAAGATGTGCTACATAGTTGCCCAGATCCCTTTCAAATCTGAAATTTTCTTATGATTCTATGTCCATTGGTCACATTTATTTCCCTATTTCAAAAATTCTTGGTCTACTATGAATCCAGAGAGAAAACAGGTAATGCGACAATTGGTGATAAGAGCAGGTCTTTTTCATTTTCATGTTGTATAACATTTCTTCAGTAAGTATGCCAAATGTCAAAAAGGGTAGGTCATGGGATATCATATGTCACCCATCTGATATCAGTCATTTCAAATGAGTGGTTCTCATGCTTCAAGAAAGAGACCTCTGAGATAGCATCCTAATTATTGAAAGGATTCAGAAAATCCAAATGGATTAGATACATAACATGTATTCATATTTTCTCAACATATGTATATGATACAGTAATAAAGCATATTAGATCCTACACTATGACATTTTTACCAGTGGCTACTCCATGTATCCGGAGAAGGCAATGGCACCCCACTCCAGTACTCTTGCCTGGAAAATCTCATGGACGGAGGAGCCTGGAAGGCTGCAGTCCATGGGGTCGTGAAGAGTCGGACACGACTGAGCGACTTCACTTTCACTTTTCATTTTCATGCATTGGAGAAGGAAATGGCAACCCACTCCAGTGTTCTTGCCTGGAGAATCCCAGGGGTAGGCGAGCCTGGTGGGCTGCCATCTATGGGGTTGCACATAGTCGGACACGACAGAAGCAACTTAGCAGCAGCAGCAGCAGCAACTCTGTGTATCATAATTATCCTGTGCATGCATGAGTGCATGCTCGATTGTGTCCAACTCTTTCTGACCTCATGGACTGTAGCCTGCAAGACTTCTGTATCCATTGGATTTCCCAGGCAAGACTAGTGCAGTGGGTTGCCATTTCCTATTCCAAATTATCCTGGGAGGAGTCTACAAAATATTTTATCACATAAAATTACCATCATAGTTTGGTATCTTCTAATCTAAGTGGATTCTTTGTTCTGATCCTAAGTAAAGCTGTGGTAAAGAAATCACAGAGACAAATGATTATCAAGCAGGGAAAAATTTTAGAGTGCTGGATTGATAGGAATGAGACAGCTGTAAGCATCTGAAATTAAATGATTACATCAAAACAAATTTGGAATTATCCAGGTACCTGGAACTATACAGCCTGCTTTTTTTTCCATGAGAAAATTAGATCTAAACTCATAATAATTAAAACCACCACAAATGCTTCAGAAGGTCATAAGCCTGGAGTAACCCCATTCGTGTTTATCCACTGTACAACTGATCTCAGGTTGCTGGAAGAGGTTAGTAACCCTAAAGATTTTTTTTGACTCATACAGACAAAAGGGAATATGATAGTTTAAACTTTTTGCTTTCTGTTGCTAAGGGGAGGTGTCCTGGTAAGAGAGTAAAAGTGTTTTTATTGATTTAAAAAATAATATTCTTCAAAAACAAAGAACAACTCTTTGAGTCTGAAGGGACCATATGAGAAACCCAGTGTTTAAACCATTTAGATATTGAGTAAAACATTTTTGCTTAATGACTGAAGTCTATTTTAACTACACAGAAGTGACTTGGCCACTTGATGCAAAGAACTGACTCACTGGAAAAGACCCTGATGCTGGGAAAGATTGAAGGTGTGAGGAGAAGGGGATGACAGAGGATGAGATGGTTGGATGGCATCACCGACTCGATGGACATGAGTTTGAGCAAGCTCCAGGAGTTGGTGATGGACAGGGATGCTTGGCGTGCTGCAGTCCATGGGGTCACAAAGAGTTGGACACGACTGAGTGACTGAACTGATCTGAAGTGATTTGATTTTGTCTTTTCTAAGGAGATGATGTCTTTACCTTGACAACTGAGGTGGCAACAGTGAGCTCATGTGACACTATGCATGCTCTGCTGACTGTGTGTCACTGAAATGCTCCCTTATCTGATGAGAATAGAGGAATGATCAGTTATCCACAAACTCATAATTCTACAAAAAACCCAAACAGTCACCAAAACAAAATAATTGGAAAATCTTGAGAGCCCTTATAACTTCCAGAGATTATATAGAATACATAAATACTACATATAGAATATATGTGTGTATATGTATTTATGTATGAGCATATCTATGTTATACATACATTGCTGCTGCTACTGCTAAGTCGCTTCAGTTGTGTCCGACTCTGTGTGACTCCATAGACCGCAGCCCACCAGGCCCCGCCGTCCCTGGGATTCTCCAGGCAAGAACACTGGAGTGGGTTGCCATTTCCTCCTCCAATGCATGAAAGTGAAAAGTGAAAGGGAAGTCGCTCAGTCATGTCCGACTCTTAGCGACCCCATGGACTGCAGCCCACCAGGCTCCTCTGTCCATGGGATTTTCCAGGCAAGAGTACTGGAGTGGGGTGCCATTGCCTTCTCCCATTATGTACACTTTATAAACACTATTCATATTTCGTATATCACACAGATTTACATACATTCATGTCAATCTGTACATGTGTGTATATACAGATTACATGTGTGGAGGGTATACACTCTCTGACACGAACTCTAAAACAAAGTGGTAACTGAAATACTGAATAGCATTATAAAAATCTCTCACAAAATTCTAGCGTCGGGCAATTAATTAAAAGGTACCTCCCATTTGTTGTCTGACTTATCATTACTGAATATAAAAACAGTACTGCATTGCCCCTGGAAAGTTCTGCTCCATTGGCAGTGATCACAGACTTCTAGAGACTTCTATCAGAGCTGTAATATACATCAGTAACACTTAATATCTATTTTTCTATGTTGGTAAGATTAATCAAAAATACTAATTGGCCTCTTTGAAGAAATATTCTCTGTATGTGGTAGAGCAGTATGAAAGCCTTTTGAGTATAACTATGATCTACAGTCTTATGATTCTGAAATAATAAAACAACTTATGATTGATGAAGTCACAGGGCCTACAGAACTTGTGCAGAAAGTAGAAGAGAAAAAATTATAGCAAGAAAGCATAGCATTGATGAATCTGTCCAGGCATTTCTCCTCTCTGAGGTGGAAAGGGTACAACCATTATACTTATAAATGGGAAATTCGCCTTAGTTTTGGTCATTCTGGTAATATCACCCCAATCTTGGCAACGAAATATACTTACAGCCGCACAAACTCAATCCTCTAGAAAACAGTGACCAAGAATCCTAAACCAAAGATTTACTTATTAATATAGACATAAATTCTAACTGGTATACAAATTTTGTGTGTGAGCATTTTTACTTAAATCAGAATAATTCTGACCTGCAAATAAAACATAAAATTTCTACCTTAAAATGCTCAAGAAATTTCAAATGCTTATGTTGCAATAGGAATGTGACCACAACCAATAACACTCAATTTTGTTACTTCTCAGATTCGTTGGGCTGTGGATTGATTCAGAAGACAATAAAAGAGAACAATCACTGCCATCGTATTCTTATTCTATGTCTCCCACACTCTAGGAGAATCTTCTTATGGGAAGAAACTGCTAGAACTTCAGCCTGAAGAACCACAAAGAATTGTGCCAAACTTCCTTGCACTGGCTGCTTGGTGGGGATTGTGACCTCCCTTATAGAAAACCATCTAAACTGGGAAAAAAAAAAAAAAAAAAACATAGGTGAGTTTATAATTAAAATTTCAAGCAGAACTAAAGATCACAGCCTTGATTTTTTTTCTTGTTAGTTATGGGTCACTTCTACAAAACCAGGTAACAAATTTGCTTGGCTGCTTCTACAGAATAGTTCTAGCAGAATAAAAGATTAGAGGATATATTTTATTGCTAAAACTAGAGAGCAAAAATCCAGATTGTACCTTTCCTCTTATAACACTGCACTATAAATGTATTTTTCTCATGACTGTTCCCAGGAACCTAGAGATCCTAAAAAGCAATGTAATCTTAGGCCCAAGTCCAAGCACATAAACAGTGTTCAAAATATTTTGTTCAATGAGTACATCGATAAGGAAAGCAAGGATGATTCTAGATCATACTTTCTATTAAATTCATTCAACAAATACTGATTTATAATACAGTATTTAGTTGACTAAAAAAAAAGCAAAACTTGTTGCCTTAATGGAGTTTGCATTCTAAATGGATAAGTGTATGAGAGTGAAAACACAAAATTTACGTAAGTAAAAACTGGAGAAAGTGTGATGTTGATAACTGTTCAAGGGAAAATGAGGGAAGGAGAATGGGGCTGGGAGTTGGTTTCAAATTTTAGAGTGGCCTGGAAATGCCTTAATTATAGTGATTTGATTCAAGGCCTGAAGGAGTGAAATATATAAAAAAAAATTTTGGAAGAGGAGTTCAGCTAGAGAAAGCAGTGAGGGCCAAGTCCCAGAGGCAAGGACGTTCCTGAAGTGCTTGTGGAAGAGCAAGAAGGTGAATGTTGCTGAAGAGAGCAAACAAGAGGGAGAATGGGAGGGGAGGAGATCAGCCCAGATCAAGAGTTTGTGGGGCCTTATCGACCTCTGCAATTTGGTATTTTGGCTTTTTCTCATAGTCAGATCACAGGTCTTTGGAGGTTTTTTTTTTGTTTTTTTTTTTTTTGAGCAAAGAAATAGGAAGCACTTATCTGTTTTAACAGGCTCTCTTCACCAGCTGAGTTTAGAATAAAATGAGCAAGAGCCAGGTAGAAGAAGTCAGAGGGTTCTTGCATTCATCCTGGTGAAATATGATGGACCAAGATGCTTGTGGTGGAGTTGGTGAGAATATGTTTTGAAGGAAGAGAGTAGGAATTCTTAGGGATCAAATGGTGGGTGAGAGAGAGAGGAAAAGAAAGGTATCAAAGTGTCTGTCTTGAGTTCCTAGGAAAAATAATTATGCAGTTAAGCAATATGGGGAAGGAGTGGTGTGATAGATGGTTTGGTGCTGGGGGACAGTGATTAAGAGCTTGGTTTTCAACACATGAGGATGAGGTTGAGATACGTATTGCGAGTCCAGCAGGCAGTTGGGCACATGCATTTGGTGGGTTGGAATGACCACCACTTTCTACTCTCTAGTTTCCTGGCTACCCATCTTGCCTCACTCTAATTTTCACTTCATACCACCATTGACTTTCTGAGGCACAGAACTAATCACGAGGCTTACTCAATCAAAATCCTTTGATCAATTAAGACTGACTCTAAAATGAAAATGAAATGTCTTTATATGGCATTAAATTTTGCCATAATTGGATTAATTCCAGACTTATTTCCCTATATTCATACCTAAGAACTCTAAGTATGATTTATTAGTCTCCAGAATCATATCAATATACCATTGTTCCCCCCAAGCCCCCAAACTAGAATAAGATGTTGTTTCTATAGATCTTCTAAAGTCTGTAACCGAGTCTCAGATTTAAATACTCTCTTTGATCATCCTATCAGACACTGGGAATATTTTTGTCTTTCAACATTTGTGTTCAGATATTGCATAATTTTACAGTTTAGCAAATGACATCATTGGTACTTGTTAAAATGTCTTCATAAAAAAACAGTAAAAATTAAGTTTTCTCCAGTTTTATCTCTCACGTGCATTGTAGGATGCCTTACATAGTAGACACTAAGTTTGTGGACATAATTATGCTTACAAGGACTCTCCCAGATATTTAATATTTTAGTTAAATACCGTTACAACATCCATACGCATTCCTCTGTAGAACAGAGGATTCATCCAGCTTCCCCTATTGTTCATATTTTATATAAACACAAAAAAATGATTAACACCAGAAAATCATAGTTCATACAGTATGATGAACTGACGTGCAGATCTTCTTCAAATTTCACCAGAAATTTCACTTAGAACCACTAAGGTTCTTTTCTGATGTATGGTCCAACTGATCCCGCATTGTACTAGATATCATATCTTAGTCTCCTCCAACCTGTGACAGTTCCAGGGTTTTCCTTGCCTTTCCTGACCTTGAAACTTTTCAAAATCCTGGTCAGTTATTTTGTAGTATATCCCTCAATTTGGATTTGTCTGATGTATTCTCATAACTAGGTTGAAATTCCAGCTGGTGGCAAAATTATCACAGAAGTGATGCTGTGTCCTTTTGAGTGCTTCGTATAAGACAACCCTGTCTATTTTTCAGTTAATTATTATCTCAATAAAAATTACATTTTAAAGAAGATAAGATTACTAGATAAATTATCCCAAATAATTTAATGATTTTCACATGGTATAAATCAAACCTGACAAATTAAATACTATTCATCCAATGGTTCTTTCTTCATGTCAATAAAACAAACAGCTAAGCAGTGAAAAAGTAAATAATAAATAAATACTGTTCATTCATACTCTTTCAAAGGCAACTGCAATAATATATAAATCAAAACATTATTTTAAGGTCTCTTGTTCTGGCTGAAACAGGAGTCATACAAGGGTTTTAAAAATATTATTATGATTACTATTTTAATGCAAAACTAAAAATCTGTAGAAGCTACTAGAAATAACGTCTCTTCACCCTACTGTTTCAGTATGTGCAATAGCATATCCTCTAATAGTTTTGTTAATTTAGTAGGTAATGACTGTCTGCTGTCTTTCTGTACACACATTTCAAATTCATTATATGTTCCAAACATAGAAATTAGCCCTTTTAAAACAATAGCAATATTAACACTTACACAATAGAAAAGCATATACTGCTTTACAACAATGGAATACCTATAAAAAGACCTAAGTTAATAAATACATAAGTGAATACTGATCATTTGTACCACAGTTTTTCCTGACAATTACATTTTTCACATAGAAGATACAATGCCCCAATTTTGCTCATTAACAAAGCATTTTGTAGAAATCTTTGTCTCCTTACATTTTTTTCCCTTCAAAATAATACCCCTCACGCATGTAAAGGCTATAGGCAGAGTGAAGATAGACTCAATAAAAAATGCAAACTTTGCTTTAATGATAAGAATGAAAGTAAAGGGTACCAAAATTTTTCTTCACATCAGTAATAGTCCAGATGTTGATTTTTCTGCAACAATTCTTATAAAGAAATGTAGCAACTTATCAATTGATTCTACTCTAAGTTTTATTGAGATTGTGTTGCAAATAGCTTTTGATTACATCTGTTGGAAGATTTCTTTTGAGCTTACAGTATGGCAACATTCATAGTATTCCAAGAAAGCAAGCACAGAAACTTTTCTAAGTTTTAAACACACACACATAAATATTAGTCATAACAATTTTAAGCTAACTGAATCACTGTGTTTCACTTAATCACCCCACGCTCAGCAAGCCTTATAAATAATAGTCTCTCAATATGTGTCTATGTCTTCATATTCTTATCTGTAAAATGATCATAATTGTACATGTTAACTATTTATTGTGAAACTACATTAAGATTTTAAAGTATTGATATATAGTAAATGCTCAACAAAAGCCATGTGTTACTTTATCATCTTTACTACTACCATCGTTTAACAGATTCTCACACAGCAACTATCCCCAAATTTCCAGAATTCGGTGGTTGACAATTTATCTAACTCACACTTTTGGTAAAATAGCACTTCTTTAACTCCTGAAGAAAACACTTGTCCATGGACACATGTATGTTGGTTTTATATATTTTACTGTATTCCTTATTTAAATCAGAGCATGCTAAATGTAGCCTACAGGTACTTATTAACCTTTGCTTCTTTCTAGTGTCTTCTTATCACAGATGTTCAGTAAAAATTTAATGAATTAAAGCATCCTTACCACTGTTTACTAAGTTTCCACCTTAATAATATCCCTTTACATACATTAGTTGAAAGTTAATATTCAGATGACACCACCCTTATGGCAGAAAGTTAAGAAGAACTAAAGAGCCTCTTGATGAAAATGAAAGAGGAGAGTGAAAAAGTTGGCTTAAAGCTCAACATTCAGAAAACGAAGATCATGGCATCTATTCCCATCACTTCATGGCAAATAGATGGGGAAACGGTGGAAACAGTGGCTGACTTTATTTTTCTGGGCTCCAAAATCACTGCAGATGGTGATTGCAGCAATGAAATTAAAAGACACTTACTCCTTGGAAGGAAAGTTATGACCAACCTAGGCAGCATATTGAAAAGCAGAGACATTACTTTGCCAACAAAGGTCCGTCTACTCAAGGCTATGGTTTTTTCAGTGGTCATGTATGGATGTGAGAGTTGGACTGTGAAGAAAGCTGAGCGCCAAAAAGTTGATGCTTTTGAACTGTGGTGTTGGAGAAGACTCTTGAGAGTCCCTTGGACTGCAAGGAGATCCAACCAGTCCATCCTAAAGGAGATCAGTCCTGGGTGTTCATTGGAAAGACTGATGTTGAAGCTGAAACTCCAATACTTTGGCCACCTGATGCGAAGAGCTGACTCATTGGAAAAGACTCTGATGCTGGGAAAGATTGAGAGCAGGAGAAGGGGAGGACAGAGGATGAGATGGTTGGATGGCATCACCGACTCGAGGGATATGGGTTTGGGGGGGACTCTGGGAGTTGGTGATGGACAGGGAGGCCTGGCGTGCTGCAGTTCATGGGGTCGCAAAGAGTCGGACACGACTGAGCGACTAAACTGAACTGAATGTTATATACTACACCTATTCCAGAAATGATTTTAGTAGATTATTTTATTTTTTCAACTCATGCCCAAGCACAGATTTTTTAATCCATTTCATGTTTTCACCACTGTTCTTTTCCCCATGCCACGTAAATGCCATGTTCTGTACAGTGGTTACTCCTTTATCATGGATCCAAGAATGAAGACACACAGAACATTGCCACAGCTGCTACATGGCATGTTAACATGAGAGAGACGTAAAGCAATGCCACTAAAAGGTACTGAGATCTGGGAGTTATATGTTATCATTGTTTATGCAGAAGCGTACTAATACAACTGGCTAACAAAAATATATTCAGTAACATAAGAAGACGACCAGGGAAATCAAGATAAATGAACAGCAAATATGAAAGCATAAGCTAAAGCCAGGAAAAAAAAAAAGTATACAGAGCTGCATATTACTGAGTTCTATTAAAAATATAATTTTATTCTTCTGTTTACTACGCCTGATCTAATGTTCTACCATTTTCTATTATTTTTCTCATTAGTTAGTCTTCAAACAATTCCTCTTCCCTTTCCACCTATCATTCTTCTCTCCCAGCTATTATCATGCTCCATAAAACATTCTCTGAAGGCTAAAAGATAGTTTAAAAGGACTTCCCCTGTGACTCCAGGATTTTCCAATGTCTCCGTTTTCCTCTCCCCCATCCTGCTCATGGACTCTGGGGAAATGGCTTACCACAGAACTCTACCATTGATGCCTGCCCTTCTGTAGCTGTCTGCAAGACATGGGCGATCAGGCTCACTTGGAAAACACTTAACACCCTTTCCAGAGTTTCTCTACACTATGTTGAGACTGGAGCCAATGCCAGACTGAGAAATGATTCTCCTCAGTTTTACATTGTGCTTAAAAGGCTCCAACATGATGCTGATGGAAAAATTCTCATTGTTATTATTCAACACAGCCTTAATAATTTAAACACCAAAGTAAGTTAAAATGTTAAAAATATTAAAGATTAAGTTATGACATTTCAACTTTTGTTAATTCTCCTATATTCTTGTTAATGTCTCTTAAATGTTAATCTGGCATTATCCAGTTACCTCAGGAAATTGATACAGTTTTACTCAGTTTTCAACTGTCAGTTCTCCTATTAAATACTTGTAGGTGATGGTAAAATGCAATTTAGCAAGTGGAGAGTTACTTGTGGACCAGCAAGATTTAACCACTGACATATTTCTCCTAGTGAAATCTCTACTGTCATTCTGACATCATGCACTGAAGGATGACAAGTTCTCTTATTGCAAAATCAAAGATTACTTTGAAAAGGGCTGAATCAGCTTTGGAAGTAACAATGTATGGCTGAAGGGATGGTTATCTCAAGGAAAACCTGAGAGTTTATGGATTCAGCTTCTTGCGTGTATGCACTTGAAAATGTGAAGTCATAAGGAATGGAAGCACATGAAGGAAAATACGTATTTAAATGTTAAGGAAGAGTTACATGTACAAATTAAAACTGCTTCAGTGATTTTTATTGAAAGTGCCAAAAGCTAAAATAAATAACACTGCACACTTGCTTTATAGAGTTCTTGTTAAAAGTCAACAAAAACACTAGGTTAAGCTATTCAATATACTAGGTCGATTCTGGCACACTTAATTTCAAAGGGCAAAGTGACTTTATAAAAGGTCACAAATTACATCAACATTATCATACATTTTAACTTTGAGTTCTGGCAAGCCAACAGCTTCTGCGTTTGCTAATCATACATACGACATTTAAGAAGTTACAGAGGAGAAATTATTTCTTTTTCAAACAATTTAGGATTTTAGATATGTTAATTAACAAAAAGTAAACAGTCATTAAATAGAACAGATATTTAAAGTTGAAATATCCTCACTTTACAGTAGAAGATATACTAAGGGAAGCTTCAAGTAAGAGGAAGAGTAAAGGAATTACATATCAGTTCAGTTCAGTTCAGTCGCTGAACTGTATGTCCAACTCTTTACAACCCCATGAATCGCAGCACGCCAGGCCTCCCTGTCCATCACCAACTCCCGGAGTTCACCCAGACTCACGTCCATCGAGTCAGTGATGCCATCCAGCCATCTCATCCTCTGTCGTCCCCTTCTCCTCCTGCCCCCAACCCCTCCCAGCATCAGAGTCTTTTCCAATGAGTCAACTCTTCGCATGAGGTGGCCAAAGTACTGGAGTTTCAGCTTTAGCACCTTCATATATCCACTGCCTACTCAGGTGAAATTAAATGAAGAAAGAAGAAAATCTCAGGAAAATTTTAGAACACTTTAAGCTTTATTCTGCTATGGTACCACTTGGTAAGTGTGGTTCAGAAAGGGAAAAAAAAATCTGTATGAAGCACCTTTGTAATTTTTACCCAAATGGTAGTACATGTTATTTCCATTACTTAAATTTTACCCCAAAGAATTATGCCTTAAACATACTATATGTATCAACATTATGACATTTGTGCAGAGGAGAAAAAAAGAAACCTATGTGATATATTTTGGCGATGAACCCCTTCCCCCCAGATGCATATGCATATATGTGTGTATGCATGTGTGTGTGTATAATTTTTTTAAACAAAGCAAATAATCGTTGTCTGGCTGAAACCAAGGTTAGCAGTAAGCAGTCCGGAGCAGCCTAACAGACTTTATGGCTGTGTACCATTGACGATATGAGTGTGATCATCAACTTGAGATTCAACTCATCATAGCCTAGATCTAATAAGGTTCCTACTTCCACAAATTAAGGGCTGCTGAACAGGGTCAGTTCACATACAAGTTCTTATTATGTTACAAATATATATTCAGCACTTTCCAGCTACATATTAGGCCAATCTCCTCTCCCTATCTCTGCCTCAGTTTTCTCCTAACAATTCTTCCTTGCCTATAGTCCCCAGTATTACTGAGCATTTACTAGTACACCCCACACATTGTACTAGGCATTTTCTACATTATCTTTTCAACATTATCTTTACTGAATAATCGAAACAATTCCAAAAGGTCCTTACTGAAAGAAAGCACACCTGACAGGAAGAGAAATTAGGCTTGGAAACTTCTTCCGGATCACACAGGAAGTACTTTAATCATCATGCCTATTTGTAAGTGAAGAGCCCAGACACTTTAATCACCAAGCTATATGATTATGTAGTGACAGTACTAAAGTATTTTTTTTTTTTTTTACTACAACCATGTTACACAGCAAAAGAGAACATTCTGCAAACGGACTCTTCAATTTGCTGCTGTAGGAAATTTAAAATTTACTTTCACAAAGCTAACAGAATGCTTAGAGGGAAGGAGAATTTGATTTAACTGTCTGGAGTCCAGGGTTCTAGTCCAGCTATCTCATTAACTGAATGTCCAACACTGTGAAAGTCTTTACATAATTCATCTAAAACTTTATTAAAGATTTCAGAATTAGCACAAATGGATATGCTGTTATGCCCTGTAGGGGTAGATTAGGAGAGAACTAGTAAAGCACTGGCATTAACACAAAGCAAAAATTAAGTTATAGTAGCCATGTCAAAATAAAACTTGTATAAATGTTCTACTGATTTACAGGAAATACAGAGAAGCACATTAAACTACATTTCAGGGATGTACTCAGTAAAAAATCAGATTATAGCTAATTTTATAGGACAGATTTCTTTGACTCCTCACCAAAAATCTGCAAGGGGGCAAAAAGATGGAACGGAAACCTATCAATTAAAAAAGACAAAATATAGTTGAACCAATCATGATTCATGGACTTTATTGGATCCTAATTTAAATTTGAAAATTGTTTCTATAATTGTTTTAAAAATAAATTGCTGTATTATTTTAGGTGAGATAATCACTTTATGTTAAAAAGAGACATATCTATATATGAAATAATATGACACTGTCTGGGATTTGCTACAAAATAATACAACAGCAGGAAAACTGAACAGGGGAGAGGGCAGGGCAGGACTGGCTACAGGTTAGTGATTTTGGTGACTGTTGAAATGTGTGATCGGTACATCATTCTTTACTTATTTTTTTGCATGTTTGAAATTCTCCATAACAACAAAACATAGGCAGTAGACCCAGAGAATTAGATAAGCATTACCAAATAAACCTAAGTTAAGAGACTCATGTTGGAAAATGGAATTAGAGTAGGACTCATTGACTTCTTGATGCCACTCTTTGAGTCCTGAGTGGAGAGAAAGGAACACCATCTTGCTAGACACAAAAGAGGCCAACACAGGAACTTTAAGTGAATGTGGGAGCACAGTGAACTATCAAGACAAGCATGGTCACCCACAGACTTGTTGAGAGAAGAGAGAACGGTGAACTCTGGAGTGATCCAAGATGGGTAGAAAAAAGAAGCAGGACAATGATGTTATATAACCATGATGGTATAAATTTGTTAAATAGTGGAAATGTGTGTTGTGAGCATAATATTGCTATTTGTTGAATGTCAAAAGTGAAGCATGGCTTCCCAGGTGGCACACTGGTAAAGAATTCACCTGCTAATGCGGGAGACGCAGGTTCAATCGCTGGGTTGGAAAGATCCTCTGGAGGAGGAAATGGCAACTCACTCTAGTATTCTTGCCTAGAAAATCTCATGGACAGAGGAGCGTGCAGGGCTGCAGTCCATGGGGTCACAAAGAGTGACTGGGCACAACTGAGTAATGGAGCACGACTGAGTGACAGAGCACACATGCAAAAGTGAATCATGGCACATCTATTAGATTGGCTTAATTCCCCACAGGTTGTACAGCAGAAACTAACACAATATTGTAAAGCAATCATACTCAAAAAAAAAAAAAAAAAGCAATACACACACACAAAAAGGGGGAAAAAGGCAAAACAAATTTAGTAAAAATTTTAAAGGCAAAACAAAGCTGCAGTTTCATCCACCTCATTAGAACTAATTCAAATGTATTCTTTTTAATGGCTGAGTAATACTCCATTGTATTAGAACACATGTATACCTGTGGCAGATTCATTTGATATGTGGCAAAACCAATACAATATTGTAAAGTGAAATAAAATAAAATTTAAAAAAAAAACAAAGCTGCAATTTCATCAACCTCTGAAATTTGTAGGCACATACACAATCCATTCAAAATTCACATGAATTTCCATTTTATTCACTCATCTTGCATAATTACCAGCATTAAAGAAGGTATACGCATTCTCAGTCATGTTCAATTCTTTGCAACCCCATGGACTGTACACAGCCAGGTTCCTGTCCATGGGATTGTCCAGGCAAGAATACTGAAGTGGGCTGCCATTTTCTCCTCCAGGGGTTCTTCCCCACCCAGGGATCAAACTCAGGTCTCCTGCATCTCTTGTATTGGCAAGTGGATTCCTTACCACTGAGCCACCTGGGAAGCTCACAGAAGGTAGAAGATGTATTTAAAATTTGTGGTTTTACTTTAATATATTGCTGTTTTATATAATTGTTAGTATTATAATCTCCCAGCACACAGTTAATCACTCCTCACTCATTCTGTTTTGTAGTATAATACTTTTCCTCTAGTACAATTATTTTAGGTGTGTCTAATTCCTTGAACAGAACATCCTGATTTCCTTAATGTCTCAGTAAAGTATTTCTTATTGTAATCCCAGGGACTAAGCACTTAATAAATGCATGTTAAAAAAAAAATCCCCCAAAGTAATAACACCAAATGCTGGTGAAGATGTGGAGTAACAGGAAATTCTTTCATTGCTAGTGGGAATGTAAAATGGTACAGTCGCTTTGGAAGATAGTTTGACATTTTCTTACAAAGAAAAACATAACATTACTATTCAAAAACACATTCCTAAGCATTTACCAAAATGAAAATTTATGTACACAAACAACCTGCACGCAAATACTTGTAGCAGCTTTAGTCATAACTGCTAAAAATTGGAAGCAACCAGGATGCCCTTCAACATGTGAATGTATAACTACTCTGTGGTACATCCTTGCAATGTAATATTATTTAATGATAAACAGAATTAAGCCATGACAAGATACTGAGGAAATGTAAATGCATAAAGAGAAACAGCTTGTCTGAAATGCTTGTCTGTACTATTCCAACTATATGACATACTGGAAAAGGCAAAACTATGGAGACAATAAAAAGATCAGTGGTTACCAGAGGTTGGGGTGGGTTGGGCGAGAGAAGAGGAAAGCATAGAGGATTTTTAGGGCATTGAAATATACAAATATACAAATGCAATATATTTGTAAATATATATATATATATATATACATACATATACACAAGTATATATATATTACAAATCAACTATTCTTCAATAAAAATTTAAAAATAACACATCAACATTAGTTCATATTGTGATAAATTCACCATATTAATGCAAGATGTTAATGGGGAAACCAGGGGTGGAGGGAAAGGATGTCTACAAGAACCCTCTTCATTTACTGTCCAATTTTTCAGTAGACCCAAAACTGCTCTAAAAATATATTACTCTTTTAAGGAAAGCATAACTTCTAAAATATGAAATCAGAATTATTTGCATTCCAGGCTGATAAGTCAAGACCTGAGGGAGAACTCAGTGATTTGTCACTTGTCTTCCTCTTCATGCTCCAAGCTAGTGATCTGGGACACGAAGATATCACTGAGTACGGGCTGTCTTTGGGATCCTTGTATTCCCCAGAGGGGCTGACATTGCTTTTGAGGGTGTGTCACTTTTCATATAACCACTCAGTGCAGAAATAACTGTTCCAATTAGAAAAGTGTTAGTTGCTCAGTCCTGTCTGATTCTTTGTGACCTCAAGGACTATAGCCTGCCAGGCTCCTCTGCCCATGGAATTCTCCAGGCAATAATACTGGAGTAGATAGCCATGCCTTTCTCAAGGGGATCTTCCCAACCCAGGGATCAAACCTGCATCTCCTGCATTGGCAGGCAGATTCTTTACCATCTGAGCCACACAAGAAGCACAATGTAAAAGTCTGTGGTTCTCCAGACTGGAGGGATTTAAGTGGTTTTTGTAGGTGGATGCTCTTGGAAACTTACTTAGGTAAGCAGAGTGTGAGATTGCTAACATTTGGTCTGCCATCTACCAGGTGTCTGATCTAGCAGGAAATAAGATGTTCATTATTACACCAGTAAACTTACTTTCAGAATTAAAGGTATTTTATTATGGGGGTACAGAGAGAGGCAATGATGCCAGTTATGCCCAATCTTTCCAAAAGAGAATGTCCCAGGACCAGTAATCAGAGAATGTGTCTACATTACCAGTCTATCTATCCAGCTAAGTGTTAGTCACTCAGTCCTTACCTGACTCTTTGCAACCCCATGGACTATAGCTCACAAGGCTCATCTGTCCATGGAATTCTCCAGGCCACAATACTGGAGTGGGTTGCCATTACCTTCTTCAGGGGATCTTAGGAAGAACTAATTAATTCATGCACATTCAAACCAATCCTAAAAAGTCAGACTACAAAATGCATTCAGCAAAATCATTATAATTGATGATGATAATAGCAGCAATAATAGTAATAATAAGATGGATGGTGATATCAAGATAAATTTAAAAAGAGAGAGTTAGCAATGAATGTAGAATAACATTGTTGTTCAGTCACTCAGTCATGTCTGACTCTTTTCAAACCCATGGACTACAGCACGCCAGGATCCCCTGTCCATCACCAGCTCCAGGAGCTTGCTCAAACTCATGTCCATTGAGTCGGTGATGCCATGCAACCATCTAGTCCTCTGTCATCCCCTTCTCCTCCTGCCTTTGATCTTTCCCAACATCAGGGTGGAATAACCTTATAGAGCTCTTAATTATGGAAGACCAGTGGTTGGGCTTAGAGCTCTCTGGCCCCTGCACTTACAGGGAATCATGGCTAGCAAAGTCATTTGCAGAGTCCATGGGACAAAAAGAAGCCAGTTCTTCAGAAGGTGCACAGTATTTATTATCAAGACACACGCACACTGTGCGTTATCTTTATCTGAAACTTTTGGGACCAAGATATGTTGAAAAAACAATCTTTTTGAATATTTTAAATTAATACAGTATGTATATACCAAATATTTTGAAAAGTCCCCAGGATGCCCTACGGAAGCACCCTAGATTTAAACATACAAATATTTCTGCACTTAAACATATAAATACTAAAACTTCAGGGAATAAGTATGTTTAGCTCAAGTTACCCTCAAATGAACTTTGGCATCAGATTTAGAGAAAGTATCATTTTGAGACAGCTGGGGATTTGGGGACTGCAGACACTAGGAGCGCTGCTTCTTGCCCACTCTTCCTCCAGTAAAGCCCAGGGGAGTTCATGAAGCTCTATCACAGCCACTGGAGTCAAGGACAGTGGACACATTGAATAACTCAAGCTCCCTGAGCTTCTATTTGATCAAATAATAGACCTTTTTTGTTTGAATACCCAGAGAAGTGGTTCTCAAATTCTAGTATGGACCAGAATTCCCCATCCTGGAGTAGAATAGTTTCTAAGCCTTTGGGATTCTTACCCAGTTCTCCAGGTGACTGATGGCCACCAAATTTGAGAGCTGGAACCACTCCTGAACTCTTATAATGCTGCATCACCAGTTCAAAGAGTTTGAAAGGTTAAAACAACAACCAATTAGGTTTGCCTTCTTTCTTTAAAAAAAAATGAGAAATTTTAAGGGACATGAGCCCAAAATGACCCTCCTCAGACTTTAGGGGAAGTATTACACTAAAGCAAGGTAAAGAGACAGAAATCATATTTCCAAATTATTAGACAAGATTCTTTGATTAGTCTGCTCAGGATGGTTAGTGCATTCATTTAGCCAGTGTATATAGACATATGAACTAGAGAGTGTGCACAATTCAAAGCCTTTCATGAATTCAAATTTATTCAATAAAATGAAACACCATATATTTTTTTCTGCTCCTATGAAAAATGGCAAGAGCTTTGCACGGAGATTTACTGCACCAAGTTGGCACTGGGCAACTAAATATATGTAATGTGAAATGCACTAACATATCACCCAGCACCTGAATATGCATAAAGAACACTGCTTTCTTCTCAGCAGTGGCTGATACAACCACAGTCAAACTCTTGCTCTTAATCAACACAGACTCCAATGGAATGGTACATACGACTAACAGCCTCAATCCTTAATTACTGCCAAGATAGGGTAAATTTGACTTAACAAATCTGTGTTGTTAATGCTTTGACATTTTCAGAATAAAATGTGTTTTAAAACACTGGTAGCCAAGTAAATACTTTTTTTTAAGAATCTAAGTAAGCAAGGCAGGTAAAGGGGGGCAGAGTGGGAAAGGGAAAGGAAATTAACATCCATCCAGTACCTGTGAAGAGTGCTTTCCTCTAAATGCTGTACAGATAATGGGTCTTTTGCTTTTCTCTAGTGAATAGGAAAAAGTACAGTTGATATAGGTCATATATGATGGTGAATGCCAGATGTATCTGGAAACTACACCTGAGTCCCAGAGGTTGAATCATGGTGCTGGAACATTGACTGAATGTCACTATCAAGTGTCATGGTTATAAGAAGGGCAGTGTTTAATTATATGAAGAGTCAAATAGCCTGGAGTTCTGAAACTGCAGAATGTTTACCTAGATAAACAGTGATCTCCTCCATACTTAAATCAAATATGAAATTTATAATAATTTGGCTATTTTCTTAGTCAGCTGATAAGTAACAGTGCCTCAACTCATTAACAGTATTTTGCCACTGGATTGACATAGACAAGTAAGGATAAAGGGCAAATGTATTCAAGAATTAGAAAAAGAATCCAACTACAGATCACCTTCCAAATGAAATAATAATGGATGAGTCAACACTTATCCCTCTCATGATTTAGCAGCATTTAAGTATACAAATCAAAAGAGCACACTGCTATGTTTGGGATTATTAGTACTTTTATTTTATTTTTTTCATTTATTTATTTTATTTGGAGTCTAATTACTGGTTTTTGCCATACATTGACATGAAACCCATGTAAACACATGGGTTTACATGTGTTCCCCATCCTGAACCCCCTCCCACCTCTCTCCCTATCCCATCCCTCTGGGTCATCCCAGTGCACCAGCCCTGAGCACCCTGTCTCAGGCATTGAACCCAGACTGGTGATCTGTTTCACATATGATAATATACATGTTTCAATGCTATTCTCTCAGATCATCCCACCTCGCCTTCTCCCACAGGCTCCAAAAGACTGTTGTATACATCTGTGTCTCTTTTGCTGTCTTGCATAGAGGGTTATCGTTACCATCTTTCTAAACTCCATATATATGTATTAGTATACTGTATTGGTGTTTTTCTTTCTGGCTTACTTCACTCTGTATAATAGGCTCCAGTTTTATCCACCTCATTAGAACTGATTCAAACGTATTCTTTTTAATGGCTGAGTAATACTCCATTATGTATATGTACCACAGCTTTCTTATCCATTCATCTGCTGATGGACATCTAGGTTGCTTCCATGTCCTAGCTATTGTAAACAGTGCTGCAATGAACACTGGGGTACACGTGTCTCTTTCAGTTCTGGTTTCCTCAGTGTGTATGCCCAGGATTGGGATTGCTGGGTCATATGGCAACTCTATTTCCAGTTTTTTAAGGAATCTCCACACTGTTCTCCATAGTGGCTGTACTACTTTGCATTCCCACCAAAAGTGTAAGAGGGTTCCCTTTTCTCCACACCCTCTCCAGCATTTATTGCTTGTAGACTTTTGGATCACAGCCATTCTGACTGGTATGAAATAGTACCTAATTGTGGTTTTGGTTTGCATTTCTCTGATAATGAGTGATGCTGAGCATCTTTTCATGTGTTTGTTAGCCATCTGTATGTCTTCTTTGGAGAAATGTCTGTGTAGTTCTTTGGCCCATTTTTTGATTGGGTTGTTTATTTTTCTGGAATTGAGCTGCAGGAGCTGCTTGTATATTTGTGAGATTAATTGTCAGTGGCTTTTTTTGCTATTATTTTCTCCCATTGTGAAGGCTGTATTTTCACTTTGCTTACAGTTTCCTTCATTGTGCAAAAGCTTTTACATTTAATTAGGTCCCATTTGTTTATTTTTGCTTTTATTTCCAATATTCTGGGAGGTGGGTCATAGAGCATCCTGCTGTGATTTATGTCGGAGAGTGTTTTGCCTGTTTTCCTCTAGGAGTTTTATAGTTTCTGGTCTTACATTTAGATCTTTAATCCATTTTGAGTTTATTTTTGTGTATGGTGTTAGAAAGTGTTCTAGTTTCATTCTTTTACAAGTGGTTGACCAGTTTTCCCAGCACCACTGGTTAAAGAGATTGTCTTTTCTCCATTGTATATTCTTGCCTCCTTTGTCAAAGATAAGGTGTCCATATGTGCGTGGATTTATCTCTGGGCTTTCTATTTTGTTCCATTGATCTATATTTCTGTCTTTGTGCCAGTACCATACTGTCTTGATGACTGTAGCTATGTATTATAGCCTAAAGTCAGGCAGGTTGATTCCTTGATTTCTATTCTTCTTTCTCAAAATTGCTTTGGCTATTCAAGGTTTCTTGTATTTCCATACAAATTGTAAAATTATTTGTTCTAGTTCAGTGAAAAATACTGTTGGTTGCTTGATAGGGATTGCATTGAATCTATAGATTGCTTTGGGTAGTATACTCATTTTCACTATATTGATTATTCCAATCCATGAACATGGTATATTTCTCCATCTATTGGTGTCCTCTTTGATTTCTTTCACCAGTGTTTTATAGTTTTCTATACGTAGGTCTTTTGTTTCTTTAGGTACATACATTCCTACATATTTTATTCTTTTCATTGCAGTGGTGAATGGAATTGTTTCCTTAATTTCTCTTTCTGTTTTCTCATTGTTAGTGTATAGGAATGCAAGGGATTTCTGTGTGTTAATTTTATATCCTGCAACTTTACTATATTCATTGATTAGCTCTACTAATTTTCTGGTAGCATCTTTAGGGTTTTCTATGTAGAGGATCATGTCATCCGCAAACAGAGTTTTACTTCTTCTTTTCCAATCTGGATTCCTTTTATTTCTTTTTTTGCTCTGATTGCTGTGGCCAAAACTTCCAAAACTATGTTGAATAGTAGTGGTGAGAGTGGGCACCCTTGCCTTGTTCCTGATTTTAGGGGAAATGCTCTTAATTTTTCACCATTTAGGATAATGTTTGCTGTGGGTTTGTCATATATAGTTTTTATTATGTTGAGGTACTTTTAAACCCACTGTTTCTTCCTTAATGCTTGCAAATAAAAGAAGCTCTCAGAAGGGCAGTCTCCCTCTATCATTCTCTAGTAAATATATCAGAGCTTGGAGTGGTTAGTAAATTTGTCCTGATGATTTTTTTAATCAATTCATCCTATAGCCACTTTACATCTGAATCAGAATTGTGAATCAATCCACTTTACAGATGTAATGATGGTTAGTCTGAAAATCTTCCCCTTCACAGAAAAATAGGAAGCATGTTTTTTTTTTTTATTTAGACAATCACATTAACAGTAAACTTGACTATTAAAAATCCTCAGTTATTTCTTTATAGAAGCTAATTTACATTAACTATAGAAAAGTTAGAAAGATGGAAGAGAAGATTAATTCCACAACCTAGATATAAAATTTTATTATACATGTAATTTGAGTCATTCCCTATTAATTATCCCTAAATATACAAACACAAAATCATGAGTATGGACATTTATGCCTGTTATTTAAATAAAATCAATTCAATAACAAATTAGTTATATATATCTAAAACATTCATATAAGAAGATTCTTAATGAAAGTAAACTATATTTTCCTGAATATTTGTAAACCACCTTAGACAGCAGAGCAGAAAAGGGCCCCAGAAGTAGTGGTTTTGAACTGCAAATGAGATAAAGAACATGGGACGGATTCACCTCTCTCTCTCCAGTACAGAGTGCCAAATATAAAATTAAATATCATTGTTCTTTTCTTGACTTGGTATTCCACAAAATAAAAATGAAGAATTAATCATTCATGTAGGGCATTAAAAAATTTCCCCATCTATTCATTTATTTAACATTCTCATTAAGAAGTTATTTCTTAACTAATACTGTCCTGGAAATGGAGGAAACAAAGATGAATAAGAGTCCCCACCCTTCAAGAACTCACTGTCAAATAAAAGATATAAATAAGTGAGCAGGAAATTATAACAATACAGTGTAATAAGTGCTATGAGGGCCATAAGTAGAATAGAGATGCTAAACTATCCATGAAAGGGGAATCAGCAGTGAAGCCTTCCCAGAAGGTAATATAATTTCAGTCTTGAAGGACCAGTTGATTTTAGCTAAGTAAAGAGACAAAAGGTGCTTAGGGAGGAGGAAGGGTGAGCCAAGAAAAGGAAGTAACAACAATTAAAAAAAAAAAAAAAAAACTAAAGCAAGAGAGAACCTGGCAGGTTCTTCACTGTGAGTTTGTTAAGTGGGAGGTGGGAAGAGGAGAAAAGAGAGGCCAGAAAGTTAAACAGGGGACTTATGTGCTAGGCCATGGGTATGAGTTATGGTCACATGGCCATGAGGCAATGTTGTAGGCTGAGGGCCTCTCATCTGTGAGCACACAGTGTTCACTGGCCTTCCTTGGTGATGGTATTTTTTATCACCAAATTCAAGGTGGTGTTAAATTTCTCCAATGTATATTTACTATAAAATGGTTATTATTTTCCCTTTGGAACTATAAATAATTTGTGGGGAGATTATTTAAGACCATATGCTATAGATTGTGTCCCTCAAAATTCACATGTTTAAGCCTGAGTCTTCAAAATGATTGTATGGGGGGTGAGGCCTTTATTATTTTTATTATTGGGGGTGAGGTAATTAGATTTAGAAAAACTCAGGTGGTGGGGCCCTCATGATGGAATTAGTGCCCAAAGAAGAGACCAGAGAGGTTGCTCTTTTTCTCTGTCATGTGAGGACACAGCGAGGAGGACATCTTCAAGACCAGAGAGGAATACACCAAATTCGGTATACACCAAATCTCCCAGCATCTTGATTTTGGATTTCTCAGACTCCAGATTTGTGAGAAATAGACGTTTGTCATTTAATCCATACAGTCTGTGATATTTTGTTACGGTTGCCTGAAATGACTAAGATAACATGCAAATAAGCTCTTCATGAAAACCTGATGATTACTGTGTGAAAAAATCTTGGTGGACGTTGACCTACAAGTTCCAATTTGGGCAGGTTAAATTTAAGAAGCCTGTAGGAATTCCAAGTGGAGATGAAAAATAGTAGTTCCTAGATTGGATTGATACTCAAAAGATCAAGGCTAGTGATCTATTTTGGGAAGTCCACAGAGATTGGGATACAGAGAGGCTAAGAACAGTGATATTGTATATTTAAAAGATAGGGGACAGATAAGGAGAGAGAGGCATTTGCTACAGCAGTATTTCTTAAAATGTGGTCCCTGGACTACCAGCATTGGCCTCACTTGAATATTTCTAAAGGCTTGTTTCATATCTACTGAATTAGAAAATCTGGGGGTGATGCCCAGAATTATGTGTTTTGACAAGCCATCCAGGTGATTTTAATGCTTCTAGAGGTTGAAGACTACTAAAGTGGACACTGTGTGGGAAAGTATTTTGTCTATATCTAGTAAGTTTAGAATTGGAGAAGGAAATGGCAACCCACTCCAGTGTTCTTGCCTGGAGAGTCCCAGGGACGGGGGAGCCTGGTGGGCTGCCGTCCATGGGGTCACACAGAGTCAGACACGACTGAAGTGACTTAGCAGCAGCAGTAAGTTTAGATGATGCTAATGATGAAGAAGAAGAAGAAAGAGGAGGAGGAAAACAAAACCACCACCACTTCGACCACCAAACTGTAGGATAATAAACCTAACTTTCAAATTGCTTTAAAAACAGTGTCTGTAAAAAACAGCATCATGTTATGAAATGAGTCATTTGAATTATCCATGTATTATATGGTATAGTTCAACAGGTGTTTGAATTACATATTAGAGATTAAGTTGATCTTGAAGAACCACAGATAGTAATTACATATTGCCATGCATGACTGAAGGTACAGCTTAGCTATTGTTCTTCATCCTTTAAAGAACCATTATCCAGAATTACAACTTGCTAGATATTTGTAATTTGCCTATTTCATGTGAGAAATGAATTATTCAAAGGTTCACACTATAGCTGAGGTACTATAAAAATATAAATTTACTACTCAATAGATACAAGCAATCACTTACTAATTATATTTTCAAAATGCCTCTAATTTAAATTCATGGGTGATTGATGCAGTAAGACAAGCAGCAAGCACAGGATATAATTTAATCAACAAATGACCCTAAGAAAAGTGGTGATGATAAAAGTTTCATTTAATTTTATGTCACTTTTCCATTTCTAAATTGTTAATTTAGGGTCTGTTCATAGGTGGGCATTCAATTTGTGACTCGTACTCATTAGAAAATAACTAACCACATTAAAAGGTCTTTTAAGGACCATGAACCATGCTTCACTATCTTCTTATTTTTTCATTTTGCTCTGAGTTCTTGACCAGCTATGAAATTTAACTTTTCCTGCACAGCTTAATATGTGAAAGTGTAACTCCCAAGATACCTTATGAAATTCTAATTATATTTAATGCAACACATTATTGAGAATAAAAATTTTAAATTAGAAAAATTAATCACAGACTTTGTGAAAATGTTTTTAAATTATGAAACCCAAGAGTAGTTATAATCAAACTTTTAATCACCTCTAGAAATTATCTCTCTGCAAAAAACATATTTTCAACTAAAATGGGCACTCAACTCACAAAGCTGTATGTGGAAAAAAAAAACTGAATCACAAACCATTCCATTTGCTCTTGACAGTCTGTGTCTGTGTCATTATATTGTAAAATTATTAATACCTGTTCCTAGAAGCAGCCACTCTAACAACAAACTGAGCATTAAATATTGCCAAGCACTCCATTAAGTTAATTATATGGATTACCTTTAATTCTTCTTCCAACACCAAATCATAGGTAGAATTATTCATATTGCACACATGGTATATTTGAGAACTAAATGGTTATGTTGCAACTCCCCAAATCTAAACTCTCAGTCATCTTGCTCTATTAATGCTAATTAACTAACCTGACTCTTTTAAAAAATATTTTAGAAATTTATTTTAAAGGAAGCCCATATATGTTTCTGAAAGGTCTTTCTGACTGAGTACCATTTTGCTGATGTAAACCCTGTTTGCCTTTCCATTCCTTACCAGGTAAATCCACAGCAAAATGATGGCAGAGAGAACAGAACAAATCACAAGTCTCTGAAATCCTACTGTTCTGTTCTGTGGAGTAAGATGACCATGTATTGCACAGCCCAAACCTCATGCCAAATAACAAATGGTGAATAAGCGACTACAGAGACATTTCCTGAATCTATTCACGTTTATCTCTTGTTCACATTCATTCTAAGGTGTTTCCTAAACTCAAAATGCAGACTAGCATAATATTCAGCACAAAGAGTACATTTATCATATGCAGTTAGGGGAATGTATAATATAATAATGATGAACACAATAAGCAATCCATTTAAGGACGTACATTAAGCTGGCCATGACTCTTTCCGGCTAAAGGAAAGCCTTTAATAGTCAATTTTGAAAGTCATTTACTTAGGACAGCCTTTGTATTTTCTCCGTATGATGCTTATAACAAATGAAACCCACAAAGCTTGAAATTCCACCAATTAACTGCAGATTTTGGTAGGGGGTGAATCTAATTATCATTGTTACAACAGCAGTCTGACTAATTTGACCTATGATTCTCAGAAATGGCACAGAGGGCCATTTTATAAAAATATGCTACTCAACCCAAGGCACTTTAAAAGAAGGTTGGTTAAAGAAGGCAAGCAAAGGGTAGAGGAATTCATGTTGGAAAAGTTAAAACACATGAAGAATAAATCCTGATCATTTTTAGAGGAGCATTAGAATCACAATCTTTTTCTCTGTCTTCTCTATTCCCAATCTTGTCTGTTGATATTTTATCTACACATATAATACTAGTAATTGGTTCATTATTTTCCTTCTACAAAATGCTGAGTCCTGGGATAGGTTTTGGAGATACAATAGTACAAGGTACACTACTCCTGTCTCAATGTACTTTTGTGAACAATATATCTGTTAGGCCTAATTATCACTCAGTCAGGTGGCCCAGTGGTAAAGAATTCACCTTCAGTGCAGGAGACACAGGTTCCATCCCTGGGTCAGGAAGATCCCCTGGAGCAAAAAATGGCAACCCACTCCAGATCCTTGCCTGGAAAATTCCATGGACAGAGGAGCCTGGCAGGCTACAGTCCCCGGGGTCACAAAGAGTTGGACATGACTGAGCACATGCACACACACCAAATTTTTATAATAAATGCCTATTTAAGTTTACAGTTAGTTTTACTTTATCATTACTTTCTTATTCTTTATAGGCTTTCTGCTTTTTTTTTTTTTTTAATGGGAATTATTTGTTTTATCCCCAGCAAAAACGGTGACATGTGGCTTGCCAATTACATTGATGTTCCAGTTTCAATCATTACTTTAACAATTTCAATTGCCAATCTGTGGGTTATTCAATCATTACTTTTGTAAGAGTAACAATTTCAATTGCCAATCTGTGGGTTAACCTACAAAACCTTTCCCAGCAAGTGCCGTTCTTTTACCAATCCTTCTCAGCAAGTCTTCATGTTAGATGTAGACTATATAGGTTGGATACACAGCCTATTTTAGGGCCATAGGGTGATTACAGTAAGTTTTCTTTCACATGCTCTAAAAAAATGAGCAAAGTATATCATTTATTCCATGTTAAATCTTTTCTATGCAATTTACTTTCTCAGAGGGAGTCTATTATAGCAAATGATGTCCTACAATCTATGTGAGAAGTATTAATTATTAGTGACAGATTTTTCTGAGTAATATAGGCTTCAGGGCAGGCTCTAACACATAAGAGCTCCAGTATTTTTTACATATCTCACTTTTGATTGGTGGACAGTTTATAAATACCTTTTGGGCCAATTCTCTCCCACATCCTGACTGAAAAATAAAATTCAAGAAAATGTTTGAAATGATAACTTTAGTATTTTAATATTTTACCATAGAGTATATTTATTTATATTTCTGTAGTTTTATCACCAACTTGTAAATTAAAATTCCATCCCCCAAAAGTGCAGTGATTAGGAAAGTCTGGAACAATACTGTCTATCACAAATACTATGCAAGTCACAAATGTGAGCCACATATACAGTTTTTAAATGTTCCTATGGTCACATTCAAATAGGGAAAATAATAGCTGAAATTTATTTTCAGAATATATGTATTTAATGCAATACATCAAAAATACTACCATTTCAAAATGCAATCATTATTAAAATATAGTATTTTACTTCTTTTTCATATTAAGTTTTTGAAATTCAGCGTGTGTTTCACACTGACAGCACATTTCAGTTCAGACTAAACATATCTCAAGTGTTTAACAACCACATGTGGCCAGTGGCTGCTATGCTAGACAGCCCAGCTCCAAAATAAAACTTAAATGATTTTAAAATCTATAGCAATATCACTATAAAAGTACCACATTTTCTCTTCCTTTCTTGATATAGTTGCTCTTCATTTGCATGTTATAAGTAAAAGTAATGCTATAAAGACATAGCCAAAAGAAATGAGATATCCCATAAAATCACATCAATACACATTGCCCACAATTTACTATGGACTATGTCATAATGACATTTATCACAGAGACATCTTAACCATGTTTTACAGTTGAATATTTTCATATATATCATCTGAATCTCTTAATACCAAATTTTATTTTAATCTGTTTACAAAGTTTCCTTCTAATCTAATTAAATTTTCGAGGATCTTTCTTTTCTTTTTGTTTCCTGAACATAAAACCACTCTAAAAATGTTCTATTCTACAATTGACCTGATCCATTTGCATTTGTAAATCTGAAATGTGAAAGTACATATATACTCCCAATACTAACTGCTCTTCTATTTTTACATTGCCCCTTAGAAATTTCTTGTGCTTAGCCCAAGGGCATGGCTAGATAGTAAGAAAAGAAAGCTCTTTCTGAGCATGTCCTTCAGCATAATGTCAGAGTAAAGCTCCAAGCGTCAAGTCAGAGCAATATCAAACACCAGGAGGCTCTGCAACCAATAGTCTCTTGCAATGATTCTACTTTGTGTTATTCCTTAATCCTGACACCATTTAACCTCCCTACTGTTATTAATTGCTACCTTTGTTTTTGCCTTTGCTAATCTTAAAGTCATAGGTATCACCAAACTTTGGAAAACGAATACTTCATGATGCTTTTTTTAGGAATCTTAGGTAACAGAAACATACAACAACTTCCCTTTAGGCTCATGATGGAGTAGAAAAACACCCAATGTACAGCCAAGCAAGGGACAGTTTAAAAGTCAAAAAACATTTTAACCCAAATGAATGAATTGTTCAGAGTATTTATTGTGGAATATTCATGGCAATTAACTCTAACAAGTAGAAGATAGTATTTAATCTAATCTGTTAATACAGTTCACATTATAAAAGACACATATTGCTTTCTAATCAGAAATGGAAATTTTCTTATACTAACAAAGATACATATAAAATGTAAATTAATGCTGAGTAGTAAGAGTTTAAATCATGATGGTCCACTTCACAATGGGTCATATTTCTAATAAAACTTAAAGAAACAATAGTTTCCTAATTTAAAAAATGAATAGTTCTTGCTTATTGAATAAGTACTTTGTAGAGAATTATTGTACAGAAATAGAGATAAGTTACTTCAGTTAAATAACCTGTGGTAATGCACTTTCCCCTCTATGTCTTTAATGTTAGTATAACAAAGTTCACAGGGTACTTTAAAGTAGTAAATATCACCTATGCTGGCAAACATCAAGTCTCTATAAATTAGATTGTAAACTGGAAGTACAGAGAAGGCAATGGCACCCCACTCCAGTATTCTTGCCTAGAAAATCCCATGGATGGAGGAGCCCGGAAGGCTGCAGTCCATGGGGTCGCTGAGGGTTGGACACAACTGAGCGACTTCACTTTCACTTCTCACTTTCATGCATTGGAGAAGGAAATGGCAACCCATTGCAGCGTTCTTGCCTGGAGAATCCCAGGGATGGGAGAGCTGGTGGGCTGCCGTCTATGGGGTCGCACAGAGTCAGACAGGACTAAAGTGACTTAGCAGTAGCAAACTAGAAGTAACTGGATGGATGGATGTGGTATGCAGATGTTCATATCCTAATCCTGGAAACCTCTGAATATACAATTTTACATGGTAAAATGGACTTTGCAGATGTGATTAAGGTTAAGAAACTGAGATGAGATGAGATGGGGACATCACCTTGGATTATCCAGGCTGGCCCAACCTAATAACGAGTCTTTAAACTGGAGTCCCTTTCTCACCTAGGATCACAGGGACATGTGATAATAGAAAGAAGGGTCAGAGATATTTGACTTTACTGGGTTTGAAGATAGGGGAGAGGGCCACAAGCTCAGAATTATTCTTCATAGCCTATTTGCTTACCCTAAAGTATTGTCTGGACTGGAAGGAAACAATAATTACTTTAATTCTCATCTTTACTTACTAGTGGAAAGACTGATAATTTGGTTCTCTTGCATTTTCCAAAGACTCCCATATTTTTTTTGGGGGGGGGTAAGTGCTCTTAGGAATTTATTTAAACTTATTTTATATATGTAATTTCTTTGAAGATATCCATCTTTTAAAATTTTTATTTCTACAGCTGGCTGTTGTGAACCCCTTTCACAGGTTTCCTGCTTTTTGGAATGGCTTATGTCCTAGGTTTTATCTTGATTATTTCCTGTTCTATACCTGGAGTCAGACATTTCTCCAAATAGATACAGTATTTTTTTTTTTCCAGTAGTAAAGGCTCTGGAGTTGTATCTAAAAAGACACTGATATACACAAGCTATTCTAGGTTTTCTTTTGTGTCATGTAAAGCAGTTTTATAGTTCTGTGATTTACATAGGTCTATATAGCTCAGTCAGTAAAGAATCTGCCTGCAGTGCAGGAGACCAGGGTTCGATTCCTAGGTTGGAAAGATCCCCTGGAGAAGGAAATGGCAACTCACTCCAGTGTCCTTGCCTGGAAAATCTCATGGACAGAGGAGCCTGATGGGCTGCAGTCCATGGGGTCGCAAAGAGTCGGGCACATATGAGCAACTAACACACTATACTCCAATTTAGAAGGAAATGGCAACCCACTCCAGTGTTCTTGCCTTGAGAATCCCAGGGACGGGGGAGCCTGGTAGGCTGCCATCTATGGGGTTGCACAGAGTCAGACACGACTGAAGCGACTTAGCAGCAGCAGCAGCATACTCCATTTGGAGTGCATTTTGTGGAGAGTGTTAGGTATGTGTCTAGACTCACTTTTTTTGGCATGTAGATGTGAGGTTTTTACAGCACCATTTGTTATAACATCTTTGGTCCACGGATTGACTTTGCTCCTTGGTAAAAGATTCGTGGACTATATTAATGTCAGTCCATTTCTAGGCTCTCTATTCTGTTCCATTGATCAATGTGTCTATTCTTTCTCTAATATCACAGTGTCTTGATTGCTGTAGCTTTATTGTAATCCCTGTCGTTGGGTAGTGTCAGTTCTGTGACTTTGTTTTTCCCCTTCTATACTGAGTTATCTATTCTGGATATTTGACTTTCCTTATTCCATTTTGGAATCAGTTTGTTGATATTCACAAAATAGCTCACTGAAATTTTATTGGAACTGCACTGAATCTAAATACGAAGTTGCAAAGAACTGACATGTTGACAATATTGAGTCTTCCTATCTATAAACAAGAAATTATTAAACTGTTCTTTGATGTCAGAATTTTGTATTTGCCTCACATAGATCTCATACATATTTTTAAAATTTATACCAAAGAATTTCATTTTGACAGTACCAATTTAAATGGTAATACATTTTTAATTTCAAATTCCACTCATCAATTGCTGGTATATAGGAAAGCAAATTACTTTAGTATATTAACCTTATATCCTGCAACCTTGCTATTATCACTTATTAGTTTCAGGAGGTATTTTTGTAT
This sequence comes from Bos javanicus, assembly GCF_032452875.1. Lineage (NCBI taxonomy): Eukaryota > Metazoa > Chordata > Mammalia > Artiodactyla > Bovidae > Bos > Bos javanicus. Next base: position 117,602,617 of record NC_083897.1, read on the forward strand.
TGAATTTTTTGGCTTTTCTATGCATAGACAACCATGTAATCTATGAACAGTTAATTTTGTTTCTTCCTTTCTAACCCTAATACCTTTTATTTCTTTTGTGTCTTATTACACTAGCTAATACTTAGAGTATGGTGTTAAAAAACAGTAGTGAGAGAGGACATCCTTGCCTTGTTCTTGATCTTAGCAGGAAATTGTTTAGTTTCTTATCATTAAATTTGATATTAGTTGTAGGTTATTTGTAGATACTCTTTATCAAGTTGAGGAACTGCCTCTCTATTCCTAGTTTTATCATAAATGGATGTTAAATGTTGTGAAATCAATTTTCTTCATCCACTAATATCATCATGTGCTTTTTCTTCATCAGCTTGTTGATGTGATGGATTACATTAAAAATTTTTCAAATGTTGAACTAGCCTTTCATGCCTGGGATAAATGGCACTTGGAGACCATGTATAATTTTTTTTATAACATTGCTGGATTAAAGTTGCTAATATTTTGTTGAGGCTTTTTCCATTTATGTTTGCAAGTGATATTGATCTGTAGTTTTCTTTTCTTGTAATGTATCTGTCTGGCTTTAGTATCAAGGTAATGCCGGCTTCACAGAATGAGTATTTCATTCTCTTCAATTTTTTGAAAAGTTTCTGAGGCAAAGATGGATTCATCCTTATATTTGTTCCTCTCTAGGTAAAATATCAGTTCCCCTGGTTTCTTTCCTGATTTTTATTCATCCTTGATTTAGTGAAGTTTGAAAATAATATGACTAGGTGTAATTTTGTTGGCATTTATCCTGCCTGTTGACGTTTGAACTTCTTCATCTTGGTTTGGTGTCTGGAATTAATTTAAAGGAGATTCCTAGTTATTATTTCTTCATTTCTTTTCTTTCTTCTCCTTTTGATATTTGCATTACAAGTATGCTACACCTTTGATAGTTATACACAGTTCTTGGATATTGTTCTGTTTTTCCCACCAGTCTTTTTTCTCTTCACTTTTCATCTTTCAAAGTTTCTTCTGTCTCATCCTCAAGCTCAAAGATTCCTTTCTCATCTGTGTACAGTATACTAGTAAGTCCATGAAAAGCATTTTTCAATGTTAGCACATTTTTTGGATTCTTTATTAGAATTTCCATCTCTCTTCTCACATTACCTATCTGTTCTTATAAGTTACTCTTCCATTAAAGTCCTTAGCATATTAATCGTTGTGTGTGTGTGTGTGTGTGTGTGTGTTTTAAGACTGGCCTAATAATTCCAACATCCCTGTCATTTGTCTCTGGTTCTGATGCTTGTTCAGTCTCCTTAAAACATGTATTTTTATTTTGCCCTTCAGTAAGCCTTGCACTTTTTTTATTGAGATACAGGGAATGAAAGGAACTGGGGTAAACGGGCCTTTAGTAGTGTAGTGTTAAAATGAAAGAGTAGTATTATCTTTGAGTAACAGTAGTTACTGTTACTATTACTACTGAAAGAGTAGTAGTTACATGAGAGATGTAGTGTTATCATGAAAGAGAATTATTCTATACTCTTACAAATTTCAGTCTTTCAGTGACCTTCTGCACTGTGAACTTCACCAGTATACCTCAGATTGCTCTCCCTAACCCACCCTAGGTGGAACTGCATGGCCAGAAGGGACTAGAGTTTCGTATTTCCTTTTGCCTCAAAGACTGAGACAACATCTCAGCAGGTTTGGCTCCTGAGGGCAGGCTTTGTTAAGAATAACAAACAAACAAACAAAAGACAACAAAAAAGAAAAAAAAAAAAGAATAACAAAATGTCCAGAAATCTTTTGAAATAGTTTTCCCTTCCCCTTTCCAAAATCACAGGGGGAGGTTTTCTCTGATATTCACCATGAGGTAGTGATCCTAGAGGTAAAAGTCACAAAAGCTTGGGAGCCCCCAAGACAGAGCCCTGCTGGAGTTTTTAACTCTCAGATTTGCCCACATTGAGTCTCCCATAATTTGTTAATTGCAGTTTATTTTCCTACTGCAGCACTGGTTCCAATGGAGGTTTCTTCTTGTGGGTGTCTACTTGGGTAAGCTCTTATTCTCTATATCTGCCTATTTGTCGAACTTTGGAAGCATGTCGTTACCCTGTGACTTCACTTCTTCTAATGGTTTCTACAAAGAGTCATGGTTTTTTCTCCCAATTTGTTGATCTTTCTACTTGTTGTCATGACTGAGTAGTGACTACTAAGCTCCTTTCTTGGAATTCCATGAACTGGAAATCCACCTAACTGTTGGCTAAGTCTCTTTTCAGTGTGACTATAAAATGGTCTGTTGATTCTGAGGATTTTGGTCCATAAAGGACCTTGACGAAAAGATGGCTCTCACCTCTGGATATTTGAAGAATATAGAATGAAATAAATGTACCCATAATCTCTTCCCAGTGTTCTTTTAGTATTTAAATATGTGAAACATATGTTTATTCATCTTATATATTTTTTTCTATATATACGTGTACTTTTACTATATTTAGTATATATTTAATACATTTACTTATATTTATGGTTAAATACAAAATACTATTTTAAATGGTCTCAAGGACTCATAATTGGGTTGTTTCTTATAGAAATGATTTTCTTATTTTTGGATTAACATACATACTTCTAATATCTAAACATAATGGTTATTGACTCTTGATCTATATACTTTAAAGAATCTATTGTGAACTAACTAGAAAATACAAATTCATTCACACAATGATATAATATACATGTGTACAATCAAAGTTACAAGAACTTATTATCATTTCAGTTCAGTCACTAAGTCCTCTCTGACTCTTTGCAGCCCCATGGACTGCAGCATGCCAGGCTTTCCTGTCCATCACCAACTCCCGAAGCTTGCTCAAACTCATGTCCATTGAGTCAGTGATGCCATCCAACCATTTCATCCTCTCTTGTCTCCTTCTCCTCACACCTTCAATCTTTCCTAGCATCAGGGTCTTTCCAAAGAGTCAGTTCTCCCCATCAGGTGGCCAAGTATTGGAGCTTCAGCTTCAGCATCAGTCCTTCCAATGAATATTCAGGATTGATTGCCATTAGGACGGACTGGTTTGATCTCCTTGCAGGTCAAGGGACTCTCAAGAATCTTCTCCAACACCACAGTTCAAAAGCGTCACCTCTTTGGTGCTCAGCTTTCATTATGGTCCAACTCTCACATCCATGACTACTGGAAAAACCATAGCTTGGACTAGTCAGAATTTTGTTGGTAATGTAATGGCTCTGCTTTTTAATATGCTGTCTAGGTTGGTCATAGCTTTTCTTCCAAGAAGCAAGCGTCTTTTAATTTCATGGCTGCAATCACCATCTGCAGTGATTTTGGAGCCCAGAAAAATAAAGGCAGCCACTGTTTCCACTGTTTCCCCATCTATTTGCTATGAAGTGATGGGACTAGATGCCATGGTCTTAGTTTTCTGAGTGTTGAGCTTTAAGCCAACATTTTCACTCTCCACTTTCACTTTCATCAAGAGGCTCTTTAGTTCTTCTTCACTTTCTGCCATAAGGGTGGTATTATCTGCATATCTGACGTTACTGATATTTCTCCCGGCAATCTTGATTCCAGCTGGTGCTTCCTCCAGCCCAGCATTTCTCATAATGTACTCTGCATATAAGTTAAATAAGCAGGCTTGATGTACTCCTTTCCCCATTTGGAACCAATCTGTTGTTCCATGTCCAGTTCTAACTGTTGCTTCCTGACCTGCATACAGGTTTCTCAAGAGACAGGTCAGGTGGTCTGGTATGCCCATCTCTTTCAGAATTTTCCACAGTTTCTTGTGATACACACAGTTAAAGGCTTTGGCACAGTCAATAAAACAGAAATAGATGTTTTTTTCTGGAACTCTCTTGCTTGTTCAATCATCCTGAAGATGTTAGCAATTTGATCTCTGGTTCCTCTGCCTTTTCTAAAACCAGCTTGAACATAAGGAAGTTCACAGTTCATGTATTGCTGAAGCCTGGCTTGGAGAATTTTAAGCATCACTATACTAGCCTGAGAGATGAGTGCAATTATGTGGGACTTTCTGCCATTAGGGTGGTGTCATCTGTATATCTGAGGTTTTTGATATTTCTCCCTGCAATATTGATTCCAAGCTTGTTGCAAGCCTAGGTCAACATATGTAAAAATGTGACAATTTTACAGTTTTCTTCAAAACTAATCCATTTTAAAAAATTCCACTTAAATCATAACTTCTTAAATAATGCTACCTACAATTTGAGCATAATAAGTATATGATTCCAAACTATATACATATGTATACACTAGAGTTTAACTTATTTTTACAACTTAGTATAACATGATAAACTTGGCTTACATGAACACTTGGCTTACATGAAAATTTTGTTAAGATATAATCATAGGAGAGGAAATTTATAGATTTATTTTTATTTAAAAATAGAAATGGGTAGGCATAGGAACCGTTCTTAAAACTTCTGCATCTCTGGATTTCAGCTAATATAAAATCACAATAGAGTCTGTTGATTAGAATGTATATGGTGGGGTGGGCATGCATGGCTTAGAATTTCAGCTTCAGAGCTTCCTGGCTTGGTTATCATAAGCAAATTATTTGAACTTCTCTGTGCCTCTTTTATCACCCTCCTTTCTGACTTCCCTGGTGGCTCAGATGGCAAAGCGTCTGTCTACAATGCGGGAGACCCGGGTTTGATCCCTGGGTCAGGAAGATCCCCTGGAGAAGGAAATGACAATCCACTCCAGTACTATTGCCTGGAAAATCTCATGGACAGAGGAGCTTGGTAGGCTACAGTCCATGGGGTCACAAAGAGTCAGACAGCGACTTCCCATTCTATAAAATAGGAATAATGCTGTCTTTTCCATAGGATGAACCAAGTGTTTTATATAATGATACTGAATAGCAAGGAGAGATAAGAAAGCCCTCCTCAGTGATCAGTGCAAATAAATAGAGGAAAACAACAGAATGGGAAAGACTAGAAATCTCTTCAAGAAAATTAGAGATACCAAGGGAACATTTCATGCAAAGATGGGCACAATAAAGGACAGAAATGGTATGCACCTAACAGAAGCAGAAAACACTAAGAAGAGGTGGCAAGGATACACAGAAGAACTGTACAGAAAAGATCTTCATGACCCAGATAATCATGATGATGTGATCACACACCTAGAGCCAGACATCCTGGAATGTGAAATCAAGTGGGCCTGAGGAAGCACCACTATGAACAAAGCTAGTGGAGGTGATGGAATTCCAGTGGAGCTATTTCAAATCCTAAAAGATGATGCTGTGAAAGTTCTGCACTCAATATGTCAGCAAATTTGGAAAAACTCAGTAGTGGCCACGGGACTGGAAAAGGCCAGTTTTCATTCCAATCCCAAAGAAAGGCAATGCCAAAGAATGCTCAATCTACTGCATAGTTTCCCTCATCTCACATGTTAGTAAAGTAATGCTCAAAATTCTCCAAGCCAGGCTTCAACAATACACGAACACTGAACTTTCAGATGTTTAAGCTGGTTTTAGAAAAGGCAGAGAAACCAGAGGTTAAACTGTCAACATCCATTGGATCATCAAAAAAGCAAGAGAGTTCCAGAAAAATATCTATTTCTGCTTTATTGACTATGCCAAAGCCTTTGACTGTGTGGATCACAAGAAACTGTGGAAAATTCTTCAAGAGATGGGAATACCAGACCACCTGACCTGCCTCTTGAGAAATCTGTATGCATGTCAAGAAGCAATAGTTAGAACTGTCATGGAACAGACTGGTTCCAAATAGGAAAAGGAGTACATCAAGGCTGTATATTGTCACCCTGCTTATTTAACTTATATGCAGAGTGCATCATGAAACATGCTGGGCTGGATGAACCACAAACTGGGATCAAGATTGCTGTGAGAAATATCAGTAACCTTTATGGCAGAAAGCAAAGAAGAACTACAGAGTCTCTTGATGAAAGTAAGAGAGGACAGTGAAAAAGTTGGCTTAAAGCTCAATATTCAGAAAACTGAGATCATGGCATCTAGTCCCATCACTTCATGGGAAATAGTTGGAGAAACAGTGGCAGATTTTATTTTTGGGGGTTCCAAAATCACTTCAGATTTTGACTGAAGACATGAAATTAAAAGATGCTTACTTCTTGGAAGGAAAATTATGACCAACCTAGTCAGCATATTAAAAAGCAGATCCATTACTTTGCCAACAGAAGTCCATCTAGTCAAGGCTATGGTTTTTCAGTAGTCATGTATGGATGTGAGAGTTGGACTATAAAGAAAGCTGAGCACGAAAGAAGTGATGCTTTTGAACTGTGGTGTTGGAGAAGACTCTTGAGAGTCCCTTGCACTGCAAGATCTAACCAGCCCATCTTTAAGCAAATCAGTCCTGAATATTCATTGGAAGGACTGATGTTGAAGCTGAAACTCCAATACTTTGGCTACCTGATGTGAAGAACTGACTCATTTGAAAAGACCCTGAATCTGGGAAAGATTTAAGACAGGAGGAGAAGGGGATGGCAGAGGATGAGATGGTTATATGGCATCACTGACTGAATGGATATGAGTTTGAGTTAACTCCAGGAGCTGGTGATGGACAGGGAGGCCTGGAATGCTATAGTCCATGGGGTCGCAAAGAGTCTACATGACTGAGTGACTGAACTGAACTGATACAGTGTTTTGATCACAGCTTAGCATGTAGTAAGTGATTAATAAATATTTCTAGTATTATTCTCAATACCTCACAGCTACTTCATTTCTTTAAACATATAGAAATCACGTTTTAGTCATTCAGTACTTATGCAGAAAAGCAATACACATGCAAATATGTCCTACTAAGACAATCATTTAGACTTCAGATTAAAGTGTAAAAAAAAGCAAAAAAAAAAAAGGCATGATAGACCATTTTGCAATTGTTGATATTTGAGTCTATCCCTTGTTGGAAAGTTATTTACATGTGTCAACAAATTTTTATCTTGCTAGTGAAATCACTTCCAGGCACTACTGCAATGCTGAGATACAGAGAGTAATCAACCTGGAGAAAAGCATTTTGGGGATCTTAAAAGTCAGTAGATACATACACATTTAAGTGAACAAAAATAATAGTCATGTGAGATTTGTATGGAGTGTTTGGCATTATGATTGGGGAAGATATGTTTTGAAAGCTAAAGATAAAAAGGCTACTCACATCTGAGACAAACTAAAATTCTGTATCAAGAATATCTCTTCTATGTACCTACATACTCATGTTTTCAAGTGAAAATCTATCTTGTATCCAAATTCTTCTTTCTTGGGCCTTTTAAATACTAAATGCCAATTGTTACTGATAGCAAGTTGCCATTTCTTAAGTAATACTTTATCAGTGCTTGTCTTATTTCCCTATACATACTGTACATTTAAAAACATGTACAAAAAATCAAAAAACATCCAAAGCTTATGCTTTATTTGTGCAATTTCATGAGGCAGTGTTCCTTATAGATATTGTTGGAAGCTTTAAATCACAGAATTTATCAATTCAGTAACTTTCAATAGCGTCTCTGTCTTTCCCTCTGGATCCTATTTTTTCAAACTTTGAACATATAGTTTTTCCTTCCAAATACATTGGTTAAGTGGTGATTATATATAGATAGGATGCTCATCTGTGACTATGTTAAATGAAAAGCACCTTCTTGCAGCCTTGCTGCAACTCTTCACCAGTGAATTATTAAATCTTGTTTGTATTTCTGGATTCCCTTGCACAGGATTCATTCTTATATCAAGTTCTTTCAGTTGTGCTTCCATCTCTTTTAATCTGAACTGATTCTCTGCCCAATTTATCAATTACATTCTAATGACACAATCCTTCTTCTTTAATTTTCATTCTCCTCTTATCACTTCTGCATCATTTGACACCACTGAACACATTGTTCTTTTCAAAACCTTTTTCTCCACTGAGACTCTACCACATCATTAGATTATTACATGAGATAATATAGATAGGAAATACCTATCTCAATATCATATGCAAATGATACTTCACAAGACTGAATTCTCAGTTACCAAATTCTATATATCTAGTGCTGACTCTTGGGTTTTCCAAATGTGAACATCTTTGGGGTGAATCTATGACAAGTCTGACACAAAGCACTTTCATTTGATTGGGCACATTCACTGACTCATATATCTGTCTCCATTTACTGCATGTATACATTTATGTCTATAATGTCTGTTTCCTCTGTTGTAATTATCTCCCAAGTACTCTGTTGTATGTGGAACTCTGTGAGGACATATGCATCATCGGTATATGCTATGGGCATTGCTATTTCTATCTCCTCAAAGCAGCTATTCCTTGTGACTTTCCTACTTGCTGATATTTCTGCCAACCATTTAATAATCTGGATTCAAAAACCGTATTATCACTTTTTTTCATCACCACTTCACATCAAACCAGTTGTTAATTCTATGTGTTCTCCTTAACCATCCCACTAGCACAGATCGTTCCTTCAAACTGCTATAACTGTTGAAATATCTTTTATTTGTGCTTCTATTTCTCATCTCTTCCTCCTTGCATTCTTTTCTTGACTGCATGGCATTCATCTCCCTAAAATATCACTTTGATCACGTCTTTCCTCAGATCAAATATGTCCATAATTTCCCCTCTCTACTGGATAAAATCTCCATTCCAATCTAAGCTTTCTATTAATGGTACACAAAATATGGTAAATATGTGAGTAAATCTAATCATATAAACATATCTGTAATATTTAAAACTGAAGATTAAAGTGTATGAAATAGAACAAAATACCAGATGAAGAGAGCAGGTAAAATGAAAAGAAGGTGATGGATCATAAAGGTTCTTACTTTGGTTGGGAGGAAAAACTAGATGATTACTTTTCAGCTTCTAAAATAATCCAGAGTAAAATTTTAAGGGTAACCAATAAAATAATAAAAAAGAGTGCATAAATTCCAAATACAAGAAGGAAAATTAGAACAAGAATATAAGCTCACACAATCCAAAAGAATACAGTAAAGAAAGGGAAATAAGGAACAAAGACAAAGCAACTAAATAGCAAAAAATACTATATTACATGTAAATTCAAGTACAGTTAACCCTTGAATAACAAAGGCTAAAACTGTGCAACTTCACTTCTATTTGGATTTTTTTTTCAACAGTAAATATAGTAAAATATTTTTTACTATAAAATATTTTTACTATAAAAAAAATACAGTAAAAAAATAGTAAAAAAAACAGTAAAATAGTACTACACTACCCACAGTGGGGTTGAAACTGAATATGGGGAATTGCAGATGGGGAAGGCAGTGGCGACCCACTCCAGTACTTTTGCCTGGAAAATCCCATGGACAGAGGAGCCTGGTAGGCTGCAGTCCATGGGGTCGCTAAGAGTCAGACAGGACTGAATCGACTTAGCAGCAGCCGCAGCAGCAGATGGGGAGGGCTGACTATACATTATACTTACATTTTTGACTACAGGGAGGGTACCTATCTTAACCCCATCATTTTTCAACAATCAATTGCATTACAGTAATTATGAGAAATATATATAAAATATGAGTGAAATAAACTCTCCAGTTAAATGGCAAATGTGATCAGAGTGGATATCTATCTAGATAGATGCGCATAGCTTTTAACCTGGCAATATAGTATTTATAAGAGACAGAAAGAGACATATCTGAATGTACACATGGAACAAAAGTTTGATGATAAAACATACTACTACTACTAAGTCGCTTCAGTCGTGTCCACTTTCACACAATGGAGAAGGCAATGGCAACCCACTCCAGTGTTCTTGCCTGGAGAATCCCAGGGACGGGGGAGCCTGGTGGGCTGCCATCTATGGGGTCGCACAAAGTCAGACACGACTGAAGCGACTTAGCAGCAGCAGCAGCAGCAAAAAAAAGGTTACTACATAGCAAAAGGGTCAAATCAAGGTGAATTAAACTACTCTAAACTTTGACTTTCTTAAAATTGTCTCCATATATGGGAAGGGTAAAGGGGCCTGAAAGAATTATAGGATAAATGTTCATATCTACAAGCTTAGTGGTAGATTTCAACACACACACAGAAATTCCCATCAATCCAGTTAATAAGCCTGATTACATAAACATGTAAAAACCATATTCCCAAATATGTGTCTAAATACTTTTTAAGCTCATATAAAACAGCTACAAAAAGTTGCCATGCACTGTTCAATAAAGAGAATCTCAACAAATTTCAAAAATCTGACATCACACAACACAATCAAGTTATAAATAACAAAAAGAAAATTAGAAAATACATCTAGAAATTTTAAAACATTATAAATAATTAAGGGTCAAAGAAGAAATCATAATGGAAAATTAAATATACTTGGAAATAAACAAAACACTTAAGGTACTTGGAGGAATTTTTGTTAATATTTACAGAGAAATTAACCTAAATATAGATCATAAAACAGTCAGAGAAAGAACTAAACAAATTCTATCAAAGTATAAATTTTTAAAAAGTACAAAAATAGAAACAGAAACTAACAGAGAACCTCAAAATAGGCAAGACTTGAAGAGAATAATAAAATTTTAAACCTGCATGGAAAACTGATCAGGACAAAAGGAAAGATAACAAAATAAAGGGAAGAGGAATGCATATATTCATAAAAGAGATTTTAAAAGATATGTTTAATGTATATATGTAGTCAAGCTTAAAACTTTTACACAGAGAAACAAACCATCAGCAAAATGAAAAGGCAACCTCCTAAATGGGAGAAGATATTTTCAAATGATATATCCAATAAGGGGTTGATATCCGAAATAGATAAGGAATTAATACAACTCAATGTACAAACAAAAAAATGTAACCCAATTGAACAAAATGGGATGAGGATCTGAATAGCCATTTTTCCAAAGGAGGAATATAAGATGTGAAGTGAAGTGAAGTGAAAGTTGCTCAGTTGTGTCCAATTCTTTGTGACCCCATGGACTATACAGTTCATGGAATTCTCCAGGCCAGAATACTGGAGTGGGTAGCCTTTCCCTTCTCCAGGGGATCTTTCCAACCCAGGGATTGAACCCAGGTCTTCTGCATTGCAGGTAGATTCTTTACCAGCTGAGTCACAAGATGGCCAGACACATAAAAAGACATTCAACATCAATAATCACCAGGGAAATGCAATTCAAAATCTTAGTGAGCTATCACCTCACACCTGTCAGAATGAATACCATTAAAAAGACAAGAGATAAAAATTGCAGAGAAAAAGGAATCCACATGCACTGCTGGTATGATAGGAATGTAAATTGGGACAACCACTATGGAGAACAACTGTATGATGGTTCCGCAAATACTCAAAAACAGAACTAACATGTGATCTAGCAATTTTACAGCCAGTAATTATCAGAAGAAACCAAAAACACTAATTCAAAAAGATATATGCACCCCAGTATTCATGGCAGCATTACATATAATTGTCAAGACATGGAGACAATCTAAGTGCCCATCAATAGATGAATGGACAAAGAAGATATTTTATATATATATATATCTTTATATAGAGCTTTAAATATAATGTGATATAACATATAAATATACACACACATAACTGAATACTACTCAGCCACAAAAAGGAAAAAAAAAATTTGTGATTTGCAACATCATAGTTGGACATTCAGTTCAGTTCAGTCACTTAGTCATGTCTGACTCTTTGCAACCCCATGAACCGCAGCACACCAGGCTTCCCTCTCCATCACCAGCTGACGGAGTTTACCCAAACTCATGTCCATTGAGTCAGTGATACCATCCAACCATCTCATCCTCTGTTGTCCCCTTCTCCTCCTGCCCTCAACTTTTCCCAGCATCAGGGACTATTCCAATGAGTCAGTTCTTCAATCAGGTGGCCAAAGTATTGGAGTTTCAGCTTCAACATCAGTCCTTTCAATGAACACTCAGGACTGACCTCCTTTCGGATGGACTGGTTGGATCTCCTTGCAGTTCAAGGGACTCTCAAGAGTCACCTCCAACACTACAGTTCAAAAGCATCAATTCTTCGGCAGTCAGCTTTCTTTATAGTCCAAATCTTAACATCCATAACATGACTACTGGAAAAACCATAGCCTTGACTAGACGGACCTTTGTTGACAAAGCAATGTCTCTGCTTTTTAATATGCTCTCCAGATTGGTCATAGCTTTTCTTTCAAGGAGTGTCTTTTAATTTCACAGCTGCAATCACCATTTGCAGTGATTTTGGAGCCCCAAAAATAAAGCCAGCCACTGTTTCCCCATCTATTTGCCATGAAGGATGGGACCAGATGCCATGATCTTAGTTTTCTGAATGTTGAACTTTAAGCCAACTTTTTCACTCTCCTCTTTCACTTTCATCAAGAGGCTCTTTAGTTCTTCACTTTCTGCCATAAGGGTGGTGTCATCTGCATATCTGAGGTTATTGATATTTCTCCTGGCAATCTTGATCCCAGCTTGTGCTTCATCCAGCTCAGCGTTTCTCATGATGTACTCTGCATATAAGTTAAATAAGCAGGGTGACAGTATACAGACTTGATGTACTACTTTTCCTATTTGTAACCAGTCTGTTATTCCATGTCCAGTTCTAACTGTTGCTTCCTGACCTGCATACAGGTTTCTCAAGAGGCAGGTCAGGTGGTCTGCTTTCTTGTGATCCACACAGTCAAAGGCTTTGACGTAGTCAATAAAGCAGAAATAGATATTTTTTCTGGAACTCTCTTGCTTTTTCCATGATCCAGCAGATGTTGGCAATTTGATCTCTGGTTCTTCTGCCTTTTCTAAATCCAGCTTGAACATCTGGAAGTTCAGGGTTTGTGTATTGTTGAAGCCTGGCTTGGAGAATTTTGAGCATTACTTTACTAGCATGTGAGATGAGGGCAACTATGCGATAGTTTGAGCATTCTTTGGCATTGCCTTTCTTTGGGATTGGAATGAAAACTGGCCTTTTCCAGTCCCGTGGCCACTGCTGAGTTTTCCAAATTTGCTGACATATTGAGTGCAACACTTTCACAGCATCATCTTTTAGGATGTGAAATAGCTCCACTGGATTCTATCACCTCCACTAGCTTTGTTCGTAGTGATGCTTCCTAAGGCCCACTTGATTTCACATTCCAGGATGTCTGGTTCTAGGTGAGTGATCACACCATTGTGATTACCTGGGTTGTGAAGTTGGACATTATGCTTAGTGAAATGTGCTCATTGAAATATTGTATGTTATCACTTATATGTGAAATCTATAAAATAAAACAAATGAACAAATATGAAAATAATAGAAACAGACTCACATAGAGAACACACCTGTGGTCGCCGGGGTGAGTGGGGTGAGGAGGAGGAGCAAAATAGACGAAGGGGATTAAGAGGTATAAACCACTAAGCATGAAATAACTAAGTTATAAGAATGCAATGTACAGCATAGGTAACATGCACAAAAAGAAACCTGATACAGCATGACTCTGAACAAACTCCAGGAGACAGTAAGGGACAGGGAAGCTTGCCGTGCAGCAGTCCATGGGGTCTCAAAGAGTCAGACATAACTGAATGACTGAAGAACAACAAAGCTAACTGAGCACTACAGAGATCACACTCTTCCATAAAGAAACAACGCCTCTGGGAAGTGTCCACCAGCAAACAATATGTCTCTGCACCCTTTTCATTTACGAGTGGCCACATGAGTAGTTTTGGCGAGAGGGACGTAAGCGGCAGTATGATCATTTTGTGACCAAGTTGTTTCAGAAGCTGGCATGCATTTTCAATCCGTTCTTTCTCCATCTTTAAACTGGATACAGAAGACTACATAATGTCCTAGTGGATGGTGGAGACATAAGAGGGAAGGAGCTTGGGTTTTGAATATTGACTGAAGCCAGTTGCATAGTATGAGGTATCTGAATTTCGGGGGGACTAGTTTTTTTCATAGCAACTGACTTTATTATGGGCTTCCATGGTGTCTCAGATGGTAAAGAATCCGCCTGCAATGCAGGAAACCTGGTCGGGAAGATCTCCTGGAGAAGGGAATGGCAACCCACTCCAGTATTCTTGCCAGGATAATTCCATAGACAGAGGAGTCTGGTGGGCTACCATCCATGAAGTCGCAAAGACTTGAACATGTCAGAGTGACTAACACTTTCACACTTTATTATAAAATATTTGACATAGGACACAGATTACTATTGCAACTCAGTGTGGATAGAATATATTATTCAAGATAAAGTGTTCAGATAAATGATTACTCGTACTGGAAAAAACTTCAGATCACTCTCTCACACCATTAAAGGACTGAATTCATGATGGATTATAGATTTAAAGGGGTAAAGAACATTTTTAATGATTGAAGAAAATACTAGAGAATATTTGTGTGATCTCATGGTAGGGAAGAATTCTTTAAATGAAACTCAAAGACAAACTATAAGGAAAAGATTAACAAATATGACTATATGAAAAGTAAGAGTTTCCGATTTTTAAAATATACCAATAAGGTGAAAATACAACCTACAGAGAAAAGATTAATAATCAACCCTAAGCTGACAAAAATCATTATACAGAATATGAGGGATTAGATAGTTACCTCACACAAAAGACTGGAGCAATAAATGTAAAATGTTATTCAACATCACTATTAATCAGAGAAATCTAAATTAAATGAGACAGCATTTTATCAAGTCTTTAATACTAAGAGTTAGTAAAAGTGTGGAAATATGTGAGCTTCTACACACTAATGGTTTTAGGGTTTTTTGTGAGACATTTTAGAAAATACTGTATCATCTTGAAGTTTGTGTCCATATAAGTTGACCCATCAATTACATTCCTAGTCACTGGCACTGAAGACATTCTTGCTCATGTTCAACCAGGAGACATAAACAATAATTTTCTCAGGAGTACGGTTTATTAGAACAACCCTGAGATAAAGCCACTTCCCATCAGCAAGAGCATAACTACAAAGTGTTATATAAATAGCAGTCAAAAGGATGGAACTACAGCTGTGCTTGCCCATGTGAGGAACCTCAGAGAAAATGTTGAATTACAAATGAGTCAGAAAAGATTACATGCATTACAGTATTTATATACAGTTGAAAACCACACAAAAACTACTCAGTGTACATGAACATGTATATATATATATGTGTGTGTGTACACATGTACATATGCTGGAACTTTTTTCAATTAAGAAGATGATAAATACATAATTAAAAAAGACTAATTATCCTTGCATTAGAGAGAAGACTACTGTTTCACAGGGATACATGGTACTTCAAAGTATCAGCATCATTCTGGAAGTTAGGTGATGGTTATGGAGTATGTTTATTATTATTTATACCTTACATATACATTATTATAATATACATACAATATGCATGTATATTATGATCTGTGTATGAGATATTATATATCAAAAACAGTGTTTAAAGTGAGTTATAAATGATCTGCATGATACTGCTTTAATTTTCAAAATAGATGTCTATGTATAGAAAGCATAATATGTGGGAAAGATATACTCACAGATGTTAATATTGGTTATCTCTACAATGCGGGATGATTTTAATTATGTACAACTCAGAAGAAATTAAGCACAATATAACTCTCCTTACTAAATAAAAACAGTATCAGATGAGGCTGTTAGAATCCTGGCAACCGATAACTGATAATCCTGGCAACTGATAAGAAGAAGGTATAACTAGAATAGCAATGAAAGGAACTTGAGATGTTGGCAAAGAACTCAATGTTTCACAGCAACCACTCAATAATCTCCCATGTGTGCACTGCATTCCACAGGACTTAAAAAAAAAAAAGAACTATTTGTGAAATCACCGCTAGAAAGACTCATTCTAAAGTATATGAAGCTCCAAGTCAGCTCAGCATTGCGATTTTACAATATTAAATCAAGGCCAAGTTGAGTTGGCACCTTTGGAAGAACAGACACTAGGAAAATGTCTCAAAACCACCTTACAATACCTAAACCTAATCCAGTCTTTACAGCATTTTAGTGCAATGCTCTCTGAGGACCTGCTGCATAAAAACCAGCTTATCAATGTTTAACAGACTTCAGTACAATGTTGAATATAGGATTATAAACAAATAGAATCACATGAGGTAAAATCGTTAGGTTCCAGACCATTGGCAGCTAATTGAGGAGAGGGGCGTAGGAGGAGGTCATTTCTATATTTAGACCAACAAAAGTAAAAATGAAGCTGCTTTAAAAATCAGGGCACACATGTAAGATTTATTTCACATTATTCTTTAACCTCATTTTAAAAAAGATTCAGGAAAATGGCTCACCAACATAAAGGAGAGCAGAAGAGGAGTTGATTATTACATAAAGAAAGGCAGCAATATTAAGTATTTTGTTGCTATTGTTATTGTGGCCTAAATTCAAAGTTCAAGAATTTTACTAAAGGCTTTTTTAAACAAAGATTTCTGACAATATAGCCCAAGAGTACAAAGCCCCAGATAAATGCCTTGAGGCTTAGAAAGTCACTTAAAGGAACATCTTAGACAAAACAGAATAGTCTTATAACAGTTGCATGAAACCTTAAAAGGATAAAAGGCAGAGATTTTCCAGTAAACCTCTCTTTTATATTTCTTTTCGGTCTAATCTAATATTGGAAATTATTTTCCCTTCTCATCAAAGCAAACAGCTACAGTTTTTTCAAGCCAATGTTTCAATACACCATGTGACTTTTTCACTTGAAATGACATTGAAGGAGACTTTTGACAGTGAGAAATAAACTGAAAGAATACCACTGAACTAGGATTCGTTTTTGAAAAATTTTAGCTAAATCAATTTAAACATGAACCACCATTTTCTACTTCAAGTCAATATCTCCTACAGTCCCAGAAAGGATCATAAGCAAGAGAAAGCCCCACTTCATTCCTCTACACAATATGGAATTGGTAGGTATAAAACTGACTAAAAATTACATCAAAATCTTTGATGTTTCTTATAACAACATCAGATATCCTGAAACAATTCAATATTATTAAAAATTGAAATACAAGAAATTTGAATATAGCTATAAATACTTCAATAATATAGAAAAAAATGTAAAAAGAAGGAAAAAAGAAAAACAGGGTTTAGGTGGCTGCAGTTATCTCCCATGATCTGCTCCAAGTTTAATTTTCATGTGGATGTTACTTTCTACCAAAAAAAAAAATAGAACAGGCATGCTTTCTGAAATGACAAGTATTCTTTTTTTTTTCCCTCAATGACTTACATGATTCTTTACAAGAGGGGGGGCTAGGCCACTTTTAAAAAACCTGGATTTATCCTTTCTAACTCTCTCATACACCCAATGGGCTTCCCTGGTGGTTCAGACGGTAAAGAACACGCCTGCAATGTGGGAGACCTGGGTTCAATACCTGGGTTGGGAAGATCCATGGACGAGGGCATGGCAAACCGCTCCAGTGTTCTTGCCTGGAGAATCCCCATGAACAGAGGACCCAGGCAGGCTACATACAGTCCATAGGGTTGGAAAGATCTGGACACAACTGAGTGACTTAGCACATAGCACAATACACCCAAGGTATACTTGTTTGCTTTTCTGAATGTTCTTTTGTGACCTAGTATAAATATACTCTCCCTCTCCTGGTTTTTACATCCTTATTTACAACTGAATACAATTAGTTGCACACATATTTCACTTTATATTTCCCCCCTGATTGGAAAATATATTTACAAAATTGAAAATATATGTACACAGTAATGACTACAATCTTCAGGTACATACAACAACATGGGATCAACCTCACAAGCATCATGTTGAAAAAGACATGACACTAAGGAGTTAGTCAGACACTAAGGAGTACATCGTGTATGGTATCATTTATAAAAGGTACAAAAAGGAGAAAAAATAACCTATTTTCAGAAGCCTAAACAGCGGGTGCCTTTGCAGGTTAATGATTACAAGAGAGCAAAAAGGGAGTTTCTGGGGACTTGGTAACACTAAGTTACATGCTAATTTTCCAGATGTCTTCCATTTGTGAAAAATCAGGGGGCCCTCTAACCATGATATGTGTTTTTAACTATGGGAATATCTACCCCTCAAACTCCCTGTAAGTAAATAGTAACTATCCTCATGGTCTAAACCTCTAAGAATTGACTATTATGTGAAGCCAAATGCATCCTGATAGACACAGGTTCTCTGTGAAGGATCTGAGAATACAACCAATGGTCAACACTGTAGAATTAAGGGTAACATCATGAAATAAATTTAGTCTTATTCTGAGTGTAACTGGATAAGGTAAGAGAGAAAGAAATTTATTGAATACTTTTCTAGAAGACTTGAAAATCTAGAAGACTACTAAATTTTCAAGGAGGCTAGAAAGAACCCTCCTTCAGTGGATCCTTAAAAAAGGAAGAGATAATCTTGTAATGTTGCTTTGTTTTTAAAAAGTGGGCAAAGGTTCAAGGTTGATGCTGTTCTAAAGTACTTACTGCTAAATTCTACTGAAATCTCTTTTGGATGGAAATGTTTTCTTTCTTTTCCTCTTGATAACTATAAATTGAGTTGAA
Source organism: Bos javanicus (assembly GCF_032452875.1). NCBI lineage: Eukaryota > Metazoa > Chordata > Mammalia > Artiodactyla > Bovidae > Bos > Bos javanicus. Next base: position 117,621,047 of record NC_083897.1, read on the forward strand.
ATGTCCCAATAAGGCAGGGAAAGTCTCTCAAATGCAAAGTGTTTTCAATGCAGATATCACAAGCAACATATGCCAAATCAAACAGCATCATAAAAGCTTGAATTCAGTAAGAACATTCCAATTTGAAAAAGTTTATTTTTAAAAATGCTTTCAAGCCAATGTAAGTTTGCATACATTAAATGCTTTCAGCAACAAGAGAAAGGGTTTTGTAATTCTAAAGAGTGAGATCTTTGAGCCAAGAGAGAACAAACAATAATTTAAGATTCAAACACTCACAAAGATTTTAACTTTTTGGGAAATGCTACAGATCACTGAAAATGATTACCTGACTATGGAAGGAAATTACTCTTAATTAAGATGAAAAACAAATTCATTCAGAGTTAACTTGAATCACTAGAAAGAAAGTGAAAATGTTAGTCGCTCAGTCCTGCCCAACTCTTCACAACCCCACGGACTACAGCCCACCAGGCTCCTCTGTCCATGGGGTTTTCCAGGCAAGGATACTGGAGTAGTTTGCCATTTCCTTCTCCAGGAGATCTTCCAACCCAGGGATTGAACCTGGGTCCCATACACCGCAGGCAGATTCTTTACCGACTGAGCTACCAGGGATGCCCCTGAATAACTAGATGTTCACTTGAACAAATCACGAGCATTCAGTTTTCACCCAAGGGAGTAAAAGTGAAACAGTCCCCCTAAAATTGAGTTCCTTGTCCACATGTCTTTCTTGATTGGTTGATTCATTCAGTGATGAACTAGCAAATATTTTGGGAACATCCCTGGTGGCTCAGACAGTAAAGAATCTGCCCACAATGCAGGAGACCTGGGTGCGATCCCTGGGTTGGGAAGATCCCCTGGAGAAGGGAATGACAACCAACCCCAGTATTCTTGCCTAGAGAATGTCATGGACAGAGGAACCTGGTGAGCTACAGTCCATGGGGTTGCAAAGAGTCAGACACGACTGAGCAGCTCACACGCACACACGCACAAATACACAGACCTTTTGCTAAACATAGGATTTATAGGATTAAAGAATTTAGAGTGGGCTCTCAAGGAGATTACAATCTATTGGGGAAGGAAAATTTTATGCTGTAAGCTGAAAGACTTTCTGTGGAGACAAAAAGGTGCGAGTTTTCATGAATGTGAGCATACTAAGGCATGGAAAGGAGAAGAAGAGTTGAATCAACTTAGAGTGGGCAGAGCTTGTGGAGGGCCTTCACGATTAAAAAAAAAAAAATCCATGGAAGATAACTGAGGCTGGGATAAGAAGCATACAGCAGCCTTATAAATGGATGAGTTCAAGGAGGACTGGTTAAAGACAAAGAGATCAGGTAACAATTTCCTGAAATCACACATCTACAATTGACAGAAGTTTGAGTGGTTACACAGATGGAAACAGTGATAACTGAGCTGTCACAGACACTGCAAAGAAAGAAGCTATAAACAACTAGACTATGGAGGTTAAAAAAGAAATCTCTCCAACACTGCAGAGAAGGGGAAAGATTTGTATTTATCCTTTGCACATTTTAATTTCTGGCAATGCCTACGATTATCTGTAGCAGCAGAAACACCTCTAAGTATTTGCTAAGAGCAGTTTTTTTCAGGGTCTGTTCTAGGGACAATTCTCCCCCCTCCCCTGTCACCATGACAATGCTGCCAAAGTAAATTATCGATGTAAAGTTGCATTCCTTACTTCAAACACTTTAGTGGCAAAATACTGGATAAAGGGAATCATCATATTTAAATAAATATGTGGAATTACTTTATATAAAAAGGCTTGATGCATTTTATTTAAAGGGTTACATACTGACTTTTTTCTTTGGTACACTGAATGATCAATGTATATTATAGTAGATCTTTTGGATCAGTTACCCTGAAGGCGTTCAGCCTCTTCTTCTCCATGGTTTTTCTTTACTTAGGAGCTACAAATCTAAAATATTTACCTTCCTAGGCTTTCCTGCAGCTAAAGGTAGCTAGATAACTTGATTTCTTGCCAAGAAGATGCAAGCAGAAATCCTGTGTTAGGAATATAAGGAAAGATTTTACCATGGATAGATACAGCAAACATTCCCCACCCTACATTTTTGTTTCTTTTTTTGCCCTTCCTTGCCCACCAAACCTCCCATTTTTTTGGAATATGAACACAGTATCTGGCTTACTGCAGCAGTTCTGTGAACATGTGAGGATAAAATGCACAGACTAAAAAATGGTGCTTCAGAAAGACAGAAAAAATTTGAAATCTTAGTGGTGTATTAGCACATCAGTACTCAAATGCATGCTTCTGGATCTCCTTTTATATGACAAAAATATATCTTTATCAGTTTAAGCTACTGACAGGTTTTCTGATGCTTACAGCCAAACTCAGTCCTCAAAATAACCATCATATACCAGAACTGGTATATACAAGGATGTATATGATAAAATCTTTATTCTCAAGTCATTAAAATCTAATAATATTAATAGATACAAGTGCTTATTTTTGTACGGAAATATGTTAAGCAATTTACATAAATCATCCAACATAATTCTCAAAGCAAAATTGTGAGATAGATGCTCTTGTATATTCCCATTTTAAAGACGTGATCACTGAAGTAGAGGTTAATATGGATTTTTTGTCACATATCTTATAAATGCTGAAACCCTGATGATAATCCAGAGAGCTGAATTCAAGAACTAAGGGACTAACTCTAATGTCATACTAGGAGGAAGAAAAACTAATACACAAATAATTACAAAGCTATTTTAAAATATATTAATACATGGTAATACATTAGTGAAATGTTTAGAGGTTTGGAGAAATTAAAGAAGGATTAAGTCTAATGTAATGCTCAAAATTGTCCATGGTAGACTTCAACAGCACGTGAACCATGAACTTCTAGATGTTCAGGCTGGATTTAGAAAAGGCAGAGAAACCAGAGATAAAATTGCCAACATCCATTGGCTCATACAAAAAGCAAGAGAATTCCAGAAAAAACACCTACTTCTGCTTCATTGACTATGCTAAAGCCTTTGACTATGTGGATCACAACAAATTGTGGAAAATTCTTCAAGAAATTGGCATACCAGACTACCTTACATGCCTCCTGAGAAACATGTATGCAGGTTAAGAAGCAACAGTTAGAACCGGACATGGAACAACGGCCAAAATGGGAAAGGAGTATGACAAGGCTGTTTATTGTCACCCTGCTTATTTAACTTATATGCAGAGTACATCATGAGAAATGCTGGGCTGGATGAAGCAAAAGCCAGAATCCAGACTGCCATGAGAAATATCAATAACCTCATATATGTGGATGACACCACCCTTATGAAAGGAAGTGAAGAGGAACTGAAGAGCTCTTCATGAAAGTGAAAGAGGAGAGTGAAAAAGTTGGCTTAAAACTCAACATTCAGAAAACTAAGATCATGGCATCTGGTCCCATCACTTCATGGCAAATAGACCGGCAAACAATAGAAACACTGACAGACTTTAGTTTTGGGGGCTCCAAAATCACTGCAGATGGTGACTTCAGCCATGCAATTAAAAGACCCTTGCTCCTTGGAAGAAGAGCTATGACCAACCCAGACAGCATATTAAAAAGTGGAGACATTATTTTGCTAACAAAGGTCTGTCTAGTCAAAGCTATGGGTTTCCCAGTAGCTATGTATGGATGTGAGAGTTGGACTGTAAAGAAAGATGAGCGCCAAAGAATTGATGCTTTTGAACTGTGGTGTTGGAGAAGATTCTTGAGAGTCCCTTGCACTGCAAGGAGATCAAACCAGTCCATCCTAAAGGAAATCAGTCCTGAATATTCATTGGAAGGACTGATGCTAAATCTGAAACTCCAATACTTTGGCCATCTGATGCAAGAGCCCACTCATTAGAAAAGACCCTGATGCTGGGAAAGATTGAAGGTAGGAGGAGAACGGGATAAGAGAGGACGAGATGGTTGGATGGCATCACTGACTCAATGGACATGAGTTTGAGCAAGCTCTGGGAGATGGTAAAGGATGGGAAGATGAGAAGCCTGGCATGCTGCAATCCATGGGGTCGCAAAGAGTTTTTGAATGTTGAGTCACAAAGGGTCTGACACAACTGAGGGACTGAACAACAACAACATGTCTAATGTTAAAAGATTAAAATAAAGGGAAATTACTGATATCACTGTGATAACTGAAAGAATACCAATCTTTCATTGTGAAAACTTCACAGATGTCTATTCTTCTTAATTTTTATTTTATACAATAAAATAACAATGTTGATTAATGATGTGTTAATTTTAGGTATATAACAAAATGATTCAGTTATACATATACATGTATCTATTGTTCAAATTCTTTCCCCATTTAGGTTATTATACAGTATTAACCAGAGTTCCTGGTTCTGTGTAGTAGGTCCTCTTTGGTTATCTATTTTATTTTTTTAATTTTATTTTATTTTTAAACTTTACATAATTGTATTAGTTTTGCCAAATATCAAAATGAATCCATCACAGGTATACATGTGCTCCCCATCCTGAACCCTCCTCCCTCCTCCCTCCCCATACCATCCATCTGGGTCGTCCCAGTGCACTAGCCCCAAACATCCAGTATCGTGCATTGAACCTGGACTGGCATCTCATTTCATACATGATATTTTACATGTTTCAATGCCATTCTCCCAAATCTTCCCACACTCTCCCTCTCCCACAGAGTCCATAAGACTGTTCCATACATCATTTAAATATAGCAGTGTGTACATGTCCATCCCAAACTCCTAGATGAGAATCTGCTATTATGATGTAAGGTTTTTTAATTGCTGCTTCATCTAATGAACCTAATTGTACATTAAACACTAAGAGGGGAAGTATAACACAAATTTTAAAAATATAAGTTCTAGCATCTAATGGACTTGGCTTTATATCCCTGTTCTGCCACTGATAAGCTTATGAAACTTGGCTTCAGTCCCCTCTTCTGAGAATGAGAATTACAGATTTGTGACCCAGTAATATTGTAATATTGTTGAAATATTTAGTGCTAACTTGCATAATTATAAACTTTCCACAATCACTACCTAAAATAATGATTATTAACACTCAATATACTGTTATATGATCCAAACATAAACATAATAAAATTTGATCTGCAGATGTTGAGGGATATATCTGAATCTTTGTTTTTACCTGGGCCCTTAGTTTGTATATGTAAAACAGATCTTAATGTTTTCAATACTTAGTGAGTAAATTAATAAATAAAAAAATTATTCCTAGAATAATAGCTAATACCATAGTATTTTAAAGTTTCAAGAATATTATTAAACACTCTTAAGTGTTTAATAAGAATAATAAGAAGAATAACTCTGTCCTCACAAAGCTTTAGTTGTAAAAGGAAAAAAAGGTAACACCGTTTTAGCAATTTTTCCCCGTTAAATAAGAAATAACTAATATTGTTTTGTAAACTCTTTTTTTAAAATGCTACTTTATTATGTAGAAAATGTATTCTAATACAGTGTTTCTTACACTTTCAGGTGTATTCCAATGATGTGGAGATCTTGTTGAATGGGAAATTCTGATTCAAGGTCTGGGGAAGGTCCTGAGGTTTGGCATTTCTAACAAGTTCACAAGTGATGTCCAAGTTGCTGCTCCATGGATTATAGTTTGAGTAGTAAGACTCCAATATGCAACTTGGTAGTGAAAATTTTAAGTGATCATACATTATAATAATTTAAAATTGATAGTTTCATTCCAAAGGTAAATAGGAAAACCAGGGAGAATATATCTTTAAACTACAACAACACAAAATTGGAGGGAACACTGGGAGCAATGGAAGATGCAAGACAGAAGAAAAAGAAGATCAGGAAAAAGCTGAGAGGTAGTGGTGGTGGAGAGTGTGGAAGTGTAGCTGGATTCAAAGGGAACAGAGCAGAAGTTTGCAAGAAAAAGAAAAGAGAACATAGGGGAAACAGAAGAGAAGGATGGAAGAACTGTAGACTTGACTTCATCTGTAGATGATAAGCTCTTCATTCTCCTGATTAAGTACTGGCTGGACAACTGTGAAGTGTCATTAGATCATTCAAGTTTGTGTAACAAACTATCATTAACCAGAAGATGGGTGTCTTTTCTAGTAAAACAGATATAGAGGTTACAACTTTCATTTTACAAATTTGTGTAAATCCATACATAGTTAAATCCCAGAGCAAGAGACTATCAACTCTGCCCATGACCAAAAGAAGGATTTAGAAGGCAAGGAGGTCATTTAAATCTAGGCCATTCACCCCGAGCAGGTTTGCTGTGCCTATGATCAGGTTTGAGATGGTTTAAGGACATAATTAAGTCCATTACATCTGATCAGGTCAAAGGCAATTTCATGTAAGAGAGGGTACACAGTCATCAGGGAGTTTTAAAAATAATGAAAGTGATGGGAAAAAAGGCTACATATCTACTCTTTTGGTGAAAGTGCATTTGCTGACACTTTTCCCACAAATTGTAAGCTCAAAACCCATTCAACCTGTACAACACAAACGTGAGAGATGAGCTAAATGTGTGTGTGTTAAGCTGTACAATAACTGTTGAAATCAGCTTCTGAGTGCTGTGGGATACGATGCTTAACTTTAACCAAATGATTTTCAATGTAAAAGGAAAAGTTCCTGACCTAAATAACCAACAAAATATAGACAAGCAAGGAAGAAATGGGGATGACTAGTCTTAACCATTGAAATCACTAATTCATATTCATATTTGATTGAATGTATGAAAAGCTGAAAGTTTAACTCCTCGAACACTTTGGGAACATGAACAAATGATCTTAAGAATAGATTTTTTTCCTCTTGTTCCTAGGTGGAAAAGCTTCAGTACTTGCTCTGCCCTTTTGACAAAGAGACTTTGTCTTATGTGTGCATTTAAGGCATTCAAATGTGTCTACATTCACTGGACTATAAGAATGAGAGCTTTCCTTTTAGTTCTACGAGTCCATTTAATAATCTTCCTGTGGGTTTAGGATACCTTATGAAAGAACACTCAAAATGGATGTGAAAACAGCAAAAGAACAACATGGACTGTGGCAGGCAAGGAATTATCATCATTCCTCTCTGATTCCTAGGACATACTGATAGAAATTACTTAAAGAAGACTCAAAGTGTGGGTGTTACAATATTTTCTCAGTTCTCAGTAGATGTTATAAACTACTGATGCTATGACTGAATAAACTAACCAAAGCTACACTTAAATATGGGCTTATTAACTAAGTTTATAGCCAAAATGACTTGTTTCATATTTCTGTTGCACTGATGCCCTTGACATGGAAATCATGACATGGAATGATATGCCATATCCATCTTTTCCTTTATTTTGTTTCACAATAAATATTAGAGTTGACTCTTTCTCACCATGGTATACTTTTCCGCATAATCTTTGAATGATCTCAAACAACTGTAAGCTAACCAAAGTGTATGCTTTTGAAATTAGTGAAATATCTTACCCTTCAGCATGTGTAAAGACCTAACACTGAACAACCTAGCACCTTGAAAATCTTAATGTATTTTATTGCAATATTTATTGTATAAACACATATTGTATTATATACATATGTTTACTCTCCAAATATATGTATATGCACACATTTCTTACATGTTTTTCTTGTTCAAATCAATTACTTTCTTCAAAGAAATCTTTGTTTTCAGTTAAGAAATATTTTAAATTGAATATTAGCATCTGGAAGCTGCATATTAAGAAACAACTTGATCAGAATGTCAATGTATAAGTACAAGTAATGATCACTGTGCGTGAGTACTCTGGGTTTCCATCTAAACAATGATTTTTATAATATAGGTATATTATACTTCAGGACTTGGCCAGTATTTGAAAAAAAATCTATAGAAATTAAATTCTTTAAGAGTATGGTTGTGAGAGTTAGACATAAAGAAAGCTAATGCTGAAGAATTGATGCTTTCAAACTGTGGTGCTGGAGAAGACTCTTAAAAATCTCTTGGACAACAAGGAGACCAAACAAGTCAATCCTAAAGCCTGAATATTCATTGGAGGAACTGAAGCTGAAGGTCCAATATGTTGGCCACCTGATGTGAAGAGCCAATTCACTGGAAAAGACCCTGATGCTGGGAAAAATGGAAAGCAAGAGGAGAAGGAGACAACAGAAGATGAGATGGTTGGATGTTGTCACTGATGCGATGGACTTATGTTTGAGCAAATTCAAGAAGATGGTAAAGGACAGGGAATCCTGCCATGCTGCAGTCCATGGAGTCGCAAAGTGTTGGACACAACTTAGCAACTGAACAACAAATGATAGGCCTGTCTATAATGAAATAATATTGTCATTAATACACATATACTAGTTTAACAACTATCTTGGCTTCACCAATATTCCCCTTTAGGCAGAAGACATATGAGCAGTTGGAGTGCAAGAAAAATGGCCATATTTACAGGTGTTTCATTGAAATTTTTCTGGTGTTTTTTCCAACTTTTATGAAAATAACTTACCAAAGGAAAATTAGATAAAGCAACTACCGGACTATGTTTTTGTATAGTACTGCACAAAACAGTATACTAATAAGCACTGTCTAGCATTCTAGTTTCAAACAGACAAATACTTTTCCAGTAAATTCTACAAAGGTTCATCGAGTGATTACCAAGGGAAATTAAACATTCAAAGAGCATTGCTACCTCTTTAAATGTAAGAGAATTAAAGTCCGCATTTATCAATCAATCAATCAATCATATTTCAAAGTGGTACAAATGAAGTTCTTGAGGTATTTACTTGCCAAATCACTAAATCATTTATCAGCCATGTCTAGGATTTTGAGGCTCTATTTGTATTGCCATTAAAAGCAAAACAAAAACTGATCTCAAGGTACTGACAAAAATACAAAGCACTCCACTTAAATTCTTATCTCTAGGTGGCCTTCTCCAAAGATACTAAAAGATATGGCAAATGCAGTATTGCCATGAATTCAAATTATACCCAAAGCTCACCGTATAAAACCATTTCTTTTGCAAGGGGCTCATTCTTTTTTGATAAAACTGTGAACATTATATAATTTATTTCTGTACAAAAGATTAGGGTCACCAATAATAATGCTCTACATGTTTCCAACTCATCATTTGTTGTTGTTGTTCAGTTGCTAAGTTGTGTCTGAATCTTTGCAACCCCATGGACTGCAGCACAGCAGGCTCCCCCATCCTTCACTGTCTCCCAGAGTTTGCTCAAGTTGAAGGCTATTGAATCGGTGATGTTATCTAACCATCTCATCCTCTGCTGTACCAGTCTCCTTTTCCCTTCAACCTTTCCTAGCATCAGGGTCTTTTCCAATGAGTCAGCTCTTCGTATCAGATGGCCAAAGTATTGGAGCTTCAGCTTCAGCATCAGTCGTTCCAAGGAACATTCAGGGTTGATTTCCTTTAGGGTTGACTGGTTTGGTCTCCTTGCTGTCCAAGGGACCCTCAAGAATATTCTTCAGCACCCCAGTTCGAAAGCATCAATTCTTCAGTGCTCAGCCTTCTTTATGATCCAACCTTCACATGCATACATGACTACTGGGAAAACCACAGCTTTAACTATGGAGACCTTGGTTGGCAAAGTGATGTCTCTGTTTTTGAATACACTGTCTAGGTTTGTCATAGCTTTTCTATCAAGGAGCAAGCATCTTTTAATTTCAAGGCTACAGTCATTGTTCACAGTGATTTTGGAGCCCCCTAAAAATAAGATCTGTCAGTGCTTCCACGTTCTCCCCTTGTATTTGCCATGAAGTGATGGCAAATCTTGTCAAAATTCTATTAATTTAAAACATATATATTGGGACTCCCCTGATGGTCCAAGGCTAAGACTCCATGTTCCCAATTCAGGGGACCTGTGTTTGATCCTTGATCACAAAACTAAGATCCCACCTGCCACAACTAAGCCCACGAGCTGCTCTCTAGAGCCTGTTTGCCCCACCTAGAGAAGTGTCATGTAGAAGATCCAGCACAGCCAAAATAAATAAGTTAAACATACATTTATCAAGCCTATTGTGTGCCAGGTCCTATGATAGAATGTGGGCAGGAGTACGTTCAATCAGGAAGCGCTCAATCATGAAATATCCGGAATATCTTCTAGACTCTGGCTTAGGTGAGGTTTGGAAATTTGCTCTTTAAGATGCTAAACCATACCACCACCACCCTTATTTTGACTTCACTGCTCAGTTTGAGAGATCTTAGTTCCCCAATCAGGTCTTGAACCCACGCTCTCATCAGTGAGAGTGGAGTCCTGACCACGGGACCACCAGGGAATTCCCTAAAATGCTAACCCTTTTAGTGATTCATTTATCCAATCAGTTTTGAAAACCACTGAATTGTACCAATGCAAAACTTTGAAGACAGAACCTCTGGATTTGCAAAGACTACCATCAAGTGACTGATATGTGAAAACAGCCTTCTCTACTGTGACTCTACCTGTTAACAAGAGCAACCTGGAAAGAAAGGGAAAATCAGAATCCTCCTAAAACTTAGGGGGAGAGAAAAGATAAGTCTTCGAAGGTGAAAAAATAAAACATTTACATTCTTTGCATGCAAAATAGCATCACATGTTGTTGAATATACAATTTGCTACTTGGGGAAGCAAAAGTACTCTGTCTATACTACACATAAAAAACAATAACATGACCCACAAGAAATAAGGATCTTTAAGAGGAATGAATATGAAATTCTCGACTAAGATAAAGGAAATTGCTCCCTCAAAGAAAAACCTATAAAAAAGAAATGGTGCTCTCATTTAACCAAAATTTAAAACCAATGGGAAAGAAGAAAGACATAAACACAAAAGAATCTTAAAAGTGGTTATCTCTAGGCAATGAGATTAATAATTGTTTTATTTATTTTATCTTATATGTATTTTCTAAAAGTTCTCAAGAAATACACATTTCTCTGAAATAGAATTTTTAAAAACCTAGACATGCATAAGAAAACCAAGAAGCTGTCTACTAAGTTCCAACTAAGAAAACCCCCAGTGACCATAATGCCACAGTTAATGGATAGGCATTCACTGTGGTTTTCAGAAATGAAATACATACTTAAACATTTTCAGAGAATTCATTGCTATCACAATTTTAAATGGTCATAAGTAGGAGACTTTAGTCAAATCACGTCACCTGTCTGGCCCTCAGCCTATTAGCTACAAAATGGGAATAACAATAGTACCCACATAGAAAGGTAGCTTTGGTAAAGAACCCGCTTGCCAATGCAGGAGACATAAGAGACGAGGGTTCAATCCCTGGGTCAGGAAGATCCTCTGGAGGAGGGCATGGCAACCCACACCAGTACTCTTGCCTAGAGAATTGCATGGACAGAGGAGGCTGGCAGGCTACAGTCCATGGGGTCGCAGAGTCAGACACACCTGAAGTGACTTATCACGCACGTAGGAAGGTGGCAGTGAGGTTAAATACCTAATATGACACATTTAGCATAGTGCCTGACATAATAAATCTTCCCTTCTAGAAGATGATCACTCTGCATTAGCTCTGCCAGCAAACTGAGAACATGTCTTCTTAATATTCATATGTTCAATCCACCAACAATTATTGATAGCCAAGGTAACCTGATTGACCTGGTTATGGAATCATCTGAGGATGCTACTGAAACTATACTGTACAGTATGAAGAGATGGTTAAACACTTTGATATAAAATTTTAAAGTACTTTTCTAAGCAACATAGCAGCAATGAGCACTAATCCAGATTCTTTTGTTAAGAGCAGATGTTTTTCAAATAGGTTCTTTTTGTTTGTTTTGTTTTTGAAGTACAATTGACCTGTTCTTCAAATGGATTCTTAATGCAAAAGAAAAAGATTTGTTGAATCAAAGTCACTTACAACATGCTTAGGAAAAACGAATTAAATGATGTTTACCTTCCCGAAAACTCACATATGCAAGCTGTGATTCTCACTACTAGTTAACATAAGAACTAAAAGATAGAAACTTCCTGTTGATCCCAAGAACCATACTTTATTATGCTGCTGCTGCTGCTAAGTCGTGTCTGTTGTGTCCAACTCTGTGCGACCCCATAGACGGCAGCCCACTAGGCTCCCCTGTCCCTGAGATTCTCCAGGCAAGAACACTGGAGTGGGTTGCCATTTCCTTCTCCAATGCATGAAAGTGAAAAGTGAAAGGGAAGTCGCTCAGTCATGTCCAACTCTTAGCGACCCCGTCTGCAGCCCACCAGGCTCCTCCATCCATGGGAGATTCCAGGCAAGAGTACCAGAGTGGGTTGCCATTGCCTTTTCCGACACTATCATTAATTAAGCCAAATATTCCATTATTGCTGACTGATGAAAAATACCTGAATTTTTCTTCCTGAAAAAGTTATTTCACTTTTGGTAAATTAATTAGATGTAATAACAGTTTACTTACTATATTAAATAACACAACAATATTATGACTTTCCCCATTTTTTAAATTGTTAACCTACTCTTCATAGGAACTCTAGTTTTTATAATAAACTTCCTTTAAAAATATATTTTAGTAAAAAAGAGTCAATTTAAGGAAAGATATTAAGTATGTAAAGCACAGTTAGTAATCGACATGGCCAACATAAACACGCTACAGTTTACAGGACTCAAGTTTCAGAAGTAACATGCTATTTTGTGTTTTTACTTGGGCTGGTAGAAACAATACAATAGGTTCCTATTTTATAACTCAATTATTCTTTCAAATGAGCCACAGTATGCTAATAAATGTGTCTGTTTGAATAGAGTCTTATTAGTGTAACTATTTTAAATGAGAAAGACATAGATAGTCTTTACTACCCTCAAGTAAACACTTATGCTACGTAGCAATAATTACAATTTGACAATCAATTAGCCAAATTACTAATCAGTAGGAGTCAGCTGAAGTGCCACCTAGAACCCACAAAAGCTAAAGTAAGTGATCAAATTGATGAAAATGAGGAGAAGCGAATTATTTAAATAAAAATGTTAGTTTTTCAGTGCAGATTTTTTTATCTACAATGATCGTTCAAAAATTCTATTATGCATATACAACTATTGACATAAAATTAAATATAACACAAGAATTCCTTGCACCAATTATTTTCTTATTGTTTAGGAAATGAAGGAAAATCACATCTAATTTACTGCATGTCAAGAACCTTATTCTTTGGCACTTTCTCAATATTATTCAAGAACAAAAAGTATTGAGAATTAATTACTTCATTAAATTCTAGCTACATTTTAGATGGACAAATTTGGTATCCTCAGTGTTTATTAGGTTATTGTACTACTGAGCCCCTTAATATTAATATTATTTGAAATAATATGCATACTCCCTGTATACTTGTGAATCATGTAAACATCAGGCATGTGTTTATTTTATAATCGAGATGCTATCTTCCAAAATTATCACCTGTTTTTACAACTGATTTTAAAAGACATAAGTTTTAATGAACTTTATAGGCAAATAAACTAAAACACCCACAATCAAATGGTTTATTCTTTCCTCAAAGTAGTCAAAAACTCTCTTTCGCATGCTTAGTTATAATATCTCAATATAAAATTGATCTGGTTCAAGAGATGGTCCTGTCCTCTATGCTTTTTCTAAGTCAGCCTACAAATCACAACTATGGAAATGGGCAGGGGGTAGGAAACTAAGACTTAAGCAACATACTGAAAAAAGAGAGAGTGCTGTCCATTAAAATAAAAACAAATCCTCCCTTATGACATCTGCAAGTCACTAGGTAGGCAAAGCCCAGCTACTCTAAAAATAAGATGATAAAAACTCATCATTTAGCATAGAGGAGAGAGCTGTTTACTGGATGTAAGCATATTCATATGCATTATGTTTTTATGTGTGGAGTATACACATCATATATAGTTTCTCATTCAAGAGCAAAGCGCATGAGAAACAGCACATGTTCCTTTAATGAGCTTCTATTCACAAGTTCCAAACTGCTCAACTTTTCCCTTTTCAGACATTCAAACCAAGCTATGGTCAGTGCCATTCCTTGGAAGCCGATAGATGGCATTGTTGTATCAGGTAGCTCTGTCCTGCCTTCAAAACATGAGGTTTTTCCAACATTATCCAGGTCTTTGTGAATTTCCCCAACATCTTTATATAAATCGTTTGAAAATCCTTGTAGAGAAAGTTCTCAGCCTCTATGGTTTTGACTTGCTTTTCCACTAAAAGTGAAGAGGAATTGGGTTATTTCCTTCCTGAGTTATGTAAAAGTCACAGGATAAATCTTTCAACCTTCAACATATTCTAATTTTCCACCTTATTCTTTTCATTTTATTTAAACCCTAAGCACAATCTTTGTACTAGGATGTACAGGAATGTTCTGGCTTTCCACAGCCTGGTTTCTGACTGAAAGAACGGCAGCCAAATCTATAATGCTGCAGGTCATTTAGACTTGGTAAAAAACCGATTTCTGTTGAATTAAATATAGCTATCCTTAATAGCAAATGTATGGTCAACGTTTTCGGTCATTTTTCCTTTAATGAAAGCAAAATGTCTTTTTTTTCATCCCTAGAGATGGAATCAGATTATATAAGTATAGAAGTTTCATAAGTCATCAAACTTTTAAAGGGTTGAAGTCTCATTAATTAAATGTAAAAGTTTTCCTCTCAGTTTGAGCTTTATTAAAGAGTATATAAAGACTTCTCCCACTTGAACTGTTTTCTTCCTATGATTTTAATTTGGGGTGGGCAGTTTTCTATAATCTAGGGTAATGAGGGACAGGCAAAGAAATACTAAGAAAATTTCTGGATTTCAAAACAATGTTTTAAACAAAACTTCTATTTCTTCTAAGCTTTCAAACCAGCTTTAAGAAAATCATATTTCAAACCATCTTGTTCCCTGATCAATAGGCATTACTGCTGCTGCTGCTAAGTCGCTTCAGTCGTGTCCGACTCTGTGCGACCCCATAGACGGCAGCCCACCAGGCTCCCCCATCCCTGGGATTCTCCAGGCAAGAACACTGGAGTGGGTTGCCATTTCCTTCTCCAATGCATGAAAGTGAAAAGTCAAAGTGAAGTCGCTCAGTCGTGTCCGACTCTTAGCGACCCCATGGACTGCAGCCTTCCAGGCTCCTCCATCCATGGGATTTTCCAGGCAAGAGTACTGGAGTGGGGTGCCATTGCCTTCTCTGAATAGGCATTACTACTAAACAGTAAAAGAGCTTAAACAGATTGCGGGGAAAAAAGAAAAATAAGGAGCTTGAGACACACACCCCAGAATGTTCCAGAAGGCAGTAGAACTGAGATCACTTGCAGAACACTTCATTACAGTTGTACTTGTCATACCCTCTAGTCAGGTTGACATCTAGGCTCAAAACTTAAGCCATGCAAAGGCTTCCATCTCCCTGGGATGAAATGAGTAAGAAAAAGATCTCAAAAAACAAAGCCAAACCATTTGTTTTGTGCATGCTAACCTCAGTCATGTCAGCTTTCCCTCATTTTTCCAACAGAGCAGTTCACTGTCCACTTAAGGCAAAACAGGGAATGCAGAAAGGTAGAAAGAAGCTGCCCTTTATATGTATATGTACACTCACATTTATCTGCTTGCAAATAGAAAAATTAATAATGACTATGAAGAAACGAGAGGAAAAGATTTCAACGTTAAATGAAAATCTGCTTTCCAGTGATTCAAGCTATGTCTACAGGCCCTAAATCCAACAGTATTTTGTTTCTACTTTACCCCACTGCTCTCTTCTTCTCTGCTCCCTCCCCAGGCAAAATAACCAGAAAAAAAATAACCAGTTAAAGCAAAGTGATCCAAATCAGAACATTAATAAAATGAAGGTGCATTTCTAGGACAAAAGGCATCAATATCAATTTGCTTACAGGTAAGACTGGTCTCATTTTCTCCAGGGTACAAATATTTTTCCCTGACAACTGGTGAACAGTGAAGCATGCTACAGTGAAGTCTGTAGAGAATAACAGTAGCAACTAAAATTTTCAGGGCCACAGACTAAGATTACAATGTAGTCTATGTTATTTCTTCATAAGGATATCCTGTAACCCTTTGTTGCATTAAATATAACTGGGGATTTATTTCCATTTCATTTGTAAAGCATTATGTGTTAACTGGGAGTTATTTAAGATCTACTTCTTCTGAAGACCATTATTAGAATTTTCTACAATAGCCTAGTGTTCACATAAATATGCAATAAAAATCACTTAAATATCAACATTTAATTCCCAGTCACTTGGTATTACACCTGAAGCCAGATCTGTAGAGTGAATGAGAAGAAATGACTCAATATTAACCATATAACTTAAAAACTTTTTTTTTTTCTGGAGTAATCTTAAATTTTCTGAGTTTCCTAGAAAACCATCACCATCTTTTGATCATGATTGGTTAATACAGTGAGGCCAATATATTTTGAAGAAACTATTACTAAGTAGAGAGTGCTGAAAAGCCGATATAATATGCATATATTTTCATAGCTTTATGAAAAACTCAAGCAATGAGAAAGTGCTATAGAGACTTTTTGAACTTAAAAATAAGATCATCATCTCTTTAACTTATAATGTGAAAATATATGGCAGAGGGGACTAGTTCTGGAAACATTTTGAGGTTTTCTTAACTTTTTTCTAGATGCACCAGTTTTGTTGCTCAATTATTTGTTTACCAATGTATTGAGAAAATAGGCTCAATACGACAGAAGAATGTAACATTTTTTTTTCTGCTTTGATTTGTTTTTTTTATTTTTATTTATTTATTTTTATTTTTTATAAGATTTCTTTAAATTTTATTTTATTTAACTTTACAATATTGTATCGGTTTTGTCATATATCAAAATGAATCTGCCATAGGTTTACATGTGTTCCCCATCCTGAATACCAACAAACTTTGAGTTTCTATTAATGTCAACTTATGATGTAATCTGTTTTGATATTTATAGTTAGATTAGATAAAATGGTATCCTCTCTATATCATAGGAATCATCTTAAATAATGGTATTGCTTTATACTAACAGATTTTCTTTTGACTTCTTGAGGCTGAGCACACATTTAGAGGTCAATTACTTCTGCTGGCAATTCAGGAACCTGATGAGATTCTTAACTATTTTCTAAGGTGTCTACTATACTTTTAGGTATCTTTGCAGATAGATAACTTTATTTATTAAACTGAAATCTACCTCCCATAACTTCCACACTTTCCAAGTTAGAATAAGCTTTCAAACAAGCTAAACACTAGATTTTCATTGCTGACCTTCTAGATATTTCAAAACTGCTATCCTATTTCCTGTAGATATTCTTTTTCTCATAATTTATTTACATATTCCCCATGAGGCATGGTGCTGACATTCTTCACCATTTATATCACTCTATCAAAGACATGTTTTATCTTGTCCATATGTTTTTATAATTTCAATCCTTTTGTTGTAAAGTAGCACCTAGTGCCAAAACAATCAAGTTATGATTGCATCAGAGGTCAAGGATAACATTAAGAATCCAGAAAACAGAGAATACGAGTAAACTGGATGGGGACAAAAGGGAAACAGGAAGGAATGAAGCAACAAACAAGAACACAAGCAGTAGAGCAAGCAAGAAAACACCAGTATATGTGTCAACTCTTTTGAAACAGTTCATGACATCTGATACTGTCAGAAATATGAGCCTAAATTCTACTTCAAGATTGTCAGATAAAAGGATTTAATGCTGTCATATGGGTTTCAAACAGGGCTTTCTAACTTATTCTTTGGAAATTAAGACTTTTCTTTTTTTCCAGTGGTCTTCATAAACTTATATAAGATACATGGACTGAGACAGCTACAGCTCATGAGAAGTTAATCAGAGTAAACCCAGGGATACTCACAATGATGGAGCATAAGAGCTAAGGCACCAAACTGAAAATATGTAGCTGAACTTTTATGTTTCATGCTCCTGTGTTTGTTCTTAAAACAAATATTTTAGCACTGAAATCAACCCACTAAGCAATTAGGACTATTAATATTGAGTGAAAGTGCTTTTTAACTACTGTTTATTTTGTTCCGAGTTTAGACTACTGGAAAGTTGGGAAAGTCAGTCAATGGCTTTGTATAAGGATGGAACGGTGCCCTGGTGGCTCCCATGGGAACTCTGTGACTGATGGCGCTCTGGAGCACATCTAACATTTTATCTTTAAAAAAATTTAATTAACTGCCAAAAATTTAATAATTGGGAGGTTTCATTTTACAAATACTTAATACTCTGGAGGTTTCACTTATGAATCCAGATTTGAGACTACAAACTTGGATGATTTGATAACATGGGGACAGCACTGCTAGAGGGCCACAGTCAGATGGGCTGTAAGTTCTCAAGTTTACCATCCATCCTCTCCAGATTGCCCCACTGTCTACCCATCATTTTATGGATCAAATCATCCACATTTCTATCTGGCTACTGTAGATACTGGAGTGAAATAAACCACCAGTGCTTCTCAGTCCTTCTCTGGAACATCCATGTTCATGTTCCATGGGCAAACCCCGATTTTAACAGCAACCACTCACTTATTTGGAAGGAATGATGCTAAAGATGAAACTCCAGTACTTTGGCCACCTCATGAGAAGAGTTGACTCATTGGAAAAGACTCTGATGCTGGGAGGGATTGGGGGCAGGAGGAGAAGGGGATGACAGAGGAGGAGATGGCTGGATGGCATCACTGACACGATGGACGTGAGTCTGGGTGAACCCCAGGAGTTGGTGATGGACAGGCAGGCCTGGCGTGCTGTGATTTATGGGGTCGCAAAGAGTTGGACACGACTGAGTGACTGAACTGAACTGAACTCACTTATTGCCTGGGTGGTCAGGGACAGGTTAGCTCCTCAGTCCCCGAATTTCCCTAACTATAAAACTCAGTTCAGTTCAGTTCAGTCGCTCAGTCGTGTCCGACTCTTTGCGACCCCATGAATCACAGCACGCCAGGACTCCTTGTCCATCACCATTTCCTGGAGTTCACTCAGACTCACGTCTATCGAGTCAGTGATGCCATCCAGCCATCTCATCCTCCGTTGTCCCCTTCTCCTCCTGCCCCCAATCCCTCCCAGCATCAGAGTCTTTTCCAATGAGTCAACTCAAACTGGACAGTTACAAAAAATTATGGAAAATTCTTAAAGAGATGGGAATATCAGACCACCTGACGTGCCTCCTGAGAAATCTGTATGCAGATCAAGAAGCAATAGTTAGAACTGGACATGGAACAACAGACTGGTTCCAAATTGGGAAAGGAGCATATCAAGGCTGTATACTGTCACTATGCTTATTTACCGTATATGCAGAGTACATCATGAGAAATGCTGGGCTGGAGGAACCACAAGCTGGAATCAAGGTTGCCATGAGGAATATCAATAAACTCATATATGCAGATGATACCACCCTTCTGGCAGAAAGCGAAGAAGAACTAAAGAGCCTCTTGATGAAAGTGAAAGAGGAGAGTGGAAAACCTGGCTAAAAACTCAACATTCAGAAAATTAAGACCGTGGCATCTGGTCCCATCACTTCATGGCAAACAGATCGCAAAACAATGAAAACAGTGACAAACTTTATTTTCTTGGGCTCCAAAATTACTGCAGATGGTGACTGCATCCATGAAGTTAAAATATGCTTGCCCCTTTGAAGAAAAGCTATGACCAACCTGGACAGCATATTAAAAAGCAGAGACATTACTTTGACAACAAAGTTCTGTTTAGTCAAAGCTATGGTTTTTCCAGTAGTCACGTATGGATGTGACAGTTGGACTATAAAGAAAGTTGAGTGCCAAAGAATTGATGCTTTTGAACTGTGGTGTTGGAGAAGACTCTTGAGAGTCCCTTGGACTGCAAGGAGATCCAACCAGTCCATCCCAAAGGAAATAAGTCTTGAATATTCATTGGAAGGTCTGATGCTGAAGCTGAAACTCCAATACTTTGGCCACCTGTTGTGTATAACTGATTCATTTGAAAAGACCCTACTGCTGGGAAAGATTGAAGGTGGGAGGAGAAGGGGACGACAGAGGATGAGATGGTCAGATGGCATCACTGACTCTATGGACATGAATTTGAGTAAGCTCTGGGATTTGGTGATGAACAGGGAAGCCTGGCATGCTGCAGTCCATGGGGTCGCAAAGAGTTGGACATGACTGAGTGACTGAACTGAACTGAAAACTGGACTAATAATCATACACGTCTCTCTTGATTTTTTAAAAAGTCATACAGTTTATTAGAGTGGAAGCCCACAAAGCAAAATCAGCAAAGGGAAAGGGAACATGGACAAAATCAAAGGGAATCCCAGTGTAAGGTAACAAGAGATCTCTCTCAGTAGACTCACACAGGATGCCCCCAAGCCCTCAGCAACGAGATGTAAAAATCTTGTTTTTGCACGCACGTAAAAATTGACAAGGAAACTCAATAGAGACTCTGCACCTATGGTTTTTATTGTGTGCTGGCTGCATAGGCACCCTTTGCCTACATGTACCAAAATCCCAGAATCTCAGAAGGAAAGCATTTGAACTTAAACTGTGTTTCAAAAGATTATTGTGCAGATTAACTCAGTTTATATATGCAAAACTTTTAGAAAAAAAATCTAGCACACAGTAAGCTCTATAGTATTATGAGTTAATATTCTTCTTTTCTCTTCCTTCTTCTATTTTTTCTCATTATCACCATCATCATCCTCACCACTACTGCTATAAGCTCTTTAACAAGCATGATTCCTGACTGCCCACTTGTAATTCCACCCTTTCACTCAACTGACCAAATCACATCTGGCTTACCTAGATTGATTCTGAAATTCCTCCAAGTTCTATAGAATACAATATTAGACCTTAGTATATCTATGAATAGTTTTCATTTTTAACTTCTATTCCATGTCCAAGGAGCCGTGGCTGCGTGGGTGCAGGAGGGCCTAGAGGAGCTATCCCACGTTGAAGGTCAGGAAGGGCAGTGGTGAGGAGATACCCCTCATCCAAGGTAAGGAGCAATGGCTGCACTTTGCTGGAGCAGCCGTGAAGAGATACCTCACGCCCAAGGTAAGAGAAACCCAAGTAAGACAGTATGTGTTGCAAGAGAGCATCAGAGGGCAAACACACTGAAATCATACTCACAGAAAACTAGTCAATCTAATCACACTAGGACCACAGCCTTGTCTAACTCAATGAAAGTAAGCCATGCCCCTGGGGCAACCCAAGATGGGCGGGTAATGGTGGAGAGATCTGACAGAATGTGGTCCACTGGAGAAGGGAATGGCAAACCACTTCAGTATTCTTGCCTTAAGAACCCCATGAACAGTATGAAAAGGCAAAATGATAGGATACTGAAAGAGAAACTCCCCAGGTCAGTAGGTGTCCAATATGCAACTGGAGATCAGTGGAGAAATAACTCCAGAAAGAGTGAAGGGATGGAGCCAAAGCAAAAAGAATACCCAGCTGTGGATGTGACTGGTGATAGAAGCAAGGTCCAATGCTGTAAAGAGCAATATTGCATAGGAACCTGGAATGTCAGGTCCATGAATCAAGGCAAATTGGAAGTGGTCAAATAAGTGATGGCAAGAGTGAATGTTAACATTCTAGGAATCAGTGAACTGAAATGGACTGGAATGGGTGACTTTAACTCAGATGACCATTCTATCTACTACTGCGGGCAGGAATCCCTCAGAAGAAATGGAGTGGCCATCATGGTCAACAAAAGAGTCTGAAATGCAGTACTTGGATGCAATCTCAAAAACGACAGAATGATCTCTGTTCGTTTCCAAGGCAAACCATTCAATATCACAGTAATCCAAGTCTATGCCCCAACCAGTAATGCTGAAGAAGCTGAAGTTGAACGGTTCTATGAAGACCTACAAGACCTTTTAGAACTAACACCCAAAAAAGATGTCCTTTTCATTATAGGGGACTGGAATGCAAGTGTAGGAAGTCAAGAAACACGTGGAGTAACAGGCAAATTTGGCCTTGGAATACAGAATGAAGCAGGGCAAAGACTAATAGAGTTTTGCCAAGAAAATGCACTGGTCATAATAAACACCCTCTTCCAACAACATAAGAGAAGACTCTATACATGGACATCACCAGATGGTCAACACCGAAATCAGATTCATTATATACTTTGGAGCCAAAGATGGAGAAGCTCTATACAGTCAGCAAAAACAAGACCAGGAGCTGACTGTGGCTCAGACCATGAACTCCTTATTGCCAAATTCAAACTTAAATTGAAGAAAGTAGGGAAAACCACTAGACCCATTTAGGTATGACCTAAATCAAATCCCTTATGATTATACGGTGGAAGTGAGAAATAGATTTAAGGGCCTAGATCTGATAGATAGAGTGCCTGATGAACTATGGAATGAGGTTCGTGACATTGTACACGAGACACGGATCAAGACCATCCCCATGGAAAAGAAATGCAAAAAAGCAAAATGGCTGTCTGGGGAGGCCTTACAAATAGCTGTGAAAAGAAGAGAAGCGAAAAGCAAAGGAGAAAAGGAAAGATATAAACATCTGAATGCAGAGTTCCAAAGAATAGCAAGAAGAGATAAGAAAGCCTTCTTCAGCGATCAATGCAAAGAAATAGAGGAAAACAACAGAATGGGAAAGACTAGGGATCTCTTCAAGAAAATTAGAGATACCAAAGGAACATTTCATGCAAAGATGGGCTCGATAAAGGACAGAAATGGTATGGACCTAACAGAAGCAGAAGATATTAAGAAGAGATGGCAAGAATACACAGAAGAACTGTACAAAAAAGATCTTCATGACCCAGATAATCACGATGGTGTGATCACTCACCTAGAGCCGACATCCTGAAATGTGAAGTCAAGTGGGCCTTAGAAAGCATCACTATGAACAAAGCTAGTGGAGGTGATGGAATTCCAGTGGAGCTATTTCAAATCCTGAAAGATGATGCTGTGAAAGTGCTACACTCAATATGCCAGCAAATTTGGAAAACTCAGCAGTGGCCACAGGACTGGAAAAGGTCAGTTTTCATTCCAATCCCAAAGAAAGGCAATGCCAAAGAATGCTCAAACTACCACACAATTGTGCTCATCTCACACGCTAGTAAAGTAATGCTCAAAATTCTCCAAGCCAGGCTTCAGTAATATGGGAACCGTGAACTTCCTGATGTTCAAGCTGGTTTTAGAAAAGGCAGAGGAACCAGAGATCAAATTGCCAACATCCGCTGGATCATGGAAAAAGCAAGAGTGTTCCAGAAAAGCATCTATTTCTGCTTTATTGACTATGCCAAAGCCTTTGACTGTGTGAATCACAATAAACTGTGGAAAATTCTGAATCTGCCTCTTGAGAAATCTGTATGCAGGTCAGGAAGCAACACTTAGTACTGGACATGGAACAACAGACTGGTTCCAAATAGGAAAAGGAGTTTGTCAAGGCTGTATATTGTCACCCTATTTATTTAACTTATATGCAGAGAACATCCTGAGAAACGCTCGACTGGAAGAAACACAAGATGGAATCAAGATTGCCGGGAGAAATATCAATAACCTCAGATATGCAGATGACACCACTCTTATGGCAGAAAGTGAAGAGGAACTAAAAAGCCTCTTGATGAAAGTGAAAGTCAAGAGTGAAAAAGTTGGCTTAAAGTTCAACATTCAGAAAACGAAGATCATGGCATCCGGTCCCATCACATCATGGGAAATAGATGGGGAAACAGTGGAAACAGTGTCAGACTTTATTTTTCTGGGCTCCAAAATCACTGCAGATGGTGACTGCAGCCATGAAATTAAAAGATGCTTACTCCTTGGAAGGAAATTTATGACCAACCTAGATAGCATATTCAAAAGCAGAGCCATTACTTTGCCAACAAAGTTCCGTCTAGTCAAGGGTATGGTTTTTCCTGTGGTCATGTATGGATGTGAGAGTTGGACTGTGAAGAAGGCTGAGCGCCGAAGAATTGATGCTTTTGAACTGTGGTGTTGGAGAAGACTCTTGAGAGTCCCTTGGACTGCAAGGAGATCCAACCAGTCCATTCTGAAGGAGATCAGCCCTGGGATTTCTTTGGAAGGAATGATGCTAAAGCTGAAACTCCAGTACTTTGGCCACCTCATGTGAAGAATTGACTCATTGGAAAAGACTCTGATGCTGGGAGGGATTGGGGGCAAGAAGAGAAGGGGATGACAGAGGATGAGATGGATGGATGGCATCACTGACTCGATGGATGTGAGTCTGAGTAAACTCCGGGAGTTGGTGATGGACAGGGAGGCCTGGCGTGCTGCGATTCATGGGGTCGCAAAGAGTCGGACACGACTGAGCAACTGATCTGATCTGATATCTGATAATTCTATTAGTCTATTCTAATAGAATTATATTACTTTATAACTAAAATTATGTGTGTCAAGGGCAGGGTCCTTATTTATCAATGTATGCCTTTAATTAAGTGGAATCTCAATCTATGTTTATTGAAAAAATATATGATCTCTGACTTTCATCAGAACACCAGATAATACTGCACAATACACAAATAAACCTTCATTATCTGTACTAACTTTAGTTATATAACTTAACTGTTCAGACTCCCTAGGTGTTCATTAAGCTAATTCAAATGTACAAATTCTCATGTATGAATATTATAAACTAACATTATGTTGATTTAAAAGTCTTAGGCTGAATAAGGGCTTGATTCTTTTGTTGCCTTTAATTGCATGTTTTCCAAAGCAGATATCTTTATTTTGGAACCTGGGTTCAGTCATTTTTATAAAATATGATTGTTTGGTTATACTTAGCCTAACAAGCTCACTGGTTGTTAAAATATTTTAGCAGTTAGTTTTATTTCATTGATAAACATCATAGATTTACTGATTGAAAGACTGTTTCATCCTAGATTTTCTTCCATTAATGGATAATCTGATGAGACAAGTTGATTATCTATTGTATATACCCCTTTTATAGGATTGACAGATATAGGTGTTGTTTTTTTTTTAAGTATTATTTTCCCAGGTTTTGGGAGAGCAGAGTTGGTAATGAAATGTGCAGTCATGCCCCAATTTCAGTGCTCCCATGCTGAAGTCAGCACATAATAGCTCAAACAGAAGCGAGTGCTGAGATGCAGCCTGTCAAAGGCTAAACCCGGGATTATCACAGCAATGCACCCATCCCTTTGAAGAAGGCTCCCTTTGGTGGCTTTTCAGGCAGTTGCTTGGCTACCTGTTTCTCAACAATATAAGTCTGTCTGGTCTCTTTTGCTCTCTGAAGACATAAGCACTACCTTGGAAGGTTTTATCCGTGTAACTCTTTACTTTCATATAATTTTTGTCAGTTATTTCATGAAAAAGAAATTCTTAGGCTGTTTGCTATATGTAATCTCTATCTGAATCACTCCCTATATATACCCACCACAGGACAGCGTTATCGTTTTCTTTACTTTTCTCCTAGTACTAAACTAATCAAATCATTACACATTAAGAACACTGGAAATCACTTACTCTAAGTCTCTCTTCTCATAGGTTGCTGTAGTACCAGGAGAGATTAAGAGGTCTTCCCAAGTTCTCTCAGCTGATTGGTGGCAAGGCAGGTCAACTTTCAAGCAAACCACATTGGCCACCACTGCACACACAGGGAGTGCTGACTAAAATCATGCCAAACAATCAAATTCTGACTCTCCAAGGACATGCTTCTATATTTAACTTGGGCAGCCCTTCATTTTGATGAATATGTTTAGGGATTTATTACAGCATCATGATCTCTTATAACTGCAAGCTAAATTGGTTTCCAGTTTGTACAACCAAGATGGGAGGGCTGCCTCTTTTATTATCAGAGCTTGCAAATGCAAGCCCTATTTGTCCAAGTGTGTGCGTGCTAAGTCGATTCAGTTGTGTCTGATTCTGTGCAACCCTATGGACTGTAGCCCACCAGGATCCTCTGTCCATGGGAGTCTCCATTCAAGAATACTGGAGTGGATTGTCATGCCCTCCCTCAGGTATCTTCCCGACCCAGGGATAGAACCCATGTCTCTTATGATTCCTGCATTGGCAGGCAGGTTCTTTATCACTAACGCCACCTGGGAAGCCCTATTTTTCCAAGAGGCTGTGCATACTCTGATCTTTAGAGTTCTATTCCCTGGGATTCTCATGAGGTTAAATTTGAATACATGCATCACTAGTACATACAGAAATCAATACAAGCTTTTCTAATAATATTTCTATCATTCCCAATGTTGCCACACCCTAAGTACTTTCCAGTTTCTTTTCATTGATTTTCATGTTACTAAACAAATGCAAACCTAAAACCTTCCCAAAGAAAATTACATACGAGCATTTATAAATATAAGAGCAGTGATTATATGAGAGCCATTTTCATCCATATCTATAGAAGACTTAGCACTGTTAGGTGCACAGAGATAGCTTTACACATAACTGTCACACACACACACACACACACACACACATATATATATATATATATATATACACACAAACACACACACACATATATATATATAAACACACACATATATATATATATAAACAGTATACACACATATACATATATATATAAACAGTATACACACACACACATATATGTATATATATATTCAACAGTATAAAAATAAAGAGCCTATTACATTCTCTTTCAGTTTAATTTAGTCCCAGATGCTGAGGCTTTGAGAATTCAGACAGATATTTATTCCCATAAGTACACAGAAACATCATGATAAAAACATTATCATGTAGACCTTCATACAGCCATGTATACGGCTGTGTACTGACTCATGACATCTGCCACAGTCTTTACACGTGACAGAACAGGATTCCAGGTGTAGGTAAAAGCAAACTGACCAAAATCTCATGTTCTTTGGGGATTTGATTTGACCTAGACAGACTCTAGAGCCCTTCAGCAGTAAGCCATGAATGGATTACAAAATTTTCAATTTAGGGTGCATGGTTGCCCAAAGCCAGACAATGATTTGGTTTCAGCTGAGTGATAGGTAACAATTCCAATATGGTCAGTTTGCCCCAAAGTAACTTTTTATCAGAGTATACTTTATTCTGTAAAAGTTTATTGGGCACATATTTTACTTGGTTAAACCCAGCAAAACCTACAGCAGCTTCTTTGTAAATGTCCTCATATTTTTAAACATAATAAAAATGTTATTTTGGATTTTCTGCATAATATCTGAACCAGAAAAAAAAGATTATGCAGTTACCCTTTCTGTATGGGGACGTTATGAATAGTCAAAATATTGTAGTAAAAATCAAAGCTGGATTATTATACCATTATTTCCAAATAAACTTCAATTAACTACTTCTAACAATTAACTACTTCTAACTACTTCTAACATAGGAAGACTCATATTCAAAATGTTATATATGAGTGTGACATTGTCAAATCAATGTGTTTTCATAAATTCATGTTAATGGTCTTTTAGTAATATTCTATTATGAACACATTGATGATAACATAATAATCAAGAATTTAAAGTTTGGTGAAACTACAGAAATTCCATTTCAGAGCCTGTCCTAGAAAAAGATCTGTTATGGGAGCTCATACAAAGGAATGCTTCTGAAAGGGTTTATTATGAACAGGTAGCCTGTACTTAGGATATCCACACCGGATTCTCTGCCTCCTCTTTGGATTCCTCAAGCCAGAGTCAGGACATAATCATTACCAGTAGAAGGCCTCAATGGTATACTAGATTCACTTCCTATATGGTAAGCGTAAGACAGAAGTTTGAAGTTTTTCATAGGCAGATGAAGTTTCCAAAATCAGAACTAAACAATTTAAAATCAGAGCAATAATCTTTTCAATATGTGTGTCATTTCTGATCGCTGCACTATCATACATTCTCTGAAACAGCCCAAAGATAAGCAATCATTCAAGAAATGAACAACTTCCTTAAAAAGTGAGCCATATTGGTCAGAAATAACTAACACGTTTTAATGTCCTTTCCTAGGAAGCAAAATCATGCTGGTCCCTTGGACAATACAGATTAACTCAAATACTAATTAGGCAGGGCATTCAAGCCAGAAAGTATTGCTCTCAAGAATGATAACTGAAACACAAAACACAGTATTTTTTTAGTGCAATGTAAGCACATGTTAAAGTTTTTTAGTGACAGTTTTAAATGTCTTTGTTTGTGATTTGACATGAAAAATTAGGTTACGGACTCTCTGCTGCTGCTGCTGCTAAGTTGCTTCAGTCGTGTCCGACTCTGTGCGACCCCATAGACGGCAGCCCAACAGGCTCCCCCGTCCCTGGGACTCTGGAATGCTGGAGTGGGTTGCCATTTCCTTCTCCAATGCATGAAAGTGAAAAGTGAAAGTGAAGTCGCTCAGTCATGTCCGACTCTTAGCGACCCCATGGACTGCAGCCTACCAGGCTCCTCCATCCATGGGATTTTCCAGGCAAGAACACTTGAGTGGGGTGCCATTTACCTGCATTTATATCAGAATTTACCATTCCATCCATCCTTCCTCCTTCCTGCTTCACACAAGGATGAACTCGTTATCTCATTCATGGATCAAAGCCACTTCTTTATTCTTAATCTGATTCCCCTCTCTTTTTTTCCCTGCTAATTCTACTGTGTATAAACACCCTTTCCTCTACTGTGTATGGTGGTGGTGCTTTAGTAGCTAAGCCATGTCCTACTCTTTGCTACCCCATAGACTGCAGCCCACCAGGCTCCTGTCCATGGGATTTCCCAGGCAAGAATACTGGAGTGGGTTTCCATTTCCTTCTCCAAGGGACTGGAATTCCTGACCCAGGGTTCAAATCTGCATCTCCTGCATTGCAGGTGGGTTCTTTACTGCTGAGTCACCAGGGAAGCCACTACTGTGTATAAATATGTTTAAATATTTACAACAGAAAACAAAACCTGAGCCACACAATAAAAAACCTAAAAAAAAAAAAAAAAGACCCTGAACACCACCCCTGTTTCCTTCATTATGAGAGTTCTTAGAACAATTGGTCATAATTGACTGGTCTAGGCACCGTCTCCTCAAGTTGCCTTTCATCTGTTTGCAAATCTTTTCTAAACATGCTCTCAGTACAATCGCTCATGACTTGATTCCAATGGACTTTTCATCATACTTGACTTCTATGG
Organism: Bos javanicus; assembly: GCF_032452875.1. NCBI lineage: Eukaryota > Metazoa > Chordata > Mammalia > Artiodactyla > Bovidae > Bos > Bos javanicus. Next base: position 117,649,991 of record NC_083897.1, read on the forward strand.
AACATTTGGCCTTTTTAACAATGGCCTTCTTGAATTCACCTTCTTTACATTTAGATAAAACATGCTTTTTCTTTTTTCCTTTTCTACCTCATCTATTCCTTCTCATTGTTTTCTTACGGTGCTTTCTCCTCTGCTGATCACTGAAATACCAATATGAATGCCACTGGATGTCTTTGCTTAACTTCCTTTTCAAATCATATCCTCTGGAGATAATTTCACTACTGCCTCTGTTCTGATAATTGTAAAATCCATGTGTCCAACCCACATCTTTATTCTAAGCTTCAGATTCATGTATCCAACTTCCTCTGAAATATCTTCAGTTAATATTCTCTGGCAATACATAATCAAATATCCCAATTTAAATTATTATCTTCTCTCCAAATGCATTCCTCTTGCCCAATTTTCTCAGTGAATAACATCACCATACATCTAAGCCAAAAAGCTAGGAACCATCTTGTTTCTCATTGTCTGTTATCTTCATATGAAATGAATAACTGCATTAAAGATGCAAACTGGAAAGAAATGGAAAATTCTCATTTTTCTCAGATTGTTCATTGCCCTTAGATTTTCCATTTCAAATAGTCATCTTATGATACTGTAATTGTTGCTTTATGATAAAAATCAATCATAGATTTCAGTCTAAGGCACGTGGTAATACCTACTTTACAGGGTTGTTGTAAGCATGAGAAGAATGTATGACACACAGACATATCCAATAAATGTTGGCTATTATTAACTTATTATTCATATGCTGATGGTGTGATTTCCTTCACATTATTGCTAGAATCATCTCTCTAAAATAAATAAGTAGGTCACCTTACTTCGTGCACTTTAAACAGCCCTCTACTTACAAAAGCACAGCAAAACACTTAACGATATGGTACAAAATGTTCCTCATGGTTAGGCATTTGTGTTTTATCCTGGCCTTATCCTTTGCAGCATTCTAGACATAAATAATTACTTTTATGCTAAGATTCAAACCTCTTAGCCTTTCTCACACCATTCTATCTTTCTAGAATGATGCACCCTCTACATGCATGCACACACATATGCATGTTCACATGTGTGTGTGCCCCCACACACACACTCACCTATCACTGATTGCCTAACAAACATATTAAAACTTCGCTCATTCCAAGCAACTTTTTCACCACCACTTATATAAAATTGTGCCCTATATAAATTTCTATTGTAACACTTGTAAAACATTCAATATTTTACAGCAATGGCCAATGACTCCACAGAAACAGTGCAATATAATGACCCTTATGACTTAATTCACACACTTATTTATCTGTCTTCCTCTACCGGATGAGTGACATGTAATGGTAGGACACGTGCTTCATTCATTTCTGTGATACTCAAAAGTGAGCCCCATGAATAGCACATTTTTGGTCCTGAATAAATATTCATTGGCTGAATGGATGGATGACAATTTCCTTCTTCCTGAAATTGTAGATCTCTGGTTAGAGCACTCATGTACCTCCTATGACTGGCACTTGAACAACAGGGGAAAAAATAAGTCTGGCCCAGAAAAACCGATGAGTATACCACCAATTCATTCTGACCGTTCACCGCAACAGTCTTCATGTATGCCATATATGATCTTGGGTAATAATGAGTGATACTGCAGCAGTACTGTTTTGTATGGAAGTAAAAATAGTGCAAGTATATCTTTAAATTCTTAAGTCTGGCTCATAAAAATACATTTTAAATTCACTGGAATATATTCATCCTTACTCTTTTAGCAAGTATTGTTATACATCTCCTGCATTCTGAAAGTGACTGTTTTATGAAGGAGCTGCTAAACTACTGAGTAAATAACACAGCTTTTGAAATTATAATCACATATATTTATGTAACAGACCACAAGATCAAGGAATTGTTACCTTAATTCCTTGATCTCATATATAGAGTTTCTATTTTCCTTATTCATGAATTATTTTTAATCTTCATGGTCTATATTCAATATAAAATAAACAATGATGTATTATCTCTCCATGGAATTTTAATAAGAAGGAAATCGTTATCATGAGTAAAATAACACTTTGAATCTTCCTAGAACAAAATGTGCTTCTAAATAGCTTATCTATGAGATATTGACTTTGTGACTTTTTTGGCCTTCAATTCTATGTCATGGCCTTATTTTTCTCTGGGTAACCAAATTGGTAACCAAACCGATCTGGTTGTAACCATATGTGATTAGGATTCCATCTGCAAGTGTATGAAGAGATGGGGCCCCTTTCAAATGGTTGAAATATGAGTTATGTATACTCAGTCACCTTAACTATTTAAAAACCATGATTGAAAAAACTCTCTCTTTGCATGCTGTTCATTATGCTGAAATTCTGCAGGATCTCATCTGGCAACCATTGGGTTGCAAAGAGTCAGACATGACTGAGCAACTTTGACTTTCATCTGGCAATGATTTTTCTTTGTTTACATGCTGTGTGTATGTGCTCAGTCACTCAATCAAGTCCAACTCTTTGCCACCCCTTGGACTGTAGCCCACCAGCATGACTCTCCTCCTACTCCCAAGCTCAGACTGTCCCAATTCAGTTCAGTCGCTCAGTCATGTCTGACTCTTTGTGACCCCATGGACTGCAGCATGCCAGGGCTCCCTGTCCATCACCAATTCCCAAAGTTCACTCAATCTCATGTCCATTGAGTCGGTGATGCCATCCAACCATCTCATCCTCTGTCATCCCCATCTCCTCCCACCTTCAATCTTTCCCAGCATCAGAGTCTTTTCAAATGAGTCAGTTCTTTGCATTAGGTGGCCAAAGTAGTGGAGTTTCAGCTTCAATGTTAGTCCTTCCAATGAATATTCAGACTGTCCCAAGCAAGAGTCTATACCTCAGTGACTTTCAGATTTATGACCACTACCCTCTCATCCTAAATATTCAACACTCCTCTACTTATGCACTTCAAATGCAGCACACCTCAAACCAAACAGGACTAATTCCTCCCTAGATTTGTCTTCTCTTGTAATTGCTCCAATACTGTGTGTTGTCTCCATGAGCCATCAAAGTGGCTACCTGAGCCTCTCAATACATCCTGGCTGGCTTAGCATTCTTCATTTTATCTCCACTCACTTGGTAGGCATTCTTATCATTTCTCACTGGACTATTACAACAGCTTTCAAATTGGTCTTTTTCTCCATTCGTTTTTTTTTTTTTTCCCACCCAGCCAACTCTGCACACTTACACTAGAATAACCTAATTGTGCAGCTGCTCAGAATCTTCCAATAGCTCTCCATAATATTTTAGGATACAGTCCAAATTCCTGCATGTGGCCTTCAAGGCCATTCATGATCATCTCTATATTTACTGCTTTATTCACTTATCTCAACACTTCTTTCAGGAGCCAACATGTTTTAGAAAGCCATTTTACACTCAGAACACGTTATATCTTTGCAAATTCTTTTCACATTGTTTGAATGCTTCGTGCCCCTGTCTGTCCTGCCACCACGAGCTGAGGAATACTCATAGATTCCTTCAGGATCACCTTATCCATGAAGTCTTTCTAAATCTACAACTCAGATATAAGCGGTCTCTCTCCTTTTTTGCTTTTCATTTCCCTTTCATACATTTAAACAATCTAATTTATCACAATGTAATTTAAATAAATATTTCTGACCTCTCCCATGAAAACATGCTTCAAGGGAAAGATAATGCTATGGATTTTACTATTTTCCATGACTTATAAAGCTTATGACCTACTACAGGTGAATAACAATATCTGTGAATGAATGAATGAAGTGAAAATCCATCAGAAAAATAATCCGGGTTAGAGCTCCAAATATAAAGCTGAAATTTCACAAGGGATAGAAGGAAAGTTTTCCGGGTAGAAAATTCTACCCAGTAATTAGAAATAAAGCAAAGTTGCTTAAGCTTTAAGAATATAGTACAGTGTACCTTAGGAAAAATACTGAATTTGTGACAGAAATCACATGGCTTTATGCCTTGATGGTGGTCATAGTTGTTCAGAGTTAGGCATACATGGAAATTCTCTTTTATCTTTCTGACCTTTCATCCTGTGGTATCTTGGTAGATAATTTTTTGAATAAAGGTGAGTTCTATAGAAGAGTAAAAAGATAAGGAAAACACTTATATACAATATACCGTATTAATGTCAAATATTAAAACAGAGTTAGAAAGAGCTGGAAACAATAAGAAAAAAGATAAAGTATTTTCCTTTGAAAATTAGGAAAGGAAGAGTAACACTTTTAATACTTCAATATGATTTTAAATTAATCATTCTAACTGATTTAACCTCTTTGGTCTTATTAGGCTCTTTTGAGTGGAGAAGGCAATGGCACCCCACTCCAGTACTCTTGCCTGGAAAATCCAATGGGCAGGGGATTTTGCAGCTGGTGGGCTGCAATCCATGGGGTTGTGAAGAGTCGGACACGACTGAGTGACTTCACTTTCACTTTTCACTTTCATGCACTGGAGAAGGAAATGGCAACCCACTCCAGTGTTCTTGCCTGGAGAATCCCAGGGACAGGGGAGCCTGGTGGGCTGCCATCTATGGGGTCGCACAGAGTCGGACACAACTGAAGTGACTTAGCAGCAGGCTCTTTTGAGAAGGAAATATTTCTTATATAAGCAAAAGCAATATGTTTTAATGGATGAAATTATTTAGTAACTGTATATTTAGGGATATTTGCTAAAATATTAATATTTGAGATGTACAGTTTCAAGTACACTCTAGAAAGAATAGTTTTTAAAAAGATATTAGGAACCATGACCTTTTTATTATAGGTGCACCAAGAGAGAAAGGGCCCTGAAATAGACAGATCTCAAATTTTTCCTCTATGAATCAGCCCTGGGTACTGCCTAACTCAAGGATAAGTGCATTTATATTCTTCTTTTTAGAAATAGTAAAACACATTTTGAAGATGACCTCTGTATCCAAATATTAAGATAACAGGCTCACTTATATCCCTTTTCTATAGAGAAATTGAACCAGAACATTTCATCCTTGAGAAAATATTATCCTTACAGTACTCTCAAGGCTGGTCTAAATTTGATGAGAAAATGGTAAACCTATGCCATTATTTCAACATTTGCTGAAGTGTTTGTTATTTTTTTTTTCTGGAATTTTCTTCAAAATCATCAGTTTAGAGCTAAAGAACATCTCATTCTAAGGGTGGACAATTATGTATTCTTTCATAGGGAATGGATCATTGCTTTTTTTTTTTTTTTTAACCAAAAAAATTTCTGAGTACAGTAATTACTCCCTTCAATCAAATAGGTATATTTCTCTTGTTTTCTTCATTTTAGTTCGTGAGGTATTTCTATTTAATAGTTTACAGAACTTCTGACATACAAAAAAAAGATTACTCATTACCTTCACTGTCTAAGAGTCCAAGTGTTTTCCATACCTAAATATGTCTGGATGTTACGGAAAAACCTAAGTTTTATAAGTCCCTACTAACTCAAGTATACAAATTTCCCTAAGGGATCTTGCAAACTGACTATATAAGCACAAAACATAACAACTAGAAAGAATCAAGACATCAGCCAAACCAATTCTCTCATATATAAATTGAAAGGCAGTGTTAAGTCTAAATCCTTAAAACTTTGTAAGAGAAGTGGAACATGGTTGTTAATTGAAACTAAAAGCCTTAATTATCTACAGAATCTACGAAACCTTGCCTGGGTTCAAATCTCTGATGAACCATCTGTTCTAAACAACTCTAATTTTATCAGATTCATGTTAGGTTGATTTAGTTTAAAAGTGAATAATGAGAAACTGAGAGCTTCTTCTCAATGATTAAATATAAATATGAGGGAATAATCATGGTCACAGTTGAGAAACAGCATGTTACAAATATTTTAAGTTAATAACAGATTAAAATGTTTGGAAATGAGCTCAAGAAATACTGCATTAAGATTAACTGCAGACTTACTGGTGTTTCTGAAAACTTTGCACAGTCTGTTTATATCACAGAGTAATTAAATTACAGTACTGAATTCACAATTTTAAATTATAAGAATAATACATGTTTATTAACAAGAACACAAAAAATAAATCCAAAAAACAGCACAAAAAGGCAATATTTTGATGATCCAAACCCATGTTTTTGTGTGTGTCTTTGTATATACTTTTACTTTAAAATTCCTACTCAATTTTGTTTTAAAAAGTAACTATTTAAGGCTCAATACTGCCTATTAGAGATTATGAAAACTGAAAACCCGAAAACATGATTCTTTGTTTAAGATGCTTACAATTGAATTATGAGCAAAGGTAAGTACAAAACCTACAAAGTCACTTCAAGATATGATCTATAGACTCAATTCTCTAGCAAACCTGTTGCACCAGTGCAGTTATACAGGGAGTCAGTTTCACTCATGTGGGTCTAAGGCTAAGAAACAGACAATGTATGGACATCTTATTAGTAAGAGATACTATGACAAAACAAAGGAGCCATGAGGAAGAAATCAATCTAGATATAAGTCCTAAGGAAATTATAATAAGAAGAAAGGGGTCTTAGGTTTCAGCAGAGATAGGACCTAAAGAAAATATTGGGTATGAAAACATATAATTTTAGAGTAACTTAAAGGGAAAAAATGGTATAATCCAAGCAGAGTGATCAGTAGAAAAGTCTGTAAACAGAATAGAAAATAGCTTGAAGGGGGAAGAGAAAAAGAGGTAAGAGATGTTAAAAATTATTGCAATAAATCAAATGTAACAGAATGAAGCCTTAGTGAGGGTGAATAAAAGATAAAGATGAAAGATACCACAAAGAAAAACAATAAAATTTTTATAATTTTTATTATTGAATGATAATGTAATATGATTAAGACTTTTGAAAACTAAGAATATAAGTTTTATTTTTTTCTTTTTAGTGGAGGCTTTTGGAAAGAGGACAGAAAAGAGATACAGGTGAGAAAGACGCATATCTGTTCTTCCCCTTCCTTATGCTTTGGTCAAGAGGAAGAAGTATGTTCCATACATTGTGAGAAGCAGTAAGGGCCTTTCTATCTCCATTTTGAACACTAAGAGAAAGTTGTTGTGCAAGGAAACCGTGGAAACACAGGAATCTATAACTCAGCTTATGAAGCAGGCTGACACGATTAGGCACAGAGGTGAATCCATTTGCCCTCCCATGCCTTCCTCAGTTTTTGTATGCCAGCCACTAAGCCCAAGGGTCTGGTAATCTTACAATGGAGAAACAGCCTGTACCTGGAGAAAGATGGAAGACAAGGTAGACAATTTTAGGGATGGGTTTACAGTAGCTAAATAAGCCAAGGATTTTAGTAAGACCTTAATCAATTGAGAGAATTTGGATTCTGAAGTTTATCAACTGCCAATTTCATTCATCCCCTACGAGCAGAGCACCCAGTACATGGATTTCTGCCGTTAATTCCCCCCAGAACCAGCTTAAAGGGAAGAGTTTAGTTTCCTGTCTTCAACACAGTGTTACAAGAGCCACTTCTCCATACTTCAGATGCTATTTTAGGCAGAAGTACAGGAGTCTCCAATAGAAAGCTATCTTCAAATTAGACTGAGTTAAAGCTAAAGAGACTGCTTGAATTATACAGATTAAAATGGGTTTAGATCAGATAATAGAAAAATTAGTTTATCTCTGACCCAGTAGGAATGGAGGTCAGAACAATTTCTGAAAATAAAGGACTCTATGTTACCCTACTCATTTATCAGCAAAGTGTCAATAATTTGAGACTCCATCACAAAACTGTAACTACTGTTTTCCTTTTATGGTTAAGGAATGCTGATATCCTGAACTAATGCTGTAAAGAGTCTACAGAAAAAAATTTTTTTTCTTTAATAAGGAGTTAGACAATTCATGTAAGTGGGGAAAGGTAAGCCCTTTGAGCCAAGTATAGTTCTACCTTTTTTTGTCAATAATATATTAGCTATCTATCCTGTAGCTGGTTACTGAGTGGGAGCCACATGTACACCCATGGCAGATTCATGTAAATGTATGGCAAAACCAATACAATATTGTAAAGTAAATAAATACATAAAAATAAAAAGAAGTTAGGTGGAAGCAAAGAAAAGACTTTAACAAACAGATTCCCAAGCTGGTGAGACACAGCATTCATATCTTGTAAAACTACACTGAAGATAATGGAAAGAAAAGAGGAGCACAAACTAAGGATAAAAAGTACTTCAAGCAAGCAAAACAACAAAACGATGTGGCTCCCATTCTTCAGTGTTGAAATGACCAAAGAATGTGCCTAGAGTGCTAGGGTATCTACAGCATCTCTTTAGCTATAACAACGAAAATATTACACTTATCCATGTCAGGGCTTCCCTGATAGCTCAGTTGGTAAATAGTCTGCCTGCAATGCAACAGACCCCGCTTTGATTCCTGGGTCGGGAAGATCCCCTGGAGAAAGGACAGGCTACCCACACCAGTATTCTTGGCCTTCCCTTGTGGATCAGCTGGTAAAGAATCCGCCTGCAATGCAGGAGACCTGGGTTCGATCCCTGGGTTGGGAAGATCCCTTGGAGAAGGAAAAGGCTACCCACTCCAGTATTCTGGCCTGGAGAGTTCCATGGACTGTATAGTTCATGGGGTCACAGTTGGACATGACTGAGCAGCTTTCACTTTCTTTACTTTTCAATTTCCTTCCCTTTTGAGTATCTGTCCTATCTAAGTCTTCATCTCCACTCACCTTGAACACTATGGGAACTTAGTAACTGGGATACCAAGATAATAATAATTTTCAGAAGGGATGACCATATTACACTTGTCATCTTAACCCTTACAGTGTCTACAACAGAACAAGCAAGTGTGTGGGAGCTGCACCCACGATCCCCTTCATGAGTCTCAACAGATGCTATTAATTGGTTCCAGTGTTCTTCCACTTCTTTCCTTTCTTTTTTTTTTTTTTTTTTTTGTAGAGATGGGAATGGTTTTATATATTCTTTTTTTTTTTAGTTTTTTTTTCTAATTTTATTTTATTTTTAAACTTTACATAATTGTATTAGTTTTGCCAAATATCAAAATGAATCCGCCACAGGTATACATGTGTTCCCCATCCTGAACCCTCCTCCCTCCTCCCTCCCCATACTATCCCTCTGGGTCGTCCCAGTGCACTAGCCCCAAGCTCACAAAGGAAAGAACACTGTAAGCCTCTACTGATTCAGGAGTTGGCACATATGATTAAAAACAAAATCTACCATATTTGGACTGACACATTCTTGATGTTTTTGTTGCTCAGTCACTAAGTCATGTCCGACTCCTGTGTGACCCAATGGACCGCTATATCCATGGGATTTTTCAGGCAAGAATACTGGAGAAGGTCGCCATTTCCTTCTCCAGGGGATCTTTCTGACCAAGGGATCAAACCCACTTCTCCTGTATTGCCAGGCAGATTCTTTACCACTGAGCCACCAGATAAGCCTGGCCTAAATAAATGTTTCTTCAGTGAAGTACTGCACAGATCCAGAACTGGAATTTGGGGGTGTATGAAAAGGTACTCTTAAACATGGCTGGGAACCGGATTTAGAAATAGAACAAATATCTGATCATTTCCAACATTTATACCAACCCAAATATACCTCTAGGTAAATTATTTAGATTAACTTAACCTAAATAAAAGTAGATTCCTGGGATATAAACTAACAATTCCAGTGGGATTCACAAAGCAAACAAAGAGAGGAATTGAGATGACAAAGCGTATTAGCATCATTTGCTTGTTTTTATGGATGATCTTTTGCTTCAGTGTAAAAATTCCTAAAAATACAAAATGACAAAGTGTTCGTTTCAGCAGGGAAGAATTTCTGTATCCTGCTCCATTTCAGGAATGGATAAAAGGACTCGGGCAGGCATGTAGCTCAGCAGCAGGAAAAACAAATTAGCAAGCAAAGAAAAGCAGTGCCTTTTCTCAATGACTGGGATCCTGGCAGTCACGTCAGCCTCAGTGTCAGCTTCCACACATCAGTCCACGGGTATAGATAAGACCTAAGCTTAGCCAATCAGGCACTCCACTGGGAATTTAGAAGGAAAACAGAACAGGTTTCTCTTGGTTAGAAGGTTCTACAGAGATTATTCATAAAACTCTGATAGTGCACTGTCTAGAAATGCCCTTCTGTCCATCCTTAGGGCCTATGATGTACAACAAACAACTCTTGTGACTGACACCATGTCCTTCTGTTATATTCGCTCTCCTGTATTAAGATAGGAGGCCAAGCCAGATTCTCTTCCTTGCAGTCCAAATATAAACGCTACCAATGCAAAGGAGGACTTGATGGAGACTTCACTAGGATTCTCTAATAGGAGTTCTCAAGCCCTGAAAAGTTTTAGTAGTTAATTCTCAGTCTTCATGTATCTCAAATCTTTACCACTACTAGTTAATTCTCAGTCTTCATGTATCTCAAATCTTTACCACTTCATGATTTGACTTCTAACATTTTCAGTTGTTTATGTAACAAAGTATATTTTATGAACTGATACTGATTTCTAATCATATCTGAGATAAATAATAATCTTTTTTTATAAAACTCTAGGACTCTGAATTTTGGGGAAATATAGTCAGAAAAGTAAAGGAAGACACAGGTAAAAGTCCTGATTAACATTAAGCCATTATTATCTTCATGAGTCAACATTTTTACTTTTTTTATAGCTTACTTTCCACTACCTTTAGAAATTATCAACTACTAATTTTCCAGAGTGTCCCAAGTGTACAGCAAAAGTATTAGTAACCCTGAAGTGTTCGCATAACTTGTCATATTTCCTTGCATCAATCTCATTCTCATCCCATATTAAATGTGTTAGGAGGGCCAGACTTACGTGACCACTTGCTAGTTTTGGCTCATGATGTCTCAGGTTTGAGAAATGAACATGCAAAAACATGGCATCGGAAGACAGGAAGCAGGATCCAGGGGAATAATTACATACACAAAAATCTGTAATTACCCAAGGTCATGCAAGACAAGTGATATCCATCTGTGTCAGGCCCATTTTAGTGTCTCAGCCTCTGTTTCATTTGTAGTACAGCCAACTTCTCAAGTATCAGAAGAGGAATGGTAGAAGGTGTTAATTAGAGTGCTGATATCTGCTGCTTTGATGAAAATTATAAACATTCTAAGGCTCACAGAATAAAGATAAAATTACGGCTCTTGGAGCAAAATATAATCCAGATAATAGTCTACTCAGTTTAGAAGGAATCTACATCATTTCAGTGTTTTTAACAATTAAAAGTAGCATTTCAGGATGAAAAATATTTTTTTATTCTAACCATCTTCAGGAAACATGAGGATATAAAGACTATAAATGTATTTTATCCCACTAGGCATGAAAAGTACTTGTCCCAAAGATAACAGAAGAATCAGCAAATTTCAAGAAAACCCCATATGTGGCAAAGCTTCTAGGCACAGGTCACATCGCATGTACTCCAAAAACACTAATTTCTGAATTATAAGAGAAATGAACTGACAAGGGACCAGATGGTCATGGGGTGATCTGTTCTTGAGCAAAGTTAAGAGCTATTATCTCTAATAACATTCCATTAAATCTACACACTCCAAGTGTTTACTTGATAGCAACACCAGTAATGGCTGCTGGATCTCTCACTGTTAATGCTCAGGAAAAGAGAGCAATTTTAAAAGCTCCCCTTAGTATGGGAACAAAGGTTCAAAATAAAAATTAGTTACTGTAACAAATTATGTCTTGATATAATTATATGATAGAAGATCATAGGTTTCTCTAAAAAAAATGTCAGGGAGATAGGTGTACAGGTGTGTGTCTGTGTGTATGGGGGGGTGGTTCTGTAAGAAAGATTTGAAGAAAGCAAAGCATAGTGGGTGAATGTGTTTAGTGCCATTTAGTGACTTTGCAACAATCTGAAGCTGAAGATAGCAAATGAATAAATTAGGACTAGCCACTGGAAATCATTTGGTTGAGTTGGCCAAAAAGTCTGTTTGGGAAAATTCCAAATGAACTTTTTGGCTAACACAATTTATCATATGTATACATCACTTTCTCATTTAATTTCTTTGTTTGGAAGAAAAGAGCTCACTTTAAAACAACCTACACTTTAGATTAAGCTCCCAAATACTTAACATTTGTCTCTCATCATTAGGGCAGAAGAGACACAAAAGTCATTTTATTTCTGCTAAATGTACATTATATTATGTAGGTAGTAGATAATATCACCAGTAACAACATTTCAAAACATTTCACTATGTACTTCAATTTCTTCATTGCACTAAAATGCATAATTTCAAAGGCATCTGATATATATTTCCCAAATTAGAATATGCTTCCCTTAAAACATGGACATCATTAAAGCAATTTATCTGAGCAGGCTAAGCAAAAAAATAAAATAAAATAAAATTAAAAAATTAAAAAAAATCAAAAACCTGGGTGGTTGAAACTTAATACTTTTAACAGTTTCATAACAAGACTGAATGCATTTTCTGGGGAAGAAGGGGGATTAGGGAGGAAAAACTCTGTTGCACAGAACAGAAAAGCAGTCTTGGATTTAGTTATTTTTATCCAGCTCTGACCTACCCTGACCCAGACCATTACAATAGAAACTTGAGCACTATGTCCTTCAATCACTCACAGTGCAGGCAGACTTATGTTCTAAAGACCTAAATGACCATACCACTCCTTCTGGTTAAAATTCTCTCTGGCTTCTCTCTGGCTTCCCTCTGCCTATAGTATGCAATCCAAACTCTTCAACAGCATAAAAATTCTTCACAACCTGGCTTCTACTTGCCCCTGCTCTCCCATCTTATTATCCTTCCCATTCACTGGATTCTCCAAATATCTGAACTTTTCATAATCTTTTGAACAACACAAGCACTTTAATTATTTCATGCTTTCATCTGTTGTTCTCTGTGCCAGAAATGGCCTTCCTGCATCTCACCATACCAAGAAAAGTCTTTATTGGCATCTATAAACAACATTAGATGAATGATCTTTCTTGTCCTCTTTGAAGATTCCCTAAGGGGTCTTTGTTTTCTGTGTTTCTACAACATGTTGGAATATGACTCTAAAGTACTTATCAAAATTTATCCTAGTGGTTTGCTTTCATGGCTATCTCTTTGTTTCAGCTGAAGAAATCAATTCGGCCTTCCAAATGCCTAATGGAGCGCCTGGTACAATAGAAGACTGGGTAAAGCCTACTGAATGAATAACATGTAGAAGAAAGCCTCGCATGAAGATTCATTTCATATTGGGTACTACATGCTGGGTGTACACAAAACAATTTGAGTTCTTTAAAAATTATATGACTGACTGGAGAGAAGGCTGTCACCACCAGTTTCATTATTTAGTTTGCCTACATTGATAAAATAATTTTATGTGTTTTAGGCTAATATTTAAGAAAAATATTGTATATTCTCATAGAGAAGGTATTAACAGAAATATATAATGTTTAAGAAAATCTCATAACATGAAACCAGTGATTATAACAACAGTTAGAAAATTCTTCTCTATTACACAATCTATACTTCATTAAATAAAAAGGCTTGTAGACTTCAATTTTTATTGATTATGTCAAGTTGCTAAGAGGATTATATTTCACTAAATTGGACTTATGATTTCTTACTTCTACTACTATGTTAAACTTATACATCAGGCATTGTTAATGCATATGTGTATTATTATTACACATTAGGGATTGCTTACTACTTTATATGAATGATCAATGCTTATAAACCTCATAACAACCCTAAAGGATGCTCTATTATCACTTCAATTCTTTAAATGGGAAACTAAAGTTTGGGGTAACAGTTTCAAAGTCCTCAGTACATAGTGGTGAATCCAGGATTCAAAACGAAGTAGTCTGATTCCAGCACCATGTGAGTGAGAGTGGATGAGGAGAGAAAATTATATAAGTTGTTGTTCCTAGCATCCCACAATCTTCATTATAAACATTGTTATTTGCATTCATCTTGAATTCTAGCTAAGCTCTTAACTGGTATGAAATAACCTGTTTGGTGGAACACTTCAATGATGAAAGTGTTCTAGCTTAACAATGAGAAATTGTCTATGAGTTTGCAATAGCAAATTGCTCTGATCCATTCACACACAAAAAAAAGAGAAATATTGTTTCACTTAAACAACCAAGCCCACATCCACTTATGATCGAGAAGCTAACATTTGCCTCATTTCACCAAGACGTTGATGCTTTGTTTCAAGTGTGTACTATTTCTTAATCTGAGTCACAGATGTTTGGAAAATCTTGCTTTATTTTTCCTACAAGTAGCATGAAACATACAAAGAAATATTTAACACTTCAGTGTTTTAAATATTTAAGCAACAAGGAACCTAGAAGAGCTTGAAAATGAATCATGGAGGACTTCTACTTTCAGAATGGCAATATGAGGAGTTGCATAGTCTCATTCCTCAGGAAACAACTAGAACTGGTAAGAAATTGTTAAAATACACACACACACACACACACACACACACAAAACAACTATTTAAATTGTCCTAAGGGCACAGAGCAAATTATCCTAAGAGAATATAGCAAGTAAAAGAACATTTATTCAATAAACTCCACTAAATATCAATAAGAGCAGGAACACTCTGTGATATTTGAATCATCATCTATCCCCTCCTTCCCTCCACCTTTCACATCTCAGCAGGGTGATCAAAGTTCAAATATGGGCAAGTGTGGCCAAAAAAGTAGGGCTCCCTCTCTCCCCAGTCCCGAGTCAAAGGCTATGGTATCTTCACAACAGGAGCAGGACGTCAGCATTTCTCATCCGCTGAACGTCCGTGTTGCAGTGGCTAAATTCCTGATGAATGTAACTGAGAGAACAAGGGTTTCTCTTCCTGTACTTGACTCCCACGCATAGGGCCAAGCTGAGAATACCAGAGCTGGGGCCAAACACCCTCACCACATCTCATTCATAGGGCAGAGGTAAGCTAAGAAGACAGAGGCTACAGAACCTATCCAGCATGTTGCCTGTAAAGCAGGTGTGCCAGTCAATCAGCCTACTTCCCTGTTCCCAGCTTGGAAGCAAAGATTTTGCCCATTGAAAAAATCAATCAGTAAGAGAGACCCAGCATTCTCTATTAGAACAAACTTTATATGAGAGTATGTGGGAGTTCAAGTCTAGGGGTACTCCTGAAATAAATGGAGAGTCTGGTGAGAGGCAATTAGGAAAAATTAGATAGACCATGGGATAGCTAATTTACCAGACAGAATCAAGGAAAGCGACAGCCAAAAGCCCCTCTGAGATGAGGAATCATTAAAAGTGCATGTGTGCTCAGTCACTCAGTCGTGTCCAACTCTTTGTGACCCCACGGACTGTAACCAACCAGGCTCCTCTCTCCATGAAATTTTCCAGGCAAGAATACTGGAGCAGGTTGCCATTTCCTACTCCAGGGGATCATCCCTACTCAGGGATCGAACCTGTGTCTCCTTCATTGGCAGGCAGATTCTTTACCACTGAGCCACCTGGGAAGCCCAATAATTCAAAGATGTGCCTAAAAATCGTCTTGCACAGGAGCATGAGTATAATGGAATAAGACTGTGGAGTGATTTATACCCCCAGGTATCCTCCAAAACAATAGAGCAATCAGCAATTAATGGAGCCTAAAAACTGGGTCTAAAACCAGCAAAGACAAACAGTTTAATAGATCAGGAAAAAAGAAAGATGAACAGAGACTTCCTGAAACTTCTATCAATCCAGGGTGCCTATGTGCATGTCTGAAGCTGCACCCTTGAGAAGTGGTATCAGAAGCTTCATATTATGGGGGAAATACACTTCATTAAAAGAGTCCAGCCAATCACAAAACAAATAAACAATAAAATAGCAACAAGGATCCCCAGAGTGTGTGTGTCTGTGTGTATATGTGAGAGTGTGGAGGGAATGTCACTATTCAGAGTTGCTACATTATCAAAAACGTCCAATTTTCAACAAGAAAATTATGAGACACACAGAAAAGCAGAAAAATGTGTCCTATAAACAGAAAACAAAGCAGGGCAACAGTAATTGCCTTTGGAAAGGAATAAATGTCAGATTTAACATAGTACTCAGAGCAGCCATTATAACTATGTTGAAAACAATAAAGGACAATACTGATATATTTTGGAATGTAGAGGAAGCAATGATGACAATGTTGCATCAATTAAAGATATCAATAAAGACAAATAAATTAATATAAACAACCAAATGAAAACTGTGGAGTTAAAAGCTTACAATAAATGAAATTAAAATTTTGCTAGGGTGAATCAATAGTAGATTTGAACTAGCAGAATAAAGAATCAGTAAACTTTAAGTAGATCAACAGAGAGCATGCAATCAGAAGAACAGAGAGAAAATTGAATGAGAGAAAATTAATAACCTTAGAGAAAGTTGGGACACCAATAAGCACACAACATCTACATGTAATGGAAATACCAGAAGTAAAGAAAGGAGAAGAAAAAAATATTTGAAGAAGCAGTAGCTGAAACTTCTCAAATTTGGTATTAAAAAAAAAAAATCAATCCACACATCCGGGAAGCTCAACAAACTCCAAGTATGAAAAACACAGAGATCCACACCCAAACACATTATAATAAAAATGCTGAAAGACAAAAAGAAAATTGGAAACTAGCAAGAGGAAAATGACTCATCACTTACAAAGGAACTCCAATATATTAACAATTCACATCTCAATAGAAACTATGAAGACCAGAAGGCACTGGGAAAACATTCAAAGTGCTGGAAAAAGAAAGCATAAATCAAAAATCTTATATCCAGTAAAAATTATCTTTCAAAAATGATTAAATGTGCCTTTTTCCTGCCCTATTGTTGCGGGTAGGGTAATGATTGTCCATGGAGCTGGCTGAGTATATGCTTTCTCCATTCATTCATTTTTCTTTGAGTAGATTTCAATAATCAGTAGGGTAGGCTGTAGGAAGCCAGATTGTGGCAGGAGTTTCAACATTACAGGGAAATGGGCCTGTAAAGTAACTGGCATTTACACTGTAAAAGTTACCAATGTCTGAAATCCTATCTTATCCTACTTATATATACATTAAAAAAAATAACTAGGTTTTAAAAACACAATATGGACAAAATATCAAATTTGGGGGGAAATTACATTGTCTAAAATATGTACTGGGTTAAATTGACTGCATACAATTCTGAACTATGCATAGTTTGCCCTCTGGTCAGAAACTACCATGACATTGTCAAGAAGGTGCTGTATTACTGTGTTATACAGCATTGCTTCTGATGGCTCAGATGGTAAAGAGTCTGCCTGCAATGTGGGAAATCCAGGTTTGATCTTTGGATCAGGAAGATCCCCTGGAGAAAGGAATGGCTACCAGTATTCTTACCTGGAGAATTCCATGGACAGAGGAGCCTGGCGGGCTACAGTCAGTGGGGTTGGAAAGGGTCAGACATGACTGAGTGACCGATACTTACTTACACTAACTATAAATTAGGCATTTACAGTAGGAGGATACTTCCCAAGACCACTAGAGGATGCCTGAAACCAAAGAGAGTACTGAATCTTACAAATAATATTTTTCCTATACATACTTATAAAAAAGTTTAATTTATAAATTAGACACAGTAAGAAATTATCAACAATAATAATATAATTGAACAATCATAAGAATAAACTCTAATGAAAGTTATGTGAATCTGGTCTCTCTTGCTCTCTCAAAAGATCATACACATTTAATAACATTTCCATCTTAACTCACCAGTTATCATATACTATGCAGTGATTGTAGTTTAAGGTAGTGACAGCAAAACTCGAATGGATTTTTTTTTTTCCTTCTTCACAGTTTCACAGACAGAAGATTCATTCCATCTGTTTATCTTAGAAATCTCATCATGTGGTTTGATTTTCTTTTCTGTATTAAGTCCAGAACTTTCACGTTATGGCTTCTCTTTGGCATAACCAAACTGCCAGCGTTACTCCTCTTCCTTCTGGGGTCATTATTAATTAAAAAGAAGGGATACTTGAATGCAAGTGCTGTGATACCATGACAGTCCACCTGATAACCAAGGCAGTGCTGTTAAGTGACTAATGGGCAGGATACTCCAGACAAAAGCAAGATTGATGCCCTTGGCATCAATGGATGGAGTGGGACAACATGAAATTTCATCACCCTACTCGGAACAGCACATGACTTAAAAATTATGAATTATTTATTTGTGGAATTTTCCATTTAATATTTTTATGCCACAGTTGACCATGAGTTACAGACACCAGAAAAGGTGAAATCGCAGGTAAGAGAGGCACTGCCTGGTTTATTAGAACTACCAAAATCTGTCATATTTTTTTCCCTTTGGCCTTTCCATATTAGTTTCTCTCTTCCTTCACAGATTCAGTATTGTAACTCACAGATCAAAATACAGTTGGGAGGAAAAAGTGGACAGTTGATCATACAGCATGCTCAGACTGGTACATATTTCCAGAAAAGCAGTGTATGTGGGTGTAGAGAGGAGAATCTAGAACAGTGCATATTGGGGATCAATATTTACATGTAAAAAGCCTGTACAGAAAGTGCAAAAAGTGGTAGAGTGCTTGTAATTACCAAGATTTTCTTCTGAGTATGAGCCTTCATTTGTTATTCTCTATTTTATATACATTTCAAAACTGCCATAAGAAAGGTTTACGGTAGAATGTCTGGCATGCTGCGGTTCATGCGGTTGCAGAGTAGGACACGACTGAGCAACTGAACTGAACTGAAAATGTCTATAAATACAGACTGCTTCTTTCTAGTATGGTTAGAGGATATTGTAGTTTTATTTGGATAAACTCCACATGCATCCAAAAGCAGTACTGGGTAAAGACTGAATAGGCACCAGAAACTAGTTTAGGCTGTATACATCAATCTCCACTTATGAAGACAGAGAAGAGAAGAAAGTCAAATCATACAAGCTGCTACCAAACACTGGGCCTACATACTGGGTCTTCATAGTAAGGCTCAGGGAGCAGTACAAGAAATTGCCTATAGAAATTTTCCTAATTAATATTAACACGCTAATCCTGAAGCTTAGAAAGTGAACAGGTCTTTTGAATTTTTTTCCACAGAAACTAAAGAGTATTTTAGAAAACATTCGGATGCCATCTTGAAACACATGGACATGACAAAAGAATCTGGAGTCAAAGAAATCATAATAAAAGGACAAAAATGAAGAAAAAGTTAAGGGGAAGCTCATAGAAACAAAACAAAAAGACGGTAAAAATCCTAAATGAAACTGATACAAGGGAAAATATAATAGGGTTGTAAAGAGAATTTATGCAACATACAATCGAATCAGCATGAATTTTTATTGTTTGAAATGTTATTGCTTTTATTATTTCTTCACATTAAGCCCACCTCCAAGTACTGCTAATTATTACTTTAAGAAAATGTCTCTACATATCTTGCTTTTGATTTACATTGCAATATTCATCTTCTAGAATCACACCATCTCATCACCGAATCACAGAAGCAGTCATTTACCTGGTCTGAGACAGTACTATTTAATGATATTCTATCTTGTAGCATTCTTTAAATGATTTGTGTTTATCATTACACATAAATTTTCCAGAAGAAATTTCATTATAGCACTCTTCAGTGTTAAGAAAAATTATACAACTTGGAAAGAAGGCTTTTGCAGGAAACAGAATGCAAGCCTGGCTATTCTGTGTCAATTCATAACACCACTCAGGAAATGCTTATTTTCTAGGAGAATATACCTGTGTTTGACTTTGTATTTGTACTGTTATAGTAAAGAATATTCAAATTACCTATAACCAATGAGATAAATTGAAGTTTCCTTGTACACTTGAAATTCAGTTCCATATCACTGCTGTTAGCCAACTCTAGTGCAATACCATTCTCTTGTCTGAAAATATATTAATTCAAGAATTATATACAAGACACGTATGTATGTACATGTAAGAATTGCATACAAAACATATACATTATAGGCTATGGAATGGGAATAATTTTTTTTCCTTTTATCATATATCACTCATATTCAGAATTCCTCCTATTATATCTCTAAACTTTTTTAAAACTGAAAAAGTTCTAGTACTTGGGTCCATAATGCTGAATTTTTGTGGACAGATTAATTTGATTAGGTTTATTTTTATTTTCTGGTATAGAGTTTAGCTTTGAGTTTGAAATGACAACTGAAAAACGACCACAATACTATCAACAAAATACATTATGTGTCATGTCCATTTTCTGAAGGCTAGTTTATAAATACAATTTAAAATACCTGAAATTATACAGTTCCTTCATTGGCAGAAGTATATACAGCTTAACTACCTTCACTATATGACTTGTAATTGCAAGGAAATCCATTCACTCATAACTTTAATGCGGTATATCATCACACTCTGCATCTGTTCAGTTTAAAACAAGCATGCTCATTAGACCAGGTGCTATGATTTCCAAATTGATTAGTAAAAGCACTTTATAGTTTGGCACAGTGTTTTATAGTTTGTAAAGCACTTTCAGAATTATTGCTCAATGGTTCAGTTGGTATTAAATAAACATTTATCTATTGTGTTTGTTAAATACTGTATTTTTATTGCTAGCATATAGTATTTAACACAATCAATAAAGTACTGTATTAATGAATAAAATTAAAAGCATGGATTACCTTTCTTCAGACACTAATTTAAACCTATATGTATTTGAAAGGAACCACCCTAGTAAAACTTTTCATATATACAATATAAGGACTTGACATTCTTGAAAGGGTTTGTCACTCAGTCATGTCCGACTCTTTGTGACTCCATGGTCTGTAACCCGCCAGGCTCCTCTGTCCATGGAATTCTCCAGGCAAGAATATGGAGTGGTTTGCCATTTCCTTCTCCAGGGGATCTTCCCAAGCCAGAGATCGAACACAGGCAGACTCTTTACCCACTGAGCCAGGGAAGCCCAAAGGGGGTGCTGCTTCCGCATCAGGGAATCAAAGCCCGGGTCTCCCTCATGACAGGCGGGGATACTCACCACTATACTAACGAGGAGAGCAGTTATAAAATTATGGAACACACTCTGAAATAAGCCAGTCTTTTAAATTTCATCCTAAGTGAAAATAACCTTATATAATAGCTATTAAAAATAGTTAATTTTATAACTTGTTGCTGTTTAGTTGCTAAGTCGTGCCTGACTCTGTGAGCCCATGGACTGCAGCCTACCAGGAACCTCTGTCCATGGGATTTCCCAGGCAAGAATACTGGAATGGGTTGCCATTTCCTTCTCCAGGGGATCTTCTAGACTGAGGGATAGAACTTGCGTCTCTTGCATAGGCAGGCAGATTCTTTACCACTGAGCCTACAGGGAAGCCCTAATTTGATAAGTAAGCACTATCAAACATTTTAACATTAAAATACACTGCATATTTAATTGATAAATACTGATAAAGTCAGGAGAATGCCAATGAAGCCTACAGTGGCTGACTGTATGGAAGACACAGATGAAGGTTGTGACTACAATATACATTGACACTATGTTTCATGGCTGTATGATTTTTCTGTGCCAATATTCAGCTTTGCAAGTATAGGCCTGGACAAGTAAATAAATCTATTTGACTTGGGTTTACACAGATAGGTTCATGTGATGGGAATAAAGGGGCAATATTTTAGAAAATGTGTTCTGCAGTAGTTGTCCAAATGACAAAGAAAATATAGAAAAAACAAAGCTTTAAGGAATGAAGGCTACCACCAGGAGGTTAGGAAACCACAGCAACTAGGAAGAGAAGAGATGTGAAGAAATTCAAAGTAGAATGGGCTATTTCACATTGGTGGGAAAGAAACCAAAAGGACAGTGAATACACCACAGCTCCCAGGCCATTTGAGGACAAGAAAGAATAATACATGTGCCATTACCAAACTGTCTCAGAAGGTAAGTACCATAGACAACCACTGTTTCATCAGTTGAATACTGTGAAGTATACCCTACTTATAAAAAATCGACTTTAACTTTTCATACATCACCATCTTGTTACTCATGCTGTTGGGTCCAAAGAATTAATCATGTGTTACTTCTTTAAGCAAGTTTGGCAAAGTAATTTTAATTAATTTTATTAAGGGACAAAAAGTTCATACAGAATTACCTAAGTTTAGAATTGATAAAAGTCTTATTTTTTCCTTAATATAAAATTATACATCTAATTCTATTTTAGCTTGTCTAAATATATCATATAGTTTGTCTCCAAATTTTAACTGTCTAGGTTATCATATATTTACAATATCAGTTTGTAAATTTAATTAAATTTGGAATTTTACATTATATCTAGGAGTAGGTATTTTTAAAAAGATATCTCCACATGAAGAAAAAGGACAGTTTCCACAGAGACTAGTCAAGATATTTAAAAATATATTTATATCACTTTCATCTTCCCTTGCCTAATTACTGTACAATAATAATACAGATGTTAGAATCCCTAAAGTAGATGGACAAAAATATTTTTAAATAAAACTTTTATTTAAGTTTTTGTATTGTATTTTACTTTAAAAAAACTAATTTTATTTATTTTTATTTATTTATTTATTTTTTTTATTCTTCCAATTTTATTTTATTTTTAAACTTTACATAATTGTATTAGTTTTGCCAAATATCAAAATGAATCCTCCACAGGTATACATGTGTTCCCCATCCCGAACCCTCCTCCCTCCTCCCTCCCCATACCATCCCTCTGGGCCGTCCCAGTGCACCAGCCCCAAGCATCCAGCATCATGCATCGAACCTGGACTGGCAACTCGTTTCCTACATGATATTCTACATGTTTCATTGCCATTCTCCCACATCTTCCCACCCTCTCCCTCTCCCACAGAGTCCATAAGACCGTTCTATACATCAGTGTCTCTTTTGCTGTCTCATACACCGGGTTATTGTTACCATCTTTCTAAATTCCATATATATGCGTTAGTATACTGTATTTATGTTTTTCCTTCTGGCTTACTTCACTCTGTATAATAGGCTCCAGTTTCATCCACCTCATTAGAACTGATTCAAATGTATTCTTTTTAATGGCTGAGTAATACTCCATTGTGTATATGTACCACAGCTTTCTTATCCATTCATCTGCTGATGGACATCTAGGTTGCTTCCACGTCTTGGCTATTATAAACAGTGCTGCGATGAACATTGGGGTATACGTGTCTCTTTCCCTTCTGGTTTCCTCAGTGTGTATGCCCAGCAGTGGGGTTGCTGGATCATAAGGCAGTTCTATTTCCAGTTTTTTAAGGAATCTCCACACTGTTCTCCAGAGTGGCTGTACTAGTTTGCATTCCCACCAACAGTGTAAGAGGGTTCCCTTTTCTCCACACCCTCTCCAGCATTTATTATTTGTAGACTTTTGGATCGCAGCCATTCTGACTGGTGTGAAATGGTACCTCATAGTGGTTTTGATTTGCATTTCTCTGATAATTAAAAAAACTAATTTTAATATAATTTTTTCATAACTTAGATCCAAAACTTCAAATTCAGTACTTTCAAAATATGTTTAAACAGTTTTGCTGGTTGTCTTGGCATTATCAGTTCAGTTCAGTTCAGTCGCTCAGTCATGTCCGACTCTTTGCGATGCCATGAACCACAGAACGCCAAGCCTCCCTGTTCATCACCAACTCCCGGAGTCCACCCAAACCCATGTCCATTGAGTCGGTGATGCCATCCAACCATCTCATCCTCTGTCATTCCCTTCTCCTCCTGTCCCCAATCCCTTCCAGCATCAGAGTCTTTTCCAATGAGTCAATTCTTCACATGAGGTGGCCAAAGTACTGGAGTTTCAGCTTTAGCATCAGTCCTTCAAATCAACATCCAGGACTGATCTCCTTTAGAATGGACTGGTTGGATTTCCTTGCAGTCCAAGGGACTCTCAAGAGTCTTCTCCAACACCACAGTTCAAAAAGCATCAATTCTTCGGTGCTCAGCTTTCTTCACAGTCCAAGTCTCACATCCATACATGACCACAGGAAAAACCATAGCCTTGATTAGACAGACCTTTGTTGGCAAAGTAATATCTCTGCTTTTGAATATGCTATCTAGGTTAGTCATAACTTTCCTTCCAAGGAGTAAGTGTCTTTTAATTTCACAGCTGCAGTCACCATCTGCAGTGATTTTGGAGCCCCCAAAATTAAAGTCTGACACTGTTTCCACTGTTTCCCCATCTATTTCCCATGAAATGATGGGACCAGATGCCATGATCTGCATTTTCTGAATGTTGAGCTTTAAGCCAACATTTTCACTCTCCACTTTCACTTTCATCAAGAGCCTTTTTAGTTCCTCTTCACTTTCTGCCATATGGGTGGTGTCATCTGCATATCTGCGGTTATTAATATTTCTCCTGGCAATCTTGATTCCAGCTTGTGCTTCTTCCAGCCCAGCATTTCTCATGATGTATTCTGCATATAAGTTAAATAAGCAGGGTGACAATATACAGCCTTGACATATTCCTTTTCCTATTTGGAATCAGTCTGCTGTTTCATGTTCAGATCTAAGTGTTGCTTCCTGACTTGCATATAGGTTTCTCTGGTCTGGTATGCCCATCTCTTTCAGAATTTCCCACAGTTTATTGTGATCCACACAGTCAAAGGCTTTGGCATAGTCAATAAGGCAGATATGGATGCTTTTCTGGAACTCTCTTGCTTTTTCGCTGATCCAGTGGATGTTGGCAATCTGATCTCTGGTTCCTCTGCCTTTTCTAAAACCAGCTTGAACATCTGGAAGTTCACGGTTCACGTATTGCTGAAGCCTGGCTTGGAGAATTTTGAGCATTCTTTACTAGCGTGTGAGATGAGCACAATTGTGTGGTAGTTTGAGCATTCTTTGGCATTGCCTTTCTTTGGGATTGGAATGAAAACTGACCTTTTCCAGTCCTGTGGCCACTGCTGAGTTTTCCAAATTTGCTGGCATATTGAGTGCAGCACTTTCACAGCATCATCTTTCAGGATTTGAAATAGCTCCACTGGAATTCCATCACCTCCAGTAGCTTTGTTCATAGTGATGCTTTCTAAGGCCCACTTGACTTCACATTCCAGGATTTCTGGCTCTAGGTCAGTGATCACACCATCGTGATTATCTGGGTCATGAAGATCTTTTTGTACAGCTCTTCTGTGTATTCTTGCCACCTCTTCTTAATATCTTCTGCTTCTGTTAGGCCCATACCATTTCTGTCCTTTATCGAGCCCATCTTTGCATGAAATGTTCCCCTGGTATCTCTAATTTTCTTGAAGAGATCTCTAGTCTTTTGCATTCTGTTGTTTTCCTCTATTTCTTTGCATTGATCGCTGAGGAAGGTTTTCTTATCTCTCTTTGCCATTCTTTGGAACTCTGCATTCAGTTGCTTATATCTTTCCTTTTCTCCTTTGGTTTTCACTTCTCTTCTTTTCACAGCTATTTGTAAGGCCTCCCCAGGCAG
Source organism: Bos javanicus (assembly GCF_032452875.1). NCBI lineage: Eukaryota > Metazoa > Chordata > Mammalia > Artiodactyla > Bovidae > Bos > Bos javanicus. The sequence continues at coordinate 117,675,299 of NC_083897.1, forward strand.
CCATTTTGCTTTTCTGCATTTCTTTTCCATGGGGATGGTCTTGATCCCTGTCTCCTGTATGATGTCACGAACCTCTGTGCATAGTTCATCAGGCACTCTGTCTATCAGATCTAGTCCCTTAAATCTATTTCTCACTTCCACTGTATAATCAGAAGGGATTTGATTTAGGTCATACCTGAATGGTCTAGTGCTTTTCCCTACTTTCTTCAATTTAAGTCTGTATTTGGCAATAAGGAGTTCATGATCTGAGCCACAGTCAGCTCCCAGTCTTGTTTTTGCTGACTGTATAGAGCTTCTCCATCTTTGGCTGAAAAGAATATAATGAATCTGATTTCGGTGTTGACCATCTGGTGATGTCCATGTGTAGAGTCTTCACTTGTGTTGTTGGAAGAGGGTGTTTGCTATGACCAGTGTGTTCTCTTGGCAAAACTCTATTAGCCTTTGCCCTGCTTCATTCCGTATTCCAAGGCCAAATTTGCCTGTTACCCCAGGTGTTTCTTAACTTCCTACTTTTGCATTCCAGCCCCCTATAATGAAAAGGACATCTTTTTTGGGTGTTAGTTCTAAAAGGTCTTGGAGGTCTTCATAGAACCGTTCAACTTCAGCTTCTTCAGCATTACTGGCTGGGGCATAAGCTTGGATTCCTGTGATATTGAATGGTTTACCTTTGAAACGAACAGAGATCATTCTGTCGTTTTTGAGCTTGCATCCAAGTACTGCATTTTGGACTCTTTTGTTGACCATGATGGCTACTCTATTTCTTCTAAGGGATTCCTGCCCACAGTACTAGACATAATGGTCATCTTGGCATTATGCTGCTGCTGCTAAGTTGCTTCAGTCGTGTCCGACTCTGTGCGACCCCATAGACAGCAGCCCACCAGGCTCCCCCGTCCCTGGGATTCTCCAGGCAAGAACACTGGAGTGGGTTGCCATTTCTTTCTCCAATGCATGAAAGTGAAAAGAGAAAGTGAAGTCGCTCAGTCGTGTCCGACTCTGTGCGACCCCATAGACAGCAGCCCACCAGGCTCCCCCGTCCCTGGGATTCTCCAGGCAAGAACACTGGAGTGGGTTGCCATTTCTTTCTCCAATGCATGATAGTGAAAAGAGAAAGTGAAGTCGCTCAGTCGTGTCCGACTCTGTGCGACCCCATGGACTGCAGCCTACCAGGCTCCTCCATCCATGGGATTTTCCAGGCAAGAGTACTGGATTGGGGTGCCATTGCCTTCTCCTTGGCATTATACATGACATTAAAAAATTTAGAATCATTGTAACAACAGTCGTGCAGACATTTATCATTTATACAAAAAATAGGCAATTTATCTATAATCACATTTATAAGGAAAATGTACACAGTGGGTAAAGCTGATCAAATTAAAGACATGATTTTATAATGTTGGTCCAACTACTTCCAACAAAATTGTAAATATGAAAAGACAATTATTTTGGTCAAATACATTGATCATAACTTTGAATGCATCATGCCAGTGATATGATTACATTTCATACTGAAATCTGTGATAAAGGTTTATAAGTGATTCATTCATTCAATGCATACAGTTACTGATTCAAAACTACATGGTTTTTATTGACAGGCTAAAGTATAAATGCCTGTGAATTTACCAAAACCCACCTCTGAAATAATAGTCCTTCAAAAGAAAGCAATTTGACAAACACCTATAAGAACCTCCCCTTTGTCAAAGGAACTTTACTTAGTACTGGGGACAACACAAATAAGACCACTGTCCAAGTCAGCACTTATTTCACTGTCTAGGAGATGAAGCAGACATGAAGGCAAACAGTGCACCAGAAGAACAGGCAAAGAATCTGAAAGTGCATAGAGAAGGGGACAGACAATTCTGACTTGAGGAATCGGGGCATTTAAACTGAAAAGACACTGTATTTTGAATATAGAAAGAAAAGGGAGAAAAAGGAAGCAGAAACATTTTCTCAGTAGCATACAATAAGTAACTGTGATATAGGCTTGCAATGAGGACAAAAGTTATTTAAAAATGAGCATTTCAAACTTTCTCCCATTTCCCTGACTTTGACAGAGAAGAGCTTTGTTTATTGAATCATCTTATAAGCTTTTATCTCTAATTTTAAAAAAAAAAAAAAACAACCCACCAAAAAAAAAAAAAAAAAAAACCTGAGTAATGAGTGAAGAAGATAAAATACAAAAGAAAACAAATGGGCTAAATTTATTTACAACTAAAATGCTGAGGCAGGTGGAATAGAAAAATAAAGCAATGACTGCTGAGTTTCAGAAAGTGGGAAGAATTGTTATGGAAGAGAGAATAAAAGACTGCCCTTCCAATCAAGATCTGGGGAGACACAAATGATAGACAAGAATATTCAAGATGTTAACTGTGAACTAGAATTAGTTCCCCCCAACACCTTGATGTTTCATTGTGAGATAGACAAAATAATATTGAAATACTTTATTTAGTCTTTGGATGTCAGACTGTTTCCTTGAACTAGATACCATTCAAGGATTGGGCTTCCTAAACTCTGGTGATTATGTGGGTTACATAGATTGGAAAGGCTATGAAGAGGAGTGACAGAGAAAATGATGAACATGTATGTGTGGGACAGACTGCACAATTTTGAATGCCTTTTTAAGAAGCTTATATGCTCTCAGTTCAGTTCAGTCACTCAGTCGTGTCCGACTCTTTGTGACCCCATGAACCACAGCACGCCAGGCCTCCCTGTCCATCATCAACTCCTGGAGTCCACCCAAACCCATGTCCATTGCACCAGTGATGCCATCCAACCATCTCATCCTCTGTCGTCCCCTTCTCCTCCTGCCCCCAATCCCTCCCAGCATCAGAGTCTTTTCCAATGAGTCAACTCTTCACATGAGGTGGCCAAAGTCCTGCAGTTTCAGCTTTAGCATCATTCCTTCCTATGAACACCCAGGGCTTATCTCCTTGAGAATGGACTGGTTGGATCTCCTTGCAGTCCAAGGGACTCTCAAGAGTCTTCTCCAACACCACAGTTCAAAAGCATCAATTCTTCAGTGCTCAGCTTTCTTTATAGTCCAACTCTCACATCCATACCTGACCATTAGGAAAACCATAGCCTTGACTAGACGGACCTTTGTTGACAAAGTAATGTCTCTGTTTTTTAATATGCTGTCTAGGTTGGTCATAACTTTCCTTAATGGGAAATCATGAAAAATTTTCAAGCATTAGTAATTATATGAACAGATATGTGTTTTAAAAAGAGACATCAGCAGCAGTGTATAAGGTACTATAGAAATAAGAAAGATAATGGAGGGTAATATTAGAAATAAAAGTAATAGATATTCTAGATACATTTTAGAAATATAAGCAAGTGGTTAGAGCAATAGGTGAGATATAGTTGATGACAGAGAGAGGGAAATAAGATACACATATTTCAGTGCCTCTAGGAGTGGACTCTTCCTTTTAATAATAATTAAATAGAAAATTTAATTTCCATTAATAATATCTCTTGGGTATAGAAAAGAAAAGAATAGATTGAAACTTTAAATCTGAACATATATTCAATATATTCATTTCACCATTTAAAGTAGAAATAATATCAGCATGTAAGTTACCTATATGCCCCAACTCTCATGTTCAGAATTTCTAATACTCAAGAGGTAAAGACTTAGTTCATAGCAATCACAAAGGTTTCTTTGGTACCACCACCTAGAAATTTCCTTCCTTTACTCTATATTAATCAATATTTACTTTGCATTCTTCAAAGCATTGATGCTCATTAATTCAGTAGACACTTAACTGCTAATATCTGACACCACTGTGGAATGTTACTCATTAAGAAGTCATGGCAATGGACAGACATGTGAATAAATGAAATTAATTATGTGAACAAATTAACAGATGGAAAAATAAGATTTGGTGCCCAACTGAATAGGTCAATGGTCGGGAAAATAAGAGAGACTGAGGGTAAAGACAGTACTAAAATATTCCCAGGATTATTGAGGCTGAGAACTTTTTAAGTATATGGGTCATGTGTTAATATATCCATGTTGCGATAGATGACATTATTTTGTTCTTTTTTATGTCTGAGTAATATTCCATTGTACGCATGCACCAATCTTCTTTATCCCAGAATGACTTACTTTTGATGGTTATACTTATTTAAAATATGTGTGTGTATTCCTACCTGAATATGGCATCACAAACTCAAAGAATTATAGCTATAATAAAATGTGCAATGGTTCTTAACAACTCAAATGGCCAATTGCTTATTCATTTGCACCTCCTGTCAAGTCTGTACCTACATTATTTCATCTGCCTCTTCCTTCTTCCATTTCAACAACCAGACATTAGCTTGAATGTATATATCTGTATGGGAAATTGAAGTCATCTAATGTTTTTGCCTTTCAGATAAAATATCGTCAAGTAATATTTAGACCACTTCTAGGTTTCCACAAACAAGGAAAGTTGCTACCAAACGAGCCATTTGAAACTCAAGGGCATAACATACTAAAATCAAGAGTCAAACACTTTTGTTTTCCCTGTTACTTTTAAAGACTATACATGCTATTGGTGATAGGAAATGTTCATATAACCCTCCCAAATCCATGCACAGGTGCACTGAGGTTTCATTTAGATGATGCATGGCATATAAACTAGTGTCTTTTGCTTTTGGTAGATATTCTGATTAAAGACAGAAGCTCAATACTAAAATCTTACCAAATTACGTTTAAGATATCCCAACATCTTTCTTTCAACAAGATAATCAAGTTTCTAGATGTTTGAAATTTCAGTTGCAATCCTAAAAGTTTGAGCTCAAAACTTTTATCATCATTCCCCAAAAATGTTTGTTCAACAAGCTTCAGGAGGTAATACTGTACTTTTTCTTCAAAGATGTTTGCTTTATCTTTTTACATTAAGATCCACAAAAACTCTGCATTTTTAGATATGAATGAATCAGGTTGCCATTTATAGAAATGAAAGTTTCTTGTATTCTGAATCTGTTTTCTCCCATTTTATTTATTCTACATGCTTTCATTACAGTGAAAATATCGCAGCTAACATTTTGGCTATTGCAGAGATTCTAAAATACACAGAAAAATTCTGTTGGCTCTAAAGTTAATGTAAAATAGTTGTTCTGCCTTTCCATCATATAATATAATAACACAAGTATGCTAACGTGAAAAAATATTTTCTAATATAAAATCTGCAGACTGTAAACCAACCATAGAAAAGAGAAAAGGCAATCTAACCCTCATTAACATAAAACACAAAAGATGGTAGCCTTTCATCACTGAGTTGCACAATGAAAACTTCTCTGGAGCAATTTTTTCATAAGCAAAGTTTCTGCCCTATACTTGCTCTTCAAACAGCTCTTTTTAGCATCATTACTGATGTAAAAATATTCCACACATCAAAACATTCATGGACACAGTGTCTTTCATTCTACAGTTATCAGATTCAGGATTCGCCACCGGTAATATCCCAAGCCCTAAGAGACTTGGCAAATCAAAATAATAAAGGAGCTATCAACTATCTTTTTGACAGGGACACAAACTATGAGTCAAAGGGAGTCACGTTCTGCCTAGAAAGTGGAACAGCTGCAGGAGACATATGGAGCTGCTGTGGAGAGAAGCTGCCTGGATCATGGAGTGAGACCCTAATCAAAGTGATTGATACTGGATAAGATGCAGAAATTCAACAGATTCTCTTCTGAGGATAGTCGTTCTGCAGATAAGTACACAATGTTCTAATGAATGGGACAGGCTGTAGTACTTAGAATGCCCTAGGATAAATGTTAATTTTACTTGAATGTTAAATAGGCACAAATCACTTTCTCCTAGTACTAAACATGAAACACAAAGGAAAAAAATTATTTTTTAAGGTTGCTATATTTGGAAATGCATACACAGAACTGCTGCAGTTCATAATGCTTTCATCCAAATAGACATTTCAATTACAGATGTGATATTTTACCTAGGAATGGTGTGAGTGTACATTTCTTTTGTATGTTAGCATTACTAGATCTGCCATTTTTCATGAACAGAACATCCTTACTAGCCAGTCACATTCAGGAAGACAATAATAAATAAAACTCACAAGTCCTGGTCATATACACAGTCATCCTGATTAACTAACAGGCAATTGTATCAAAGTTCACTAGATAATAGAGTTTTGAGAATTATCAGTTAACACCAAATGTTGATTCACAGTGTTTATTTTAAATATTTTTTTGGACTTCTACTCCTCTTCCTAGAAACTGTCTCTTTTGATACTCTCCAACTCTCTATTTGAATCTCAGCCACTCTGAACTACCCATCCAGCAAGAATCTGCTTAATAAATGTGAACCAGTCATAAAATTACACTAAACAACATGATCTGCTTCAAACTATCATAATCCATTCCCAAGACTCTGGGTTAGCCATATCATTAGATTATAGTCCGACCCTTGCAGTCCATTAGTATAGATTATCAAAGACTAAAAAACTACATGAGCCCAGGAGACTTGACTAAACTGCATTAGGTAAAAATAAGTTATAAATCAAAAGAGAAATGGATAAATGTGCTGTGTGAATAACATGATGAGATCATCATTTTTATTTTAATCACTGGATCCTGAACAAACCTCAATAATGTGCCATCAATATCCTTAGACATAATAACAAAGAAATAAAATGAGAATCCTTTGGCACTTTAATTGTCCTAATATGCACATAGCTGCCAGGATAGAAATTACCCCCTGGGTATAATTTTTGGAGCTTCAATTAACATCTTCAAATTGGTAGGGTAACAATTCCTATACTAACATGAACATTTAGGTAAATGAATCCTACTTGTCTGAAAGAGTTAATGTGATAATTTCATCTAATTTATTTTTTAATGCAAAAATAAAACTTCCTACTCATGCGTTTGGAATTTTTAAAATACCTTCCCAGCCTAACAAGTACTGAGTTATTTTTAAGCTTCAAAATGCTTAAACTGTCATGACGATTTATGTTTCCCCATGTCTGATAATGGATAACAGGCCACAAATGAAGAAAAGAAGAATTATTTAGTGGAAGCAATGTGCATTCTATTAACAGGTGATATAAATAGTTACTCTTCTGTTAATATAGGTGCCCAGCATTACACAAGGGAACGTACTATGAACATCTATATTAGACATTTAAACCTAATCAGCACTAGGATTTTACTGACCTGAAGGGTTGCAGCTACTGCAAGCTACAGAAAAATGCACATGATAATGCACAAATCTCTCTTGTTAATATTCTAAACAACTATCTGCTAAGTTGCTTCAGTCGTGTCTGACTCTGTGTGACCCCCGAGACGGCAGCCCACCAGGCTCCTCCATCCCTGGGATTCTCCAGGCAAGAACACTGGAGTGGGTTGCCATTACCTTCTCCAATGCATGAAAGTGAAAAGTGAAAGTGAAGTCGCTCAGTCGTGTCCGACTCTGTGCGACCCCATGGACTGCAGCCTACCAGGCTCCTCTGTCCATGGGATTTTCCAGGCAAGAGTACTGGAGTGGGGTGCCATTGCCTTCTCTGAAACAACTATAGATAACTATATATATATAGTGATACATAACACACATATTCCTGACAAGATGTCTCCCTCTCTGTCAGTCTGTGACTGAGTGTAAATTGGCCCAAATCTAGAATAATATTAATTATTCTCAGCTGTGAGCCTGAAAAATATATATGAAATCAAATATTCTAACTAGGGACTGAGCAAAATTTCTTTTTTTTTTTTTTTCAAAATTTCATTTCTAATGAATTCATGTTAATATTGAAGCATCAGTTTCTATAGACACTAATACAGTACTCAATATAATAAAGAAACTATACTAAACATTAATACTAAACATAAGCTATGACACATAGCTTATCAACAGATTTTCTTCTGGGATGGGGAAAAAAAAACGGGTCTAGGTCAAATAGCAATACAGAACAGTAAAGGATTCCTTGAGACAAGGTTCTTATTTATGTGATCTAAATTAACTCCCTGAAACACCTAAATTAATTACTCAAGTGAGTCTATTCTAATTTGCCCAAGGTAAATCATTTTATGATTAAATCTATCCTAAAATAGACATGGGAGTCATACACATGCATCTAAATTAGAACACCAATTTCCAGTACGTTAAAAATTCAATCTAATAGCACAATCATTTCTAAACTACATATTGGGTGCACACAAAAATGAGTCTTTAAGTTTAAAATATGTATCATTATCAGCTTTATTATTTTTCTAATTTTAGTCATGGACATAACTTTAAAAAATCATCTTCTTACAAATTTCAGTTGCTTTGAGAAAAGTGAAAAAAACATGGAAAATATATTTTTCTACTCAAAATAGGCATATCATCTTTTTTTCATTCATCTAGGCCATGTTATTTTTTTTTCTATTGAATGAAATTACTATTTTTAGCACCACAGTCAATACTACATTGTGAAAGAATGTTAGTATCAATCCAATACCATTAAATGTTTTTGCAGTTTCTATTGATATGCATTTGACAATGATGATTGAAGCAAGTAATAAGAACACAGCTAACAGTTTCAGTTCTAAATCTGCATGCACAACATCCATGATAATGAACCACAGTTTTTGACAAAGAAAAACACATTCTGGAAGATACTGAATTATATAGACAGTATTATAGGCCCTGATCTAGACTGGTTAGACTTTATAAACAAAAATGCTTTCAAAATTGTAGTAATTTTTAAAACTGCACTGAAGAGAAAGTTCCAGAAGGAAAAAAAAAAAAAGGCCTGTTAGATCTAGAGAAAAAATAAAATTGACAAATAGTACAATTTCCATGTAGTTTCTCAAATGCCATATAAGTAAAATAATTGACATCATTCCTTCTCATAGCAGTAAATATTTATAGTTTTGGAATATGAAATACATTAGAAGACCAGATTTGAATATGTGTAAATATAAGCCATTCTCTATATACCACTGAAAGTTGATCTATACATGTACTTGGCCTAGTACAATTTAATGAAAGTGTGTCTTTAAACTATATTCATTCAATTAGTAATTACCGATCTCCTGTATGTGCCATTCTACACTTCGGTGATAAGGCAAACAAACAAACAGATGCCTTTCTGCTCTCATGGAGCTTATATTCTAATGGGGAGGGGCAGAAAATAAAATAATATGTTAGGTGGTAGTAAATGATATGCAATCAAAGTATAGTAATGACACAGAGTGAGGAGTGAGTTGGAGGTTGTGGCCTTGGTTTGAGGTAATCAAGAAGGGCCTCTCTGATGAGTGAATCAGGAAGACAGGCCATGAAGAAAGTTAAGCGAGCAAACCTTGAGGATGGATACCTTGGAGAGAAGCATTTTAGGGAAAAAAAAAAAAAAAACAGTGACTTTAAAAGCTCTGAGTGGGAGAGTTATGGTGTGTTCAAACATGGCAAAATGTGTGGTGTGGATGGTGTGGAGAAAAGAAAGAGCAGAATGGATGTTGTCAGGTGGATAAAGGGACATAGATTTTCTATGTATGGCATGGAATTTGAATTTTGATCTGAGGGAGATGTTGAGAGAGATGACTTGACATACATTTTTAAAAAATCACTGTGGCTACTTTCAGAGAACAACAGAACACAGTTTGGCAAAGCTGGACGCAGGCTAGGGAGAAAGTTCTTAAAATAATTCAAGAAAGAGAAGATGCTGGCTTGGAACGGAATGCTAGTAACAGAGATATGAGAAGTGATAGGATTCTAGACATATTGATATTTTGAAGATAAAGCTAACAGGATTTGCTGATTTGGACACGCTGTATGAGGGAGAGAGGAGTCAAGAATAAACTCCGAGGTTTTTGCTCTGAGTAACTAAGGAAATGGAACAGCCTTCTGGGACACAGAGCCGACTGGAGGAGAAACAGGTTTAGCAGAGAGAAATAAGGAGTTTTGGTTGATTTTACACAGTAGAAAAATAAACATGCTTGATGTGATATAGCCCGTTGAGAACACAGAATGAAAGCCTCGTGAAAGTTTAATAAAGGGACTAGAATCCAATTTAAATCCAGACATATATTTCCTTCCTTTTCATATGACGGGAACACAGGGCAGGTAGCTACAGAGTCTCATTCATTTACAGACATGGAATCTCAGTATCATTTTATACACATGCAATGAGAAAACTAGGCCAACAAATAATGTTTTCCACTGCTTGGCACTACTGAGAGAAACCTAAAAATATGAGCTGCTGGACAAGTGTTAGCTAATCACAGCCACAGGCATTACAGCCCCAGATGCAACATCACATGCCACCGAGAAGGTGGCACTTCTGAAAAATCTGAGTCAAGCTATTTACTGATCCTTCCAAAGTATATTTTTTTAACACTTCCAGCAGGGAGTCTGACTTCCACATCTTTGAATGATGACAGAGGTTTCTGATTACAACCAGGTAACTTAACATTAGAAAAATCTCAAGATTTTAGAATTGGAAAGCACACACACACACACACACACAAACCCTCACCAAATCCATATCCCACCCAATGAGGACATCTGCTGTGTGATCCTTGACCAAACTACTTTTGATTTCCAATGTGGGCATTTTCTTGTGGTTTGTGAAGTTTGCCTTTCAATACTTTAGCTCAAGACCATCGATAGTCTCCTCAGAGAGGCTATTCCCTTTGCTACATTTGAAAAATACTTTTCCAAGCATTATAGCCTTTTAGCAGAAAATTCGGTACTAACTGCAACATGTGACCTAGGACATAGCACCAAGGAAAGTGCCCTGCCCACAGCAAGGACTCAATCTCTGTGAGATTAGAAACAAACATAGCTAATTTAAATTGGTAACACCATTTTGGAGTAATTTCTTATATTTTCCTCAGTAAATGAACAAATATCATAGGTATTTTATCTTCCCTCAAGTCTTAAATTCAAAGAAAGGCATTTGCACTTTTATACACATGCTAACCTACAAGACCGTTTCCAGTTTGAGAGGAAGGGATTTCCATTTAATGTTACTGGCATAGAAATTCTGGTATAGCTAAATGCTAGAGGATGAGCTTCCAAAGAACATGCATAAGCATATGTACAGACACAGTCTGCTCAACTCACATTTTTGGAATTTTCTCCAATGTTACTTTTTTTTTTTTTTTCTACAGCCTAACTCTGAGAGCTGTCTAGAAATTTTAAAGTTCATTCGGAAACTGGCCTTATCTTTTTCATCAATTCCCAAACTTGTGGGGACTATTAGAGCAGCCCTGTTTTCCTCTTCTGCATAAGGATTGCTTTGCAGAATTCAGAGTTTTTTCTCCCTAAAAATAAGGGACACAGAGTGCCAGTGCATTTCCTTCGAGAAGTGAAATTTAAAAAAACCTATGAAATAAAAAACCAAAACCTATGATTTCATATCCCCTTCAGGTTCACAGAATTGTGTTTATGCAACTAAAAAAATAGAGCCGACTTCATTAAAAAAAAATCATTGCTGTGCTAACAGCGAACATGGTCTGGAAACTTAATAAAAAATACTGTGCTGAGCAGCACCATGTTAAGCACAATTATTATTGTTTCACAGCTAATCTGTGATTAACAGTAATCTGAAGCCAACACATATTAGAGAGACAATAAGAAGGACATAATGATTCTGCTTTATAAATCCTGACTCACTATAACCTAGTATTTATGAGTTCAGGGTTTACAAAAAGACTTTCTGCATTCAAACCCTTGGCCTCAAATTACTCAACTGTTCTCTGCCCCAGTCACCTCATCTGTAAAACAGAATCATAAAAGCATCATTTTACAGGTTGAAAAAGTGAATGAGTTACCCATAATCCCAGTCTAATCATAGAAAGAACAGCAGGCCAACCCAAATTGAGGGACATTCTATAAAATAGCCAATGAGTACTCATTAAAAGAGTAACAGTCATGCCAAACAAGGAAAGACTGAGAAATTGTCATTGATCAGAGGAGCTTAGAGAGACATAATGACTAAATTCAACATAGTGTCATGGAATGGAATTTGGAACAGATAAATGACATGAGTGAATAAACTTGTGAAATCCAAATGCAGTCTAGAATTTAGTTAATAGTAATCAACATTCATTTATCTATCTCAACAAATGTAACACAGTTGTGTAAGATGTTAACATCTGGAGGAAATGGATGAAGAGTATATGAGAATTCCATGTACTACATTTCCAACTTTGCTGTAAAGCTAAATTTAAAGGAAAATATAAAGGCTATTTAAAGTAAATCAGTTAAGTTGATTAATATACGTGAACTATATTCAGCATCTTATAATAACCTATAACAGAAAAGAATCTGAAAAGGTATATATATATATATATTCATATAATTATGTGTATAACTGAATATATATATGTATAATTGAATCACTTTCCTGTATAGTACAAGCATTGTAAATGAAATATATTCTATATTTCAGTAAATGCATGAATATATATCTTGATTATATATATAATCAGAATATATATATATATGCTGCTAAGTCACTTCAGTCATGTCCGACTCTGTGTGACCCCATAGACAGCAGTCCACCAGGCTCCCCCATCCCTGGGATTCTCCAGGCAAGAACACTGGAGTGGGTTATATATATATATATATATGACATAGTACTGCCAGGCACATAACAATGCTAAATATATATGACTTGGTCATAGCAGTAGTAGTGATGGCAGCGGTGAGAATGGTAGTATGTACTATCCATTGCATTCATAGCAGAAATGAAGATAAATATGGGAGACAAAGCTGAGAAGAAATAATGAAGGATCACAGGAGTAGGCTCAGTCAGTTTGCTGTCCTGCAGTTGAAAGACTGAAGGTCAATTATGTGTGGAATAGACAACAGCAAGCCCAAGTCCCCTCATCTTTACCATCCTATTCCAACACCCTTCTTACTTCACCTTTGTTATTATAATTGTATGCTGAGATTTGTACTCATACTCTTAGACTACCATTACAACTTAGAGGGTATATAAGGAATATGTTTTGTTGGTAGCTAATTGAAAGTCTGCTTTATTGACTATGCCAAAGCCTTTGACTGTGTGGATCACAATAAACAGTGGAAAACTCTGAAAGAGATGGGAATACCAGACCGCCTGACCTGCCTCTTGAGAAATCTGTATGCAGGTCAGGAAGCAACAGTTAGAACTGGACATGGAACAACAAACTGGTTCCAAATAGGAAAAGGAGTACATCAAGGCTGTATATTGTCACCCTGCTTATTTAACTTATACGCAGAGTACATCATGAGAAACGCTGGACTGGAAGAAACACAAGCTGGAATCAAGATTGCCGGGAGAAATATCAATAACCTCAGATATGCAGATGACACCACCCTTATGGCAGAAAGTGAAGAGGAACTAAAAAGCCTCTTGATGAAAGTGAGAGAGGAGAGTGAAAAAGTTGGCTTAAAGCTCAACATTCAGAAAACGAAGATCATGGCATCCGGTCCCATCACTTCATGGGAAATAGATGGGGAAACAGTATCAGACTTTATTTTTTTGGGCTCCCAAATCACTGCAGATGGTGACTGCAGCCATGAAATTAAAAGACACTTTACTCCTTGGAAGGAAAGTTATGACCAACCTAGATAGCATATTCATAAGCAGAGACATTACTTTGCCAATAAAAGTTTGTCTAGTCAAGGCTGTGGTTTTCCCTGTGGTCATGTATGGATGTGAGAATTGGACTGTGAAGAAGGCTGAGTGCCGAAGAATTGATGCTTTTGAACTGTGGTGTTGGAGAAGACTCTTGAGAGTCCCTTGGACTGCAAGGAGATCCAACCAGTCCATTCTGAAGGAGATCAGCCCTGGGATTTCTTTGGAAGGAATGATGCTAAAGCTGAAACTCCAGTACTTTGGCCACCTCATGCGAAGAGTTGACTCATTGGAAAAGACTCTGATGCTGGGAGGGATTGGGGGCAGGAGGAAAAGGGGACGACAGAGGATGAGATGGCTGGATGGCATCACTGACTCGATGGACGTGAGTCTGAGTGAACTCCGGGAGTTGGTGATGGACAGGGAGGCCTGGCGTGCTGCGATTCATGGGTCACAAAGAGTCAGACACGACTGAGCAACTGAACTGAACTGAAAATCAAAATATAGCTTAAAATAACCTACATTGTTTAATTTAGCAGCAGTTTTTCCTTCCTCCATGGTTCATAAAATAGTGATGTTTTGAAATTGATGGCATATTACATTTGAAAAAAAAATGGTGACTAATTCTTTGTTTTTCATATGCAAGTTGGTACTATTATATTTAGCACTAATACTGAACCACACAGGAGAAAACGACTGATGCAAATTATACTTGTGAATGACTTCTACTTTGGTTTTACATGTGGGATTGGCATCCTTCCCTAATTTTCCTCTCTACCTGAATGTTAATAGAGCAGCCAAGTAGGAATTGTTAAGATAATGTGTAGAATATTCAAGAAATGCTATGAACACTCTATTTGCTTAACCAATCAGCTAAGTGACTTGATAGGAAATAAAAGATCTGTATGCTGAAACTGGAATCACATTGAGAAGCATATGTAAAATCCTGGGAAAAGCTCCCCAAGCACCAGGACACTAATATTCAACATCTGATACCTACACTTGGAGATTTTGGGTAATTATTGTTGAAATAAATCATTGATGAGTGGAAGTTTTGGCATGAGATGCTAACAAAACATTTGGCTAATAATTCTACCACCTTTATACAAAAAAAAAAAAAAACATATTTTAGCAGGATGTTGGTTTTGATTCAAACTGAAAAATTTAAGGTGGGATGGCCTACTTTGTATCATTCATTTAAATTCATTTAATTCACTCCCCATTAATTCATTTCTTCATTCATATAATGAGACACTAATAGAAGACAGATCCATTAATATATAACAGTAATAAGTGCTGGAGGTTGATGACACACACACACAAAATTTGCATGAGCCTTTCTTTCACGGAAAATGCAGTTTTCTTAAGGAAGAGGGTAGAGAATGGACAGAGGAGTAAATAGGGAAATATGATACATAAATAGTTCCCATACAAGAGAAGAATATGACAAATCTGTACAAAGATGCAGGGCACATTATATAAGAGATAAGAGGAGGAAAAATAAAACGGGATGTCCACTTAAGTGAAGGAAGGAAATTTTAGGACAAAGGTTGGATTTATATTGAAAAAGGTTAAATGTAAAAGAAGGCATCTTCATTAAACATGATTCAGGCTCAATGGTCACAAGTAATATCAGATGTTCCCTAGTCAACACCCTCTCTAGTTCCAGAAGTGTGTTACCTAACTTTAACCTTAATCCCAAATTCCTCCTTCCCATCAGAGACTGTTAGCAACAAATGTCCTTGCCGTTTGGAAAATGCCGGGATAAATGCATCTGTAATTCTCAAGTCGTTCATCCTAACAGATCGAGAGCAAATGAGAGGTTTATAGCCATGGCAGCCTTTGACAATGTGCTATCTGTGTTGTAACACTGCTCTAGATCGTTAGTGAGCATTTTTAGTCATAAGTAAAAGGCATGTCAGTGAATATCTAAAAACCTCCAAAGTCAATTAATTAGGAGTAGTGGCAGTTGTGTGATATCGTATTGTCATTCTTCAAACAGCTGGAGTTTGGCTTGAAAAACCTTCACCGATAGGGTTTCATTTTATTTTTCCCTGCCATTCTTCATTAACATATCATGTAGAGATGTGCCTTTATGTAGAATGTCTTATTTGATGGATTAAGAATGTATCTGAAATGAAAGATATTCTGGAAAATATCCAACCGGTTTTTACTTTCTATTCAAAGGTATCATCAGCCAAGCAACAACTACAAGAAGTTCAGGCCATGTAGAAGGGTGGGGATTACACTGCAGTTAGCATCAAGGCGTGTGGATTCCATTTCAGACTCTGCCACACAAAAGTACTGTGTGCTTGAGTATACCCCTTGAGATCCCTTAACTTCACTGGGTTTTATAAACTGTAAAGGAATAGGTACTTCCCGCCCCCCTCCCTTATTTCTAAATGGCAACAATTCATAGGACAGGATGATGCCTGTGACCATTTAACACATTCAAGTCTGTGAATGAATGTAAGTCTTCTGTCCACTACCAGCAGGCATCCTTCTATCTTATGACAATCAAAATCTAGGATGCGATCACTGCCTGGCTCCAAAGTGGTGGTGAGGTAGAGAATCTGGCAACACCAGCTTCCATATCTAACAGTACTGAGCAAAGCTGAGGCCAATCCGTAGTTCTGGGTCATGAGATAATCTGAGTCAGTCATCAGAGCACACAAATTCACATCTCAGTTCTGTGGTTATGTGATCCTGGTAAGTTACTTAACTTCTTAAAGACTTGGATTTGTCATCTATAGAATGGCACAATTCATTGTATTCTTGTTGTGAGAATCAAGGTACTAAGTACTTGGTCTGACATATAAAGGGCATTTAGCAAATATGTACACTCTGCTGCTGTTCTTTACCCTTGTCCACACCTCTTTCCATCAATATGTTACTTCAAAGATAATACAGCAAATCAAGTGGCATGCCACTTGGGAACAAGTTTTTAAAACCACCAGAGGAGTAATTGGATTTTAGGAACATGATAGACCAATATGTAATAAGTAGCAAGTTGAAAGCTAGCTTTAAAAAAAAAAAAAAAGGAAAAAAAATGTTTTTTCATATGTACATGTGCATGTAAAAAGAACGCAACAAAGAAAAACATTTTCACTTGGTTATCATACACTCTGCTAACAAAAGAACTTATATTAGTTGGCAATATTTTCATTTATCCATTCAGTTAGCATATTTTGAGAGCTTACAGTGAACTAAAAGTGAATTCTAGTACAGAATTCTGAACTAGGTGGCAGGCCCAGACACCCTGGCTGTTGAAGTACCCAAGTTAAAACCTGAGCTTCTGCTGTTATCATTAACCACTGTATGTGGCTATAGCAAGGGCTTTGAGCTCTACCTGTCCCATTGTGATCTAGTCCACGGTGAGACCTGAAGTCTAATGAGGTGGTGCCTTTGAACCATTCAAATTGCCCTGCCAAAGACTGGCCTACCATCTTTCAATCCTTAACACTGAATGATAGTTTCTGCCTCTTCCACTGAGCTGCCTCTAGAGGGCAAAATAGTCCCAATCTATCAAATACTTGCGTATTTTATTCATCACATAGACACATTCATACACATAGTCTGATCCAAACTGGAAAACCACCATGTGTCAAATATGGCATAGGCAATTTTGTCTTTATGAAAAGTAACAGACAGTAAGAGCTTTTCTAGCAACATTAGTTAATTTCCACTGCTAAACTTCCACTTTGAATGGTAACAAGTTGCTAGACTTATTTTATTTCCTGTGCCCCACTTTTTAAAACTCTATTACATGTGGATAATGCCAAACACTGCATACCTAGCCCCTTAGCATTCATTATGAAGATTAATAAGACAATGCCAGGCAGCATTTTCTATTACTATGAAGAAATAAGATCTGCAAATACAAAAGAATGGTACTAATTTGCATATAACATGGTTTGGCTGAAAGATTCTATTATTGGCCACATATTAATGTTAAAAGAGCCACAAGTTCTTTCTGAGTTTTTCTACTTGAAATAGGAAAAGTCACTATTAATATCTTTTAAATGACTTCTGTAACAAAACCTAACATCTAAATCTTCAGGAAAAAAAAAACAACAACAACAACATAAGAAAGTACTTTCAAAGTTCCATCCAGTTGTTATTTTAATAAAATACTTTGTCTAATTCAGCTTATGCAATTATCCAGCGTTGCATTGCTAGGGGAGCCGTCTGTCAGCAGACACGTCCCAAGCTCCAGAAAGATAACACTTAAAACGTGATACCCTCTGAGCTCCCCTGAGATGAGCATCCAGTTTGACAGTTAACAAGACGTTTGGGTTTGTTTCCTCTGCAAACCCTGTCACAAAAACCAAGGGGAACCTGGAATTAAATAAATAAAAGCCCTATTAAGAGTAAAGCACATCACTTTGAAAGATGAGGTTTTAAGATCCCATTGGGTGTCTTTACATTCATTTTCAATTAGCTAGTTTTACTTTAATGAATTTCGAGAGAATTCAGATTCATAGATTAGCCAGGCTGATGAAGGCTATTGGCTTTCTGGCACAGTCATGTTTTCATGAGGTAGAGAACACGAGGGGTGAGTTTGTGATTTATGCTCAAAGGGAGAGATGCCACGTGGAGGGAAATATTTAAAAATAGTGGTGAGCTCTGGCATCACTGGGATGAACTCTGGATAGGTAAGCTTTGGATGCATTCTTAAATGAGCAGAAAGTTCCAAGAGAACAGGTGGACTAGGAAAAAATAATACGTGGCAACATAATGTACTGTCCTTTTAAGACATTATTTGCTGGGTTTAAGGACCTGAAAAAAAAGAGTGTATCTGGCTACACACTTGGTAACAAACATACATTACCCTGAACAGATGAAAGAATGGATGGAGTTTGAAGACAAAATCCAGGAAATGGATTTTCAGTAGTGGGCAAAGGAAATTGATTTTATAGAGAAAGAGGTTACAAGGGTAAAAAAACCCAAAGTCGATATAAAGCACCATGCCAGCCAATGAGAAGAGAAGAGTAAGTACTTTATGCATCATCATCAACAGGGCTGTAGTTCCCTAAAACAAGGATTTTATATGTAGTTGGTAACCATCTCTACTTTCTTTTAATATCATGCCTGTGATTGACTTGCTTTAGGGACAAGGACAGGCATGTGACAGCCATTGAAATATCTGTATCAATTTGCCTACTTCTGCCAGGTAAGAAGTGTATCCAAAGGCAAATTTTAGTTTTAAATTATTTCTAAGAGTTTTTTTTTTTTTTTTTTTGGTTTTCTTTTCTTGTTTTGCTTTGCTTTTGCTTGGAATCAAAACACCAATTAAGGTATATTATTCCCTAAGTTTTCACAGAAAGCTCAAGTAGTTATGAATTTTCTAATTTATTAACTTTTATACCTAACAGTAGGAAAATCTTCAGAGAAATATCTATTTTTATGTGTCTTCTATAATGAAGGATAGAGGTCTTATGTCTCTTCTGTTGTTCTCCAGGTCAGTAAAATTTTCCCTATAATAAAACTCGAAAATCTTCAGAGAAATATCTATTTTTATGTGTCTTCTATAATGAAGGATAGAGATCTTATGTCTCTTCTGTTGTTCTCCAGGTCAGTAAAATTTTCCCTATAATAAAACTCAATAATGTCATAATTACAAATGTAATGAGGGCTGAAAATGCACTGCTCTATTTACTAGGCACTATGCGTACATGAGCTCATTAAATCCTGAAACAGTTTTATTCCTATGTTATAAATGAGAATCTGAGAAAAGAGTTTAGGGATCTTGCCTAAAGTTACAAAGTCACTGAACACTTTTGTGTTGGCCACAGAGTCAATATGACGAGAGTCATTCTTGGAAGTTCCAGTGGGAATTAGAGGACAGAGCCTAGTCATGGTTCAAAATCTTATGCACATTAACTACTAGTTGTCTTCTGGTAGCATCTGGTGGAAGGAATGTTTCAGAGGCAGTGTTGTGACACCAAGTTGTATATGGCCTTAGACCCCAAACCTACTTGGTTTTTATGCAGTAAGAACAAGCAGAAACATCTAACTAGCATAGTGTGTGTGTGTGTGTATAATTGCTCATATATATATATATATATATATTATAGATATATATTGCTTATAGAGGAAATGGCCCTGTGAGTCTATGTTTCAGTTCCAGCTGTTACTGGTTAACTGGTAAAAGGAAAACTGATATCTGTTGTGTGTGTTGTGTGTGTGTATGGCGGGGGCGTGAACCTGATATTCAATGAGAGAAACTGCAAATCGGGTTTCACTTTTTTAAAATTAATTTTTATTGGAGTATAGTTGATTTACAATTTTGTGTTAGTTGAGCTGGGTTTCACTTTTGAGACTATCTGAGAAAGTCATTTTAAGCTCCATCTCATAGTTTTTCCCATCTCTGTCCTCCTTACTTCTCAGAGGTTATTTCATAGACAGAAAACCAGAAGCCACTTTTCAGCTCACTGCCTTTGGACAGGGAAGAAAATATTATCTGTTCTTACAAATGAAGGAACAGATTTCAGTGTTTGCAGAAACCTCTTATGAGACAACATTTTGATACTGTATCTGGAACATACCATTGTCATAAAATTATGGTCTTTTTGGTTGAACCTAGGCAATGGCACCCCACTCCCGTACTCTTGCCTGGAAAATCCCATGGACAGAGGAGCCTGGTAGGCTGCAGTCCATGGGGTCTCGAAGAGTCAGACACGACTGAGCGACTTCACTTTCACTTTTTACTTTCATGCATTAGAGAAGGAAATGGCAACCCACTCCAGTGTTCTTGCTTGGAGAATCCCAGGGACGGGGAGCCTGGTGGGCTTCCGTCTATGGGGTCGCACAGAGTCGGACACGACTGAAGCGACTTAGCAGCAGCAGCAGCAGTATGTGTTCAGTAAACGTTGGTGGAAGAAAGGAAGCACGGATTCAGGGTGTGGGTTATTAGAATTCCCAGCACCTCTATTGCAGTACAGTTCATCTCCTCCTTCAGAATACTCTCTTACTTGCTAACCTAGATTGTTTCTTTCTTCTCTTTTTCTCCCCCAAAATGTGCATGAAAACAAAAGTGACAATGAATCTTGAAAGTATTCTAAAATCTAAACATATTATCATCTTTTAACTTGATAATTTTCTGCTCAGCTTCTTGTGTAAATTGAGACCAAATGGATGGCAAGCCCCTTAGGGGCAGGGTTGAAAGCTCAGGCCTTTAAGGCTATATCCATGGGCAGAGCACCCTGCTTAGCATGGGTAGAGTCCCAGCAAATGTTGATAAATGAAGGCTGGCATCTACATGCTAACGAAGAAGAGCAGATAGAAGCAATAAAGATGAGAGTAATTTCTCCCCAGTGAATATTTCTCATGGGATTGCAGAGAAAGTAGATTAGGATTTGAGAAAGGTTTACAATTTTCAATGCAATACAGGCCTTTTTATATGTGAAAAAGAGAGTTTTTCCTCAATACTCAAGGGTGCAGACATTCACTGGGCTGCATGAAGACAAACACAGTGACAACATTCACTAAAATATTTATGCTCTTTGAGGAAACATAGGAACACAGTTATCTCTAAGAAGGATTCACATACTCAGCGTTAGAATTCAGTCCAAAAATTCACACTTCACTATAAAAGAAAAAAAATTCCTATCATCCTAGAAATGCTGCACCAACGATAATACATTGAAAGGAAGGCAAACATCCCCATGATGTACATCAATTTTGGAAAGCCATACTGATCAGTTATCTACAACATCTACAATTAATAAATAACCCTGGAGAAAAACAAGGCATTTAGTGACTTGAGCCTGGAGGGCAGATGTATTGGATGTGGCTAGCTCTATTAGGCGGAGAAGGCAATGGCACCGCACTCCAGATGGGAAATCCCATGGACAGAGGAGCCTGGTGGGCTACAGTCCATGGGGTTGCTAAGAGTCGGACACGACTGAGTGACTTCACTTTCACTTTTCACTTTCACATATTGGGGAAGGAAATGGCAACCCACTCCAGTATTCTTGCCTGGAGAATCCCAGGGACGGGAGCCTGGTGGGCCGCCATCTATGGGGTCACACAGAGTTGGACACGACTGACGTGACTTAGCAGCAGCAGCAACAGCAGCTCTATTAGGAGTGGAATTGATCTGATCTCCTTGATTACACAGCATTCCTTGTATTCACAAGCAAAAAGCTGACATCATGAATGGTCTAGCATGAATATATCCCATACTTCATCTCTCCATGTAAGGTGATTAAAGGTTTGTATTTCTTTTCTTCTCCTTTTATTTCTTATACAAAGAATTCATGGATGGTAGAAAATAATTTTTAGCAGGTGTAAATGGAAAACAAATACCAGAGAACGCAGACCTATTTTTGAATGCCAAGAATATACAGCTGTTGAAAACTGGTGGATTAATGTTGTTTAAACCCTGGCTTAAACTAGCTATGCAATGTGATCCCTGGACCAGTAGCAGCACCAAGGAGTTCATCAGAAATGCATGATCCAGGCCCCATCTCAGACCTACCGAAACAGCACTTAGATTTATCTAACAACTTCCTCCACCCACTCCAGGAGATCCTTAGGCACATTAATATTTTGAGAAGTAGGTGATTCAAGCAAGAGCCTCCCTTTGGATTCACAGGGAATAGCAAAGAGCCTTGGAGGACAGGCTGTCTGCCTGGTACCTATTTACTGAGCCAACCTCTTTTTTTTTTTTCCCCAGACAGATTTACATCAGAAGGTGTGTTTTTCAGTTTCTGCAATGACTTCATTTGTCGTCGTAGAAGCAATTCCAAACTAAAAGGCACATCCATATGTAAGAAGGAAAACATTTATCATTTAGAAACTCACTTTTCCAAAAATACAACTATGTTTCATCTATTTATTCCAGCGACTTTTCAAACTTGGCTGAAGATTATACTCCCCCGTAATGTTTTAAAAACTAATTCCTTCATCTGGGCCCCTGCTCTGGAATATTCCAATTTGGTGATTGTGAGAGATGACCCAGGTTTCTGTATTTTCAAAGCTCAACAGTTGATCTTGATGCACAGTTCAGATGAAGATTTATGGCTTTGTTCTTTAGCTGTTCATATGTGGGGTGCTGCAAAGGGGTGCCTCCTGAGGGATGCCAAATCTGGCAACTTCAATCTCTTGATTAGGCCTTGAGGTAGTGTCTGTTGGACTGCACCCAATAATTTTTTTCTATAAGGTTCATGAATTTGGGAGCGCCCTCTAAAGTTGATGCTCACAATTCATCCTGCTTAAGTTGCGTGGCAGCTTCTGAAAACATTCTGTGATAGATGGGGCAAATTACACTGTTGAAAAACTAGGGAGGAAAAGAGGTAAAAGCAGAGAAATAAGACTGAATGGAGTCTCTTCCCTGCTCTTGCCTGGGCCATGCCACGCTCATAAATTCATGGATAATCAAGAAGGGACCCTCTTCCTTAATAAATAAGACACATCAGGGGACTAAAAATATCAACAGATTCCAGTTTTATAGGAAGGGTTAATCAACTCATTCAGGATAATGACAGTACACTTGACCATTGAACAATGCAGGAGTTAGAGGCACTGACCCTCTGGGCAGTTCAAAATCCGAGTATAACTTATAGCCCTCCCTACCCATGGTGCCCCTATACCCACAAATTCAGTCAAATTCATATCCTGTTATACCATCATTTTTACTATTGAAAAAAGTCTGCACGTAAGTGGATCTACACAGTTCAAACCTGTGTTGTTCAAGAGTCAACTGTATTCAACAGATAGTATTGACTGATTTAAAAAAAACTGTATTTAACAGATGGCATTGACCTCAATCAAGGAAGCACGTGAATAGAAATGTAGAGCAAAGGCCCGGGAACTAGGAAGGATTTATAAACTCTTGAAAGGAGGTTTTGAGATCAAAAAATATTTTTATAATTGACTTTTTGGATCACAGGGTGTCTCTGTTCCCTCAACACACTGTATGCTTCCTAGACTAGAGAGTTGTCTACTTAACAACAGTCTACTGTGTTTGTCCTAGAAACTATTGTGCTAGTTTGCTACATAATGTAATTATACAATTACAAATTATGCAAAGGGATGAAATGTGAGTGCAAACAAAAAAGACTGTTTCTATAAAAACCAGGTTGAAACTTTTTGAAAGGCTAGACTGAAGAGAGTCTCTACATATAAGTGAAATTGCACAGTATTTGTCGTTTTTGTCACTCTGTGTCTGGCTTATTTCACTTAGCATAATGTACTGCATGTCCATCCATGCTGTTGTAAATAGCAGAATTTTCTTCTTTTTTAAGGTGGTGTAACAATCCATGGTATGTGTGTACCACATTGTCTTTATCTATTCATGTCAAAGGACATTTAGGTTTTTTCCATGTCTGGGCTATTGTGAATACTTTGGCAAGGAACATGAGAGAACAGGTTATCTGTTCAAGACTCTTATTAAAATTTTGGTTAAATACCCACAAGTGGGATTGCTGGATCACATTACTAAAAGGGTAGATCTCATGTTAAGTGTTTTTACCACACACAAAAAGAACGATGATGAAGGCAGGAGGAAACTTCAAGAGGCTTGGCCTTGGATGGTAGTGATGGTCTCATGGGTGTGTATATAACTCCAAACAAAAAATTATATATATGTTAATTACTTATATCTTTTAACATACCAAGCATGCCTCCATAAAAAAGTTTTTAAATAATTAAAAATGTCCCTCATAATCTGACCACAAAAAAAACAAAAGGTCACTAAAACCAACTCCTGTTAAATTAGGTGTGGATGAGTCAGCTCAAAGATGGGGGCAAATAAAAAGTACAGGATTGCATTTATGTTTTATTCCATTTTAAAGAACTGAAATTGGAAATTGTAGATGATAGATTAAGAATAGAGTTTTTGCCAAAGACTCAAATTTCAATAAGGAAATTGATATTTAAGGGAGAGGTCTTGGCCTTACATGAAAAGATTATAAATGAATGTACTTGCATTTTTATTTTAAAAATGTTTATTTCAAGTATATAATCTATTTGTATGATATCTTGCTTTAGCCTAAATACCATCTGTCTTGATTATGCCAGATAAGTCAACTTCACTCAGAAAAAGCTTCAACATGTTCTCAACCTTCACAACTCCTCTAACCAAAAAGATTGGAGCCAATGGCCCTCATTCCAGAAGCCCAGTGTGTACAGAAAGTATCGCTACGGGAAATGTGCTGGGTCATGAGTACTGTGTTCAGGAATAAAACAATATTGAGAATCATTAAATAGAGATACATGCTTATTTCATGTATGCATTTTGTAATGTTCTATTACTATTTGTAACAAACTTAAATAGCCTTATATGAAGTTTACCACTTAGTTATGATGTGCATCCAGAACACATTTTCTAATTACAGCTATTTAACTATATTTATGAGGACACACTCAGCAAATTACAAAATCTATGAAGAGTATATATAAAAGCAAACAGGTTTAAATCTACACTTGGTCCCATGCTCTCACAAATGCAGAGCTCTAGATTAAAACATTACTTTCCATAAATTGTCAGAAAACCTCTCATCTGTATTACTTTAAATTTGTCTACCTGACAGGCCACAGTCTCCAAGTATCTAAAACATTGCCCCTCTGAGGGAAAAAAAGGCACCATGTGAAAATCTTTTTTTTGCAGAGCAGCTCTGCCTGGATCCCTGGTAGCTCAGATGATAAAGAATCTGTCTTCCATGTGGGAGACCTGGGTTCCATCCCTGGGTTGGGAAGATCCCCTGGAGAAGGAAATGGCAGCTCACTCCAGTATTCTGCCTGGAGAGTTCCATGGACAGAGGAGCTTGGAGGGCTACAGTCCATGGGGTCACAAAGAGTCAGAATGACAGAATGACTAAGCACGAGTACAGGATATGCCTGGATGTTATGGAATGTGGACGGAGAGAAGCTAAACTAGGGGTTGCCCTCCACTGACTGAACCTGGTCTGAACTTGCGCACAAGCCAAAGGGCAGTCAGGACACTAGGAGGCCAACTGCCTTTCTAAGATACCTTGACTTGAAACGCCGTTTATCAGAAATATTCCATATTGGATCACAGAATAGCAATCCGATTGTGTCTTCTTAATGAGAAATGCAGGAAATAGATGAACAATGAGAGCAGTGGTCACTTGAGCTCATGTTACATCCCAATAAGACAGAGCTGTAATTTCCAGTTCACCCTAATAACTGATGTACATTCTTGTCTTGGAAAGACTATGCCTTTCCACCCACAATTCTCAAAGTGTATCATATCAAAGTTAACATGTACACTCCTATTCCTTATAGTCAATGTGCCAAAGTATTGCAACACAAATTATATCCTTCACTTTGAACACATATATGGCACCCCACTACAGTAGTCTTGCCTGGAAAATCCCATGGGCGGAGGAGCCTGGTGGGCTGCAGTCCATGGGGTCTGCATACAAGAGTCGAACACGACTGAATGACTTCACTTTCACTTTCCACTTTTATGCACTGGAGAAGGAAATGGCAACCCACTCCAATGTTCTTGCCTGGAGAATCCCAGGGATGGCAGAGCCTGGTGGGCTGCTGTCTATGGGGTTGCACAGAGTCGGATACGACTGAAGTGACTTAGCAGCAGCAAGATATAATTTAAAAAACATAGTGACTTCTATGAAGTAATTACTATCTGATTCAAAGGTAAACTGATTCCCAAAATAGAGAAAGGGAATTATATAAATTTTATATGATTATATTTTTAGTACAGGAAAACTCAGAAAAGCAGCTTGTAAAAAATTAGAAACAAGTTAAGGAATAGAAAACTCCCATGTTAATCCTTGTCTAGGGACTAACCACTCCCATATCAAATTTTAAAAGTGGCAATAATAAAAAATATATTAATATGAAAATATTGAAAGGCATTCATACTTTACTTATTGACCATATGTTCAATGCTTTAAAGGAGGAAAAACCAGTGAGCTGTCCTTTAATTTAAATAATCAAACTTGAAATAATCTTTCTTTTGTGTGTGTGAAATAGTCTTTTGTATGAATGGAATTGCTTGATCTGGTCATATTTATTTGTGTATATACATTAAACACAATCTAAACCACAGAATAGAGGAAGTAGAACAGATTTCTAGTTACAAAGCCATTCAGCATGGGTTCTTCAAGGGAATGTCCTCAATAAATATCATTTAGATGAATTAATAGCAACAGCTCTTGTAACATGATGTACAGTTTTTCTTACTGGATATCCTATACGGCTCTGCAGTAGCAGTTTCCAAATTATATTCTATTTAGTGCAACTTTCTCAAAAGGTATCAATATATACTGTATGCAAAAAGAATTCCATGTTCAAATATACTGGATTCTATGAAAGTTCCTTAGGGCATCAAAATACATTTTAGCAAATTAAAAGTTCTGAGCAATCCTTCCAGCATTTATTAAATATTGCTACCAGTTTTTTTCCCAAGTTGTTCAACCATAAAATTATTTATCAACAAATACTTATTAATATCTCACAGAAAATTGACACACTATGATACCATTGGCTCCACTGCTATGCATATGTCTTGAACCAAACTCTGGTGAAACAGGCAAGAGAATTCACATTGAACCAAACTTTGGTGAAACAGGCAAGAGAATTCACCTTTTTTTTTTTTTTGCAGGTAAAAAAAATAGGGGAATCATTAATTCCCAACACATACTAAAAGATTAAAAAATAAACGATTGTTACCTATATGGATACCAAAATTTAATATGCTAAGATATGATTAAAAGGACCTTGACAATATTTTCTAGCAATAATGAAGAGACTTAAGAAAATCTAGAGGTAAGAACAAATTGTTTTAAATACCTATTGTCTTTAAACATAAGATAATTATAACATTTTGCAGTCTATTTGTGTATTGATGACTGGAAATGGCTTCAATTGCTCTGCTTTGAGGAATTAAATATTATTGGCTACTGATTCATAAATATTTTGTTATTTCAGAAAATCAGTGTTTTTTTCTCTCTAAATTTCTGCAGGATTTCTTCTTAAAAATAAAAAGGGAAATAGTATCAGAAGTTAAAAATCATTTTTATGTTTGTGAAACATACTGTTTGTAAAACTGTGTAAAAACAGGAGAGGAAAAGTGTACACATTCCTTAAACATGATTTTCTTCAAATATAACTGGACAAGATTATGTCTTTTGACTAAATTGTGATCATCTTTCACAGCCACTTAGATGCCAAAGATGAAGTGCTGACAGCTTCTGTCTCAAGTCTTCTTGAAGCTAATAAGAGAGTTGATGCCAACTTGGCAGCATCAATGCCCTGTTGGATAGGCAACGCAAGTCCCTGAGTCTGGGTGAGAAATTTGGCCTGGCAGCTGGGGGAATTTCTACAGAAAGCAATCAGAGGCAGATAAAAAAATGCTGCATTTTCAATTGTTAAAACCAACAAACAAAAATCCTATCACATAAATATGACAAGTATATTACAGTAAAGTTTAGAATTTTCACCATGGACTGTTGGCATTCTTGGATTTAATATTAGTAGTTCAAATATTTAATAACAACCTTTAAAGGTTATGATTTAGTTAAATCCATTTGCCTTTTTCCAGTACGGCCTTCCTCCTTTACGGTTATATTATTAAAAGCATTTTCCACCCCAGAGTCACATAAATAGTCACCTAAAATTTCTCAGTAGTTTTAACATTTCAATTTTATATTTATACTTTTAATCCACCTAATGTTAACTTTAGTGTATACTACACAGTAAGCATCTAATTTCTTTGTTTTAAAATGATAATACTTCACCAAATGTCATTTGAAAAACATTTCTGCCATTATTTGAAATAAATATTTTAAAGTGCTGCATTTGTATTTATCTTTTTAGTTTGTATATTCTGTTCCA
The DNA here is from genome assembly GCF_032452875.1 of Bos javanicus. NCBI lineage: Eukaryota > Metazoa > Chordata > Mammalia > Artiodactyla > Bovidae > Bos > Bos javanicus. The sequence goes on from NC_083897.1 coordinate 117,703,681, forward strand.
TAGTTGTATCTAATGTGTCTGTCTGTCCTTACAGTAATAGTACCTTTACAAAAATTATTGGAACTATAGTATGTACTTTAATATTAGAATGTAAAATTGATCGTTTTATTCTTGAGAAAAATTGAACATTTTGCATGGACTTATTCTAGGATTTTTTTAACTACATCATGGAAACTGGAGGCGCTGGTGAAGAAGTTTCTCTAATAAAGTTCCAGGCTTCAATAGTTTTACCAGTAAACACTGGGAAATTTTCCAAAATCAAAAGATTCCAAAGCCAATGAAATCAATAAAAAAGCACTAAAAGGATGAATGCTCAGCTGGAGAAACTTATAAACAGTATGGAAAGGCAAAAAGATGCGATGCTGGAAGATGAGCTCCCCGCCCCAGGTCAGAAGGTGTCCAATATGCTACTGGGGAAAAATGGAGGGCAATTACAAATAGTTCCAGAAAGAATGGAGTAACTGGGCCAAAGTGGGAACAATGCTCAGTTGTGGATGCATCTGCTGGTGAAAGTAAAGTCCAATGCACTAAAGAACCTGCATGGGAACCTGGAAGTTTAGGTCCATGAATCAAGGTAAATTGAATGTTGTTAAGCAGGAGATAGCAAGGGTGAACACTGACATCTCGGTGAACTAAAATGGATGGAAATGGGTGAATTTAATTCAAATGGCCAATATGTCTACAATTTTGAACTTATAGACACAGAAACTAGAATGGTGGTTATCAGGGATTTAACAGTGGAGAGATGTTGATCAAAGAGCACATACTTCCAAGTAAAAAATGAGTAATTTCTGGGATCTAATGTACAGGACAATAACTATAGCTAATAATACTCTATTATATTCCAGAATGTTCCAAAGAGAGTACACTTTGAACATACTTACTACTAAAAAACAGAAAATATAGGGTAAGAGAAGTGTTATCTAAAGCTATGATGGTAATCACTTTGCTGTATGAAATTAACACTTTGTACTCCCTAAACTTACACAATGTTGTATGTCAATTATATCGCCAAAAATCCTGTTTAATAGTAAAATAATAAGTTGAGAAAAAGTAGACAGATATTATGGCCACTATTTAATATTACTTTAGAAGTTCTAGTTAATGATATGAGTCAAGAAAAATAAGAAACATAAATCTTGGAAAGAGGATGGTCTGAAAAAATAGGAAATACTATCTGAAAAATAATTAGGACTAATTAGAGAACTCGGTTACAAAAAAATATCAAAATAAATCAACAAATTTCCTTTCTATCAACATAAATAAACAAAATATAAAAATCCATAAATACCTAAAAATTTATGCACAAATAAAACAAAATACTTTGAGACACAAAAGATGGCATGCATCAATAGAAAAACAGGTAAAATTTTCAACTGAAAAGAGTCAATATTTTGATATGTGGTCATTTTTGCCAAAACGTGTTTTAGAAAACAATATAAAGGGTTGCTGTAGTTTTCAACATAGCCTTGCTTGATTTATTCAGAATAAATTTACATTATTTTTGCAGATATTTTCATTTCTTTTTATGTTATATAGCCATTAGTTAATTCAGTTATCTCTTGAGTATGTGTGTGTCCCCTCCCCCTGCCTTTCTTTGCTTTTTTTCCCTCTATTCTCACTGGCATTGCCCTAGTTCATCGTGTAATTTTTCCACAAGACTTTACCAGTAGGGACTTTGACACATCTCTTATGTTCGGAGTTTGAAAGGATAGTTTTGCACATCCATGCTCAACAGCTATTTCACAATCTTGCTAATATTCTGAATAACTACCTAAAAACTCTTACACCAGGAAAATATTCTACACACTGCTAATGTAACTTTTCTAAGATACAGATAAGCTGATGTAACAAAAATCTTTTAGTTCAGTTCAGTCACTCAGTCGTGTCCAACTCTTTGCTACCCCATGAACCGTAGCATGCCAGGCCTCCCTATCCATCACCAACTGCCAGAGTCTACCCAAACCCATGTCCATTGAGTCGATGATGCCATCCAACCATCTCATCCTCTGTCGTCCCCTACTCTTCCTACCCTCAATCTTTCCCAACATCAGGGTCTTTTCAAATGAGTCAGCTCTTCGCATCAGGTCGCCAAAGTATTGGCGTTTCTATCAACTTCAACATCAGTCCTTCCAGTGAATACCCAGGACTGATCTCCTTTAGGATGGATTGGTTGGATCTCCTTGCAGTCCAAGGGACTTTCAAGAATCTCCTTCAACACCACAGTTCAAAGGCATCAATTCTTTGGCGCTCAGCTTTTTTTATAGTCCAACTCTCACATCCATACATGACCACTGGAAAAATCATAGCCTTGACTAGACGGACCTTTGTTGGCAAAGTAATGTCTCTTCTTTTACATATGCTGTCTAGGTTGCTCATAACTTTCCTTCCAAGGAGTAAGAGTCTTTTAATTTCATGGCTGCAGTCACCATCTGCAGTGATATCAGAGCCCCCAAAAATAAAGTCAGCCACTGTTCCCACTGTTTCCCCTTCTATTTCCCATGAAGTGATGGGACCGGATGCCATGATCTTCGTTTTCTGAATGTTGAACTTTAAGCCAACTTTTTCACTGTCCTCTTTCACTTTCATCAAGAAGCTCTTTAGTTCTTCACTTTCTGCCATAAGGGTGGTGTCATCTGCATATCTGAGGTTATTAATATTTCTCCCAACAATCTTGATTCCAGCTTGTGCTTCATCCAGCCCAGTGTTTCTCATGATGTACTCTGCATATAGGTTAAATAAGCATGGTGACAATATACAGCCCTGATGTACTCCTTTTCCAATTTGGAACCAGTCTGTTGTTCCATGTCCAGTTCTAACTGTTGCTTCCTGACCTGCATACAGGTTTCTCAAGAGGCAGGTCAGGTGGTCTGGTATTCCCATCTCTTTCAGAATTTTCCACAGTTGATTGTGATCCACACAGTCAAAGGCTTTGGCATAGTCAGTAAAGCAGAAATAGATGTTTTTCTGGAACTCTCTTGCTTTTTTGATGATCCAGCGGACGTTGGCAATTTGATCTCTGGTTCCTCTGCCTTTTCTAAAACCAGCTTGAACATCAGGAATTTCACGGTTCACATATTGCTGAAGCCTGGCTTGGAGAATTTTAAGCATTACTTTACTAGTGTGTGAGATGAGTGCAATTGTAGTTTTAGCATTCTTTGGCATTTCCTTTCTTTGGGATTGGAATGAAAACTGTCATTTTCCAGTCCTCTGGCCACTGCTGAGTTTTCCAAATTTGCTGACATTTTGAGTGCAGCACTTTCACAGCATCATCTTTTAGGATTTGAAATAGCTCAACTGGAATTCCATCACCTCCACTAACTCATTTGTAGCGATTCTTCCTAAGGCCCACTTGACTTCACATTCCAGGATGTCTGGCTCTAGGTGACTGTGAGTGATCACAATAATCTTTACTAGTTCTCAACTGCTTACAGCATGTCATTTGAAGGCTTTAGGTTGTCATTTTAGACCTCTAAGATCAAGATTCAAACCCCCTTTTAGCCATATCCCCCTAAACTCTCTATTCTGTATCTATTACCCAGTAAAACTAGGCTTCCCATTCTCCAGAATCATATTTTCACCATCTGAGAAGTCCCAGAGTAAATATTACCAAACTCCATCATGAAATCTCACCTCATTCCCATCTGAAATTAAAATTCTTTCCCCTTTCTGTCTGATAAAAATTTGTTCGCAAATCCACACTAGCATTTATTCTATCATTCTACTATAAAATATTTATTATTTGTGGTTATTTATGTACTGTATAAATGGTAAGGTCCTTCAGGGCAGAGCTCATGAAATATTTATACTTATGTTCCCTACTGCACCACAGACACAATATCTTGTATTTAGTAAGTAATCAATAAATGTTAGATTAATTTATTAAAATTAGTAAATTTATGGAATATAAGGGGGTACATATTACTCTAATTTAATTATAGCTATCATTTTCAGATGTTCAGCATGTTCCACACAATATGCTAAGTAACTTCCATTTTATTCTCAAACAGCTTGATGAAATAGGTATTATTAGTCTCATTTGTTGAGGCTTCCCTAGTGGCTCAGACGATACAGCGTCTGCCTGCAATGCGGGAGACCTAGGTTTGATCCCCAGGTCAGGAAGATCACCTTGGAGAAGGAAGTTGGCAACCCATTTCAGTACTCTTGCCTGGAAAATTCCATGGATGGAGGAGCCCAGTAGGCTATAGTCCATGGGCTCACAGAGAGTTGCACATGACTAACTTCAACACGATATACTAAGCACCTTACATTCCATTCACTTTTATTCTCATACAACCTGAACTAGGTATTTAGTAGCCTCATTTTTCAGGTAACCAAGAGAGTGCATCTTGACTAAAAGTGGCACACCCAATTTAAAACCTAATTTGACTCTAGGTCTGTATGTGTGTGTGTGCCCATGTGCACATGCCAGCTAGTAGAAGTAAAGATAGATGTAAAGCCCTAAGAATAAAGGGACATGATGAAAATTCCAGAAGAAACAATTACAAGAAAATATGCACAAACATTTGCTACTTTGAAGCCAGGAAGATTCACAAAGAAAGAAAAGGTTGGGGACATTTTTTTTTTTTTCCCCTCTGACAAGGGCACTATACCAGGGATTCAAGACAGCAACGACTCAGGGGTATTAAGAAAGACTTGGGCAAAATAGATGAATTGTATGGCTTCTGCATTATATCACAATACAACTATTGAAATAATTATTTGAGGAGCCATTCAAAATAAAGATCTACCTTCTCAGGTGGCTCTAGTGGTAAAGAACCTGCCTGCCAATGCAGGAGATGTAAGAGATGTGGGTTTGATCCCTGAGTTGGAAAGATACCCTGGAGAAGAAAATGGCAACCTATTCTAGTATTCTTACCTAGAGAATTTCAAGGACAGAGGAGCCTAGCAGACTATATATAGTCCATTGGGTTGCAAAGAGTCGAAGACAACTGAGCAACTAATGCTGTGTGTTCTGCCTCAAGGAATTCTGCTTATGCAGATTTGGAGAGGGACACACCAATCTGCATTTTTAGAAATCACTTCTAGCTAATTCTGATGCAAGAGTTTACCTTTTGACATTTTCAGAATCACCAGCATAGAGAAAAAAGGCAGAGTCATTATACTCAGTTTTTCAGGTCACATCCCTTCATTCATTATGCCATGCATATTATATGTTCATTGACTGTCACTCTATGAAGTTGTACAGTACACAACCTGGACAGATGTTAATCACATTTCCTTAAAAGTTCATGGTATGATGGGAGAAGAGAGGACTAACATGTCCTTGGTACCCACAATCTGCCACTTGCAACGCTACAGAAGACAGAAAGAAAGACAGATATAGCTAATAGAAGTTATATATCAATCTTAATAACATTTTTGAAGTTAGGTATTATCATCTCTGTTATACCTATGAAGAAATTTACATTCAGGGAATTTAAATAGCATTCTTCAAGTTACACAATTAGAAATTATTCCTTCATCAATTTGATATGTAAAGCAACTAACATTTGCTATAAGCCTGGTGGAAGATATTAAGAAGAGGTGGCAAGAATACACAGAAGAACTGTACAAAAAAAATCTTCATGACTCAGATAACCATGATGGTGTGATTACTCACCTAGAGCCAGACATCCTGGAATGCAAAGTCAAGCGGGCCTTAGGAAACATCTCTATGAACAAAGCTAGTGGAGGTGATGGGATTCCAGTGGAGCTATTTCAAATCCTAGATGATGTTGTGAAAGTGCTGCACTCAATATGTCACCAAATCTAGAAAATTCAGCAGTGGCCACAGGATTGGAAAAGGTCAGTCTTCATTCCAATCCAAAGAAAGGCAATGCTAAAGAATGTTGAGTCTACCACACAATTGCATTCGTCTCACAAGCTAGTAAAGTAATGCTCAAAATTCTCCAAGAAAGGCTTCAACAGTACGTGAACTGTGAACTTCCAGAAGTTCAAGCTAGATTTAGAAGAGGCAGAGGAACAAGAGATCAAATTTCCAACATCTGCTGGATCATACAGAAAGCAAGAGAGTTTCAGAAAAACATCTACTTCTGCTTTATTGACTACGCCAAAATCTTTGTGTGGATCACAACAACTGCAGAAAATTCTTAAGGCAATGTCAATACCAGGCCACCTGACCTGCCTCCTGAGAAATCTGTATGCAGGCCAAGAACTGGACATGGAACAACAGACAGGTTCCAAACTGGGAAAGGATCCATAGGTATGTATCCATAATGTATTACAGTATGCTCTCACTAGATATATCATCCTCTTGCAGCAATGACCAAGAAAGTCATCAAATAAGCATTTCATTTTTTAAACCCACAAACTTTTAGAGTACATTATTCTGTCAAATCCTTGATAAGGATAACAAGAAAGTTCTCTGTACATTTGATGCAACCTTAAAGGACCCTACTTGTAAATCAGGACAGTGTTCAAATGGTTTCATTAAAAATCACAAGACAATATTGTATTGGTTTTGCCATACATCAACATGAATCAAAACCAGTACAATATTGTAAAGTAATTAACCTCCAATTAAAATAAATAAATTTATATTTAAAAAATAAATATTAAAAAATAAAATAAAATTTAAAAAAAATCACAAGGCAATTAAAATGTTCATTTTTCCTAAAAATCTAGCTGATCCACAGTAACCACTCTTCTCCATCTTCCTCGGAGAAGATATTGCCTTCTCCTCCATTCATTCTTTATGTAATTAAGTGAATATAATACCCGAAAAAGAAAATTATCTTCTAAAGACATACATTGCCAAGGGGTTATTTTGGTAGGTTTTAAGGATACTCAAAAGATTTCTTGATTTGGAGTAAAATTGGCAATGGTTGTGCTGAATCGCTTCTCTAAAATGGTTAGTAAAATTGGCAAGGGAAAATGACTAACTGATTTCTTATATCCAGGAACCAGTATCAAAAAAACAAAAAATTAGTTCTGCTTTAGCTTCACAAGCTTCTTAGTGTTTTCTGATTTTAATTAAGAATATGCTATTAACTTCATTCAAAATTTGTTGTTGTTTTTTCTTAGTCACTAAGTTGTGTCTGACTCTTGTGGTCCCATGGGCTGTAGTCTTCCAGGCTCCTCTGTCAATGGTATTCCCCAGGCAAGAATATTAGAGTGGGTTGCTATTTCCTTCTCCAGGGGATCATCCCAACCTAGGGATCAAATCCATGTCTCCTACATTGGCAGGTGGACTTTTTACCGCTAAGCCACTGAGGAAGTCCTTCACTTAAAGTAAGCCATTAATAACCAGGATATTCAAAAGTACATGTAAATACTCTGTGAGCTCAAAGTAGAATACCAGGAAGTATTATTCTTGCAAAGCCAAAGTAAATTAATTACCAGCTTTAAACATATCATTTAAAAAGCTAGCACTAAGCAAAAAAAGTTTTACAAGATGATGAAAAGTGGAGACAATATGATGGCACAATTGAGAAATAATTTAAGACAGTCTATCAGTCAGAAGGACCCAAGTATCAATTTCAATTTCATAGGTACTTTAATATAATATCAAAGTTATTTTTGGCTTTCTCACAAACTTTACTCTTCTTCTGAAAACCCAAAAGGACATTTTTACTCTTCAAATAGGATTATTTCAAGATCTTAATGGAATTACCATTACACTTAATCTGCTCTCTTTACCACAGCTCTTTACCACCAAATTACCACATGAAGCTTTTACATTCAAGTTTTTTTCTAGCTGCTTTGGAATTGAAAATTCAAAATATCAGTGTTCTATTAGGCATTCTGCCCCATTTTTGCAAAAAAAATCACAAAGAAAAAAATTACAAAATATTTTAACACATTACTATGTAAAAAGTCAAACATATACAAAAACAGAGAAAGGAGGGATGGTGTGGGGAGGGAGGAGGGAGGAGGGTTCGGGATGGGGAGCACGTGTATACCTGTGGCGGATTCATTTTGATATTTGGCAAAACTAATACAATTATGTAAAGTTTAAAAATAAAATAAAATTAGAGAAAAAAAAAAAAAAACAGAGAAAGGAGTATAATGAATACCCATGTATCTATGTATCTATTACAGAGCTTCAAAAAATAATCTACATAAAATCTTGTTTTCTTTCTATTCTCATTCATCTTTCCATCATATTATTTTTATACAAGCTCCATATAAACATCTTTCATCCACTAATTATTTCATTTTATATTTCTAAAAATTAAGAAGGCCATTTTGTGCTAGTACCATACTATTTTCATTTCTGTAGCTTTGTAGTACAGCCTGAAGTCAAGGAGGGTAACACCTACAGTTCTGATCTTCCTGCCTAAGAATATTTTGGCTATTTGAGGTCTTCTTTGTTTCCATACAAATTTTGAAATTATTTGTTCTGCTTGTGTGAAAAACACCATCGGTATTAATATTTTGATTGGGATTGCACTGAATCTATAGAATGCCTTGGGTAGTATTGTCACTTTAACAATATCAACTCTTCCGATCTAAGAACACAGTATATCTTTCCATCTGTTTGTGTTGTCTTCAATTTCTTTCATCAGTGTCTTAAAGTTTACTGGAGTCTTTTACCTCCTTAGGTAGCTTTATCCCTAGGCATTTTATTCTTTTGGATGTGATCATGAGATTGCTTCCTTAGTTCCTCTTTCTAATAGGCTGTTGTTAGCATACAGAAATGCAACATATTTCTGTGTACTAATTTTATATCCTGCAATTTTACCAAATTCATTGATAAGCTCTAGTAGTTTTCTGGTGGCACTTTTATGATTTTTCTATGCAGAGTATCATGTCATCTACAAACAGTAACAGATTTACTTCTTCCCTTCCAATTTGGATTTCTTTTATTTCTTTTTCTTTTCTTACAGTTGTGTTGAAAAAAAAAAGTGATAACAGTGGACATCCCTGTCTTGTTCCTAATCTTAAGAGGAAATGCCTTCAGCTTTTCACTACTGAGTATGATGTTAGCTGTGGGTTTGTCAAGTACAGCCTTTACTATGGTAAGGTATATTCTCTCTATGCTCATTTTCTGCAGAAAATGAGCAAAAGTACATTTTTTATCATTAATGGATGTGGAACTTTATCAAAAGATGATCTAATCTATTGAGATAATCATATGATTTTTAGTCTTCAATTCATTAATGTGGTATATAAAAAAAAAAAAAAACATAAAGGTCAATGGAACAGAATAGAGAGCAGAGAAATAAACCCACACACTTGATGTCAATTTATGACAAAGGAGGCAAGGATATACAATGGAGAAAAGACTGCCACTTCAATAAGTGGTGCTGGGAACACTGGATAGCTACACATAAAAGAATGAAATTATAACATTCTCTAATACCATATATGAAAATAAAATGGAGCAAAGACCTAAATGTAAGACCAGATACTATAAACCTCCTAGAGGAAAACACAGAACATTCTTTGACATAAATCATAGCAATAAATTTTGGAACCATATCCTAGAGTAATGGAAATAAAAACAAAAGTAAACAAATGGGATATAATTAAACTTAAAAGCTCTTGAACAGTAAAGATCATTGATGAAATGTAAAGATGACCTACTCAATGGAAGAAGATATTTGCATATGATATGACTGACAAGGGGTTAGTAACCAATTAACTATAAAAACACTTCATGCAACTCAACATCAAAAAATACAAACAAGACAATGAAAAAATGAGTAGAAGAGTTGAACAGATATTTTTCCAAAGACGAAATGCAGATGGCCAACAGGCAGATGAAAAGATGTTAAACAATGCTAATCATCATGGAAATGTAAATCAAAGCCACAATGAGCAGCCTGATGCTTTGTCACTACCTAGAGGAGTGGGATCAGAGGGGAAGGGAGGTTCATGAAGGAGGAGATATATATATATATGTATATATATATAAATATAAATAATTATGGCTGATTTGAGTTTTATGGCAGAAAGAAACACAACACTAAAAAGCAATTATCCTCCAAATAAAAAATAAATTAAAAAACACAATGAAATGTGACCTCATACCCTCATACACTACTGGTGGGATTATAAATTGGTGCAGCAACCGTATAAAACAGTATGCTGCTAAGTTGCTTCAGTTGTGTCTGACTCTGTGCGACTCCATAGATGGCAGCCCATGAGGCTCCCCCATCCCTGGGATTCTCCAGGCAAGAACATTGGAGTGGGTTGCCATTTCCTTCTTCAATGCATGAAAGTGAAAAGTGAAAGTGAAGTCGCTCAGTCCGGTCTGACTCTTAGTGACCCCATGGACTGCAGCCCACCAGGCTCCTCCGTCCATGGGATTTTCCAGGCAAGAGTACTGGAGTGGGGTGCCATTGCCTTCTCTGATAAAACAGTATGGAGGCTTCTAAAAAAACTAAAAACAGAAATACCTTATGAACCAACAACTCCACTCCTGGGTATGTATTTTAAAAAAAAACATGAAAACCTAATTTGGAAAGATACATCATAGCAGCATTATTGACAACTGCCAAGGTATGGAGACAACCTAAGTATCGATCAGCAGAAGACTGGATAAAGAAGATGTGGTCCATATAAACATTGGACTACTACTCAACAATAAAAAATAATGAAAACTTGCCATTTGCAGCAATATTGCTGGATGTGGAAGACATTATGCTAAGTAAAATAAGTCAGAGAAAGACAAACACTGTATGATATCATTTATATATGGAATTTAAAAATACATCAAACTAATGAAAAACACAAAAAAAGAAAGAGATTCACAGATACAGAAAACAAACTAGCAATTATCAGTGGAAAGTGGGTGAGGGGAGGGGCAGTAGGATTACAATAAGATTATATGAAATCACATGTGTGAAACATCTGAAAATTGCAAAGTGTTATAAAATGTAAAGAACATTTCAGTCAATAAAAAAAGAGAAAAAAAAAACAAATTATAAAAGGCCATTTTAAATATAACTTATCTCACCTAAAATACATCATGAATATAATCAAATATCCATATATGATCATATAACTCAGATAAAATAAAAGCTATATGATGAAATATGTAAACTCTAATTACATAAACACAAATAAAACCACAGTACTGTACTCTGTCAATAAGATTTGAAAAATACGTCTTACTGAAGATTAATGTCTTTTATAATTTGACAGAGAAAAAGTTTATCATGTTTTCTGATAATCAAATAATTTCATTAGTCATACTACTTATCATTTAATTCAATTTATTTAAAGTACTAGAGCTATCAACAATGTAGGCAAGCCAAGAAGCAACGGTTAGAATTAGACATGGAACATGGAATAGTTCCAAATTGGGACAGGGTTATGTCAAGGCTGTTCGTTTGCAAGGCAAACCATTCAATATCACAGTAATCCAAGTCTATGCCCCAACCAGTAACGCTGAAGAAGCTGAACGGTTCTATGAAGACATACAAGACCTTTTAGAACTAACACCCAAAAAAGATCTCTTTTCATTAGAGGGGACTGGAATGCAAAAGTAGGAAGTCAAGAAACACCTGGAGTAACAGGCAAATTTGGCCTTGGAATACAGAATGAAGCAGGGCAAAGACTAATAGAGTTTTGCCAAGAAAATGCACAGGTCATAGCAAACACCCTCTTCCAACAACACAAGAGAAGACTCTACACATGGACATCATTGGATGGTCAACACTTAAATCAGATTGATTATATTCTTTGCAGCCAAAGATGGAGAAGCTCTATACAGTCAGCAAAACCAAGACCAGGAGCTGACTGTGGCTCAGATCATGAAATCCTTATTACCAAATTCAGACTTAAATTGAAGAAAGTACGTAAAACCACTAGACCATTCAGGTAAGACCTAAATCAAACCCCTTATGATTATACAGTGGAAGTGAGAAATAGATTTAAGGGCCTAGATCTGATAGATAGAGTGCCTGATGAACTATGGAATGAGGTTCGTGACATTGTACAGGAGACAGGGATCAAGACCATCCCCATGGAAAAGAAATGCAAAAAAGCAAAATGGCTGTCTGGGGAGGCCTTACAAATAGCTGTGAAAAGAAGAGAAGTGAAAAGCAAAGGAGAAAAGGAAAGATATAAGCATGTGAATGCAGAGTTCCAAAGAATAGCAAGAAGAGATAAGAAAGCCTTCCTCAGCGATCAATGCAAAGAAATAGAGGAAAACAACAGAATGGGAAAGACTAGAGATCTCTTCAAGAAAATTAGAGATACCAAAGGAACATTTCATGCAAAGATGGGCTCAATAAAGGACAGAAATGGTATAGACCTAAAAGAAGCAGAAGATATTAAGAAGAGGTGGCAAGAATACACAGAAGAACTGTACAAAAAAGATCTTCACGACCCAGATAATCACAATGGTGTGATCACTCATCTAGAGCCAGACATCCTGGAATGTGAAGTCAAGTGGGCCTTAGAAAGTATCACTACGAACAAAGCTAGTGGAGGTGATGGAATTTCAGTTGAGCTATTTCAAATCCTGAAAGATGATGCTGTGAAAGTGCTACACTCAATATGCCAGCAAATTTGGAAAACTCAGCAGTGGCCACAGGACCAGAAAAGGTCAGTTTTCATTCCAATCCCAAAGAAAGGCAATGCCAAAGAATGCTCAAACTACTGCACAATTGCACTCATCTCACATGCTAGTAATGTAATGCTCAAAATTCTCCAAGCCAGGCTTCAGCAATACGTGAACTGGAACTTCCAGATGTTCAAGCTGGTTTTAGAAAAGGCAGAGGAACCATAGATCAAATTGCCAACATCCGCTGGATCATGGAAAAAGCAAGAGAGTTCCAGAAAAACATCTGTTTCTGCTTTATTGATTATGCCAAAGCCTTTGACTATGTGGATCACAATAAATTATGGAAAAATCTGAAAGAGATGGGAATACCAGATCACCTGACCTGCCTCTTGAGAAATCTGTATGCAGGTCAGGAAGCAACAGTTAGAACTGGACATGGAACAACAGACTGGTTCCAAATAGGAAAAGGAGTACGTCAAGGCTGTATATTGTCACCCTGTTTATTTAATTTATATGCAGAGTACATCATGAGAAACGCTGGGCTGGAAGAAACACAAGCTAGAATCAAGACTGCTGGGAGAAATATCAATAACCTCAGATATGCAGATGACACCACCCTTATGGCAGAAAGTGAAGAAAAACTCAAAAGCCTCTTGATGAAAGTGAAAGAGGAGAGTGAAAAAGTTGGCTTAAAGCTCAACATTCAGAAAACGAAGATCATGGTATCCGGTCCCGTTGCTTCATGGAAAATAGATGGGGAAACAGTGGAAACAGTGTCAGACTTTATTTTGGGGGGCTCCAAAATCACTGCAGATGGTGACTGCAGCCATGAAATTAAAAGACGCTTGCTCATTGGAAGGAAAGTTATGACCAACCTAGATAGCACATTCAAAAGCAGAGACATTACTTTGCCAACAAAGGTCCGTCTAGTCAAGGCTATGGTTTTTCCTGTGGTCTTGTATGGATGTGAGAGTTGGACTGTGAAGAAGGCTGAGCACTGAAGAATTGATGCTTTTGAACTGTGGTGTTGGAGAAGACTCTTTAGAGTCCCTTGGACTGCAAGGAGATCCAACCAGTCCATTCTGAAGGAGATCAGCCCTGGGATTTCTTTGGAAGGAATGATGCTAAAGCTGAAACTCCAGTACTTTGGCCATCTCATGCAAAGAGTTGACTCATTGGAAAATACTCATGCTGGGAGGGATTGGGGGCAGGAGAAGGGGATGACAGAGGATGAGATGGCTGGATGGCATCACTGGCTTGATGGACGTGAGTCTGAGTGAACTCTGGGAGTTGCTGATGGACAGAGAGGCCTGGCGTGCTGCAATTCATGGGGTTGCAAAGAGTCAGACACGACTGAGCGACTGAACTGAACTGAACTGAACTATGTCAAGGCTGTATACTGTCACCTTGCTTATTTAACTTTTATGCAGAGTACATCATGCAAAACGCCAGAATAAGCTGAAATCAAGGTTGCATGGAGAAATATCAATAATTTCAGATATGCAGATGATACAACCTTTACGGCAAAAAGTGAAGAAGTACTAAAGAGCCCCTTGATGAAAGTGAAAGAGGAGAGTGAAAAAGCTGGCTTAAAACTCAACATTCAAAAAACGAATATCATGGCATCTGGCCCTATCACTTCACAGCAAATAGATGGGGAAACAATGGAAACAATGACAGACTTTATTTTTGGGGGCTCCAAAATCACTGCAGATGGTGACTGCAGCCATGAAATTAAAAGACGTTTGCTCCTTGGAAGAAAAGCCATGATGAACCTAGACAACATATTAAAAAGCAGAGACATTACTTTGCCAACAAAAGTCCATCCAGTCAAAGCTATGGTTTTTCCAGCAGTCATGTATGGATGTGAGAGTTGGACCATAATGAGAGCTGAATGCCCAAGAATTGATGCTTTTGAACTGTGGTGTTGGAGAAAACTCTTGAGAGTCCCTTGGACTGCAAGGAGATTCAACCAGTCCATCGTAAAGGATATCAGTCCTGAATATTCATTGGAAGGACTGATGATGAAGCTAAAGTTCCAATACTTTGGCCATCTGATGCAAAGTGTTAACTCATTGGAAAAGCCTCTGATGCTGGGGAAGATCGAAGGCAGCAGGAGAAGGGGATGACAGAGGATCAGATAGTTGGATGGCATCACTGAGTCAATGGACATGAGTTTGAGCAAGCTCTGGGTGTTGGTGATGGATAGGGAAGCCTGTTGTGCTGCAATCCATGGGATCGCAAAGAGTCAGACATGACTGAATGACCAAACTGAACTGAATAAGATGAGAGGGGATGAAAATGTAATCAGGAATCTAAGGTGCAAATATGATCATAGAGCTTTCTAAGCCTTCATTTACCCACTTCGTACATTTCTCTACATTGATAAAGATAAAAATTAAAAATTAGTTTGTTAATATTTCAGTGGTTTTCAAATAAGTTTGGAGTTAAATTCAACAGACATTTAGCAGTTTCACAAGTATTGTGCTTTTGGTTATCTATTGAGTCACTACACTTCACTATGTAATATAGAAATGAGTAATTTGCCATGCCTTTCAAAAGGATGTGGAAACGTCATATAAAACAAACATCTCTGTATGGAATGATGAAAACATGATACATTATTATTATTCCATGAATCAAAATCACTTGCCAACAATTTAACTTAGAAAGTCATGTAATGTCTTTTCATATTTATCTTTACTCCTAGGTACCATGGTGTAGTAAAACATACATCATGGTGCCTAGAAGCAAAGATGGTAACATGTTCTTTTATTATCAAAGCACCTATAGAATATTTATTTGATTTTAGTAGTAATTTATTCGAATGGGCCCTGATTTCAAGGGTGATACATGGTGGTACTCTTAATAATTGTTCAGTATATCCATGCAGAGACACTATTCTTCCAATTCTTTCTTCCAGGAATTATTACCTTCTTGCGATGTGAGAGTTGGACTGTGAAGAAGGCTGAGCGCTGAAGAATTGATGCTTTTGAACTGTGGTGTTGGAGAAGACTCTTGAGAGTCCCTTGTACTGCAAGGAGATCCAACCAGTTCATTCTGAAGGGGATCAGCCCTGGGATTTCTTTGGAAGGAATGATGCTAAAGCTGAAACTCCAGTACTTTGGCCACCTCATGCGAAGAGTTGACTCATTGGAAAAGACTCTGATGCTGGGAGGGATTAGGGACAGGAGGAGAAGGGGATGACAGAGGATGAGATGGCTGGATGGCATCACTGACTCGATGGACATGAGTCTGGGTGAACTCCGGGAGTTGGTGGTGGACAGGGAGGCCTGGCGTGCTGTGATTCATGGGGTCGCAAAGAGTCGGACATGACTGAGCGACTGAACTGAACTGAACTGACTGTGACGGCAACAAAAACTATAAAGAGAGTTAAGATTCTGCTGTAGGTCTTCACAATTTAATAGCAAAGGCAAAAAAAATAAATTGTCTATTATAATGGAATATGGTACAGGCTAAGACACGTGTTTGAAGAACACTTGCAGCACATCTAGTCTTCACCCAAATGTCCATAAGACATTTGGTGGTCCACACCAAAAGTTCTTTAATATTTTATCTTATTTAATCCAATCCAAAAGGTTCTTGATGTTTAGTCCTGTCCAAAACCATTCATCATGGATTATATACATTCATGGACATTTTGGATAGGATGAGATATCAAGGATCTTTTGGTGCATACCAAATGTCTTATGGACATTGGATAGAACCATGTGTCTGCTAACCTTGAAGAACATGTTATGAGTCAGTTGAGAAGATATATCTAATCTGAAGGCCATAAAGATTGGGGGAAGGGACCTGTGTCTCAGAAGATTTCTCATAGAAGATAATGTTTCAGTTGAATTTTGAAAAACATGCAGGTGTTAGCAAACTGAAGGTAGGAAAAAGGGCACAGGTATATGCTAGAATGAAGACGGTCAGTGAGAAAACAGTAAAATGTTCATGCAAATTTAGGATATAATTTAAAGATCCATCTAGTAGAATGTGCTCTACACTAAAGCAGAAATCTTTGTCTTAGTTGTTCATAGTTTATTTCCAAAACAACAGAAGAGCCACTGAAGGCAATTAATGTGAGATTAACATGATCACATTTGAAATTCATAAAGATCATCCTGGCAACAGTGCAAAAACACTCACAAATGAACTAGGCCAGAAGGTGGAAGACCAAGTAGGTCACAATCATTCTCACAAGATACAATCAGGCTGTTGATACGATTTCAGTCATAGGTACATACCCAAGAAAAACGAAACTGTGTTCATGCTCACATGTGAATGTTCAAAGCAGCATTACCCATAATAGTCAAAAACTGGAAATAACCCAAATGAATGTAACTGATGAAGAGATAAAATGTGGTATAGTCACACAATGTAATACTTTTCAGTAAGAAAAGGAATCAACACATGCTACCCATGAAAGAACTTTGAAACATTATGCTAGGTACAAGAATTGAGGCACAAAAGACTTCATGTCACACAATCCAATTGTCCAGGGAGAGGAGGGGGGGGAATACAGTGTGACTCCTAATGAGTACAGTATCTCTTTTGTGTGTGCTCAGTCACTCAGCCATGTCCAACTCTTTGTGACCCCACAGACTGTAGCTCACCAGACTCCTCTGTCCATGGAATCTTCCAGGCAAAATGTTAGAGTGGGTTGCCACTTCCTACTCCAAGGGATATTCCTGACCCAGGGATCAAAACGGCATCTCTTATGTTTCCTGCATTGGCAGGTGGATTCATTACCACTGTGCCACCTGGGAAGCCCATAGTATCTCTTTTAGGGAGAACCAAATTGTTCTAAGATTACATAGTGGTGAGGTTTGCACAACCCTGTGAACATATTAAACCACTGAGTTGTGGCCTGTAAATAGGTGAACTGGATGCTATTTGATTTATGTTGCAATCAAAGCTGTAGAGAAAGAGAATGAATGGGAATGAATCAAGGTAGGAATGGGTAGAAAATGTGTACAGTAATTACTGGTATTAAGGACACTTCAGAGTTAAGTGAAATACATATTCTCATTCATGTTAAGAAATACATGAGCTGGAGACACTGCTTCTTAAAATTGTAAGCCACAGCTGCTGTTCACTACGCAGTTACTATTTTGTAGGCCTTGTTTCAATTGCTATACATCTATCATCACATTTAATATTCATAATAACCCAATGAAACTAGGCCTATTTTACAAGTCATTAAGCCAATGCACAGAACAGTTCAGTAACATGCCTACAGTCACACATGCTCAAAACATCACTGCCATAATCTGAACCCAGGCATCTGGCATCCAGAATCTGTGCTGTTGATCACTATGTGATTCAGCCTATCATATTCGGTATGAAAGAATAGCCTATCACAATTCTAAGAAGTAAATACAGGATTTCATGAAAGCAGATACCTCATGTCTAATTAAGGTGCTTTAATGACTTAGGCATAGCATATCTGACATTTTTCCAAATAAAATCTAAGAATATTTTCCTTGAGCAAATCCTCTGAGAAGCAGTACAACCCACTCCATAACAGTTGAGATTTTCAAGCCAGGCATATTAGAGTTCAAATTCACATTTTATGACTTACTAAGCTGAGTGGTCCTAGGAAGGGCATTTAATTTATCAGTATGATAATACATATCTTACAGTGTTCTTCAGCGGATTACATGAGATAACACACAGTATCTGACACAGGTGAAAGTCGCTCAGTCGTGTCCAACTCTTTGCAACCCCATGGACTATACAGTCCATGGGAATTCTCCAGGCCAGAAAACTGGAGTGGGTAGCCTTTCCCTCCTCCAGGGGATCTTTGCAACCCAGGGATTGAACCTAGGTCTCCCACATTGCAGGTAGGTTGTATATAAACCCAATAAATAGCATTTTATTATTCTTTATTATATTGGGGCAATCAGCCAATGTTATCTCCTGGAGTTTAACTATTTTCATGGTTATGCTTCTCATTTGTTAATTCTTTGAAGGTAACTGTTACTGATTTGTATGGATAGATAAACAGGATACATTGCTAATATATTGGTTTTAACTAGAAATCCTACAAAGGAGAAATATCATGCCACTGGATTTTATAGGAAAATCTGATGGACATAAAACATTATCATATACTACATTCATTTAATATTCATCTAATTAATTTAGATAACCGACAGATTCTCCATTGGAAGGTATCAAGACATAAGTGGCAATTTAAGTCAAATAATAGGAGCTTTAAATGCAATTCCATCTCATTTCCACTGTAAGTAATATCCCTCTTTTGCATAACACATCAGCGATAGCATCTAAAATTAAAATATTTAAAGGGTCTAAAGAAAGCTTTTTGAGATCCAAGTTTTCATTTTTCTAGGAAAAAAACACAGTTGAATGTTCTGTTATTTTCTATTTGCAGATGCATAAAGCAATCACTTCAGAAAATGAACACTTTGTTAAATTTATGGCTGGTGAGTTCTCATTTAGACTAATCTATGCTGGCTCAGCTTAACTACTGCATTGTCAGTGACTGTCTGACTAAGCACACCCAGCAAATTTCACAATGGCCAACATGGTAATAATGCATTATATATATTTTCCAAACATTACAATGTAACTGCACATTTTATGGAAACTGAACAATAGGATAAAATTAAAAAGGAAGAAAGATGCAGTAAGATGAATTTCCATTAACAGCTAGGCATCCAAACACTGACATGGTTACTTATTTCCTCACTTGCAGATTAATGACAGTGTTTACCCCATGATATTGACAAGGACATAATATATCTTGACAAATGATTAAGGAGGCCGCAGTGGAGTTTATTTCTTGGTAGTGTCAACTGCCCTTCCTTTGGCATAATGTGAAAAGCTTACATCAGCTGTAATTTTTAGTAACACCCTTCTGTGGGGTTTTCTTACAACTTTGTAAAACAAGTGTGATAAATTGATCATGCTAACAAGTGTGGGTTGCAGTGAATGGTTTATTGGAAATTCCATCTGCTTTTTAAATCAGAAGAATGATGACAATATGACACATTAAAATCAACAGTAGTTTGCTATTCCTATAAAGCCCAAAGGTTTGTGATAAATGGTTAAGTATAATCTACTCTGTCTTGTAATACTTGTTTAAACAAGATTGTGTGTTACATTACTGTTCAATCAGGAAACAAATAATCAAATGAGGTGCAGTTTGGGGTGTTAGGTGAGAAGAATAATGGCAGGTTTAAGCATAAGCCTTTCAAAGAAGAAATTTGGAGGTTTGTTTTTTAATTTCAATATGGGATTTCTAGACTAATTACCACTATAATGGCTCTGATAACTCAAAATGCACAATGATGAACACTTAATATCACTGTGGCTGATGTGCACGTCAAAACCATTTTCGGCAATGTTTGGAATGACATAAGAAAATTTCAAAAGAATTTTTATTTTCTCAATGTTCACTTTTTTTTTTCAAAACCATTTTTTTAATTTATTGGGGTACAGTTGCTTTACAATGTTGTGTAGCTTCTGCTGTACAACAAAGTGAGTAAGTCATATGAACACATATATCCTCTTCATCTTGGATCTCCTTCCCACCCAACCCCAACCCACCCATCAAGGTCACCATACAGCATCAAGCTGAGGCTTTTCTATAACCTGATCAATTAAATTCTGTATTTGACATGATATTTTCTTGGTGCATATTATGACATGTGTTGAGGCTACCTCTCTACTGAGCAAGAAATCTACTTATCTATCAAATACAGCTTTAAACATATCAAATTTAAAGTTACAGTAGGAAAGATAAGTATTCAGGTCAAAGTCAGAGAAAGCAGACAGGGTCTAGAAGGAGGCAAAGATTAGAGAGTGATCTACATTGCAAAATTGGTGACACAGAGGGGGTAATAAGTGTCTTGAGCAAGGTGGGAGTGAACAGGGATAAAAAATAGCACAAAAAGCAGCTGCGTTGTTTACACAAACACTGGCAGTGAGGCATGAAAAGGACCACTGAAGGAGCAGGTGAATGTGACAGTGGAATGCAGAGAAAGAATCAGGACATCATGCAGGGAAGAAATTCCAGAAAGGAGGCCAAGAAGGAGAAAAATGACTGATTAACCATCTCTACTTCTGCCTGTATTTCAGGCATAATGATCTATCAAATGCCACTAGACTGATAATAAAAGGATTTTTGCATTTCAGAAGCACAGTTTAATCAACAGACGTGGGCAATGGGTGAAGGAGTCAGTATACAGGTATTGAAAAAAGTAGGAACAATAGATCCTCATTCTAGAATTCTCCATCCTTAAAGTAAAACGAAATGTTTAAATAAAACTTGTTGGTGTTGTTCTACAAAACAGAAAGACAACCCCCTGCTTTCAGTCACAGGCAAGGAGGACACTGAATAAAACTGGTTTACATTTTTGAATGATAGAGAAAAAAAAAGGGGGGATCCAGGGAAGAATTAAAGAAGAAGAGAGTACGAAATAGGAAAGGGAAAGGGGATAGCTCTCAATGACAGACATGCTGGTATTGATAGAAATATGTGCTTCAACAGTGCATAATGAAATGTTTTGAAATGTTAATATGTACAGCTTGTATAACAAATACCTGTGGAACTTTTATTTCTATGATTTAAAGCAGAGATTTACCAAGAAAATCGAATGGGAAGAATAAAACAGAACATCACAGAATTACTAACAATGGAAATGTCATCAATTTCTGACACGTCTCTTACAGATATGACATCACTAAAGTCCCAGGTTTTATCAGTCAATTCTACCAAAAAAAAAAAAAAAAAAGACCGATACATGAATTTAACCTCCAAGTACAGGGTTAAATAGAATACATAGATGGATGACATTTTGAATGGATGGCCCCTTAAAGACCTCTACATTACATTAATTAAGAAAAGAAATGATCAGAAACTTGGTGGCAGTCTAATTCTGGTATCACAGAAGAGTTAAAAATTGGTTAAATATGATTCCTGAATAGTATCACAGGAATTCTTATTTATGAGAATTACTTGATATTGAAAAAGTTGTATTAAAACTTCTTTCAGAACCCTCCTAAATTCTCAATCCCTCTCTCCTTTACCACCCACATTTCCTACGAGTATAGTCCACACCCATTGTCTTCCCCTCCTCCTGGCTATGTCCTAGTCATCCCTGAAATTCAGCTTTAAGAGTCGGACACGACTGAGCGACTGAACTGAGTTGAACTGAATCCCTCCCTAATCATCAAATCCAATGGATATGCTTCAGTTTTATCTTACTGAACTTATTTCTTAATTATAAAATACTTGATCATTCTATCACTCCTAAAATTCTTTCATTAGTTTCCTGGAAATTGCACTCATTTCCTTATTTATTCATTTAGTAAATAAATAAAAATTTTAAAACAAGATCTTCTAAGTATTTTTCCTCCAGTTGGTTTTCATTCTCTATTTTTGTACTACACTTCCTTTTCTGACCATTAAATGTTCTCCTCACTTAACATAAAACTCTAGGCAATGGTACCTAACCTCATGGTTTTGACCATCATTGATATCAATAATTTCCAATGAGGGACATGGGAAGCATGGCCAGAAATTCCCTATGGAACACATCTCTGACAGGCAGACCTGTTTAAACTATAATTCTTCACATGGTAAATTCTGATATATTTTATTTCTGAAATGGAAATCATTGTCATGCCAAGAGGGATGCATGAAATTCTGTTGCATTTCTGGAATATATGGAAGCAGAAAAATTGGGGGAGCCACTGAAATCATAGGATAAGTGTTACCAAATTTATATCTATGGAGTAGACCAACCACCATTTTAGGTACAAGAGAATGCTAAACAGACCTCAAACTCCCTATATCTGAAATCAACATCACCTACCCCCAATTTCATTATCACTCCCATCCAATAATGTCCCCTTATCTGGAAGCCTTTATTATATTGGTACCACAAGCATCAACCTGGTCACCAAAACAAGAAACTTGTAAGTCATCTTATGTATTTCCATCTTTCTCCATTCAGTCACCACTAAGGACTTTTTTAATGCCAGCTTATTGAGACATAAATCACACACCATAAAATTCACTCCTGCGAAATGTACAATCACTGCTCTTTAGTATATTCACAACCTGTAGTATATTCACAATTCATCAAATTCCAGAATATTTTCATTACCACACAAAGAATCCCTGCACCAATTAGTAGTCACCCCCCATTCCACACTCTCCCTAGCACCTGGCAATCTACTTTCTGAATCACGGATCTGGGGCAACATATGGTCTTTTGTACTTGATCTAGTTCTGTTTTCACATAATAATTCCTAGAGTCCAAGTATTCATGGCCATCCGTGTTTCTCTGGACAATTCCACATATCCTTGTGACATAGAGCCAGTAGATTCAACTAAAATATAAATCTGACCAGATCACTCTCCTGCTTAAAACTCCTCAGTGGTTAACAATCACCCACAGGTGAAGTCCAAGTTCTTGAACATGATTTAAAAGTTATTCCATGATTTGACCCTTGCCTAACTCTAAGTCTCCCTTGACATCAAATGCCTCATGCTTTAAGATGGCCACTACTAAATTTTAATAATTCCCTGTAAGCTTGATGCTGCTCTTCCCCCACTGTGTCTGCTCAAGTCCCTTCATCTCAGAATGTTCTTCTTACCTGGTCAACACTTGCTTGTCTTTTAAGAGTTAGCTTTTGATTACTCATGAAGCTTCTTCTAACACCCCAGGATAAGATATTCTTCCCCAATTTTTCCATAACATTCAATGAAGAAGCATATTACTGCATCAATCACATTATTTTATAATTACCTGCTTATCTTCTCTCCTCTCTACACTTTGCAGTCTTTGGGATGACAAGACCAAATATTCATTTCTGTTTCTTAAGTTCTCTGTAGAATTCTTTGAATATGGTAGGCTTTCCAAATGTATTTGTGAATGTATGAATAAATAGTGCATCAATAGATTAATATGTAAGCCTATTGAGTAGTGATTAATTGAATTAACTTAAACATTAGTAGACACCATATACAAAACTGGTTTGATCCATAAAGCAACAAAACAGAAGACACAGATCAGCTGCTACAGGAAAAGAGAGAGACAATCAGAGTTGAAATTTGGAAATTAGCACAGTGTAAATTTCCTTTAATCAGAAAATTTCAATGTAAGGGTTGATAATCATGAATTGGAGATGGTGAAAGGGGAAAATTATACTGAGAACTGAGTCAGATTTAATTATTTCCATGATCATACAAATGAGTATTTTATTATTTTATTACAAAACAATAATAAATGATATGTCCATATAGATATAGACAGTTTTTCATTGAGAAAATGGAATGTAATGAGGGTCAAGGAAAATTAGTGACTTGAATGATCAATAGGATCCTAATTAGCAGAAAGGAGAGTCAATATATTTTTAAGGCATATCAATTGTTTTGAAAATAAGCTACATACCTACCATCACTGATGATATGATAGGGGTAGATCTTCTAAATAATATTATGTCACAGAAAACTGAAACCCTCTATAAATATTATATTCTGGAAACATCCAAAACTGTCCATTACATGGACGTGGTGATGGTCATCCTCAATGAACAGAGATTCTATTTATTTATTTATTTTTGACTATATGAATCTTTATTGGTAAAGTGATGTCTCTGTTTTTTTTTTTAATTTTAACTTTTTTTTTTTACTTTACAATATTGTATTGGTTTGGCCATACATCAACATGAATCTGCCACAGGTGTACACATGGTCCCAAGCCTGAATTCCCCTCCCACCTCCCTCCCCATACCATCCCTCTGGGTCATCCCAGTGCACCAGCCCCAAGCTTCCTGTATCCTGAATCAGAGATTCTATTTAAAGTCTGGCTTATTGTTTTTTCTCCTGCATGGACTTAAGGTTCCTTCGCTTTGACATCCACCATGACTGTGCTGAAGCTCTAGAAAATCCAAACAAGGCCTTTAGGACTCCTTTTGTAAACCTCTGTTGCAATGGTAAATAGAGCAGAGGTATTAAAACCTTATAGACTAAAGTCCCTTGTTTCTATAGTAATGTCTAGTTCTTAAAGCATCAAAGAAATAACTCTTTGATTCACCTGGATCCTATTTTTGCATTGGTGATATTCATATGATTAAAGGTTTTTGAGAGAGAAGCATTTACTGTAAGCAAGTAGAGACTTGACTGTCATTTTTAGTCTACAGAAGGAGTCTATGGATACACAAATCCACCTTCAATTAATTCATGGAGGCAATATGCAATGTGTGGGAGTGAGTCACCACTCATTCAGAATGTTTCTTCCATGTTTTCTTTTCTCTTAAAATGTCCTAGTACATTTTAAGAGAAATTCTATACCTTTTTTCATTATTCAATTCGCTTCTAACATTTTCACACTGAATCACATGTGGTCAAAGTTTATAGGAAAGAGTTATATCCATTCAATACAAACGTTCAAAGTAAAAAAAAAAAAAAGTGAAGCATTGATTTACTATTAAATATAATCCAAAACCTCAATTTTTAAAAATAATAAAATAAAATACTTTTTCTTACTTGCAATTCACTGTCAGTTCTTGTGAAATAACATAGGACTCTAGGATATAGAACTTTCAGATATCTATTGGAAATATATATATAATATATGTATGTGCATATATGTTTATATATTATTCTGTTTAAAATGATTTTTCAAATATCACAATTAAGTCCATACAACTGGCTTCAAGCTTGAAATGCATTACAGCCACTATATTGATATTATATAACACATATACATACAATGTTTGATTACTTGGTATGCAAAAACCTCAACAAAATGATACATTGGCACACTGAAAGGACAATCACTGAAATGTACATTCTGCTTATTTTCTGTATGGATATAAATATAAAGCCTCTTACTGTATACCTGAAATTTAAAAATGTTAAAAATTATTAAATAAATAAATAAATAAATATGAAAATATAAAACTTGAACAACAACAACAACAACAACAAAAATAAAGCCTCTTACTTATATAGAAATTCAACCTATGATGACATTAAAATATTTCACTTTTAATTACTTTGAACAGTATCTAAATGCTGTTCTAGATTTCCAAATGTTTACAAAATTCAAGATGAAATATATTAAATTTATTTATGGTGTTTTTACCCATTTGATCCTATTGGGCTAAATATCTATACAGGTTTCTCCAAAAGAGCAACAATAATGGAAAAAGGTGGCACATTTTGAATCACTCCCTCTATTGCACTCTATTTTGCAAACACACCCTATACAACAGTAAAGCCTCTAGAAAGAAGTTCCGCAAGAATATTTGTTCCCGAAGAGACCAGGATACCAATGCTGTATGCCTACATTCCCTGTGAACCATCTACTATCGATTTTTTCTTCTATACTGGTGTGCTTATCTTCCACATTACACTGTGAGCTCTTTGAGACCAAGAATCACACCTTAGGCATTTTGATCTTCCCAGCAATGGAGCCAGACTATAAATAGTTACTGAATTAATAAATGGTAATAAATGCATAGCACTTATTGTAATCTACTGTGTATGATTAGTAGTTATATACATGTCTAATGATCACTTCCCCTATTCACTGAATAATAAAATGATCAAAAAATGCAGGTCTGTTTTATATCTATAAATATTTGGATATATTTTCCTCTGGCACACTACTTAGATGTGTAATAAATATTAAAATTTAATTAGAGATGTGCAAAGTTTAGGAGTAATAAAAGTACAAATCACAAAATTTCCTATCACTGTTTAAATGGGTTTTTTTTTGGCAGTAACAGTTATTCCCTTTTCTGCATTTTCTTCTGAGTTACACTGGAGAAATTTTGCCCTCCATAGGCATAAGACTTTTGATACACAAGGCTTTAGTTTCCAAGATGAGCTTCTTTCTGAAGATAATATTTCTTGTCCTGTCTTTGGGTGATGGATTTGAGAGGCCTTACAGAAACAAGGGATACTGCTCTATCCTGAAACCTCAGGAATATTCCCAAAGAGACTACAAGTCCACTGGTATTAGTAGAGATTTAAGTCTAATATAAGGTCTTTCTTAGTACTTACTTTTAATTATCCTCTTGAGAAATTTTCTTTTAATAATACACCTTACAACTGAACTATCTTGACATCTACCACCAGTAGAATACTTCTATAATATAGTTCAAACTTTAAACAATTTCATACAGTTCACTGTGATATTTAGAAAATGTTTTAAAATAGAGTAACATGACTACTCATGCGAAGAGTTGACTCATTGGAAAAGACTCTGATGCTGGGAGGGATTGGGGGCAGGAGGAGAAGGGGACGACAGAGGATGAGATGGCTAGATGGCATCACTGACTCGATGGATGTGAGTCTGAGTGAACTCCAGGAGTTGGTGATGGACAGGGAGGCCTGGCATGCTGCGATTCATGGGGTTGCAAAGAGTCAGACACGACTGAGCGACTGAACTGAACTGAACATGACTACTACGAAATTTCACAGGCAAAGCTGCAATGTCATACTGACCTTTGAAACTTAGGAAGCTTATTTGTACAAGAACATTATTACCATCATAAAGTTAAAATAGCAACCACTAAATTATTTGAGAATTCATACTTGATTACCAATATGTAATTCCGAAGAATAATAAAGACATTATATATTCAGACACCAATCTGATATTGTTGGCTATAGTTTAGAATCAAAGAAAGCATTTTATTTCGAGTTCAAAACTCACAAAGCCTTGTGAACAGGTCAAGCAGACTCTAATACACTACATCTGCTCCTGTGGTTGCTTCACTTTTTTAGATAAATGTCATTCAAATAGTGTTTTCCCTATTCCCACGTGAGTTCTCAGACTATTCAGAAAACTCATGGGGAGAAAGATTACTTATTCATGAAAGCAGGGTTTCTTTGGTCATCCTAGGTTTGATTGGCATTAGCAGCAACTATGTCTGACTCCAAAGATTTAAATATTCATTACAGCATAATCATAGCATTTAAATATCTAAGCATTAGAAGTTTCAAAGTAATTCTCATTTTGGAATAAATGGAGCCTATTTTACATAAATGACCTAAGATAATGACAAAGTATTACATTCCTGATAACTTTAGTATTTGGCAGACTCAAATATGGAATATTCAGAATTCTGTTAAAATACCCTACTAAAGTTTGCTTATTATTAACCAATTTTATCCAAAAACTTACAAATAAAAAATAAATGGCTCCTTATAACTGTAGGCACATGTCTCCCTTTGAATGATCAAGTCTCCCTATAATATACACATAAATAAATTTTTACAACTCAATCACTGTATGTAAAATAATCATTCTAGGATAATATTTTCAATAACCTTCTCCCCTCTCCAAAGAACTGCAGTGTAGATACCCATGTGGGATTGAAGCTGCACTGAAACAAATATTTCCATGAACTGAACTTGCTGAAATCCATACCTAACAGAGAAAACACACTCAACTGAAATACTGTCATATAAAATATCACTTTTGTTAGTTTATAATTTATTACTTTGCATAAATAATCTTGTACAGAATGCAGGACATCTTAGGTTACAATGAACCTAAACTGAAGTTTAAATTTTAAAGATAAAATTCCAATTGAGCTCACTATTAAAAACCAGCAATAAAACAACTCAAGAAAATGTTAAAATTTTATATCCATTTAGCTTATGGAAGAAATATATTTTTAAAACAGATTTCTTAAGCTATAATTGCCATACAAATATAAAGGCTGTTCATATTGAATGAGTAGAATTTGATATGCTTCCATCTAGTCAAGGTTATGGTTTTTCCAGTAGTCATGTATGGATTTGAGAAATGGACTATAAAGAAAGCTGAGCACCAAAGAATTGATGCTTTTGAACTGTGGTGTTGAAGAAGATGCTTGAGAGTCCCTTGGACTGCAAGGAGATCCAACTAGTCCGTCCTCAAGGAAATCAGTCCTGAGTGTTCACTGGAAGGACTGATGTTGAAGCTGAAACTCCAATACTTCGGCCATCTGATGTGAAGAGCTGACCCATTTGAAAAGACCCTGATGCTGGGAAAGATTGAAGGTGGGAGGAGAAGGGGACAACAGAGGATGAGATGGTTGGATGGCATCACAAACTCAATGGACATGAGTTTGAGTAAACTCTGGGAGTTGGTGATGGACAGGAAGGCCTGGTGTGCTGCAATCCATGGGGTCGCAAAGAGTC
This sequence comes from Bos javanicus, assembly GCF_032452875.1. Taxonomy (NCBI): domain Eukaryota; kingdom Metazoa; phylum Chordata; class Mammalia; order Artiodactyla; family Bovidae; genus Bos; species Bos javanicus. Next base: position 117,732,348 of record NC_083897.1, read on the forward strand.
GGACACTACTGAGCGACTGAATTGAACTGAAGCCTATGTATACACCCAGGAAACCATCAGCACAATAAAAATAATGAACATATATATCACATCCAAAAGTTTTCTCAAGCTCCTTAGTAATCTCGCCCTTTCCATCCTATCTCCACTGTCTTTAAACAGCCATTCGTCTGCAGTTATTCACTATAAATTAGTTTGCATTTTCAAAAATGTCACAGAAATGGAATCATACCACTTGTACTCTTTTTATGTATGGCTTCTTTCACTCAGCATGATCATTTTGAGGTTCATCCATGTATTTAAGTGTGTCTATAGTTCATTCCTTTTTATTACTGACTTGGATTCCACATATGGAATAACCACCATTTGAAAAAATCATCTGTTCATTAACGTCAGGTCTGTTTCCAGTTTTTCACTATTACAAAATAAAGCTGCTTTGTTCATTCATGGACAACTCTGCATGGACATATGCTTTCATTTCTCATGAGTAAACACCCAGGAGTAGAAAGGCTAGGTTATACAAGAGATGTATTTTTAACTTTTTCAGAAGCTTACACTGTTTTCTAACACGGCCATACTGTTTAACATCCCTGTGGTCAGTTGGTTCCTACAGGCTCTGTGTTCATGTACTCTTAACAGCACAAGGGCTATACATACATTTACTAGACAGAAGCATCCCTTCTAATCTTTAATGTGTACTATATATGATGAAGTCCATTTATTGGCACTGACACATAAGTTGACTATTCTAAACAATTATAAAACTGGATTTTTCCTCCCTTCTCACAAGTAAGAGATTGTGGTGAAGTCCAATTAAAATAAATAAAGTAAAAATAAATAAATAAATAAAATAAGTAAGAACACCTAACATTTACTCAGTGCTTACCATGTTCACGTCTCGAAGTAGTTAATATATATTATATACATACTTATAATAACCCTATGAAGAAAGGTACTAAAATTGAATCCATCTTACGGATGAGAAAACTGAAGAGATAAATAAGTTGCCCATGATCACAAAATCAAGTGGCAGAGTCAGGCTTTGAGCCTGGCCGCCTGAGCCCAGAGATGCAGCTCTTCATCACAATATGACACTACTTCCCCTCATCTATATGTTACTAAACAATTTTAATTTATACTACAAAGCTATGAACGACCCCTCAGATGACTACATGACTTTGGTCAATTTGCAAAGTGCTAAATTGATACTGTCCAGCCTTATTATTCATTTTGGGGGGAAAGAGTTCACTGACCTTCATACCTGACCAATAGCCAAAACTGTTGTCTCTAAAAATGCATTTCTGAACAGACACTTAGCTTTTATTAATAATTATATTTCTTCAGTTAGTACTTTCACAATTTACATGTTTGTCCTACTTGAAATGTTGTCAGTGTTAAAGAGTGTACAACTCAAAAATGCTGATATTTACCTAAAGTAGACTGTAATTCTTTAGTAAAGCTCATACCCATTCCCACTCACAAATTCCAAACTTTGAAATGACCTACACATAACATTTTAAAAATCAGTAAAATGAATGGTTTTCCTTTAAACCACTCAACTACTTGATATGTATTTTATTATGATTAAAAATAAATTGATGTAGACATTTTATAAATGTATAAATGATATAAATTTAAAATCTCAGTGTATTTGGAATTAAGTCCCACTCTCACTGCAAGATTTTCAGCACTAATTAGCCTCCAATTAAAATAAATAAATAATAAATAAATTTAAATTTAAAAAAATAAAAATTAAAAAAAAAGAAGTGGATTCCAGACATTTTCTTGTTTCTAGGAAACAAACAGCATCACTGAACCAAGAAATCTGAGGAGACTCTAATTTTTAAAACAGTATTGTAAAGTAATTAGTCTCTAATTAAAATAAATCGATTTAAATTAAAAAATAATAAAACAGTATTGTCGATATTGTCAAAACAAAGCAAAGGTATGGAACAGACATCAGAACCCCGTTATGGAGGGTGAGTTGAGAAGAGAGGGCTTTCTGACAGGAGCTGTGACCATGGATCTGACCACCAGTTCACTTCAAAAACTACCTTGCAGAAAGAGAATCAGAAAAACAAATATACTGCACTCAATATTCTCCCTCTCAATGAACTCTTTCTGATGTTCTTCACTGACCACATCCACCTGGAAGAGACAGGATAGGGAAGCCCTGACATATTCCTTATAGGTATTAATCCAAAGGTACACATAATAGCGGGGATGACTAGAGATGGATGTGGGGGAAAAGGAACAGAGATATTCAAGATATTACCTCTGAGTTTATAGCTGAAACATGACTTCTATCCCTTTCTTAACACAGAAATATTTATAAGTATATGTGTGTATACATATATATATATATATATATATTTGTTAAATCACAGTCCATTTACAAGATTTTATTTTAGTAAGCTAGATTTTTCCAAAGTTCTAACATCAAGACATATAATTCAGTGTTTATACATTTCAACCTTGTTGTAAATATGTACATTTACAATGACAAGGGGAATTACAATGATGATGAAGCATGGTCCTTTATTGGGGCTCTCACATATTTATCTTAGTTGTATATTTAAAACATTTTAATTAATATATGTCTTTTTTCACAAACATGGACAAATCCAAATGGAGAAAAATGCAGACTGTCTTCCCCTAAAAATTTGCTTTCAAAAGTAATAGTTGCTAAAATAATGTTCAAACATCTTTCTTGCTGCAACAAGAATGAATTGATTTTTACCACTCTGTATCTATAATGAAAACTCTGGAGCTATATAAGTGCTTTCTGCAATTGCTTTCATGGAATTCTCAGTATGCAAAGTTTACTATTTTTAAAAGGACAGACAAAATATGACACCAAAATCTCATTTTATAAGACCTTAAAGGAACATATACTCAGTTTCACCAGTATTAGTGTACTAAAATTTCAAATGGGAGAAAAAAAACACCTAATTCCAATCTCATACATTGTATAGTAATATATATAGCACACATTTAGCATCACTTAAAAAAAATTCCACTTGATTTACAAGATTGTGTTACTTGCAGGTATATGGCAAAGTAATTCAGTTGTAAACATATATTCCTTTCAGACTCTTTTCCCCCATAAGTCATTACACAATACTGAATAGAGTTCCTTGTGCTATACAGTAGGTCACTATTGTTTGTCTGTTTTATATATAGTAGTGTGTATCTCGGAGAAGGCAATGGCAACCCACTCCAGTACTCTTGCCTGGAAAATCCCATGGACGGAGGAGCCTGGTAGGCTGCAGTCCATGGGGTCCCTAAGAGTCGGACACGACTGAGCGACTTCACTTTCACTTTTCACTTTCATGCATTGGAGGAGGAAATGGCAACCCACTCCAGTGTTCTTGCCTGGAGAATCCCAGGTACGGCAGGGCCTGGTGGGCTGCCGTCTGTGGGGCCGCACAGAGTCGGACACGACTGAAGCGACTTAGCAGCAGCAGCAGTGTGTATCTGTTAATTCCCAGCTTGCAACTTTTCATTTCCCAATGCTTTCCCCTTTGGTAACCGTAAGTTTGTTTTCTATATCTGTGAATCTGTTTCTATTTTGTAAATAAGCTAATTTTTATAATTTTCCTAGATTATACAAATAGGTGATATCATATATTTGTCTATCTGTCTCTCACCTCCTTTATCAGGATTATTCTTAAGTAGCTTTTTTCATGTGATTTTTTAAAGGTGATTTTTTTTCTTTCTCTTTCTGATATTTAAATGTTGCTGCTGCTACTGCTAAGTCGCTTCAGTCGTGTCCGACTCTGTGCGACCCCACAGACGGCAGCCCACCAGGCTCCCCTATCCCTGGGATTCTCCAGGCAAGAACACTGGAGTGGGTTGCCATTTCCTCCTCCAATGCATGAAAGTGAAAAGTGAAAGTGAAGTCGCTCAGTCGTGTCTGACTCTTCGCGACCCCATGGAGTGCAGCCTACCGGGCTCCTCCGTCCACGGGATTTTCCAGGCAAGAGTACTGGAGTGGGGTGCCATTGCCTTCTCCCATTTAAATGTTAGGGTAAAGAAATTAAAGAGATTTTTTGTTGTTGTTAATCTTGTATTCTGCTACCTTGCAGAATCTGTTAATCAGTTCTAATAGTTGTAATAGTTTTTGTGTGGCATTTTTGGGGTTTTGTATGTAGAGTACCATGTTTTCTGCATATAGTAATAACTTTCAGTTCAGTTCAGTCATGTCCGGCTCTTTGCAATCCCATGGACTGCAGCACGCTAGGCCTCCCTGTCCATCACCAACCCCTGGAGCTTGTTCAAATTCATGTCTATCGAGTTGGTGATGCCATCCAATCATCTCATCCTCTGTCATCCCCTTCTCCTCCTGCTGGTAAAATAACAGCTTTACTTCTTAACATTTACCTTTTATTTCTTTTTCTTGTCTTACTTCTATGGCTAAGACTTCCAAAACTGAGTTCAACAGAAGGATGAGGGTGGAATAAAAATAAGTATTATTTTGTTCCAGAAGTCAGTGCTAAGGCTTTAAACTTTTCACTGTGGAGTATTATGTTGGTTTTAGATTTGTTATAAATGGCTTTTATTGTGTTGAGACATGTTCTTTCTTCTATACACAGTTTGGAGAGTATATGTGATGAATGAATGTTGAGTTTTATCAAATGCTTTTCTGCATCTATTGAGATGATCATGTCTTTTTTGTCTTTTGTTGATATGGTGTAGCACATTGATTTGTATATTGTGAACCATGCTTTTGATCCTAGGATGAATCCAATTTAATCATGGCTTATGATCCTTTTTATGTGTTTTTAGATTTGGTTCATTAATATTTTCTTGAGACTTTTTGCATCTATGTTCATCAAAGATATTGTTGTTGCTCAGTATCCAAGTCATGCCCAACTTTTTGCAACCCCATGGACTGCAGCACGTCAGGTTCCCCTGTCCTTCACCATCTCCCGGAGTTTGCTCAAATTCATGTCTATTGGGTCGGTGATGCCATCCAGCCATCTCATCCTCTGTCGTCCTCTTCTCCTCCTGCTTTCAATCTTTTCCAGCATCAGGGTCTTTTCCAATGAGTCAGCTGTTTGCATCAGATGGCCAAATTATTGGAGCTTCAGCTTCAGCATCAGTCCTTCCAGGGAGTATTCAGGGTTGATTTCCTTTAGGATTGACTGATTTCATCTCCTTGACATTCAAGGGACTCAAGAATCCTCTTCAGCACTACAGTTCAAAAGCATCAATTCTTCAGCACTCTACTTCTTTATCATCAAAGATATTGGCCTATACATTTTTTTGGTAGTCTCTTTGGTTTTGGTAACAGTGGCTTCATAGAATGATTTTGGAGACTCTTCAACCTTTGGAAGAGTTTGGGAAGGATGGGTATAAGTTCTTCTTTGCATGTTTGGTAGAATTCCCCAGCAAAGCCATCGAGCCTTTTACTTTTATTTTTTATTTTTTTTTTTACAGATTCTATTTCACTTCTAGTGACTGGTCTGTTCAGATATCTATTTCTTGTGAATTTCTTGGTCCAGGAAAGATGATCTACTGCTGCTGCTGCTAAGTCACTTCAGCTGTGTCCAGCTCTGTGTGACCCCATAGATGGCACCCCACCAGGCTCCCCAGTTCCTGGGATTCTCCAGGCAAGAACACTGGAGTGGGTTGCCATTTCCTTCTCCAATGCATGAAAGTGAAAAGTGAAAGTGAAGTTGCTCAATCGTATCCGACTCTTAGCGACCCCATGGACTGCAGCTCACCAAGCTCCTCCATCCATGGTATTCTCCAGGCAAGAGTACTGGAGTGGGGTGCCATTGCCTTATCCAGATGATCTACTAGGAGTATCATAACGTGTCAGTAGGAACTTCCCCGGTCATCCGGTGGTTAGGACTCCACACTTTCACTGCAAGGGGAAATGGTATGACTCCTATGTCAGATCTGTGCTCTGTTCTGTACAAACCACTACCTGAAGTCCAGACCACACACCAGACCCTTCAGGCTGTCTCCAGGCAGTCAAACCAAGTTCTTTTCCTGAGTCTGTCCACTAAAGGCAGAGTTTCAGCACCCAGGCACCACACACAACAGCAGGTAGATATCTCGGGCTGGTAAGTGCAGCAAAGTAGCAAGGACCACCTGTCCTGCCCTCTCCAAGCCAGCTGCTGCACTCTACTCCAAGTTTCTGAAGTTCCCTCTCTGTCCCAGCTGAGATCCTAGCTGGTGAAGGAGTGACCCAGGGTGAGGGAACCTTTCCTCTTTCACAGGTCCCTCCCAGGAGCACAAGTTCCATCTCAATTAACTTTTTTCTTCTTTTGTCCTACCCTGTAACATGGTGATCTTTCCTGCAGCTTTGGCTGTATTAGATGTTCAGACAGGGTTCAGTGGGTATTCTGTGAGAATTGTTCGACACATAGATGTATTTTTGATATATTTGTGGGAGGGGGTGAGCTCCATGTCCTTTTATTCCACCATCTTGATCTCCATACCCTAGCTGTACTTTTAGAAACACAGTGTGTTTGTGTATATATATAAAATATACATGTGTGTATGCAGATACACACATTTTAATTTTAGTGTTTTATCACATTTGTTATATAATATTCCAAATTATTGGCAATGTGAGGGAATTTTTTTACTACAATGCTTAAAAAAAAAACCTTATAAAACAGCAACAGTAAGCACTGTTAAACAGATCCTTGAGCAAACGCTTCATTTTTACATAATTAGTTCTAAGGTAGTTTAGTCTACCAAATTTCTTAAGTCCATGCTATTCAAAATCTTTAAGTTGCTTTTCTCCATTCTAATAGACACAGTTCAAAAACTCAATTGACTTCAGATGGATCATATCAATTCACAGTTCAACACACTATTAATAGCCCTATTTGCTATGTCTCTAAACAAGTTCAAAATGTCAGGTGGAACTCATTAAACAATATGATTTGGCTCACTTAAATTTTTAAAAGGTCAGCAAAACTCTGTACTTATTACAACCGCAAGGAGTAGCCACAGTTGGAGCTGACTAGAATTTTTCTCTTTATGTTGGGTATAGACCTTATGAGATTTCTAAGAATTTTTCCAAAGATTTTCACTAAAATTGAATCTGTGTTTGTTAGTAATGCTTCATGGATTATTTTATCCCTTTAAGAAGATAATTTATTTTCTATTAATCTTCTCTTTGGTAAGACTTAGATCAAATTCCTTATGTGTTCACTGCCTAAGAAAAGTAGTTTTCTCCAGATAAATTTATTGTAAGATATTGGGTATATTTTATACATCAAGTCCTTTACCTACTCTGGATAATTATTAGCATTTGCAAAATAGCCCAAATCAGTTTTTTCTATTTTATTAGGGCTTCCCTTGTAACTCAGTTGGTAAAGAATCTGCCTGCAGTGCAGGATCAAACCCGGGTTTGATCCCTGGGTTGGGAAGATACCCTGGAGAAGGAAATGGCATCCCACTCCAGTATCCTCGCCTGGAAAATCTCATGGACAGAGGAGCCTAGTGGGCTGCAGTCTATGGGGTCGCAAAGAGTTGCGCACAACTGAGCGACTAACACTTACTACTTACAAGAGTATATACATAAAACTAATACATTTTCTATAAAGACTTTGATTTCAAAGATCTGCTATCATATAAAAAATCTGTTAAAATATGTAATGAACATATGCATCTTTGTTTTCAAAGACGATAATATACATTAATCATATGCATTTATTAAACCAATTATAACTTACATATATAACAGGGTCTTCTTTCACAATACACAGTTTTGTTTTTCTTCATTTCCCCATTTAACATGTATTATAAAATTTCTGATCTACCATGCTATAAAATTAGCATATATCTCATCAGCTTACTGTCAAGTATATTTTCATTTTCAAGTAACTTAAGTAAATAACATGTACTGAGATTGTATAACTGAATAAAAATCTATAGTCACAATGTATATTGGACCTCATTCAAACTTACTGAGTAAAATTTTAGAAGAACCCAAATCCCTTTAAAAGCATTTCCCCATCATGTCTATGACATACTGTGTAGCAGTTCCTGGAAAATAAATCTTCAGAAATCACCCACAGTGGCTTCCCAATATTCATACTTCCTATCAAAACACAAGTTCCACCAATTTTATTGTGGAAAAGTCTTTCAGATGTACCCTGATCACTGTAACCATATCAACCTTCCCTTGTCTTTCTGCTTTCAGGTACTTATCAGTTTGAAAAACCTCCCCTGATTCAAATCTCTGAGGATCTACAAGTTCCTGATTAAATACAGACTGAACTCATCAATATATCAGGCTTCATGACATGATCCTCACCTCTCTCTAAATTCACCCTCACGTATCCACTTGGTACTATGTGGAAGTCTATGCTTTCACCTCCAAAGTTTGTTACACAGAGTACTTTATGCTGGGAGTTCCTTTCCTCATTGCTTTATTTGCCTGAAAGTTTTAGGCACCCAAAATTTTACATAAACAATCTCAAATGAGGGGCCTTCACTTCTCCCCCAAGATCCCATAACAGGATTTAATTTAATATTTTCTCTCAGGAAGGTTCCATTTTTCCCCTTTTGCCTCCTCTGCCCAAAACATTTCTTTGGACACTATATACACAAAACCATCATTACAATGAATGCTTCACTTTATGAAACTGTAAATGTGTGTATGTGCGTGTTCAGACACACAGTATAACTAGTTAAATTTCTTAAGCTTCAATTAATTATTTTATGTTATGCAAGGGCAGATTAAGTTGGCAATTTTTTTTAATGTTGCTTTCACCAGAAAAAAAAAAAAAAAAACTGTCATCTAGTTTCGAACAATTTTGCAACCTCAAAAGTCGTCTTTTACCAAGACAAGGTATTTCAGTTAAAATAGAAAAAAGAATCTGAAGAAAGAAATAGGACTCTTTTTAAAACTCTTAAGTTAAAATTATAATACATAAAAAAGCCAATGGTATTCAATAATTTTCCTGATTTTTTAAAGATTTGTATTAAATAAAAACATAGATACAAAAAAGTACATACATCACCAGCTTAATGAATTATCACAGCATGAACATGCCTGTATAACTACCAACCAGGTCAGGAAACAGAATATTACCAGAACTCAAAAGCCCCTGCTGAACACCTTTCAATCACTATGACTTCCCTCTTTTCAGTAATAACTACTATCTTAATTTCTAACCTGATAGATTGAAATTTATATCTTCATATAAATAGAATCACATAGTAAGTACTCCTCTGAGTCTCATTTCTTTTGATTATGTTTGTAAGCTTCGTCCATGCTATAGCACATAATTGAAGGTCTATAATTTCCAAATCCTTCTCGATTGTATAAATGTAACACAATGTCTTAACCATTCTACTGTTCAAGAACATTCCAACTGAAATCGCTTCAATTTTATAATATGAAAAATAATTCTGATAAATGTATTATCTTAATATTTGATGATCTCAGAAAAAAAACTGCATTTAATGTTACTTTGAATAACTTTGCTCAATTTCCATAAATTCACTTAAGTTTTTTGCCTTTTAGATTAACTTTTAAAGGTTTTCTTAAACATGTGTATTTAAATATATTTCCCTAAAAACAAAATTAAAAATTTCAAATCTACTAAGGTCACATTTAAATGTACATACCACCAAGTATTCACTCATTTAACCTGTGAAGATGCTACCATCTTTTTTCTGTGGAATTCACACAATTAAAGACAAGATCAAAGGAGGCAAGAATATACAATGGATTAAAGACAATCTCTTTAACAAGTGGTGCTGGGAAAACTGGTCAACCACTTGTAAAAGAATGAAACTAGAACACTTTCTAACACCATACACAAAAATAAACTCAAAATGGATTAAAGATCTAAACATAAGACCAGAAACTATAAAACTCCTAGAGGAGAACATAGGCAAAACACTCTCTGACATACATCACAGCAGGATCCTCTATGACACACCTCCCAGAATATCAGAAATAAAAGCAAAAATAAACAAATGGGACCTAATTAACCTTAAAAGCTTCTGCACGTCAAAGGAAACTATCAGCAAGGTGAAAAGACAGCCTTCAGAATGGGAGAAAATAATAGCAAATGAAGCAACTGACAAACAACTAATCTCAAAAATATACAAGCAACTCCTCCAGCTCAACTCCAGAAAAATAAATGACCCAATCAAAAAATGGGCCAAAGAACTGAATAGACATTTCTCCAAAGAAGACATACAGATGGCTAACAAACACATGAAAAGATGCTCGACATCACTCATTATCAGAGAAATGCAAATCAAGACCACTATGAGGTACCATTTCACACCAGTCAGAATGGCTGCGATCCAAAAGTCTACAAATAATAAATGCTGGAGAGGGTGTGGAGGAAAGGGAACCCTCTTACACTGTTGGTGGGAATGCAAACTAGTACAGCCACTATGGAGAACAGTTTTTTCCTTAAAAAACTGGAAATAGAACTGCCTTATGATCCAGCAATCCCACTGCTGGGCATACACACTGAGGAAACCAGAAGGGAAAGAGACACGTGTACCCCAATGTTCATCGCAGCACTGTTTATAATAGCCAGGACATGGAAGCTACCTAGATGTCCATCAGCAGATGAATGGATAAGAAAGCTGTGGTACATATACACAATGGAGTATTACTCAGCCATTAAAAAGAATACATTTGAATCAGTTCTAATGAGGTGGATGAAACTGGAGCCTATTATACAGAGTGAAGTAAGCCAGAAGGAAAAACACCAATACAGTATACTAACGCATATATATGGAATTTAGAAAGATGATAACAATAACCCTGTGTACGAGACAGCAAAAGTGACGCTGATGTATGGAACAGTCTTATGGACTCTGTGGGAGAGGGAGAGGGTGGGAAGATTTGGGAGAATGGCATTGAAACATGTAAAATATCATGTATGAAATGAGATGCCAGTCCAGGTTCAATGCACGATACTGGATGCTTGGGGCTAGTGCACTGGGACGACCCAGAGGGATGGTATGGGGAGGGAGGAGGGAGGAGGGTTCAGGATGGGGAGCACATGTATACCTGTGATGGATTCATTTTGATATTTGGCAAAACTAATACAATTATGTAAATTTTAAAAATAAAATAAAATTAAAAAAAAAAAAAGACAAGATCAATGTGAATAAAGCCATGAGTCACCATGATTGATATGTGGCCTTATAATTATGCCAGAAGACTTGGGCTATATAGTCACTCGGCCACTGACGACTTGTGTGAATATAGAGTGACTTCTTACCTTCTCTGTACCTTAATTAAATACCAAGTAGTCTCCCAAGGCTCTTTCCAGATGTTATAGTCAAATAATCAATTTATTTCCTTATTATTAATAAGTGAGGGCATCTTGGGTACCAGGGAGAAATGAAAACTTATTATTTTAAGTATGATTTTTCAAAAAAAATACTTTTGGTTTACAGTGAAATTTATGGAACTATTCCCACATGTGTTATGCCTTATTTTCCAGATCAGGTAATGCATACTATGTCATATTGTGACATTGTCCTTAAGGAGAAGGCTCTCTAGGATAAATAAAGATAATCACATGTCTCACCTGAGAAATGTATCAATAGAAAGAAAGATGGAGGTGGTGAAAGGCTGCAGGAGGCTAAGAGACAATGACACAAATCCAAAGACAAACTAAACACAATCTGAAGAGAGGACAGAAAAAGCATGAAAAGACCACACGGAGATCAACCTATACAAAAATGAATCAATCAACAACTATCAAACACATTGCTAAGTCCTGAGAATACTGAGAAATTGTCTCCTTTTTGAAAAAAAAAATCACAGTCTACTGGAAGACATACTTGTAAGATGGGATCTACCACAAAATGGGATAATTACTTTCCATAAGAGAGAGAATCAATGTCTTTAAAATTAGTTCAAAAGAAAAAAATGAGGAATACCTGAGCAGCTGTGTTCATCTACATTTTCTGGTCTGATGGAAGAGCATGCTGAATTGTGAATGGTATGATACTTGTTAAGGGCAATCAGGATAGAAAATCTTTTTGTAGAATAAACAGAAATCATCCAAGTCAATTATATAGACTAATTTTTGAAAATGACAATTCTGTTCAGCAAACAGTTATTGAACACCTGTTGTGTACAGGGCTCAGAAATAACTGTAGGCACACAAAGGTGAATAAGACATAGGGTCTATATTCAAGGATCTTGGAATTGAGTAGAAGAGAATTAGCAAGCAATAAAAAAGCAAGATGGTGTCATATTATTGCCATTCACCTGTTGGGCTTCTGGTGTGGGAACAAGAGAGAAAGAATTGTCATGTTCAAGCTGAAAACATGGGATGTGAGTGAAAATCCCTATTAACTTCATCACACTGTGCCTTTCTCCCATGGTGATGCCTAATCCTTCTTCTAGTCAAAAGAACACTACAAACTGGGACAGACACTAAGCAGCATCTTATACAAACACTGGTAGGGGATGGAAATTAATTTTCCCCCACTTCTTGATCATATCTCAGGGAGATTCGGGAAATGTTCTCTTTTTTTGTTCAACACAAGGTTTATAGCACCAGGATAAACCAGCAGACTTATCTCTGAAATCTTCTTCTACCAAGCGATATAAATTTTTCAATGGGTTATAAGGAATATAGTTTCTAAGAGTGCTCTGGAGGAACTGGGGAATCAGTGGAATTGCTGGAAATTTACAGTCAGTGCTTCTTCATGTTGCAAAGTGACCCGGTTTGAATCATATTTGATAAGGCATCATCACTACCAACGCTATAGACAGCAGAGTAATTACCACTAGAAAGAATTAAAACGAGCTAGAAGTTGTCTTTTCTTTAAAGAGTCTAAGACATAATTGATGTTACAGAGTAAAACCCTTGCATGCAGTTGAGCAGAATGGATTCTCATCTCCACAAAAAAAGTAAAGAATATGATTACTATATGAGGCTGGCCTGAGGAGGATGATGAAAGAGCATGCATTGTAAATTGCATATTGATGGAAGTGGTAAATGTGAGAAAGACATATGCCTACTAGAGAGGACAAGGAGAGAGGGAATGTACAAGCCCGGATGTGGAGTCAGAAGAGTGTCAAGAAAATAAACAACTGGGGTTAAAACAAAGGACACAGGAGATGAGGCTACAGGACCCCAGACGACAGGGAGAGGGTTTGGAGCATAAAATAATTAAGGGGTTAGAATAATACCAACATGAGGGGCAGGTAAGATATAACAGAGGAAAAACAATCTGAAAGATATTTTTGTCAAAGTAATCAGTAGGCTTGATTGACTGACTTCATATGAAGGCAAAAAAGAGGCAAGATTAAGAAGACTCAGGCTTTGATGGGAATAATCAAAAAGCAAAGAAGAGATTCTGCATGTATGTGGGTGTGTATGTATTGGGGGGGCAGAAAGGTGGGAGAAGAAACAAGAGAGGGTGTCGAAAATGTTTTAAGGTATATTTATGTAATGAGCAGGGATGACATTTCCTCTTTCCTCCTCTTTCAAAGCACAAAGAGCTCATAATCACGAATGTGTCATGGTGTGCACCTCTAACAGCCTGTTTTCTTCTACGTGGCTGAAGAGTCAAGTTCATTATGTCTGTAGGGACTTGGAAAGCTCACAAATAGCAGTAATCATTAATCACACTGGCTAAATTCCTGAGCTAGAGACTGGAAGGTGTGGAAAAGTGTGAAATTCAAGGATTTCCCTCAAGTTCTTTTAACTTACTTTTTGACCAGATAAGTTCTGGCCCAAGTTTACACTCTGTTGTGAACGAAGGCTTGGAATAGCACCTGCTTTGTCTTCCACACCATAAATCTCAACAGCGTAGAACACTGCACGTTTCACACAGAACAGAAAAGACACATCATACTCATTAACTTTTGTTTTAGTTGCTGATAAAGTAAAATAGATCCATTCTTTACAGGAACACTTATGATTCTATTCTGATAAATATTCTTTTAGCTACAATAAAATCTGTTATTTTACATATATAGATTCGCTGCAAAATCATTTTTTGCAAACACATTGAACGTCAATTTAAAATCCATAGGCTGTGGATGCAATAATAACATTTTCAAAGGCAAAAGAACAACAGTTATTTACATTTAAACTTATCACATAAACAGAGTAAAAGTTCTTTCTCTCCTCCCCTCACCCCCTTCCTCTCTCTCTCATCACAAACATGAAAGAACTAAATGCAGGATTCTCATTAGTATGTTGAAGGAGATTTAAGATGACATCTTTGAGAAGGAGAATTGTAGCTGTCAAATGACCAAAGCTAGCAGAAATAATTCTCCTTTGCAATCCTTTTGAATCTAGGAATTGTGTTGAAGTTCACTTTCTTTTTTGGAAGAATGCCATTTTTTTTTTCCTCAATAGTCTCAGTTGTTATTTCTGATGCCAGACAGAAAAGGACTGCAAAGAGGCAAAACTTGAGGGGAAAAGGCAATTAAGCCATACTGAGCTGGAAAAAAAAAATTAACGCTAGCTCATTTGTGTTTTTCTGTGAACTTGGTTCAACAAAACTGGTTTACCTTCTTGAAGTACAACAGACTTGCAAACATGAAACACAGACGGAACACTAGCCTGGGAAAGGCCTTCCTTGGACAAGCCCAGCCGCACTGAGGGAAAAGGGGATTTTTCTGCCATGACAACTTTTTCACTGCAGAGACCAGCTGCTTTAACCAAAGTAATCGTAAACTTTATAGAATGGTCTGCACACCATCTGGCGCCTTTCAATGTCTTGGAGACTCCTTCAAAACTGGCTTAAAAGTGAATATTTTCCCTTGCATACCAGGTGTATTTACTATTGCATGGAAGAAATCTGGTTGGGGCGGGAGGATTGGGGATGGGAAGAGCGTTAGGATCTTGGAAGGCACTCAACTTTTTCAGAAGCAGACTAAGAAACTGTAAATGGGATAACCAAGATCTTGGCTTTGTCATCAATTCCTTTTCAGTTTAATAACTGTACATGTCTGTAGTTACCTGGTGGTGGTTTATTCACTAAGTTGTGTCCAACTCTTGTGACCCCATGGACTGCTACCAGGCCCCTCTGTCCATGAGATTTTCCAGGCAAGAATACTAAAGTGGGTTGTCATTTCCTTCTCCAGGGGATGTTCCCAACCCAAGAATCGAACCCAGGTCTCCTGCATTGCAGGCAGATTCTTTACCGACTGAGCTATGAGGGAAGCCCTTTGCAAATAAAATGAACTCTCACACTCTCTCACTTGACTCAGTCCTGCATTATCACATACTGAGTACACTGTATAAATTATATAAGACAGTATGCCAATAAGATGATTTCCTCCTTCTGAAATCATATCAAAATAAATGATGAACCTAAAAGGGGGCAAAATGTCCATCAGCTATCCTAAGTCTCATTTTGAACCACATTCCATCTCAACAGTGGAAACACAAAGTTCCATTCAGCTCTCAAAAATATAGACCAAATCTCATCAGCACATCAACTATTAGAGACATCTTGCTAATGAGTACACTTATGTGAAGAAATCTGGAATATCTTTTTATCTAATACTTTCCTCAAGAATTTATTTCAAGAAAAATCCTCTTCAAAGCATTTTCTTGTTGCTTATAACAAACAAATTCATATCCTGTAATCTGCTCTTACATCACAAATGCTCATGTCTTTCAACATATTTCTTCACATGTGTTTTTTCAGAGATGGATGTTCTCAGAGATAAAGCTGTGAAAATGTTTGCCTTATGGACAATTTCTTCCACACTATCTCAGACATATAGTCACCCAACCTAAATGTTCCAATGTCATAAAGATGTCATATATTCATACTAGGTAAGCCCAGGGTCACTGGCAAATACATTTAAAGTGACAGCATTGGGTGATTAATTTTTATCATTTAACATATTCATAGTTATATTAATAGTGAGTCTTTTCACTTTTACAACTCAACAAATGAAAAGATAAATAACTCAATTTTAAAATTTACAACAGGTTTTAATACACATTTCTCCATGTAAGAAGACAAATGGCCAATGAAAGAATGTTCAAAATCATTCCCAAAGAAATAAAAATCAAAAGCACAATGAAATACCACCTAATATCCCCTATGACATCAGTGATTAAATAATGAAACAATTCAGAAGCTACCCTGGTGATCCAGTGTGGAAGAATCCACCTTGCAATAGAGGGGACACGAGTTCGATCCCTGGTGCAGGAAGATCCCACATGTCACAGGGCAATTAACCCCACAAGTAACAACTAGAGGGTAGCCCCACTGAGAAAGTACACGCAAAGCAACAAAGACAAAGCACGGCCGAAAAAAGTATATACAATACATCCATTGATTAAAATCATGTTAAAAGAGCTCAGGAGCCAACTTGAAAAGACGGCATAATTTGAAGATCAAATGCAATGGACTAACCAGATAAAAAATGTTTAAATCCATAAGCTCATAACAATTTTGAATAAAAATTATTGTTCATCTTTGTAGGATTCTAAGAAACCAGCTCATAATTTTTAAAACTGGTAAATAAGGGGAAAGAATCAAACATTCTTTCCCATACAAACTGCCTTTGAAGATAACCAGTTGATGAGACATATTACAGACAGTATTCTACCTAATCTATGAAAAAGGAATAATAGAATTTAAATATCATTTTGCAACCTCTAATGAATTAATGAATCTAGACAATAATCCTCACTGGTGGGTAACATTAGACCTAACTAACAATTTCCAGGTACATTAAGGGGACAGATAGTTGCAGAATAATTTGCTTGGCAATGAGATGTTCTATAAGGTGAGTCTCAAATCCATCAATTATCAAAGACTGGGAGTGGTGGAACAGTTTATTTAGGAGTTTGCCTCTCTTTCTGAATCCCTCTACTAATAACTAGGAACTCAAAAAACCTTGGCAGCGATAATACAAATATTAGTTCAAGGATTATAAGTGAAAACCTCAGAGAAGAAATCTTTCATCATTTGTTCAGTGTCAAACAATCCCTACTTCAGAGAAGTAATTTCTCTGAATTTCCCACCTTTTTGTCTACCTATTCTTTCCACTTCTCTGGCGGTCCAGTGGTTAAGAGTTCACCTTCCAGTGAGACTTTTTTTGGTTGGTAGATGTTGCTAAGTGTGTGGGAACCTATATCAACACAAAGGAAGCTTTGGGGGGATGCATCTGCTGTATTGATATTTCCCAAAGTTAGCTTTCTGTCTCTCTCCTCTGCCACTACACACTTTCCCTACTATTGACCTGAGAAAAGAAGATATTTTAATTGTTTTAATTCTCAAACTATTTAATATAAATACCGAACAGCTGGTGTGATTGCCTCCATGCATTTGACAGGAAAACAGAGGGCACTCAATGGCTTCACAGCTATGTCAGGTCATACTCACATGCAGAATTTAGTTTTTATATTCCATTTATAGCATTTAGTAAACAATCCCAATCAAAGGCTTCAAAGATAACCCAAGCTAGCATGGCATGGCTCCATGTACTTCCTTTCTCTATCCCATAATAACATGACGTAGATAGAAGTGATCTTATGTTTAGTCTTCCACATTCTGTAAAGTTAAGTGCTGCTGAAGACATACAATTTATTTTAAGAAAGAAGAAGAGCTCCCTACTATGATCGTTCTCCTATAAGAGAATAATATTTTAATTAAATTTACCACATGCTTAAGTCCCATTCCTTTAATAATAGTAATGTAATTAAGCTGTGATTGATCTTCCAGATTCTTTATTGAAATAAAATCATTCTGAACCAAATTCTCATAAGTATTGAGGAAATTAGTCCTCAATGCATTTAAACCTAACAAGACCCTCTTCTTATACATTACAATTCTTGGCAAAACATCATAAACAAAACTACTTAAAATATAAGTGCAGTGATATTTGCTACTCAGAGATCTGGTCTCCTCATTTGATTTCTGATTTCTTACATCTTATTGTCCACTGAGATCTCCACTTGGAAGTCTAATGGGCATATCAAACTTATCAGCTCCAAAGTAACTTTCTAACCATGCCCACAATTCAGACCAACCCTTCCTGTCATTTTCTGCATACCAAAAGGTGGCAATGCCATCTGTTCAGTTGTTCAGGTCAATCATTTAAGGTCATCTTTGAAATTTCTCTTTCATTTACAGCCTATGCCCAACCCATCAGTAAATCCTACTAGCTCTACTTTCAAAATATATCTAGAAACCAGCAAATTCTCACTATCCTCCAGGAATAGCATCCAAGTTTAGGTAATCTTTTCTCTTACTTAAATTATTAAAATAGTCTTGTAACTAATTGGTCTCTGCATCAGTCTATGGCCCACTCTGATCTAGAATGTTAGTTTTAGGCCAGGAAAATCATGTCACCTTGTGCTCAAAACTTTTCATCTCATGCAGAATATAAAGCAAAGTCCTCACAGTGATGCATATAATGCCCTCTATACCTGCCTGTTCCCACATTTATCTAACCTCTTAACGACTGCACATAGCTCACCCTGCCCACCACAGATGGGACTTTGCATTTAACCTTTCTTCTGTCTGGAAAGCTCTTTCAGCAGTTAACCTCAGAATGTGCAAGCTTGCTCAGCCACTCAGTCATGTTTGACTCTTTGAGATCCTATGGACTGTAGCCCACCAGGCTTCTCTGTCCATGGGATTCTCTAGGCAAGAGTACTGGAGTGAGTTGTTACTTCCTCTTCCAGGGGATCTTCCCAACCCAGGGATCAAACTCACATCTCCTGTGTCTCCTGCATTGGCAGGAGGATACTTTACCACGAAGCCACCGGGTAATCCACCTCAGAGCTCCCTCCCTCAATCTACAAGATCATTCATATCAATTTTATTTTAAAATAAAATCCATTCCAGACTCCAGTCTCTTCTTCCCCTCACTTGACCAATTCTTCTCTGCTTTCTGTCTCTATACCATATGACTTAAGAATCATTCTGCTTAAGTCCAGAGTATTTATTTTACCCATAGGCCATACATTTAAATTATTTCTCTTAAATTGTTTGGGTCACCTCTACTAGAATATATTAGAATGCAAACTCTATCAGGGCAGAAATTTTGATCTGTTTTGTTCTCTGGTGTATCCCCAGTGATCAGAGCAGCACCTGGTACAAGCAGTCACTCCACGAATTTTTGTTGAATTAATTGACAAATTACACACAAACATAAAAATTCAGAAGACCTAATCAAGAATATCAATTAGTATCATTAATTATTTCCTTTAATATAGTTAAGTTTCATGTTTCAAAAATGCATTCAATTAAAAATCTCAGGATAACTATGAGACTACCCAAGTTGAGTTCATTTATTTATGGTCAATATGGCATCCATCAAGCTAAATTTGTCACTAAAGCTACCAATCACAACTACTCATAAAAGCATTGTGAATTGTTTGTTTAGATTGAACAATTTACTTATAAAAGTAATCACATGTCATTATTTGTCAATCTCCTACTTCAGTCTTTGCCTTCTCAATAATTACTATTGGCATCAATCCAATGGCTCAGGCCTGAAACTTAAGTCATACTTGATCTATTGCTGTCACTATCTCACACAACCAATCCATCTGCAAGCCTTGTCAGTTTGAACTTCAAGGTCTTCTATTATGGATTTGCTCACAGTTCTTACCACAACCACCATCATGCCTGACCTTGACACCACCATTTCTCCTCTGGACAATGCTAACAGTCCCTCTGTTGGTCATTCCAGGAACATTAGTTCTCTCTTCCAAACCATTTTCCACACCATAGCGTGAATATTTTTCCTAAAACACAGACTAGATCCCAGCACTCCATTGCTTCCACTGTTTAAAATCCTTCACTTTGCCTTTACAGTTCTTCTAGTTACATTTTTAGACTTTCATTTGCAAATATTTTCAAACTTTACAAATAAGTTTCAAATATAGGACAAAGAGTAAGGTCTCCCAAAGTTAAGGTCTTACGTAATCAAAGTATAGTTTTCCAGTCAAGGACATTAACAAGACCCTTTGATAGCTACTGTACTAGTCACATTTGACTTTTCTCGGGTACTTGAACCATCAAACTCATTCCAATCTCCAGGTTTCTGCATTAGTTTTTCTTTTCTTTTCTTTTTTTTTTTCCCTCTGTCTCAAACATTCTTGCCCACATCTTGGCATTGATGGCTCTTTTAGTTATTCGGGTCCATTTGGGAAAACTTCCTGATGATCTAGTCTAAAATAGTTTCCCTGATTTATTTTCACCATAGTACTTCTCAAAACTTGATATTTTCCCATGTATATCTTTATATTGTCTACATTTCCACACTAGAATTTGAGCAAAGTAGGATCTGTTTTTATATTTCTGACAATATCCCCAAGATTTCAAGCTATGCTTGCCAAATAGTATTTAATAAATATTTGATTATATAAATGAAGTTTCAAGAAATATTAAACCAAATCGAATAACAATTATATTATTTCTATAAAACTGCAATTTTCATTCACTCCTATACACTTATTATCTAATCTAGAAAAATGGAAAATTTATTAACTTGAGGGTGAAATAAGCTTGATCTCATTTCCCAGCTCCATTACTGACCACCAAGTTTTAAACTCTATTTAAAAGTTAATCTTCTTTAAAAACATTCAATTTCAAAATCATCCAGTCAGTCAACATTAAAGGCATAATTCAACCTATGTTTTCTGAAAGAGCAAGAATAAGATAGAAATCTACTGTTATGGGATTTTTATATTTATTTATCACAAAATCAAAGGTTAAGTTTTAATAAAGAATGAGGTCAGAAGAACAATAACCCTGTCACACTATGTATCTTTCTTTGATATAATTTTAAACTATCTTAATGGGATCCAGAAACATTTTTATAATACCATTTCATATTTTATCTGATATGCAGAGAGTTCTCAAAGCTTTTGAAGCTCATCTTGATAGTAATGTTTTAGTGTTTACAGTTTTAACATTTTATGAAGAAGCTGGGTAAAAAAGTAAGAGTATTTTGTGCATGCTGTCACAGATAAACACATGCACACACACACAGCAGAATCTATCTAGTTTTTATTTTGGCTGTATTTCATCTCTTTAAAAGACTCCCATAATGATAAGGGATTAAGATATACAAACTACTATGCATAAAACAGATACGCAACAAAGATATATGGAGTATAATCTATCAAAATACTGAATCACTATGCTGTACATTTGAAATTAATATAATATTGAAAATCAACTATACTTCAATAAAAATAGTAAAAAATAAGACTCCCATAACAAATTAAAAAGGAGACCTAAGAGTTACATTTACAACAGAATTAAAGTCAAATGTAAGTTGATATGAATGCATTTCTGATTTCTAAGAGGGAGCATTCATTATCAAAACATTTGTATGTGAGGGTGTATATGCCCATACACGCTCATTTAGCCATTTCTTTTTCAAATTACAGTTTGTAAGAGAAGTTGGAGTTATGAGTTTCATACCTGATTGACATTCAGGTGTTTGGAATCACAGAAGAAAAATCCCTATTCAAAAAGCCCCCACAGATTTGACAGGAAAATAGTCCAAAATAAAACCATCATACATATACACATCAATATTATTGGGTGACTCACACAACAGTGCTCAAATCCGATATTTCAATTCTTTACTTGGAGATGTCCAAAGGTCTGTCTCAGTCTCCTATATCTTTGTAGTTGGTGGACTCTGCATATGGAATGTTCCGCTATATGTGTGTGCATGTGTTTAACTGTGAGAGCGTGCACAAAATACTCTTACTTTTTACCTAGCTTCCTCAGAAAATGTTAAAACTATAGACTCTAAAACATGAGTTCTATCAAGAGCTTCAAAAGTTTGAGAACTCTGTTCACTGGCAGGGCAGCTGGCCTCAGATCCCACATATATCTTATTTCTCCTCTAGCAACTTCATGGCATATATCTTTAGCCTCACTCTTACACATAAGTCAAAAGTGAGCAAGAGAGTGGGGGAAAACTAGGAAACTTAAGCTTGAGATAAGGGTCAGAAAAGAAAGAGCGAATACGTGTCTATTTCCCAGATACAGAGAACTATTTAGTATGTCAAAGGATTATAGATTAATTCACATTTGATGCAGATATCTCCTCTCCAGACCTATGAAACTTTACTGACCAATGATATGATCTTTGATTTAGCTTTAAGAAACTTTTGTGATCTAATACAACAATATAAGCTTATTCCAGATATGATCTCAAAGGGAAGCTGGAGGATTTGGCTCAGAAAAGGGACAGACTGAAACAAAGACTAATGAAGTTTCAATACGCTGCCCAAAGCAGATTAAGGATATATCCATTCAAGAATGAAACCGATCAAGTGGAGAATAGCAGGACCAACTTGGTGGCTGCTGATCCATTTGAGTTTTTATTTGTGTTAGACTTTGTAAAATGACTCTCTGAGATTTTTACCTTTGTTTAGTTCCTCTAATGCAGGTTTAACACATTATAATTCAGAACATAAGGGACATTATCAGAGAAGACGTATGCTTGCTAAAATACAAAAATTTACCAAATCAGTCTTTACCGAATATATTGCATACTTGACTTATTTCATCTGACAGTCATTGTTTTGTGTCATAATTGTTTAACATAACTACCTATAAATAATTTTTCTACCATAACAATATTAAAGTTCAGCAATATACTCATGACATTTTATGAAAATTTCAGTTTTTACAAGCATATATTTTCCCCAAAATATTGACTACACAAAGAAATGATGGAAATTTCAAGAATGAATAAACATTCACTATTCTATATTTTCTGTTCACATGGAGATTCTGATTAAATTACCTAAGAACGGAAATGATATTAGTTGTGCTTGCAACTTTGTCTTATAGACATTTAGAATCCATATAATTGTTTGATACAAAATTGAAATGTCATAGTAAATATCCTACAGCAGAAATTTCATTGACTCTTGTACATGCATTAGTATATCACTACGGGCATAAGTCTTTTATGAAGACTATTAACTTATCTTAATATTGCATCTTCAATGCAAATTAACACTTGAGCTGGCTTCTTGAATTTGCAATTAATTTCTTTCAAAGTGTTAAGGGAGTTGTTCTTACATTAATAATCAAATAACATTTTCAAATTTACTTTTTTCCATTTGTGGTCTTAACAGAACAACAAAAGAATGAAACCTTTAGGTAATTTAAGAGAGCAATGAGTAGGTAATGGACAGAGGAGAAATGGAAAAGCACATGGCTTCCATTACAGCTGATAAGAGATGTAGTGAGACGGAGCCATAGAAACAGTTCACAAAATCCTGGCCTTGAGACCAGCAATTCCACTGGCCAGAATCCTATGAACAGTTGTGATGGCTCTATCCCAGCACATCTCTTTTTCAGCTGTAGAAGTCAGTGATAAAGCTAAGACAATGGTGAAACATATTTTATAAGAATTATCTCACTGCTTGAATAAAACCCAGAAGTTAAACATCAAACCTAAAGCCTACAAAGAGATGAGACAGTGCTTCAGTGGGGTGAAAACGATAACAAAATACTCTCAGACTTCCTGAAAAATCATGTCCCTGTGTATACATTTTTAATAGCTTGCGAAACTTTCTTTATCTTATATCTGTTACAATATGAAGTGATATTTACATATGCTGCCCAAATGAAAGATAGCACTCACTGATAAATTTCAAACCCTATAACTTTTGCTGTAAGAGTAATAATAATCTCTCTTTGAATTTTTAAAAGCATTTTCCATAGAATTTTTAAACACTAACGCTCCAAGATGAACCTGTGAAGAAGAGAGATCTATCTGGCTTTTTCAACCTCCATTCTTCAAATGCAGATTTGAAGATATACAGCTAACCACAGGTATTCTGGGTCTTCCTCCCAGGTCTCCAGATCCC
Organism: Bos javanicus; assembly: GCF_032452875.1. Taxonomy (NCBI): domain Eukaryota; kingdom Metazoa; phylum Chordata; class Mammalia; order Artiodactyla; family Bovidae; genus Bos; species Bos javanicus. Next base: position 117,756,152 of record NC_083897.1, read on the forward strand.
AGTACACAAGCAGCTCTTCCTACTCAACATATAGCAATGACAGATATATAGGTTGTAGGTGAGAAATCCATCCTGAAGTGGCTGCAACTTTATGTATACTCCTATGCCCCCAAGCTGTGAAATTCTCCAGTCTGCTTGCAGGAGGTCCTGAAGGAGCTATATGTGGGGGACAGTGACAATGCCAGATGGCAGTTTGTGTGAAAATCTGGGACCAGGGCAGTCAGCCAAAAACAGTGGACTGAATAAAAAAGGATGATCACCAAGAATATAACCCCCCACCAATGATCACGAATGAATGGAAGCATGAATTAGGGCTCTCTTTCTCATGCAGGTAAAATCCCTTCATGCAGTTTTTCATCCACATGTAGAACAAATGAAATAAAGAGTAAAATTTTTAAAAGGACTTACACTGTGCTGATTTATCTTACTATCATTTTCTTTTCCTTCATTAGTAGCCAAAAATGGGGAAGGGGGTGGGAAGCAGCCCATTGACAAGGAGAGTGCAGGCAAACTTAGAAATAAAGTGTTTCAAAAATTTTAATTTTATCACCAAAAGCAGATGAGATTGCTTCAAGGAACCACTTTCTACTTGATTTATAAGTAACAGGGGTATTTACATTGTATTGATTGTTATTGCGTGCCTTTATCACTTTTATTGTCTGCTGCAGTATAGCCCTTTGAAGGTCTGCCAAACCACTGCGGCTTGCTCAAAAGCAGGGCTGAATTTTAATTAAGCTGAGCCAAATAGACACAGAACAGTTGAACTTGATTACACCACTTGTCCTGATGGACACACAGAGGGCATTCAACACACATATTCCAATAAATGACAAAGTCAATTCATACATTTGGTAAAATTTTCAAGACAAAAACCACCATTTGTCAACATATCCCTTCTATGTAAGACTTGTGCTTCTCTATATTAATGCAAACAACCACCAAGGAGAACTGAGAGGTAAGGTAGCCAGTGTGGATACGTATGGCATAATATCTTGATAGCAATAATATTCTATATTCCCTGGGAAGAAGCAGCATATGAGTTTAGTAATTAGAATTCCACAGCATTGTTCAAGTAAAGAAATTAATATATATGTATGTGTGTGTCTGCATGTATCTACCTACTGATTTTCTTTTCAAATATTTCAACCTCAAGAAAAGTTTGCCACAGCATTTAGCCCAGATAGGGAGCAGGTGGGATGTCAGATTTCATGAATTTTTACTTTTGGGACTTCAGGAAGAACAAAGCATCCAGCTTTCTGGCTTGAGCAGCAAAACTATACTAAATAAAATGTGTTCCCACGGTAACTTCCCCTGAAATCAGCCAGTATAATTTTCCCACACAACACTGGAGCACCAAGTCTCTAGGTCCATGTTTCTGCAAAGAAGACTACTATATAAACTGACTTTGCTACTACATTAAACCAAATAATCTCCAGAATATTATCTAAAACAACATTCCTATGTAGACTTTCAGACTTCTAGCAAAACCTGCACTTTCCCTAATGGTGGGGAATTGACTATAGGCATTATTTCAAAATTAAACACACAAAGGAGACATTCTTTCAATAATATGTGGATCTAAGACAATTACAAGATAAATCCTAAAATATAAATAAGTTAATGTTTCTTACGGTATTGGTGAAAATTCAAAAATTATGTCTAGAAGTTGAAACAGAACTTTGCATATACATCAAAGTACAAATACATTAAAAGAATGGGAATGGCTCTTCATTTGATAAATTCAAATCACTAAGTCTTTAATAGAATTTTTCACTTTACTTCCCATCTTCCTAATACCAATTGACTACACTTAATCCTAAGAAATAATCCTCCCTGTTGGATTAGCCCCCCAAAAATGTACTAAATTTCTAAAAATAAATTGATGCCTTTTCTGTGCAGGAAAGTAAATTAGATTGTAAAAAGAAAACAGAATCCAAAGTTCTCATCCTTGACAACAGCAGGAAAAAAGAGCATATTTAAAGTACTCCCTTATCTGCTGCAATTTCATTCTTTATTCCTGCCTACATAAATGAAGGAAGAAAACAGTTTTGTGATGATTCAACTAAAACCCACGATAAACATACTGTTTAAATTAAGTCATTCACCACAAAAATATCATAAGCTTTGAAGCTAGATCATACTGAATTTGAATCCTATGTATGCAATTTCCTAGCTACATTATGTTGCTCAAGTTACTTAACATCCATTTTATCAGGTATAAATAGAAAGAAATAACACCTTGGAAATAAATATAAGAAATACTCCAATTAATGTATACACAATGAATTTTAAATGAAGTTTACAATGTGCACAAGTTGAGTGAACATATATGACAGGAAACAGGTTCCTATTGCATGTGTGTGTGTGTTAATTGCTCAGTCGTGTCCAACTCTTTGTGACCCCATGGACTGTAGCCCACCAGGCTCCTCTGTCCATGGAAATTTTCAGGCAAGGATACTGGAGTGGGTTGCTATTTCCTTCTCCAGGGAAGGAACTGGAGAAATTTCCTTCTTCCCAACCCAGGGATCGAACCTGGGATTCCCTCACTACAGGCAGATTCTTTACTGTCTGAGCCACCACTGGAAGCCCAAAGTGAAAGTGAAAGTTGCTCAGTCGTGTCCAGCTTTTTGCTACACCATGGACTGCAGCCAGTCATGCTTCTCTGACAGTGAAATTCTGCAGGCAAGAATACTGGAGTGGGTAGCCTAACCATTCTCCAGGGGATCTTCCAAACCCAGTGATCGAAGCAAGGTCTCCCACGTTGCAGGTGGATTCCTTACCATCTGAGTCATCAGGACTTAGCATACATTTTAAAAATACTCAATTAGATCTTAACTTTTGGGCACAACTCTGAGGATGTTTCAGGGCTAGCATGTTGTATGTTCTCTTTGATTTTGTTATTTTTCTTTAATGGAGATACTTTTCTTTAGTGGAGCCCACTATCTATTAGTTTATGTCTAATGGTAGATGCACCTAAGGCTAATGCAACATGTATAATTTTCATGGGACTATCCTTATCAATGTCAGCATTTCATTTATTGATTTTTATTCATTTTCATAAAATACATGGACAAGTTTCAAAAATGCAAACAACTGCATTCCTAGTGCTCATTACACAAAAAGGGAAATGTCACTCAAACTCAACTTTTGCCTGCCATTTAGCAGTTTCATGGAAGTACCTGAAGTCATTACATCTGCTATTCAAAAGGTCAGACTATGGTTTACCAAAGGTCCTTTACAGATATCAATGTTTAATATGTAAAAAAATAGATTGCAAAGTCAAATCTACAAACCGTGAAAGAATACCTATGCATATGTCTTACTCTATATTTTTTGCAGGTCTTAGTTTCTAAGCCATGCATTAGTATAGCATCCCTATCCTGCTATATTTTATCATTTCATCCCATTCATTCATCCAAGGTAATTTTATATTTATGATATGAGTTTAGTTGTTTTCTGACTGCCTCCCTTATAGCTTGTAGGTTCTATATGTGCAAAGACTACATTCTATTGTTTTTTAGAAATACATATAAATTATCTTAAAAACAGTGCCTAACACAGTCACATCTCAACAAATACTTGTTGGATGAATTCCAAATGATTATACCCTAAAGTCTAAAGGGTAAGCTCACGATTCAGAGAAAATGGAGGGTATCTGTTTTTTGTTTTTGCCTCTGATAATTACTTTCACTTACAAACTCATTTGCTCATTGGTTTGCATCATATCTAGTGTGCATATTTATTATTCAATTTTTCATCAGATCAAAGAGGCAGAAGAGACCTTGAGATGTTATTCTTGCCTTGGGGTATTGCTACTACTCAAAGCATTCAGTAAACATTAGCTTGTTGTAAAACTCTGGAGGCTTCATGAAATTCAGATTAGAAATAATCTTGCCTAGAGGGTAGAAAAAGGGTGACATCTATAAATGATTCTAATATATAACCCAAAGTTAGACCTTGCAAATATTTATTCCTACAGCACAATTACAGACTGCCCACCCTCTCTCTGGGGATGAGGGTTTTGTGTTTCCTGTTCTTAGTCAGGGGCCTGTTGATGTGTTGGATGTGATGATGGGTACAGAGGCAGAACTGAAAAGGTCTAGAGAAGAGGTGAGATAAGGGGACCAAAGCAGTGGAGGGACATAAGATATGAAAAGATCAGATGGGGACAGTGTTTGGAAGGGAAGTGGGAAGAGGGAATCCCAAAGCATGGTGAGAGGTCTTCAAGAAGAGCAAAGAGTTAACAGAACCCTTAAGTATTTTTGTCACTTTTCCAAAAATAATTAGGAAATAGCACAGGGAGGGAGGTGGGAGGAGGGTTCAGGATGGGGAACATGTGTACGCCTATGGCAGATTCATGTTGATGTGTGGCGGAACCAATACAATATTGTAAGTAATTAGCCTCCAATTAAAATAAATAAATTTAAATTAAAAAAAATAATAAAAATTTCTTTTTAAATTTTGTTTGTGTTTGATTTTGGTTGATGAGTTGTTTTGTTTTGTTGGTTGTTGTTAGATATAGGACTTGTGTTACTTTGTAGGATGGCACTGGCCTGAGAATGATCACACAGTGACCTAGAAAACTTGCATGGGTGATAATCTTAAGGGTAATTTGGAAGTCTCTTAAATCTCTTGAAAGTGAAAGTGAAGTCGCTCAGTCGTGGCCAACTCTTTGCGACCCCATGGACTGTACCCTACCAGGCTCCTCTGTCCATGGGATTCTCCAGGCAAGAATACTGGACTGGGTTACCATTTCCTTCTCCAGGGGATCTTCCCGACCCAGGGATCAAACCCATGTCTCCTGCACTGGACGCAGACGCTTTAACCTCTGAGCCACCAGGGAATAGTATAAATATAGGAAATTTCTATCAGAACAGAAAATTTGATTGGACAGCACTGTTCTAGAACTTTGGGCTATTCAAATGTCCTTGGTCCTATTAGTGGCATGAAATATTCTAAGAGGAATATTTCATCATTATTCTACTTCAAGAAGTTAATATAAAATACTGATGGTGACAATGCATTTTTGTGTCTTCCACATACTAATTTCCAGATATCTCCAACTTGTTTCTATACTGTTGTTGAAATTTTTACACACAGATTTTTGCAACATACTCTCATTCCCTCCTTACATTATTTGGCTACTTTAATCAGGATTATATTTTTATTTTTTATTAAAAATTTTTATTATCGAAGCTACTCAATGGATAAGATAAATATCAAAAAAACCCTATATTTTGTATCATGATTTTTTGCTTACACAGAATACTATAATATGGAGATAAAATGCACTGCCAATTAACACAAAAACAAATAAACAAAAATGCCCTCCAAAAATGAACCTCAAGGTCAGTGTGAATTGTAAACATCTAGATATGTCTGGGACAGGATTGGAAGTACACGGTTCCTAGGTTAATGTGCAGTTCAGTTCAGTTGCTCAATTGTGTTCGACTCTTTGCAACCCCATGGACTTCAGCACACCAGGCCTCCCTGTCCATCACCAACTCCCGGAGTTTACCCAAACTCATGTCCACTGTGGCAGTGATGCCATCCAACCATCTCATCCTCTGTCATCCCCTTCTCCTCTTGCCTTCAATCTTTTCCAGCATCAGGGTCTTTTCAAATGAGTCAGCTCTTTGGATCAGGTGGCCAAAGTACTGGAGTTTCAGCTTCAACATCAGTCCTTTCAGTGAACACTCAGGACTGATCTCCTTTAGGAGGAATGGTTGGATCTCCTTGCAGTCCAAGGGACTCTCAAGAGTCTTCTCAACACCACAGTTGAAAAGCGTCAATTCTTCGGCGCTCAGCTTTCTTTATAGTCCAATTCTCACATCCATACATGACCACTGGAAAGACCATGGCCTTGATTAGACAGACCTTTGTTGGCAAAGTAATGTCTCTGCTTTTAATATGCTATCTAGGTTGGTTATAACTTTCCTTCCAAGGAGTAAACGTCTCTTAATTTCATGGTTGTAGTCACCATCTGCAGTGATTTTGGAGCCCCCAAAAATAAAGTCAGCCACTGTTTCCCCATCTATCTGCCATGAAGTGATGGGGCCAGATGCCATGATCTTAGTTTTCTGAATGTTGAGCTTTAAGCCAACTTTTTCACTCTCCTCTTTCACTTTCATCAAGAGGCTCTTTAGTTCCTCTTCACTTTCTGCATAAGCGTGGTGTCATCTGCATATCTGAGGTTATTGATATTTCTCCTGGCAATCTTGATTCCAGTTGTGCTTCCTCCAGCCCAGCGTTTCTCATGATGTACTATGCATATGTTTAGCCCTAGTAAATCATAAGCTACCAGGAACGAGAACCCAAGGAAGATATGCTTTAGAGTAAATCCACTGCTAAAGGAATATAGATGGTAGAAAGAGGCAGTGAGGAACATTTGGATAATTTTAGTATTGTTTTACACAAATGACAAGAGGGCTTGGGAAGGGAAAAGACTGAAATTCTCGTGGTCTCCTTGGAGTAGAACACTCTGCTGCCCATGTTCAAAAGAAAAGACAATTTCCATATGAGCATGTAGCAGTAGAGAGACAACTAGAGATATGTTAGTTTGAGATCCACTTGGCTGTCTTCGTAATTTAAATAAGTCTAAGGTAGGCAGGAAGATGGAAGCTTCACCAAAGTCAGTAATAGTCAAGGATTAATGTAAACAAAATAGTATGCATGTTTATTTCATATATGGAGAATTTACTTAAAATACTGAAACACACTTATATGTAATAACAGTTGAATGCAGGATTCTCTATAATTAAACTGCACAAGCACACCTTGGAGATATTCCGGGTTTGGTTCCAGACCAGCGCAATAAAGCAAATATGACAATAAAGTAAATCACATGAATTTTATTTCCTAGTTCATATAAAGTTATGTTTTCACTATATTATAGTCTATTAAGTGCACAATATCGCGTCTAAAAAACAATGTACGTAACTTAACTAAGGAATACTTTCCTGCTAAAAATGCTAACCATCATCTGAGCCTTTATCAATATTCTTTTCGCTGGTGGAGGGTCTTGCCTTAATGCTGATGGCTGCTGACTGATCAGGGTAAAGGTTGCTGAAAGCTGAGATAGTGGTGGCAGTTTCTTAAAATAAGACAACAATGGAGGTTGCTACATCGACTGACTCTTCCTTTCACAAACAACTTCTCTGTCACATGCAATGCTGTTTGATAGCATTTTATCCACAGAAGAAACTCTTTCAAAATGAGTTAATACTCTCAATCCCTGTTGCTGCTTTATCAACTACATTTATGTAACACTCTAAATCCTCTACTATTGTTTCAACAATCTTCATCATCTTCACCAGTAGATTCCACTTAAAAAACCATGGAGTCATAAGAAGCAACTTCTCATCTGTTAAAACTCTAGATTGCAGCAATTCAGTCACATCTTCAGGCTCAACTTTTAATTCTATTTCTTGTTACATTTGCGATTACTTCTTCCACTGAAATCTTGAACCCCTCAAAGTTATCAGGATGGTTGGAATCAACTTCTTCCAAACTTCTGTTAATGTTGATATTTTGACCTCTTTTCACAAGTCACAAGTGTTCTTAGTGGTATCTAGAATGGTGAATCCTTTCCTGAGATTTTCAATTTACTCTGCCAAGATCCATTAAAGGAACTGCTATCTATGATAGCTATAGCCATATGAAATATATTTCTTGAAAAAAATAAGACTTGAAATTCAAAACTACTTGACCATTGGGCTGCAGAATGAATACTGTGTTAGTTAGCAGGCATGAAAATAGTCATCTCACTGTGCATCTTCATCAGAGCTCTTGAGTGATCAAGTGTATTGTGAATGAGCAGTAGAATTTAAAAAGGAATATTCTTCCTGTTATTTCCATTTATAGAGCACAGCCAGAGTAGATTTAGCACAATTCTTAAGGACCCTAGGATTTTTGAAATGATAATGAACATTGGCATCAACTTAAAATCACCAGCTGCATTAGCCCCTACCAAGACAGACAGCATACCATTTGAGGCTTTGAAGCCGGTATTGACTTCTCCTCTCTAGCTATGAAAAGACTCAGCTGGCATTTTCTTCCAATACAGGGCAGTTTTGTTTACACTGAGAATTCACTGTTTAGTGTAGCCACCTTCATTAATTATATGAGCTAGATCTTCTGGATAACTTGCTGCAGCTTCTACATCATCACTGGCTGCTTCATCTTGCACTTTTATGGTATGAGATGACTTCTTTTCTTAAACCTCATAAACCAACTTCTGCTAGCTTCAAATCTTCCTTCTGAAGCTTCCTCACCTCTCTCAGCCTTCACAGAATTAAAGAGAGTGAGGGTCTTGCTCTTCAGCTCTGGCTTAAGGGAATATTGAGGTGGTTTGATCTTCTATCAAGGCCACTCAAACTTTCTCCACATCAGCATTAAGGCTTTGTTGCTTTCTCATCATCTGTGTGTTCACTGGAGTAGCACTGCTCATTCCCTTCAAGAACTTCTCCTTTGCATTCACAAGTTGGCTAACTTTCAGGCTATCTCAGCTTTCAATATGTCTTTCTCCCTAAAATTAACAGTTTCTGACTTTGTATTTTTTGTTGTTGTTGTTGTGTTTTGCTTTTTAATAAAATAAATAAATTTTAAAAATAAATAAATAATGCCTCTTCTTTCTTTAAAAGGATTTTGGCTGCACCACACAGCATGTGGGATCTTAGAACCTGACCAGGGACTGAACCTACATTCCCTGCATTAGAAGAAAGTACTCTTAACCACTGGACTACCAGGGAAGTCCCAGTTTCTGGCTTTTGATTTAAAGTGAAAGATGTGTGGCTTTTTCTTTCACTTGAACACTTAGAGGCCACTCTAGGGTTAATAACTGGCCTAATTTCAATACTGCTATGTCTCAGGGAATAGGGAGGAATGAGGAGAAGGGGAGAGCCATAGGACTAGCTTTTTGGTGGAGCAGTCAGAAAACATAAGATTTAATCAATTAAGTTCATCGTCTTATATGAATATGGGTCAGGGCACTCCATAACATAACATCAATTTCACTGATCACAGATTACGCTAACAAATACGATTACAATTTTAAAAGTTTGAAATAATGTGAGAATCACCAAAATGTGATGCAGAGACACAAAGTGAGCAAATGCCATTGGAAAAAATAGTGCCAATATATTGACTCAATTAATGTAGGACTGCCAAAAACCTTCAATTTGTAAAAACCACAATATTTGCAAAGCGCAATAAAGTGAAACACAACTAAATGAGGTACCCTGTATTGTTCTCTAAATAAGAATGATGCTGATGTGTTTAAAACCTTAGAAAAAGAGTAACTAAGTCAAGAAACAGGAAAGTCAATGACATCTAGGTTTAGTGGCAGAAACTCTGACCCTGTGGTCAAATCTTTGTACTTCACTACTGACTTTATGATCCAAGGCACACAATTTAATGTACTGCTGCTGCTGCTGCTAAGTCGCTTCAGTCATGTCCGACTCTGTGCGACCCCATAGACGGCAACCCACTAGGTTCCTCTGACCCTGGGATTCTCCAGGCAAGAATACTGGAGTGGGTTGCCATTTCCTTCTTCTCTTAATGTACTGGTACCTCTATTTGTCTTGGCTTAACTCTGAAATATAGTTCAAGCTCCATAAAAGCAAAATGTTAAAAATAAGAGGAATGCACACTCTGATCAGCAACTTTCCTAAAAGTAAGTTACTGAATGCAAACTGTAGTGGTGTATTTTGTTTACTGAAGAATGTCATATGAATAAGAATATTTACTGAGTGTTTCCTGTGTGTTAAGTGCTTAACGTGTAATGACTCTGTTAATCCTTACAACAACTCCATAAGGGAGGTACTATAATTATCCCATTATAGAGGAAATTCTAAGATAGAAGCAAAGTTTTTATTCTAGTGCTCCTGAGTTTGTTCCCACAGAGCTTTCTAACCTAACAAATTATTATAGTAGGCTGTGCGCAGGGAACCTAAGAAAAGTACATATACTGACAAGAGCACTACTGGGAAACAACTGCAAATCAAACCGGCAAATGGATACACAGCCCCATAAGGAGAACCTGTTGTTGTATTTAGAACAATGACACTGAAAAAGAAACCAGATACCCCATAGCACCCACATCAGATTTAATCAAGGAAAATGGAGAAGAAAGAGCCCTCAAATTAGAGGGATATCTGCTTTGTCCTTCAGTTCTTATCACACACCTGAATGTATGAAAAGCTTTCGATAAATGTTTAATACATACACATCGGACAGGGACGGGAGCTTGGTGGAAACCCAAGAACAGTCAAGGGAGAAGGCCTGGGGGAGTGAGGCAGCCAAGAGTGGAAAGAAGGAGGAGACAACACTACTGCCAGGGCTGAAACCACGAGAGAGGTATCACGATGTGGAGAAAACTAGGGGCTGAGTTAGGCTACTCCAGGACTAGTTGCGAGCACACACAAAAGGGAAATGGTTCAGGCTTTCCTGCAGTCCTTCCCTGACTGCTGTGAAAACCACCTGTGGGGCAGGCCCCTTCCACCATGAAGAAGGGCAGCTCTACGTTTTCCTCATATTTAAGAAGTAAAGAGGAAGACAAGCTGGAAGGAGAAAGAAAGGAACCTCAATGTGGACTATCATGTAATATGGACATCACGTCAAAAAGAGTTATTAATTTGCCAACTAGATGCTAAGTGCCTTGAGGGAAAAGCTATACCTCTAAAAGTTTTAAATGCCTTAATACACTTTCTTGCATATAGCTACTAATCAGCAACTAATTGTTTGAGAGACATTATGGTATAGGAGAAAAAGTATTGGTTTGGAGACTTTAAATAGAACTGCTTCAATTTTCTTGTCTGTAAAACAAAAACAAAACAAAGATGCAGACTATTAGATCATTTTAGGATTCTTTTCATACATTTTAATTGAAAATCCATGATTATGATTATCAATTATTTAGCATCACTCTCAATAAGGAGTTCTCCTTTGAGTGACAATGCATGATGGTTGAGAAAGTGCACTAGGCCTCTTTCTACCTGTAACACTGGGCTAAGTATGGAATTTGATCAGATTTCAGATAACTGTATGGGGTGAGCTGAAAATAAGGAGTATGTGTCTTGTAGGGAAAAAAAGAAAGAAAGAGAGAGAGAGGGAGAGGAAGGTGGGGGGAGGTAGGGAATCAAAGAAACAAACTACCCAGGTGACTCAGATATGCATGTACTGTCAACCTAATTGGAAACTCCCTTTTAACAGAAAGCTCTTACTCTGGAGTATTTTATTTAGTCAAATCTCCAAACCAATTATCATCACATACATGAGCAATGTGGCAGGTTTCAGCTATTTCATGAAGCTCTGCTGTGGGAAAGTTGTATCAGAAATGAGATTGTGAATATAAGTAGGATTATTTCAATAGAGAATATATTTATAGCACCTAATGAATAAAGGGCTTTCCTGGTGGCTCAGCAGTGAAGAATCCACATGCCAATATAGGAGACGTGGGAGATGCAAATTCCATCCCTAGGTGGGGAAGATCCCCTGGAAGAGGAAATGGCAACCTACGCCAGTATTCTTGCCTGGAGAATCCCATGGACAGAGGAGCCTGGCAGGCTACAGGCCATGGGGTCACAAAGAGTTGGACATGACTGAACACACACACAATGAATAAAACAAACTTCACGCATGCTGACGAAGTTTTAACTTAACATATACATATGAGTGCCTAGGACTGGTCAAACGTAGTGGAGTGGGAGTCCGCTCTAAATTATTCTGTAAAGATGAGCTGGAAGAGACGACAGCAATTTAAAGAGCTGAGAAAACTGAGGTAACAGAGAAATTGGTTTGCTCACATGAAATAGCCTGTGTAAAGAATTGGAGGTGGGAGACGAGAACTCCCTTCAAGTGACAGAGAGCCATTTGGTCTCAATGAATCTGCCATGGCTCTCGTTGGAATGAAGACAATTTGCATGTTTAGTGACTGATATGGAGCGAGGCAGTAAATCATACTGGGTCTCAGCTCAAAGCCTCTGCTATCTCAGACGTAGAAAGATGAACACTTGTACCCCACACCTCAAGCAGTCACATTGTTCAAACACACTAGCAGGGATGGTCTGAAAATATCCATCAGTCAGCTCTGAACTGGAAAGACAGAGAACTCTATCACTGGAAATCATTTACCATATGATGCAGTGTAGATTAAGGGCTTCGGGTATTTTCAACTTTTGAAATATTTAATAGGATTTTTATCAACATGCTGCATTTTGCCTATAACATATTGCCATACCCAAGGGGAAAACAAAAAAACAAACCACCACCACAACCAACTTGTTACCCAGGAGATTGAAATACATATTCAGCATGCTGGTAATTTCTCTGACTCTCTGTTTTCAGAAACATAATTATTTTCTTTTGCTTTAGGATTGCTGATTTTGCTTTCAGATTAAATCTAATGTTAAAAGTGAGAGCAGGAGAAAAACAAAATGTATTCTCCACGGAGAGTAATTCTATTACCATCGCTGGACCGATCTTGTAGCTAAGAGGTATATTCTTTCTAGAAGAAAAATGGCCTCTCCCCAAACAATGACTGGATATTCTATCTTCAAGTGTAGAAAAAGCAATGATGACACAATTAGCCTTAGAAACTAGTGAATCACTAATAGCCAGCATAAAATAGGGCAAAAAGGAAACCACTAATATCTGGTTACACATTAAAGTATCCTGAATTAAGTCCAAGAAAATTCACATTGTTGCCTTGTTAACTGTCTAAAGAGGAAATGGTGTTTGTGAAAGAAGAATAAAGGGCTACCAAGTGAGAGCAATGTTCCCTCATGCCCCAAAGATTTTAGCTCTCACCTTACTGTCACTCTCTCCAGTATGACCCTTGTCATCATTTATAGTACTTCAAGTATCCATTGAAAAATAATTCTCTCACCACTTGGACCTACTCATTCACTGAGCCCTTTGACTCCAGAGATCATCATGTCTTCCACCCTGCCTTGACCACTTGGTCCCATGGTCTTACCCTAGATTTTGACATGAGCTCAGATTTAAGCATTTCACTTTCAAATCTTCAGTTTCTAAGCTTCCAGAGGACTCCATCTAGTATCCCCTATTCCAAGAATTATTTGATATCACCAGACCCAGCAATCCATTCATCCCACTAGCTTTTTACCATCCTTCACACCCTTCCTGCTCTTCTCTTCTTATCAAGCATAAACTCCATGGTTACCATTATAACGACTTTCTTACATAAACCCTCAAATCCCTTTGCCCCTCTCACTTCTGGTGCTCACTTGAGAAATCTCAAACTCCAGTTACAGCCAGCTCTCCAATCATTCCTTGCTCACTCTCATGTTATTCATTCCTCTGCGGGAAAAAATATCCATTCGTTGTGACTAGCGGCATCCTAAATTCAAGACCACTAACTTCAAGCTGGTGCTTAGCATGACCCAGAAATCCTACCCTATCTCTCCTGTACTCCTGGATCAATGCTTCTTAAATTTACCTTCATATAGGGGGATTTTTAAAAATTGCTAAAGTCAAGCATCATCCCAAGTTTCTGAGTTAACTAGTCATGGTTGCAACTTAGGCACTGGAATTTTTAAATGTTCAGGTGAAGCGATGCTCAAGAATTCTTCTTGATGACTATTGATTTTATTTTGTTCTTCCTCAAACATGCAAGATCTCCTTTCTCATTCTCAGTTGATGACACTGCTTCTCATTTATCTGAGAAAACTGAAGCAATCAGTAGAGAACTGCTCCCCAGCCTCCTGTCACCACATCTGCCCACACGCCTGCACTGGTGCGCAATACTGTGGGTTACTGGTGTGTGTCCCTTTTATAGGACGTGTTTCCTGTGCTCCAGATTCAATCCCCTCCCACCTACTCAAGGACATGGATCCAGCTATTAGCCTCCCTCTCTCCTGCATCACCAACTTCTCCCACTTTTTAGCATCATTCCCATGGGTATTCCATGCTATTATTTTCCCAACTTAAAAACAGCTTCTTTGACCCCATTCCCCACTCACAGATAAGGCCCCATTTCATTGTTCCCCTTAAAAGTGAAACTTGTTTACAAAAACTTTATCATTATCTCTAATTCTTCTACTCAATTCTCCCTTGACTCAAACATTTCTTTCAATGATGCTCTTACTTTTATGCTCCTTGACAAGTACAGCTGTCAAGGTCATTAAAGGCTACCAAGTTGATAATCTAGTGGTCAATTCTTAGGTCTCATCTTCTGTGATAAATCATTAGCTTTTAATACAATCAATAAACTCTTTTTCTTTGAAATAATTGATTCATTTAGCTTTTTGAATATGGATCTGAAAACTACAGTCTGTGGGCTAAATCAAGTCCAGGGCTTCTTCTTATAAATAGTTTTATTGGAACACAGCCATATTCATTTTATCTGTTACCTATGGTTGCTTTTTGCTAAAAGAACAGAGTTGTGTAGGTGCAAAAGAGATCTTTTGGCTGGTGAAACCTAAAATATTTACTATCTGGTCCTTTGCAAAAGAATGTTACCAATGACCGCTCCCCCAACACCTGTTCCTCTGAGCTTTTCTCATCTCAGTAAATAGCAACTCTATCGGACCAAAAGCTCAAGCCAAGAATTCTGGATTCTTCCTTGACTCTTTCTCTTCTTTCATACTATACATAAAATCTCCCAGCAAATTCTGACCTCTTTATCTTCAAAATATACACATAATCCAATCACTTCTTATGACCACTACTGCTGCAGCCCTGGACCAAGCCATTATCATTTCTTGCCTAAACTATTTAATGGATTCATAATTGGTCTCCCTATGCTTTGTGCTGTCTCTCTCCTCAGCCTTTCCTTAAACACCACTCACTCTCAGTTCATTTTCAATATAGAAGCCAGGGTTACCATTTTAAAATACTAAGTCAGATGACATTATGCCATTTTCAGAGACTTCCACTCACTTCCTACCTTATTCATATTAGTTAACACCTTTTTAACCTAAACAAATTTACATGATTTTTCTAACCTTATAGCCATTGCTGCTCCATCCCTCACTGTGCCCCAGCCTCTCTGATCTCCTAGCTCTTTCTTGAACACAACAGGCATGTTCATTCCTCAGATCCTTACCATTGCTTTTACTTGTGCCTGGGATGCTCTTCTCTGAGATTTCCCTATGCCTGGATCTCTTCTCTTCTTCCACCCTTTCTCAAATACCTCCTACTCAGTGAAGTCTTCCATGTCCATCCTACTTAAAACTGCAAGCCCCTCACCATATTCCATATCCTGCCTTCCTATTGTATCTTTCACCAAAGCATTCATCACTAAGCAAGACATACCAGATTTTACATTTTTATTTTATTTATTGAGGAATTCCTGGTGACAAGAAGACATTTAATAGGTGTTTTTGAATATATGCTGACTGAATGAACACGTGGAGTTGAAAGAAAACAATCAACTGAAAGTTTCTCAATTTTCCTTCTGGCTTTTCAACTTTTCCTTCAGTAACAAAGATGCATGTATCTAAGTTCTTTTAAGTTCAATTCAAACATTTATTGATCTCACAAGTGTTCCAGGTTTTGTGCTGTGACTTAGGAATGCCAAATGACTTAGATCAATATCATTTAATGTAGAAGGACAATTAAAGTATTACAAGGTCCAGGGAGAGTTCAACATAGAGAACTCAAAAAGGGCTCCAAAACAGAGGGCAACTCCCTTGTTGTCTTGAACAATAACCCAGTATTTCCCAGGAAAATTCTGGGTTGACATAAGTGGAAGAAGAGTACTAACCAAACAAGTATCACAAGAAAGGAAGTAGAGACATAAAACAAGTACTAAGCACAATATTTTCATACCACTGAGTCACACCATGAGTTTGCAAAGGGGAGAAAATGGCAGCACATGAAAACGAACAGATGAGTACTAGCCAGATGACAAAAGATCTTATCTTAAAATTTTAACAGGTGGGGACATAATTTTCTTGAATGCAAAATTAACTTGACATTTATGGTTTAATTTTTAAAAATACTGAGTCAATATAAAAAAAATGGTTCCATTTTACATGCATTTCAAATGTATAGGCAGAGTACACATGTTTATTTACCTACCTTTACATCTATACACACACTTAGACCAGTAACTCCACCTACATTTCCCTTTATTCCTCTCCAAATAAATATGCTATATCAATATTATCTTGATATAGCATATATCTTCACAGAAGGCAATGGCACCCCACTCCAGTACTCTTGCCTAGAAAATCCCATGGACGGAGGAGCCTGGTGGGCTGCAGTCCATGGAGTCGCTGAGGGTCAGACACGACTGAGCGACTTCCCTTTCACTTTTCACTTTCATGCATTGGAGAAGGAAATGGCAACCCACTCCAGTGTTCTTGCCTGGAGAATCCCAGGGACGGGGGAGTCTGGTGGGCTGCCGTCTATGGGGTTGCACAGAGTCGGACACGACTGAAGTGACTTAGCAAATATTATCTGAATTACATAAAGGAGCTGATCATTATCCAGTTTTGAACTGGCCCATATTTAAGGAGCAGAGGCAGAAAGCACAGAAGTAAGTACCCCTGCGTTTCAGGACTTGGCTTGAAGTCAAGCCAAATGGCATAGCTCAAGTCTCTTAGTCCTCTGTGTGTTAGTCTTGTTATAGCTCCTTGGTATAAAACAAGGAAAATAACACCAGCCCTCACAGGAACTTCTTTAAGGATGAAATGAGATAATGGACAAATTTTATTAAAATAGAATACTATAGAATGGTAATAGTAGTAGTAATAAAGGAAATATTAATTCAGGATTTCCATACCCCGGTATTTGATAGAGTTTTCGTTAACTAAAACTCAAAGTAGAGTTCAATCTTCATGTGTATGCGTGTGTGCTCACTCAGTCATGCCTGACTTTTTGTGACCCTGTGGACTGTAGCCCACTAGGCTCCTCTCTACATGGGATTTTCCAGAAAAGAATATTGGAGTAGGTTGCCATTTTCCTACTCCTGCGGATCTTCCCAACCCAAAGATTGAACCTGTGTCTCCTTGCATTGGCAGGCTGACTCTTTACCACTGAGCCACCAGGGAAGCCCTCAGTCTTTATAACGGTGTCAAAAATTCTAGACAATAGATACACACAAAAAGCATCACAGTAATTTGCTTATTTTTTTCATTAATTAATTGACAAATAGTCATTGAAAACTACCCTTAATAATTCAACAGCAAAAATGTAATGCTTATCAAATACCATATACTATTCTATGCTTACATTCATTGTCTCATTTAGTAATCAAACAGTCCCTTTGTGATAAATACTATTACTATTTACATTTTAGTTATGTAGAAAAGGAAGCTCAGAGTGTTTGAGTAACTTCAGGTGTCACACAGCAAGTTTGGTAAAAGCCAGAAGTCACAGCCAGGACTTATTCTAGTACCAACATCTGTAACCACTACACTTTTCTAAACATGTACTCTGTTCTTTAAGTCTACACTAGGCCTCAAGAGCTTTGTGTTTAAGTGGAACTATAAGCTTAATGCCCTGATCACAGCATAAGTGAAGTGAAAGTCACTCAGTCATGTCTTTGCAACCCCATGGACCACACAGTCATGGAATTCTCCAGGTCAGAATACTGGGGTGGGTAGCCATTCCCTTCTCCAGGGGATCTTCCCAACCCAGGGATCAAACCCAGGTCTCCCACATTCGAGGCGGATTCTTTACCAGCTGAGCTACCAGGGAAGCCCCACAGCATAACCATAAAAGAAATACAAATTTTCTCCACAAAGATCTTTAAAATTCACATCTTCTTTGTACCCTGGGTCAGACCATAAACCAAAGAATGGACTGTGGGTTTCTCAAAACCAGGAAAAGTATTTGATTCACCTTACCTAAGCAATTTGCATATAATAGACAAACAAAATAGTTCCTGGATGAATAAAGCAGAGGCCAGCTATAATCCAGATTCATGAGTTATAAAAACACTGATAATTATGACAGCCAACATGTGGAAAGAAATCAGGGCAAATGAGCTCAGCAAAATTATAGAGAATCATTCAATTTTCAAGTTGGATATTATTTTTTAAGACACTGAGCCAAAGACAGAATTAGTACCAACAGAGCAGAATTAAAGAGAACTAATGAAGAACTGTAAGTTCAACCCTAAGACTGTTTTACCTACTCAATCACAGAAAGTCTAATCAAGCATAGCTGGTCTACCCAAGGCCAGAATTAAGGTGTGCTTTGCACCCAAAGCTGACAAGTTATATCAGAAAAAATTTAAATAAGAAGCTGTGGTATTTAGGCAGGAAAGAAATCTTAGGAATAACCAATTCTCAACTACTTCAGTATAAGCAAATTTACACTATTAAAATAGTAACATGATAATACTCTTGATTTAGTTTTCTAAAGTGATTTCCAAACCAGAGTGGTGTGTGTATTTTAATGCTATTGTCAAAATGCACTGAGTTGAGGTGGGTAGAGAATTCACTCATTCATCAAGTACATTTGAGCTGGTACAGTGGGACATCCATTGTGCTGTGAAAGAGAAAGTATGAGAAAGGTGCTCTGTTCTCAGGAAGTCATGGTAACTGATAAACAGGTAAGTGAATAACTATAATACAATGAGATAGGGTCAGCAATAGGAGTATGAAACCTGTGCTCTAGAACCTTTGTAGCATTGGAGGACAAACTCAATAGGACTAAAGAAAGTTCAGAGAGAAAAAGATGTATTAACAGAAACATCATGGATGAGTCCATGTAATCTAAATGAGACATGAATACACACAAAGGAAACACCAACAGGGGGAAGGGCGTGACCAATGGGAAAAGTGTGACATTTAAATTATGGTGGGTAGTAGGTCTGAATATGTATAATAAGATGTACAAGAAGGTGAAAACAGCAGGTGATGAAACTATAAAAGTGAGCTGAATCAAATTTAAATAGAACTATATTGTAATGGAAAATGTCTCCACTCTATAGTTTCAGGACATATTTTGTATTCTAGTTCTGTTCCTTACACCTGATCATGGAACTTGGAAAGATGTAGTGCCTCTATGTAACAAATTCCTTTCCTATAAAACAGGAGATAACAATACCCCATCTCCCATGGCCGGTTGGGGAAGTAGAGATAATTGTCATGTACCTAGAAATATAAGGTTCTTAACAAATGATAATAGTAATTATTATGTGTTTCATATCTATGCTAAAAATGTTGGATGTCATTGGGTCAGTGATGGAGAGTTCTGAACTACTTTTTAAGCAAGGAATAACAGCTTTTGGAAGATCTCCCTGACACAGTATAAATGACAGACTGAGGAAAATGAAAGAGCAGCCAATCAGCACATTATCAGAACAATTCAGGTGAAAATACAGGTGGCTGTGAAACAAGATGGCAGCACAAAGTGTGTAAAGAACAGAGTAGACAAGATATGGGGCTTCCCTGGTGGCTCACACAGTAAAGAATCTGCCTGCAATGTGTAAGACCTGGGTTCCATTCCTGTGTTGGGGAGATTCTAATTTGATGATAGAATTAAAAGGTGCCCAGTTACATGTGAGGTGAGAAAGTTGGTTATATTGATTATGGTTTCCTGAAAAAAATGGAAACTTTCAACTGCTACAGAACACAGATATATTATATATATGATACATAAGTTCTTTATCTTCTTATTATGTATATGTTTGTAGCCATAATATAATTCACCCCATTCCATTCTCAAATACAGATAGGTGCAATCAATTTCTATGCTAAAACTTAGCAATTTTCCTAATCTCCCGCTTCAAATATACATACACCTTTCTATTTATGTCTCTTTGATCATTCTGCCATATCCTTGGTAACATTTTTCTTCGAAGTTTAAATGACTAAATAATTCTCCCAAGACTAATGAGCTCAGTATGAGAGAGAGCTGGTATTGCTCAATAATTTGGTACTCTACTCATGTCTTAGTGAGAAAACACATCAGTGCATTGACTACTGCTAATGATATCATGTTGCCAGAGCACCAGCAGCCCTTGTCTCGGGCTTGTAGGTCATCGGGATTTATAGATTACCTGCTAGAGATTACAAAGGAGAACACTGAGTGGCAATGGCAGCACATTCCCTTTGACTCCAGTGGATTGCTTCATTGAGAAGTCTGAAATTGTTTCACCAAAAACATTTATCCTTTTCTGTTCATGCATTCTAACACTATAGAAAAATCACTCAGAATTTTCCAATCTCTAGGAACATTATGAAAACTTTATAAATTAGAGGTGAAGATGGGGCAGGAGGACAGCATCCTGGCCTCCCATGATGGTTTTGCCTTGGGAGAAAAACAGAGTTCTGCATTAGGCATTTGCTAGTTACTGAGATGGTTGTGAAACAGGCAAGCAATCACTTCAACCAAGAAAATAAGTTAAATCTATGTCTCGAGGAATTTTTGCAAATCAGGGAAAGCAGTGTGGCTTAACTCTATTGAAAATTCTGTATTTCTCTTTCCTTTTTGATTTGTTTTTCATGGGATGGATACGCAAGGAACTTGAGTATGTATGTCATGTATAAATATTTTACATGTACTTTTTTAGACTGGTGTTATGTGGCTGAAAAATAAATAGGGTGGCTGGAACAGATGAAAATTATTTATATATATATATATATATACATACATATATATATACACACACACACATACAGATATATAAAAGTAGTTCTGGTACAATATAGCAGAATAAGTATGTTATTTTTAAAAGGAATAACTTTGAGAATATTAAGGGCTTATATTTCAATGTACCATTGCTTTTTATGTCATATCCATAAACTTACACAAACAAAATGATATTTTAGTTATTATGATCATTAAATTTATTTAAAGATTCATTGAGGGGTTATAAACTTGTGAAACATAGAAGGTAAGATTAGTTAGAATACCAGTAAACAAAAACAGAACTTTTGTAATTGGCATGGTAACTGATAAATGGTACAAAATCACTATTGTTGAATGATTTAATGTTTGCTGAATAAATTACCTACCTAAGCCTGATTCACCAATATGGCTAATTTCTTAGTTCTTATAAAGGAGTAAAATGTGCATACATAGTTTAGAATGTTATGTTGGGAAGAAAACACATGTTTTAAAAAATTAATGCAAATAAGCAAAAACTATGTCTATTCAAAGTCCCAAATATACATTACAAAATAGAAAATGTGTAACTCCTGAACATCTGAGAAAAAAATTTCTCTGTTCTAAAAAGAACTTAACACTAGACAGAAAAACAACTGATGCTACCGCTATGACAGTCTAATAGCTATAATATTTTCATCTTCCTTAGCAAGGCCAGTCAAGATTATAAACCCAACAAACATCATCATAGGAACTGAAGTACATGAATGAATGGCTGGGATTAAGAAATCAGTATGTGGCTATTGGAGTATTATGTTCTAAATCTTCTAAAAATTGGACAAAAATGCCTACACCAAATAAAGGAGTTTCTATATAAGGGCAAGCTGGCTTGTAACAATTCCTTGAAATTCAATATTTTGCCTGAATAACTCAATTTACACCTCTAAGTCTCTTGAGATTGAGACTAAAACCATGTAACTTTAAGAAAATTCAGGAAGCTCGGTTAAGAAAAAGCAAAATTTAATGGCATAAAAAAGTGCTATAATACCAAAATTAATTTTAAAAACACATTTTCTCTGTGGGTTTTGGTAAGTATCAGGAACATAGGCTTGAAAATCTTTTTAAATGGATACATAAGTCTAAAAATACACCAGCTTCAAATCCAGCATGATCTAGGCAGATTGGACTTGTTTTAAACTTTCTCCTTTCTGCATCATTTATTCTTAACTAGTTGGCTGGTCATATGGTACATACAGCCTTGATACAAAAGCCAAAGTATGTTGGATGGATGGATAAATGGTTAGATAGACAGCTTTTACTACAAGAAAAAATTCAATTGCTCTACTGTTTTTTTTTTTTTAATTTTATTTTATTTTTAAATTTTACATAATTGTATTAGTTTTGCCAAATATCAAAATGAATCCGCCACAGGTATACATGTGTTCCCCTGTTTAAAAATAACTTTTTTCCCAATAAATTGGTCAATAAAAGTGTATATATATATATATATATATATATATACATATATATATATATATACATGATATCTAATCAGTTTAACAACTAATCCATCTAAAGATACACATAAAGAAGAAAATAAAACCATGTATTTCCACCATTGTTACTGGTTTGGTTCAGCAATACGTGAACTGTTTAATTTCCAGATGTTCAAGCTGAATTTAGAAAAGGCAGGGGAACCAGAGATCAAACTGCCAACATCCACTGGATCATTGAAAAAGCAAGAGAGTTCCAGAAAAATATCTACTTCTGCTTTAATGACTACACCAAAGACATTGACTGTGTGGATCACAATAAACTGTGGAAAATTCTTCAAGAGATGGGAATACCAGACCACCTCCTGAGAAAACTGTATGCAGGTCAAGAAGCACCAGTTAGAACTGGACATGGAACAACAGACTGGTTCCGAATCGAAAAAAGAGTACGTCAAGGCTGTATATTGTCTCCCTGCTTATTTAACTTATATGCAGAATACATCATGAGAAACGCTGGGCTGGAGGAAGCACAAGCTGGAATCAAGATTGCTGGGAGAAATATCAATAACCTCAGATATGCAGATGACACCACCCTTATGGCAGAAAGTGAAGAAGAACTAAAGAGCTTCTTGATGAAAGTGAAAGAGGAGAGTGAAAAAGTTGGCTTAAAGCACAACATTCAGAAAACTAAGATCATGGCATCCAGTCCCATCACTTCATGGCAAATAGATGGGAAAACAGTAGAAACAGTGGCTGACTTTATTTTGGGGGGCTCCTAAATCACTGCAGATGGTGATTGCAGCCCTGAAATTAAAAGATGCTTACTCCTTGGAAAGAAAGTTATGACCAACCTAGACAGCTTATTAAAAAGCAGAGACATTACTTTGCCATCAAAGGTCCGTCTAGTCAAGGCTATGGTTTTTCCAGTGGTCATGTATGGATGTGACAGTTGGACTATAAAGAAAGCTGAGCACCGAAGAATTGATGCTTTTGAATTGTGGTGTTGGAAAAGATTCTTGAGAGTCCCTTGGACTGCAAGGAGATCCAACCAGTCCATCCTAAGGGAGATCAGTTCTGGGTATTCATTGGAAGGACTGAGGTTGAAGCTGAATACTTTGGCCACCTGACGCGAAAAGCTGACTCATTGGAAAAGACCCTGATGCTGGGAAAGATTGAGGGTAGGAGGAGAAGGGGACGACAGAGGATGAGATGGCTGGATGGCATCATCGACTTGATGGACATGGGTTTGGGTGGGCTCCAGGAGTTGGTGATGGACAGGGAGGCCTGGTGTGCTGCTGTTCATGGAGTCGCCAAGAGTTGGACATGACTGAGCGACTGAACTGACTGACTGACTGCCTCTGCAAACATCTCTCTTTCCCTCATACATAATGATTAACTCTTAATATGTTGTATTATGGAAGTTTTGTGATTTAATAATTATTTCCCTTGATTATAAATAGAACTTCTTACAAACATATTTCGTAATCTCATCCACATGGTGTTCCTGTGAGGCAGACCTTATTATCCCTATTATGCATGTAGGAAAAAAGAGGCTCTGGGACATGTGTGTCTACCTAAGGTCACAGAGTCAGAAAATGGCAGGATCAGAACATCCTTAGGATGACTAAGAGATATGAAGTAACAGGATTTGCCGGAGAAGGCAATGGCACCCCACTCCAGTACTCTTGCCTGGAAAATCCCATGGACGGAGGAGTCTGGTAGGCTCCAGTCCATGGGGTCGCTAAGAGTCGGGCAGGACTGAGCAACTTCACTTTCACTTTTCACTTTCATGCATTGGAGAAGGAAATGGCAACCCACTCCAGTATTCTTGCCTGGAGAATCCCAGGGACAGAGGAGCCTATCGGGCTGCCGTCTATGGGGTTGCACAGAGTTGGACATGACTGAATCGATTTAGCAGCAGCAGCAGCAACAACAACAGGATTTGCATTTTTGAACTTACATAAACTTGCTTTATCTGATATCATTTTATATTTGAACTCCCCATATTAATAATAGACTACATATCATTACCTAATATTTCTATATAGTAACAGTTAACTAATGACTTATGGAACTAATGATTCTTGACTAATAGTTGTCGGTATTCTAAGTATATCCAAAATAATCTAAGGGTTCGAAAAAGGCCAATAGTTAACAATTACATATTAGATTTTATACATGAAATCTTTGCCTAAAAGACATTCAAAATTACATTTCAGATAATTCTGGTACAGAAATTCCCTTTTGTTTCTCCACAAGCAGAGAGCATGCCATATGGCCCTAGTGCCTTTAGCAAAAGCTGAGAAAAGAATGCGGGAAGCCACTTACAGTAACTAAGGGCAGACACACCACAGGAACCAAAGGTGCCTGACATTCTCCCTCGGGCACCCAATTTCTATCTGCCTCATTAATACTTATTTATTGTTCCCTCTTTAAAAATTAAGATGTAAGTAAAGGTGTTTTTTTCCCCTTAGGGTTTTATTGAAATAATGTTTTAAGTGGAAAACATTTTCTTCACTTCAATACAGATTTATTGTATATCTCCTGCTTATTAGATTTAGGTTGTCCATGCCTACACAGTAGCACTCTCAATTATACATGTCAGTATCTAGCCAGACACCTGGTAATGTTCACCGGTGAATTAGAAATTGGCCTGTGGAAATCAGGAATGGTTTGAGCTAGGTGTTCTGAAAGTCATAGTTGAAAACACGAAAATAGATCGATTGCCCATGCAGTATGCCTAGAAAGACAAGAATTTAAAAAGAGAGGCTTGGGAGAATGTTCTTTTTTAGAGATAAGAATAAAATTTATCTTTAAGGCATAAGAAAGAAAGGATTTATCTACTTGAAGTAGAAGGTTTTTCAAAAAATAGCTTATCTTTCTCACAGGCCACTGGGATCAGGTTAAAGAGTTGTGACTTCGTAGGTAGATACAGGGGCAAAGAAGAAAAGGAAACTAGTTATAAATCTAAATGCCAGATTTAATACTGACCATTTGTGAGACTGAAATAGAAATATAAGAGTTAAGAAATTAATTCTAGCCACTAATGCTATCAAGCTGCAGAGCGTATTTTATATGTCTTCAATGATGTATGGATAGAGCACCTTGGGTGGGAAGAAGCTACAAAGTGATGTGTGTGCCATAGGAGCTTCATTTTTGGTAGGGACTCTCCACATACTTTGAGCGGTAGAACTCAGACACTACACAAGTGTTCATGAAACTGGCCAAAAGATGATCATCGATCACTGCTTTGGCCTAGTTTATGGTGGGCTGCCGTCTATGGGGTCGCACAGACTCGGACACGACTGAAGCGACTTAGCAGAAGCAGCAGCAGCATTACCCACTGCTGGTTGTGCTGTATCATAGCAACAATAAATCTATAGGCCAAGATGTGAAATTTGCAACTGAAATAAAGCTGACAAACACTGAACAGTTCTGAGTTGGCCAGTTCCTGCAAAAACACAAAAGTATATACCTCAGGAAAGTATAACGATAATTATAAAACTTTTGGTTGTGATGCCTAAAGGGATTATAGGTAGGGCAAAAAGAAGTCATACTTAACAGAAAATATCACTAAGCTCAGGGAAAAAAATCACTGTTGTGAAAGGCCACCAAACTAAGCCCAAGCACTGGCTATTAGAATGAATATGAATTGTTCAAAGAGTAACAGTGCTCGGCCTCCCAGCACCAAAGTTTGGCACTCTCTCAGGCACTCTTCTGCCCAGCTGTACATGGCATCTGAACCCCTCGAGGTATTCTCCCCTCTTTATAATTCTGGTTCTGTCAGCTAACTGGAAGAAGAAGAAATAAGAGCTAGAGTAGCAACTTCCGTTTATAAATGACTAAGAGAAGACATTCATTTACACTTCAAAAAACAAAGCATAATCATTTCTTTTTCCAGAAAAGTGGAGAAACACAACTTGCCAATTGAAATGTTAAGGATCTGGTTGTTATAACAAATAATACAAGTTTCTTTGGAATTCTAATTATAAAATAGCTGGTTTTGCTGTAAATTGGGATCTTTGTGCATATATGTTTGTAAAAGCAAGATAACTCACCTTAATCACTTTAATATTTACTTTAATAATATTTAATATCTGTGCCATTATATGGCCCCAACACCTACTCTATTCCAAAGAATTGCATGGTTATGAATGTCTTTCTAGTACATGCCTACTGCAGTGCCTCAAGAATAAAAAGCACAAAATAAATGTTTTTCAAATGAACAAACTATTATGAAAACAGGTTATTTTTCATCATTCATCATGAGGAAACTGTATTTCAAACAGTACTCTTTATGATAGATGGATTTACTAAATAACTTCATGGTATAAAGGCAAATGAAATCTCCCAAGGACACAAATGCTAAGAGCACATAGATTGCTTCATTATTTTTATTGTGTGAGCACTCATATTCCTGACAGACAGCTATTGCTACCGAGGCCCATATGAAAGTTACCCTGAAATCAATGTGAATCCTATAGGCAAAGAACTAGAGGATTTAAAATGAAATCAAGTGCAAGCCTCTCTGGTGTTATGCCAGTTCAATGACTTGTGAAGTTTTGAAGCTGTCCTTAGAGACTGTAAATTAATTCCTAAGGATTATCTGCCCTGCTAGGTAAAAGGAGGAACTGAAATTGAGGGGAGAAAAAGTTTGTTCAATTAAGTAAATTGCTTTATCCAGAGGAACTTTTTTTCAGACCCTCATGTTCTTGCCTGGCTTCTGAGAGAGAAAAAGGTTCATTCTCCTTCCACAAGAACATCCACCTAGAACCTGCCTGAAACTCTCTATGGTGAGTGAAATACAGGTGTTGATGTCAGGGTAATAAATACATAAAAAAGATATACTGATATATACACTAACAGTTGTCTCACTAAATCAATTTAAACTCGATTAAATGAGTTTTTAAAAAAATAACTTTGAAGTTCTTTCTCAACTTGAATTATGATGAAGCAATCAAAGCCTTCTAAGTATGAATGGAAATCGAAGTGTTGCTTACAACTTCTTTGCCTATTTATTTGTTACATACTGCTTTTGCTTTCTGTTTTGGTTTTTGGCTGTGAGGCATGTGGATCTTAGTTCCACGGCCAGGGATTGAACCTCCGGCATTTGTAAGTGAAGTCTTAACCACTGAATTGCCTGACAAGTTCTTCTATTTCTTAATAGACTTTGAATTCTGAGAAAGTGTGTGAGAATACTTGCCTGAGTTTTAATGACTTATCTTTTTTATTAACATTCTCTTATCATTCTACACAAGTGAACGGTGCACAGCATAAGACAAGCAAGCTGCCATGTGACAAGCACCAAGCCAAGATGTACAATGCAGGAATAGTAAGAAGGAAAACACACACACTACAAACTACTACAAAATTGTAGAAAGGGACTCTCACCCTAAACCTTAGGAAAAAACCAGGGTTTAATTCAAAACTGCTTGGCTACCTTAATAGAAAATGAGGGGAAATCTAGGCCCTATGAAAGAGGAACTTTCTGATAGGCTAAAATGAGAAAGAAAACCAGAAAGAAAAATAAAATGGAAAAATTAAAATCAAAAAGAAAGACCAAACAAGTGAATCAGTACCACATAAACCAGCACAATCTTTTAGAAAAGTAATTTGGTAATATCTAGAAACAAAATAGGTACATACCCTTTACCCAAGGCAGTTGGCTACTAGAAATTTATCCCATAGCTACACTTGCATAAACATGAGAAAGTGTATGCAAATGTATGTACACCATGGCATTCTTTTTAACAACAAAATTTATATACAATCTAACCCTGCATGAGAAAATGAATGGATAACACAGGCATTAAATGGAAAATACATCCATTGTATAGAACAGTACACAGCACATAGAGAAAAATAAGGAAATCTATATGTGCAGAGATTGAATCTATATATTTATGTGAAAAAGAAGTAAGTTGTTGAAAGGAATGTTGTATAAATAGATAAGGACATATATATGCATATGCCTAGATAATTTATGGAAGACTAGACAGGCAAGTCTGATCTGTTATTCCTGGGAAGAAAAATGGTGGCAGCAGATGTGGCAAAAGCTTCAGATGGCTTTTTCTTACTTTACACCATTCTGTATGAATGAATCTTTTAATCAATGAACATTATTTTAAACACTGAAAACAGTATAAAAAATATCAGCGTAGACTGGTGGGCTACAGTCCATAGGATCACAAAGAGTCCGACACAACTGAAGTGCCTTAGCACATGAAAAATATAGTCAAAGTTTTCTTTAAATGATGTTATATCTAAATGTACACTCATAAAAATTTTTCCTAGATTTCCTTTTCCTGTGCTGTGCTTAGTCACTTAGTGGTGTCTGAATCTGCGAGCCCATAGACTGTAGCCCACCAAGGTCCTCTGTGCATGGGAATTCTCCAGGCAAGAATACTGGAGTGGGTTGCCATGCTCTCCTCCAGGGGATCTTCACAACCCAGGGATCAAACCCAAGTCTCCCTCTTTGCAGGTGGATTCTTAACCAACTGAGCCACCAGGGAAGATCAGATTTCTTTCTAAGTCACAGTTAAAAAAAAATACAAAATTGTATGTAGAGTAGAATTACATAAAATACATATGTGCACAAATATATGCAAAAATATATACAAAAAACTTTCCAGAACTCTACATTTCAAAATTTATGAAAGGAGTAAGATTGTGATATAAGGTTGTGTAGGGTGGGTGGATCAAGGTAAAGTAAGGTGTGACTCTAGTGTTTATTTTGCTATATCTCCTCATTTTGAAAATTTTATTTATACAGGACATGAATTCCTACATTATTTGTGAAATTTTGTAAAATAATGTTAAAGACAGCAGTAATATGTAGGAATGATTTAAGCTTCTAAAGCAGAGAGCAAACAATGTAAAGAAATAAGAGATTCAACAATGTGAATATACCTAACACTACTGAACTGTATGCTTAAAAATGGTTAAGAGGATAAATATTATATTAAGTATATTTTACCACAATTAAAATTTTAAAAATGAAAGAAAGGAGAAATAAGGCAAAAGAAGGGGTGCACAGAAAAACAACCAACGTTAAGAATTACAGATGTTTATGAATGATGCACGAAGAATTGATGCTTTTGAACTGTGGTGTTGGAGAAGACTCTTGAGAGTCCCTTGGACTGCAAGGAGATCTAACCAGTCCATTCTGAAGGAGATTAGCCCTGGGATTTCTTTGGAAGGAATGATGCTGAGGCTGAAACTCCAATACTTTGGCCACCTCATGCGAAGAGTTGACTCATTGGAAAAGACTCTGATGCTGGAAGGGATTGGGGGCAGGAGGAGAAGGGGACGACAGAGGATAAGATGGCTGGATGGCATTACTGACTCGATGGACGTGAGTCTGAGTGAACTCCGGGAGTTGGTGATGGACAGGGAGGCCTGGCGTGCTGCGATTCATGGGGTCGCAAAGAGTCGGACACGACTGAGCAAATGATCTGATCTAATCTGATGAATGATGTACCAACACACTACTGAAAATTTCCAGAAAAGAAACGGATCCAAAGATACATGTTTAAGGTTTCCCCATTACCCAGATCAGTGGTCTCCCAAGGTGGACAAGTACATTCCTAGAGGTGTTACTGATTGATCCCTTGCAGCATAGGAAAATATATTAGAGGTTCTATTTTCATTCATTTCAGTTTCATCTTCCTGAATATCCATTTATTAATTTATATGTATTTATTATTGATACCATTTATAGATATATGAAAAGAGCAGAACATGGAAATAATTCATAAATCTATACACCTCTACTCGGGACATATAATGTAAAGTATTTGAAGATGATCTTTTTTAGACAATATTTCTGAGGGGCAACCATGAACTGACAGATTCTTGCCAGATATTTAAAAAACAAACAAAAACAAAAACACATCTAGGCAAGAAAAACAACAAGTTACATGTAAAAGAATAAAAATCCAAACTGTCCTCATTTTCCTCTGCAACACTGAAAGTCAAATAATGTTGAGCAGTGCCTGCAGAGTTTTTCAGAGAGAAATGTTGTGATTCAATAACAGTATTTCCAGGCAAGAAATTACAGAAGAGGAATATATGTTCTGACTCACAGCATCTTAGAAAATATATTACCCATGTATTTTTCTTGAACAAAATGCTAGAAAAAGTAATCCAAACAACTGAGGGAGTTATCATAACTATGGATCAAGAAATGCCACATTATGAAAAACTGATGGCAGCTAATGAAGCCAAAAAACAGTATGTATAAAACTAAAATCAAATGTAGTTTTTGGGAGAAAAAAATATTAATACCAGGAATCTGGCTCTTGAGTGACAAATTTTGCTACCTAAAGCTTTGAAATGAGGGATTGAAGAGAAAGGAAAATTATGTAAAAATGCAAAGGTACTGCCAGGAAGACAAGATAAAAATAAGAAAAACTAGAGATATTGTGTTAAAGCCAAAACACCTTCATCAACAGTAAGAACTCTATTTGTAATGTGCAAGTGTATTAGACAACAAAACATCACGAGATGAGTTAATATGAAGCAAAATTATTTCAATGCTTACATTTTCCAATACAGAACTAGGTTATCAACACCAAAACTGATTTTTTCCTATAGAACACAGTCATCACAATAAAATATTTGATGCTCCTAAATTTTACAAAAGAAAAACAATATATCTTTAGTATGCCATTTCAAAACTCTCTTCCTTTTCCCTGAAGGAAGAGAGGGCTAAATGTTAGCATGTAGATTTGGACAGTTTATGTTTCTGAGGGCTAAAAAGTATTGTATTGAGGGCTAAAATGTTAGCATGTAGGTTTAGACAATTTATGCTGTCTTAAAATAAGAGTAACACCTTATATTAAAAATATAATGTAAAAAAAATCTAGTTAATGCTTTGAATGAAACAAATGCCTAAAAGAATAGAAATGTTCCTAATATTTTCTCAGAAAAATTAAAATTACATCTGTCCAGATTAATGGTTCTCTGAAGGTGGTAATTTTACTTCCCAGGGGAAATTTGGCAATATATGGAGACATTTTTGGCTGTCACAAATGGGGAGGAAGGTGTTGCTGGCATCTAGTTGGTGGATGCCAGGGACTCTGATATCATTCTACAATGCACAGATTGCTCACCACAACAAACAACTACAAGCTCAAAATACACATAGTGCTGAAGTTCTATGACCGGGATCTAAGACAGATGCATATAATTTCAGTATTGTCTATATCACTATTACAAATATGTATGTGTTTGTGCATACACAGGAATTAATGCAAGGTTAATGTAATTTGGGAAGAGAAAACTCACTTTTAATTATTTTATTTATAGCACTAAAGTAAAATAATTATACTTATTAAATAAAATAAAAAATATTTTTTAATCTCTATCACCATTATCTATTAGGCTATTCTCAAATGTATGAAGGGAATAAAAGGTTTAATTACTTTGAGTAGATTTTAAATAGCCCCAAAAGATTTAAGTTAGAACTAAGGTTGGGCTCAAAGCGGAAGTCAAAACACTACCCTGTTAAACTCTTATTCCTAACTGCACCCCTGGTGGCTCAGATGGTAAAGAATCTGCTTGGAGTGCAGGAGACCCGGGTTCAATCCCTGGGTTGAAAAGATTCCCTGGAGAAGGGAATGAAAACTCACTCTAGTATTATTGCCTGGAGAAATCCATGGACAGAGAAGCCAGGAGGGATATAATCCATGGGGTCCCAGAGAGTTGGACATGACTGAGCAATTAGCACTACTACAATTCAAACTATCTATCTTAATTTCCAGATGTTCAAGCTGAATTTAGAAACGCAGAGGAACCAGAGATCAAACTGCCAACATACACTGCATCATCGAAAAAGCAAGAGACTTCCAGAAAACCATCTACTTCTGCTTTATTGACTACACCAAAGCCAATGACTGTGTGGATCACAAAAAAACTGTGGAAAATTCTTCAAGAGATGGGAATACCAGACCACTCCTGAGAAAACTGTATGCAGGTCAAGAAGCACCAGTTAGAACTGGACATGGAACAACAGACTGGTTCCAAATCGGAAAAGGAGTACGTTAAGGCTGTATATTGTCTCCCTGCTTATTTAACTTACATGCAGAGTTACATCAAGAGAAACGCTGGGCTGGAGGAAGCACAAGCTGGACTCAAGATTGCCGGGAGAAATATCAGTAATCTCAGATATGCAGATAATACCAACCTTATGGCAGAAAGTGAAGAAGAACTAGAGTCTCTTCATGAAAGTGAAAGAGGAGAGTGAAAAAGTTGGCTTAAAGCACAACATTCAGAAAACTAAGATCATGGCATCCAGTTCCATCACTTTGTGGCAGATAGATGGGGAAAGAGTGGAAACAGTGGCTGACTTTATTTTTGGGGGCTCCAAAATCACTGCAGATGGTGATTGCAGCCATGAATTAAGAGACACTTATTCCTTGGAAGGAAAGTTATGACCAACCTAGACAGCATATTCAAAAGCAGAGACATTACTTTGCCAACAAAGGTCCATCTAGTCAAGGCTATGGTTTTTCCAGTGGTCATGTATGGATGTAAGACTTGGACTATAAAGAAAGCTGAGCACGGAAGAATTGATGCTTTTGAACTGTGGTGTTGGAGAAGACTCTTGAAAGTCCCTTGGACTGCAAGGAGATCCAACCAGTCCATCCTAAGGGAGATCAGTCCTGGATGTTCATTGGAAGGACTGATGCTGAAGCTGAAACTCCAATACTTTGGCCACCTGATGCGAAGAGCTGACTCATTGGGAAAGACCCTCATGCTGGGAAATATTGAGGGCAGGAGGAGAAGGGGACGACAGAGGATGAGATGGTTGGATGGCATCACCAACTCAATGGACATGGGTTTATGTGAGCTCCGAGAGTTGGTGATGGACAGGAAGCCCTGGCGTGCTGCAGTTCATGGGGTGGCAAAGAGTCAGACACGACTGAGTGACTGAACTGAACTGAACTGATAACAATATAAGAAATATATTTGAAATAGTTTTGAAATTTTATGTGTAAGGGAAGGTCTCAAGAGAGATATATAAACACACTAAAAAGCATTGTTCAAATAGTACATGGTGAATTATTTCTGAAAAGTTTGTAAAGAGTTAAACACCACAATATAAAAATGGCTGTGTTGCATGTGCAAGAATGTTATATGTAATCTTTCATTGTTATTGTTCAGTTGCTAAGTCATGTCCAACTCTTTGCGACCTCATGGACTGCAGCACGCCAGGCTTCACTGTCCTCCACTTAAGCTTGCTCAAATTCATGTCCATTGAGTTGGTAATGCCATGCAGCCATCTTGTCCTCTGTTGTCCCCTTCTCCTACTGTCTTCAATGTTTCCCAGCATCAGGGTCTTTTACAATAAGTCAGTTCTTCACATCAGGTGGCCAAAAAATTGGAGTTTCAGCTTCAGCATCAGTCCTTCCAATGAATACTCAGGGTTGATTTCCTTTAGGATTGGCTGCTTTGATGTCCTTGCAGTCCAAGGGACTTCCAAGAGTCTTCTCCAACAACACAGTTCAAAAGCATTAATTCTTCTGTGCTCAGCCTCCTTTATGGTCCAACTCTCACATCCATCAGATCAGTTCAGTTCAGTCGCTCAGTCATGTCTCTGCAACCCCATGGACTGCAGCATACCAGGCTTCCCTGTCCATCATCAACCCCCAGACCTTACCCAAATTCATGTTCATCGAGTTGATAATGCCATCCAACCATTTCATCCTCTGTTGGCCCCTTCTCCTCTTGCCTTCAATCTTTCCCAGAATCAGGGTCTTTTCCAATGAGTCAGTTCTTCACATCAGGTGGCCAAAATATTGGAGTTTCAGCTTCAGCATCAGTCTTTCCAATGAATATTCAGGACTGATTTCCTTTAGGATGGACTGGTTGGATCTCCTTGCAGTCCAAGGGAGTCTCAAGAGTCTTCTCCAACACCACATTCAAAAGCATCAATTCTTTGGCACTGAGCATTCTTTATAGTTTAAGTCTCACACCCGTATGTGACCACTGGAAAAACCATAGCTTTGACTAGATGCACCTTTGTTGGCAAAGTAATGTCTCTGCCTTTTAATATACTGTCTAAGTTGGTCATAACTTTTCTTCCAAGGAGTAAGCGTCTTTTAATTTCATGGCTGCAATTAACATCTGCAGTGATTTTGGAGCCCCCCCAAAATAAATCTGTCACTGTTTCCATGGGTATACAAAATATGGCCCAAGTAGGCCTGATGGTTTTTTAAAGGCCATTTTGTAGACCATCTGTCAGTGTTGTTTAATTTTGTTCATTCCTAACCCAAACCACTCTGGTACTCAAGAAAGATTCATTTAGCAAAGCCTATTAGACACTAATTATTTCATTCAAATACGTATTAGTAGTAATGATAACAATACCAACTTCCCTTTAGTTGTGTGTTGAGTGTCACCAAATTATTGTCAAGGGTGCTAAATGTTATAGCTGCTTTACATGTACTACCTTAAGTTCTGATAATAGTTCAGGTAGATTGATTATTTCTGCATCCTTTTATAAATAAGGAAATTAAACTTCAGTACCATGACCAAAGCCACTCAGTGAGTAAGCGCCAGAGTTCAATTCTGTATCCCGATTACAATTTGCTGTTGTCTATCTGCATGGCATCCAATCCTCTCTGTTTCCTGAGGATTGGGTAGGTGGACTCTGAGTCCAGCTCAGGCCAGGGACAGTGAATTTTTCTCAGAGGCTAGGGGCAGACATAACAAACAGGCCAAAAGAGACATTTATATCAATATAAAGAAGTATATTCAAGATCGCATGGTAAAATGAAGCACAGAATGAGTTAATCATCTTAGTTCTGATTCATGCTTACTTGGCCTGTAGTTTCAGACATAACTTTGTTAAAAACTCTGAGTGCTAATTAGCATTCATTATTTTTCTTTGTTTCTTAGTGTTCAAAACTATTAAGTGGATAATAGAATTGGCACTGATAAATACTCATTGAACTCTTAGGGAGGAAAAAGACATTATGATAAATAGAAGCAAGAAAGCACGGTGCTTTTTATTAAGTGTTAACCATAGCCCTGCTCTTTTCTAACATCAAATGCTGTAGCTCATCAAAATATATGGGCATTGCCTTCAAAAAGTACACTAAATTGTAAGAAATAGACAGTAGAAACCCTGTTTTACTCATTTTTATGTCCCTAATCTAGCACAGTGCTTTAAACATAATGGGGACTCAATAAATATTGCTTGGGTTGAAATGGGAAAGTCAAATATCTAGTGCTCCAAAATTAGCATATTCTGAAAGATAAGTGTACTCTTTTCCAAATAATGGCTAACCCAAATGCTTCCAAGGTACCAGGAAGTCTGCAAAGTGGTTTATATAAATTATGACAATATTTTCTCATATTTTAATTTTTACAATAACAAATGAAAAAAATGATGCAGAAAAATGAAAAAAATGAGAAGATACATAATTTTCAATAAAAATGGTTGGGTCAGGATGTCAAATAAGGCATGGTTTCAGAAATCATGCTTTAAATCACTGCACAGTTTTGCCCTACTCTAAACGTTTTCACAAAAACAAATTTAATTAGGCTTAAATAAGGTCTACTATGAAACAGTGTACACATAGGGGAAGGATAGCCTCAACTGATTGTTACAGTTTCATTAGTCAAATCAATCTTTAGAAATTTGACTAATCTTTTTACAACAGATATGAATGAATGATTTGATCTTAACTCTAATCTACTATTTTGTACTTATACAAACCATTTGTAGATTAACTTAACCATATATCTCATATTTTATCAAATCTTAATTAGTATGTTGTCTGTTTGTATCACATTGTATCAGTTATTCATAAACACTCAACATTTAGAAGTATTTTAGACAATACAATTTTTCTAAATTCAATATACTTACTAGACAAATATATGCATTAAAATATCTGGAAACTGTTTTAATGTGTATATATATACCATTATATAATACTTAAAAATAGTATATATATGTACATCTATGTGTATACACACACACATTCCAATATGCTATAATTAGTTATCCAATATTTCCAGAAACTTATCTACAACTTTGGTGGGAATACAGCTTATATAAACAGCTAACTATATTCAGTCAAAAGCCACTGATAATCAAGGGATCCTTATACACACAAATGTGTACCTTTTTGTGTTAACGTCAATGTGAGGTACAGAGCTGCCGAAAATGCCAATCACAGACTTTGAATATGATTGGATAATTAATAATAATGAAATGACCTGTTGTGCATTTATTGATTAAACAAGATTAAAAAATGTAGTCAGATAAAAAAATGATCTGCTTTGTCTCATCTTAAAAAACTAAATCCTAAATCCTTCTATCCCAACATTAAGTTTTTTTTTCCATTTGAAGATTTTAAATAAAAATCCCATGTAGTTTGTTTTTACTTTATCTATATTCTTCAAGTAAAATTCCATACATGCTAAATGCTCGATACAGACATTTTTCATGTTGGAAAATCGACTCTTTTAGTTAAAATAATTATTTTTGACGCAACTGGAAACAAAAAAAAAAAAATCCAAGAAATTCCAGAAGTTTCAACTTTATAAACTGACATCATAAAACATTTTAATTACATTCAAAAGGATTTCTTTTTGTCATCTGGACACATAATGTAATGACTAAAAGCTAGAAAGGTAAGTATATTGTTAAGTCATTTTAAACTTCAACTGCATTATCAGTGACCATGAGGCATATTCATAAAAATGGTGTGGAGAGGGCAAGCAAAAGGAGATTTTCTTAGAAACTTTGAAATAGATTCCAAAGATGAAACATCAAAAGAGAACTTCCACAATCACTCCAATGTTCATTGCACCACTATTTACAATAGCCAGGACATGGAAGCAAACTAAATGTTCACGAACAGAGGAGTGGATAAAAAAAGATGCAGTACATATATACAATGGAATGTTACCCAACCATCCAAAAAGAACAAAACAATGCCATCTGCAGCAACGTGGATGGACTTAGGGGATATCATACTATGTGAAGTCAGCCAGAGAAATAAAGACAAATACCATATGATAACACTTATATGTGGAATCTTAAAAATGGGTACAAATGAACTTATTTACAAAACCTAAGTAGAAACACAAATGTAGAAAAAAACTTATCACGAGGGGATTGGAATGGGGGAGGAATAAATCAGGAGATTGGGACTGACATATACACACTACTATACATAAAATATACAACTAAGAATGTATGGCGCAGGGAACACTCCTCAAAACTCTAATGACCTGTATGGGAAAAGAATCTTCAGGAAAAAAAAAAGAGAGGATATATGATTATGATTATGTACAACTGATCCACTTTGCTGTGACCTAAAACTAACACTGAGCTTCTCTCACAGGTCGGTTGGTAAATAATCTGCCTGCAGTGCAGGAGACCCGGGTTTGATTCCTGGGTTGGGAAGATCCCCTGGAGAAGGAAATGGCAACCCACTCCAGTATTCTTGCCTGGAGAATCCCATGGACAGAGGAGCCTGGCTGGCTACAGTCCATGGGGTCGCAAGAGTCAGACATGACTCAGCAACTAAACCACCACCACCATCACCAAAACTAACACAACACTGTAAATCAACTTATACTCCAATAAAAATCGTTTTAAAACAGAATTTTCAAATAATTAATGTCCCATTACTTGTTACACCAAATACAAGGTTTAAGAAACTATCATAAATTACAGAGAACTTAGCAAAACTTACCTGAAGAATCTTTGATTTTTTTTTTTGCTTTATCCTTGATTATTTTTAAATATTATGATCTTCTGCTCACAATACCTAAAGTTAAATTAATTTATCCATGATAATTAAAAATAATAAAATTCTGAGCTTCAGCCATTGTATTTAAAAATAAAAACTAAACTGATTTGTATTTACAAAATACATTCACATAAGTTAGCTTTGTTTTATCTTAACAAAAACTAAGGAGGATTCAAGCTGACTTTTCCAAATGTAGCAGTTGTAGAACTTGCATTCAAGTGCTGTGATTAACAGTCTATTTTGAGTGAATGGGGAATCAAACTCATGAAACACATAAAGGAAATAATCATAAAGGCCAATGAGTTCCAAGGGAGCAGGGAAGAGGAATCAATCTTTCAGCAGTTCTATGGAATTCAAAATAAGGTCCTAGATGCATTTCACTGGTCCCTTGGAATAGATTCTTTCTAGGCTGGCACATTGATATAGCCAGTGAATTCATTCTTGTTTTCCATTATAACCTTATAAAAATAATTGCTGTGCCTACTAATATGCTTGACAATTCTATAGAATCAAGTATATGTAGTAATGAGAAGTTTTAACTTAATAGGACATCCTACTGAGGGGCTTCCCTTGTAGCTCACTCAGTAAAGAATCTGCCTGCAGTGCAGGAGACTTGGGTTCAGTTCCTGGGTCAGGAAGATCCCTGGAGAAGGAAATGGCAACCCACTCCAGTATCATTGCCTGGGAAATCTCATGGACAGATGAGCCTGGTGAGCTGCAGTCCATGGGGTCGCAAAGAGTCGGGCACAACTGAGCAACTAACACTAACACTTAACACTGAGGGGTTGGACAAGTTTCAATAAGAGACAGAACTCTCTCTCATCCTCCAGGTTCTCAACCTTTCTCTTCCTTTTAGTGTAGTAAATCATGACATTAAATCAGTTCATCCTCCATGATGTCTCTAGTTAGGGAAATATCACTGGTTTCTTAGAGCTGAAAATTACTTCCATGATTATCTCTGTCCTCTTAATGGATCCTGTACATTACTGATAGATTAAATCTTACTTTTTAACTTTAGGTCCTGATCAATAGCTCACAATATTGCTCACTACCAAATTCAAATTCTTCAAATTGACATTCATTCTATTTTTTAACTGGCTTAACCAACACTATTAATACTTTTGTCTCCCTATTCCCCTTCCAAGGCCTCAGTTCCAATAAACTGAACTTTTAACACAGATTCAGTTTGATGCAATTAATTAAAAAAAAAAAAACTGGTCTATCAATCCTTTCACTGTCAATTATATATCAGGTAGTATATCAAAGAAATACAGATTCAAATGTTAAGAATAAAAGGCAATTCCTCCTTTATCAAAACCTAAATCAACACTATAAAATACACAGTTAAATCTTCTGTATGTGGATCTATCACAAACTTCAATATTCTGCAGAAGCAAAGTTTAAGAAGTTTATATATTTAAAGTGGAAAATTTAAAGATTAAATTAGCTTCTTTAAGTGTGTAACTCACTCCTGTGCTCTCTAAAGTGGCATACACTGCTCATTTAACATTATATTGATATAATATATCAATATATAATATATCAAGAACATCACAGGAACTTAGAGGTCATTTTTGCTAATATCTCATCAGATCCTTGGATATGTACTATAATGTCTTTGTTACCTGTTTTTTTTTTTTTTTTTCTTCTATGCTTGAAAAAACTGGTAAGGGGAAACTACAGTAGGCAAAACTATCCATTTTCAAGAAACCTAAATGTTAATTCTTCCCTATATATGACATAAACATGTACTTCTTTAAGCTTTTATCCCATTATTGCTAATTCTTAACCCACATAGAACAATTTTTTTTTTCTCTGATCTGATGCCTCCAAGCTAAAGGCAAAAGAGAAAAGCAAAGATATACCTATTTGAATGCAGAGTATCAAAGAACAGCACTGAGAGATATGAAAGCCTTCCTCAATGATCAATGCAAAGAAATAGAGGAAAACAATAGAATGGGAAAGACTAGAGATCTCTTCAAGAAAATTAGAGACATCAAGGGAATATTTCATGCGAAGATGGGCACAATAAAGGACAGAAATGGTATGGACCTAACAGAAGCAGAAGATATTAAAAAGAGGTGGAAAGAATACACAAAGAACCATACAAAAAATATCTTTATGACCCAGACAACCACAATGGTGTGATCACTCACCTAGAGCCAGACATTCTGGAATATGAAGTCAAGCAGGCCTTATGAAACACCACTATGAACAAAGCTAGTGGAGGTGATGGGATTCCAATTGAGCTATTTCAATCTTAAAGATAATGTTGTGAGTGCTGCACTCAATAAGCCAGCAAATGTTCAATAACTCAGCAGTGGCCACAGGACTTGAGAAGTTCAGTTTTCATTCCAATCCCAAAGAAAAGGAATTACAAAGAATGTTCAAACTACTGTACAATTGCACTCATCTCACACACTAGCAAAGTAATACTTAAAATTCTCCAAGCCAGGCTTCAACAGTACGTGAACCATGAAGTTCCAGATGTTCAAGCTGGATTTAGAAAAGGCAGAGGAACCAGAGATCAAATTGCCAACATCCACTGGATCATAGAAAAAGCAAGAGAATTCCAGAAAAACATCTACTTCTGCTTTATTGACTATGCCAAAGACTTTGTGTGGATTACAACAAACTGTGGAAAATTCTTCAAGAGAATGATTTCTCCTGAGAAATCTGTATGTAGGTCAGGAAGCAACAGTTAGAACCTGACATGGAACAACAGACTGGTTCCAAATTGGGAAAGGAGAACATTGAGGTTGTATATTGTCACTCTGCGTATTTAACTCATATGCAGAGTACATCATGCAAAATGCCAGGATGGATGAAGCACAAGCTGGAATCAAGTTTTCTGGGAGAAATACCAATAACCTCAGATATGCAGATGACACCACACTTATGGCAGAAAGCGAATAGGAACTAAAGAGACTCTTGATGAAAGTGAAAAAAGAGAGTGAAAAACCTGGCTTAAAACTCAACTTTCAGAAATCTAAGATCATGGCATCCAGTCCCATCACGTTATGGCAAATAGATTGGGAACGATGGAAACAGTGACAGACTTTATTTTGGGGGGCTCCAAAATAACTGGAGATGGTGACTGCAGCCATGAAATTAAAAGACGCTTACTCCTTGCAAGAAAAGCTATGACCAA
Source organism: Bos javanicus (assembly GCF_032452875.1). Lineage (NCBI taxonomy): Eukaryota > Metazoa > Chordata > Mammalia > Artiodactyla > Bovidae > Bos > Bos javanicus. Next base: position 117,797,098 of record NC_083897.1, read on the forward strand.
TCTAGACAGCATATTAAAAAGCAGAGACATTACTTTGCCACCTTCTAGTCAAAGAATGTGAGACCTGAACTATAACGAAAGGTGAGTGCCGAAGAAGTGACGGTTTTGAACTATTGTGTTGGAGAAGATTCTTGAGAGTCCTTTGGACTGCAAGGAGATCAAACCAGTCAATCCTTAAGGAAGAATATTCATTGGAAGGACTGATGCTGAAGCTGAAACTCCCATACTTTGGCCACTTGATGTGAAGAACTTACCCATTGGAAAAGACCTTGATGCTGGGATAGATTGAAAGCAGGCAGAGAAGGGGACAATAGAGGATGAGATGGTTGGATGGCATCACTGACTCAATGGACATGAGTTTGAGTAAGCTCTGGGAGTTGCTGATGGACAGGGAAGCCTGGCCTGCTGCAGTCCATGGGTTGCAAAGAGTCAGACACAAATGAGCAATTGAACTGAACTGATAAAACTGGTAAGGGGAAACTACAGGAGACAAAATTATCCATTTTCAGGAAATTTAAATGTTAATTCTTCCCTATATTCGACATAGCCCTGAAGTTTCAGCTTTGATCCCATTATTCCTAATTCTTAACCCACATAAAACAATTTTTCTCTCTCATCTGATGCTTCCAAGTCATAAAATCTTATTATGCTGTTTTTCTTTTTTTCTTCTTTTTTTTGGCTGCTGGGTTTGTGGGATCTTAAACCCATGTCCCCACTTTAAAAGTGCTGAGTCTTAACTACTGGACTGCAAGGGAATTCCCTGATTCTCTTTAATTATTCTCTAAATTAGCAGTGTGTTTACTATCAAATGTCCCATAGACTGTATGGCCCAGTTCCCAATATCTTTTATTATGGTTAACATTTTTAGTTTATTCAGACAGACAACCACACAGAATTATATACTGACTTATTATTTCACATATAGCAATTAAGGGCTGCTTCTGAGAAAGTAAAAATGGACTGCAGTGACACTTGTGTATTGTCAAGATCTTCTTGGTTCAAAACTGTTAAAATGGTTTGAACAAAATGACCTGGAATAGACTGCTAAATATATTTCATATATGTGTGTTTATTCTTTTTATATATTTACATATGTGTAACATCCGGAGAAGGCAACGGCACCCCACTCCAGTACTCTTGCTTGGAAAATCCCATGGACAGAGGAGCCTGGGAGGCTGCAATTCATGGGGTCGCTAAGAGTCGGACAGGACTGATTGACTTCACTTTCACTTTTCACTTTCATGCACTGGAGAAGGAAATGGCAGTCCACTCCAATGTTCTTGCCTGGAGAATCCCAGGGGCGGGGAAGCCTGGTGGGCTGCCGTCTATGGGGTCGCACAGAGTCGGACACGACTGAAGTGACTTAGCAGCAGCAGCAGCATCTGTAACATCTTTATAAATGTACAATATAAGTTATGTTATTATACTTCATTTCTTTATAATTAAGCATCAAGGGTAAAGAAAATAAAAGAGCAAGTATACCAGGCTTAAATTAGATGATTTAAGTTTTCTCTTAAAACAGAGGTAGGAAATAATGCTGACATACTTTTCCACACTGATTGAACACTGATAGTGTATAGCAGGATGATACTTCCCAAGGCAATTCATTATGGCTCTAGGCATGCTAGATTTCATCTCAGTGTAAGAAATCCTCATCTGTCACCCTATCCCCTTCCTCATGCTCTATTCCTATTTCATTCTTTAAACACATTTTTAAGTTTTTAAAATATTTGTGTTTCCTTTTTAAACAGATCAGATCAGTCGCTCAGTCGTGTCCAACTCTTTGCGACCCCACGAATCGCAGCACACCAGGCCTCCCTGTCCATCACCAACTCCTGGAGTTCACTCAGACTCACGTCCATCAAGTCAGTAATGCCATCCAGCCATCTCATCCTCTGTCGTCCCCTTCTCCTCCTGCCCCCAATCCCTCCCAGCATCAGAGTCTTTTCCAATGAGTCAACTCTTCGCATGAGGTGGCCAAAGTACTGGAGTTTCAGCTTTAGCATCATTCCTTCCAAAGAAATCCCAGGGCTGATCTCCTTCAGAATGGACTGGTTAGATCTCCTTGCAGTCCAAGGGACTCTCAAGAGTCTTCTCCAACACCACAGTTCAAAAGCATCAATTCTTGGGCGCTCAGCCTTCTTCACAGTCCAAGTCTCACATCCATACATGACCACAGGAAAAACCTTAGCCTTGACTAGACATCTGAACCTTTGTTGGCAAAGTAATGTTTCTGCTTTTGAATATGCTATCTAGGTTGGTCATAACTTTCCTTCCAAGGAGTAAGCAATACTCCTTCAAATTTTTCAGTCTCAAGTATCTGGAACAACCAGGAATAGAAGTCAGTATATTCTTATTTTATTAGATTTGATAAAGACCTATTGCATGAAAGTTGATACGGCAGTTACTCTGTACAAATTAAAGGTTTATAAAGCACGATATTTCCCTTAAGGAATTTATAATCTAGTAGAGATTAAAGGACTTCTGTGCAAATAATCTAATCACACTCTCAAGCATGAGGAGAAAGCATGTGATATATAACTCAAAGGTTGAGAGGACTCAAATGTCATTACAACTGCAGAAATAAATTTTAATAAGCTTTCATCTTTAAATGGGAAAACTTTAAAATTTGTAATGTGTGTTCATAACTGTTTTACTCCTTTCTACCCCTTCTTAAATAGTGCTGATATTTAGGTCAGGTATATTTGCTCAAAACAGAGCAAGAGACTCTTCCATGGTCAGTGGAACCCACTTGAGTGAGACAGAACTAAATTACCTAGAAATGCCCCAAAAAACTGGTACTAAAGGTGATGTCTGAACATTGCAAATTGTCTCCTAGCTCATAAATTTACTTAAATCAGCCAGGTTAATCCAAATCTAAGTAATAATCTTACACAGAGTTTGTAACAAAAGAAAGAAGTCAAAACTGCTGACTTGTATAAGTGCTTTGTATAAAAACAGTTGCCTTGTTGTACAAATAAGATTATCAGTTCTCACTTATGCTTTAATCAATTATCCATTCATGAATTAAGGTATTTATCAAAAATCTCTGGTATACTATTTGACCATGCCAAGATCATCACCAGCATATATATCCAAAAAGCAAAGGGCAGGGTTGATCTGACCCAGTCCTGATATCGACCCACTCCTCCAAATGGCAGAGCAAGGGCCAAGGGAGAGCACGCCACACAATCAAATGGGACTGGCAGAGATAGCATTATCTTGGCTGTGATTGGCTTCCCTGATAGCTCAGTTGGTCAAGAATCCACCTGCAATGCAGGAGACCCCAGTTGGATTCCTGGGTTGGGAAGATCTAATGGAGAAGGGATAGGCTATCCATCCCAGTATTCGTAGGCATCCTTGGTGGCTCAGCTGGTAAAGAATCTGTCTGAAATGCGGGATACCTGGGTTCTATCCCTGGATTGGGAAGATCCCCTGGAGAAGGGAACGGCTACCCACCCCAGTATTCTGGCCTGGAGAATTCCATGGACAGAGGGGCCTGGTGGGCTACATACAACCCACGGAGTCACAAAGAATTGGACACAACTGAGCGACTTTCACTTTCACTTCCTGGCTGTGATTTTCCATTTCTCCAACCAGGTTGTAATATAATCAGTGGGTTATTTCTTTCCTTGGACATTCCTAAAACATGTAAGCCAACCACATCTTATTTGTTGAGAATGATACATAATGGCATCTTCTAAAACTTGTAGGGGGAAAAAAAAAAAAACAGAACATTTCTGACATTGCAAGGTGCCAACAGATCTAAGTGATGACTGCATTCTAAACTGTTCATAAGAAAGGAACACTTCTTAAGAGAACAGCAAAAACAGGGGGGAAAATACTTAGAAATAGGCTTTGATCAATAAATTACTTTTATTTACACTGGTTAAAAGAAATCAATTCAAATGAGTTTTGAGATCTTTTGGCCAAATGTTACTCAATATTTTTGCTCTCATAAATATATGTCTCCTTTGCTTTTATTATTAAACTTCACAATAACTTACTGTTCCTCATTTTATCCTTATGAGAACAGTACCTTGAGAGCCACATAAAATGAACATTCCAAGCAGTTTCATATTTTCTGCAGAACTCTGGAGAAGGTAATAAGAGGTATTTATATGGACGTAATTTTCTTTGCATTTGGTGAGCATATTTATCTTTTCTTGTTACTTCTGTATCCATAGATTAAATACAAAAGCTTCTCTTTTAAAGCAACTTTCCCATGCATCTTGAATACATGTGGAACAGCTTCACTTGCTTTACAGACAAGGACCAAAGTAAAAATGCACATATGTGTAGTCAAACCTCAATTACGATGGGTTAATTAAACAGTAGAATTCTGAGTAGTGAGTATGCCTGTGACATAGTACAGAATTCAGTACTGAATACGGAGTATGCCTGTGACATAGTATAGAATTTGAGCTCTGTCATTCCCAATAGAAATTTGCCTTTAAACACAGCAAATTTATCTGAATTCAAGACATACTGATGGTTAAGAATCAATGTTCTTTCATGTTCAACTAAGCAGGAAAAGCACTGCTAATTTATTGTAAAATGGTAAGATATTTCCCAATTTCAAAGATGTTAAAATGTGAAGGCGAAAGTGTATCTTTGAATCTATGAAATATGTTACATGCCCTCTTTAGCCTGAGAAACTTGTATGATGGTAGTAATGATGATTTTATTCCAGACTGCAGGACAGCATGTAGACAATTACAAAGACTGTAGGAATGAAGAGATGCTTTCCGTCGACTTCCTGCCTGTGTCACTAATTTTTAAAGTCTTTGGGAGAGTGACTACCAGTACTGTTCAAAGTGGCAGTTACACACCACTCATCGTGTTCTTCAATGAGTTCATTTTCTACCTTTCCGGTTTTTCCTTATTCATATAGGGGTGAAAGTAAAATCCAGTCAGTTTCACTGCCTAAGAACCCAAGCGAAATACTAGATTTTACCTTATGTCTAGATTTGGCATATCTGTACATCATGACAAACAACATCTGTAGGTACTTGGCATACAGCACAAGTTTCTGTGTTCTCTGGGGTGAGAGAGGGACTCAGAGTAAGTACTCAACATAAGCAGCAACACAAAAGACAAAATGTTCTTTATCCTTTCCAGATAATTTAATTTTATGCATATATATAAGTATATTTCCAAAAATATGATAATAAATGAATAGAAAAGCACTAGAAATCCTCAATATATTTCATATTGTCTGCTTTTTTTCATTCTACTTATAAAGGATGCCAGAAAAATGACAATGTGAGACAATGAGGCTAGGATTAATAGTGTTAGAATCCAAAAAAAAAGTGGGAAAAAACTCTAAAAGAACACTATGCAGAAGCAGAACTTCTAAAAAGAAATGTCTTAAAATTTTAACTAGGTGAATTCACTGCATGTCTGCATGCTAAGTTGCTTCAGTCATGTCTGACTCTTTGCAACCCTATGAACTGTAGTCCGCCAGGCTCCTGTGTCCATGGTATTCTCCAAACAAGAATACTGGAGTGGATCGCCATGCCCTCTCCAGGGTGAATTCACTGCAAATACCTATTAAAATCACCATTTTTTTCCTTTTTTGCCCTAAATAATCAAAGCAGCATGTGTTGATATGAGGACTATATCATCAGTTGCTATGATTTTAGCAACTGAAAGGAAACAGAATTTATAACGCTTTATTAAGAAGAGGAGGAAACTGAAGTTCAAAGGAATAAAATGTGTATCATCTATTTTCACATATAAAGTCGCACAGCCAAAATTAAAGCCACTGAATTTTAGTTAAGTTTTCCTTATCTTTCAAAAGCATTACCCTAATATGACATATATACATATGCACACATACATATAGTTATTATATTCTTACACTGTAATCAATGACACAGAAAACAGTTGTTTTCAGTATTCATGGTGACCGTTATGACAATCAAAGAGTGGCTTATAATTTGGTCTGTGGACCTGAGAAAGTTCTCTAAACTATTATTTTCCACAGAGGGAATAATCTCAAATGCCTAATGTTTTCAGGGATGTAAGACAGTATCAAACTACGGTGTGAACAATTTAATGGAAGTCACAGAATGCTTGATAAGGCACAAACCATCAAGAATACCAATTGTTACTTTCTCATTTTTTCCAGTTGAAGAGGCTGTGTCTCAATGGTTAAGGGATTTGCTCAAGGCAACTCAATTAGTTCAAAGTAAATCATTGCAGGTGACCTACATTTCACTAATTACAAGCATTCTGTGCAAATATGTGAGAGATGCACCTACTTACAGACAAATGCCAACCTCTCCTACATCCTTGTTTCTACATATAGGACCAAGCCCAGTCTGCATCTTGTTGTTGTTGTTTAGTTGCTAAGTTGTGTCCAACTCCTTGCAAACCCATGGATTGCAGCACTCCAGCCTTGCCTATCTTTCACTATCTTCTGGAGTTTGCTCCTGTTTATGTCCATTGAGTAGGTGATGCCATCTAATCATTTCATCCTCTGCTGCCCCCTTTTCCTTTTGCCTTCAATCTTTCCCAGCATCAGAGTCTTTTCCAATGAGTCATTTCTTTGCATCACATGGCCAAAAAAATATTGGAGATTTGGCTTCAGCATCAGTTCTTCCAATCAATATTCAGGGTTAATTTCTTTAGGATTGATTGGTTTGATCTCTTTGCAGACCAAGGGACTCTCAAGAGTCTTCTCCAACACCACAATACAAAATTTTCAATTCTTCAGCTCTCAGTCTTCTTTATGGTCCAACTCTGGCTCAGAGGTTAAAGCATCTGCCTGCAATGCGGGAGACCTGGGTTTGACCCCTGGGTTGGGAAGATCCCCTGGAGAAGGAAATGGCAACCCACTCCAGTATTCTTGCCTGGAGAATCCCATGGATGGAGGAGCCTGGTAGGCTACAGTCCACGGGGTCACAAAGAGTCAGACATGACTGAGCGACTTCACACACACTTTCACGCACATCTGAACATGACTACTGGAAAAACCATAGCTTTGACTATATGGAACTTTGTTGGCAAAGTGATTTCTCTGCTTTTGAATATGCTGTCTAGTTTTGTAATAGCTTTCATTCCAAAGAGCAAGTATCTTTTAATTTCATGGCTGCAGTCACCATCTGCAGTGATTTTGGAGCCAAAGAAAATAAAATCTGTCACTGCTTCCATTTTTCCCCCTTTTATTTACCATGAAGTGACGGGACCGGATGCCATGATCTTAATTTTCTGAATGTTGAATTTTAAGCCAGCTTTTTAATTCTCCTCTTTCACCCTCCTCAAGAGGCTCTTTAGTTCCTCTTCACTTTGTTTCATTAGAGTGGTATCATCTGCATATCTGAGGTGGTAGATATTTCTCCCAGCATCCTTGATTCCACCTTGTGAATCATCCAGCTCAGCATCTCACATGATGTACTCTGCACAGAAGTTAAATAAGCAGGGTGACAATATACAACCTTGATGTATTCCTTTCCCAATTTTGAACCAAGCCATTATTTCTTTTTGTTTCTTGACCTGCACACAGCTTTCTCCGAAGACAAGTAAGGTAGTCTGGTATTCCCATCTCTTGAAGAATTTTCCACAGATTGTTGTGATCTACACAAAGGCTTCCGTGAAGTCAATGAAGCACACACATTTTTTCTGGAATTCCCTTTTTTTCTCTATGATCCAGTGGATGTTGGCAATTTGATCTCTGGTTCCTCTGCCTTATCTAACCAAGCTTGTACATCGGGAAGTCCTCAGTTCATGTACTGCTGAAGCCCAGGTTGAAAGATTTTGAGTATAACTTTACTAGCATGTGAAATGAGTATAACTGTCCAGTAGTTTGAACATTTTTTGGCATTCCCCTTATTTTGGATTAGAAAGAAAACTGACCTTTTCTGGTCCTGTGGCTACTGCTGAGTTTTCCAAATTTGCTGATGTATTGACTACAACACTTTAACAGCATCATTTTTTAGGATTTGAAATGTCTCAGGTGGAATTCCATCACCTCAACTAGCTTTTTTCATAGTAATGCTTCCTAAGGACCACTTGACTTCACACTCTAGGATGTCTGAATCTAGGAGAGTGACCACATCATTACAGTTATCTGGGTCTTTAAGACTTTTCTGTATAGTTCTTCTGTGTTTTCTTGCAACCTCTTCTTAATCTCTTCTCCTTCTGTTAGGCCCTTGCCATTTCTGTCCTTTATTGAGCCCATCCTTGCCTGAAATGTCCCCTTGGTATCTCCAACTTTCTTTCAGAGATCTCTAGTCTTTACCATTCTATTGTTTTCCTCTATTTCTTTGCACTGTTCACTGAAGAAGGCTTTCTTACCTCTCCTTGCTGTTCTTTGGAACATTGCACTCAGTTGGTTATATCTTTCCCTTTCTCCCCTGCCTTTTGCTTCTCTTCTTTCCTCAGCTATTTGTAAAGCCTCCTCAGACAACCAATTTGCCTTGTTGCATTTCTTTTTCTTGGGGATGATTTTGGTCATTGCCTCCTGTACAGTGTTACAAACCTCCATCTGTCATTGTCCAGGAACTCTGTCTACAGATCTAATTCCTTGAATCTAGTCAACACCTCCACTGTATAGTCATAAGGGATTTGATTTAGGTCATACCTGAATGGGCTAGTGGTTTTCTCTACTTTCTTCAATTTAAGCCTGGATTTTGCAATAAGGAACTCATGATCTGAGACACAGTCAACTCCATGTCTTGTTTCTGCTGACTGTATACAGCGTCTCCATCTTAAGTTGCAAAGAATGTAATCAATCTGATTTTGGTGTTGACCATCTGGTGATGTCCATGTGTAGAATTGTCTTTTGTGTTGTGGGAAGGGGGTGTTTGCTATGATCAGTGTGTTCTTTTGACAAAACTCTGTTAGCCTTGATCTGTTTCATTTTATATTCCAAGGCTGCACTTGCCTGTTACTCCAGGTATCTCTTGACTGCCTACTTTTGCATTCCAGTGAATTTTGCATTCCATTTCATTCCAGTGAAAAGGACATTTTGGGGGGTGTTAGTTCTAGAATGTCTTATAGATCTTCATGCTGCTGCTGCTGCTAAGTCGCTTCAGTCGTGACCGACTCTGTGCGACCCCATAGATGGCAGCCCACCAGGCTCCCCTGTCCCTGGGATTCTCCAGGTGAGAACACTGCAGTGGGTTGCCATTTCCTTCTCCAATGCATGAAAGTGAAAAGTGAAAGGGAAGTCGTGTCCAACTCTTCGCGATCCCATGGACTGCAGCCTACCAGGCTCCTTCATCCATGGGATTTTCCAAGCAAGAGTACTGGAGTGGGTTCCCATTGCCTTCTCCAAGGACTTCATATAACAAGTCAATTTCAGCTTCTTCAGCATTAGTGCTTGGGGCACAGACTTGGATTACTGTGATGCTGAAAGGTTTGCTTTGGAAACAAATTAAGATCATTCTGTCATTTTTGAGACTGTACCCAAGTAATGCATTACAGACTCTTTTGTTGACTATGAAGACTACTCCATTTCTTCTAACGGATTCTAACCCACAGTAGTAGATACAATGGTCATCTGAATTAAATTCACCCATTCCCGTCCATTTTAGTTCACGGATGCCTAAGATGTCCACGTTCACTCTTGTCATCTCCTGTTTGACCACGTCCAATGTACCTTGACTCAGGGTCCTAACATTCCAGGATCCTATGCAACATTGTTCTTTACAGCATCAGAATTTACTTTTACCACCAGATACGGCCACAACTGTGTGTTGTTTCTGCTTAGGCCCAGCCACTGCATTCTTTCTGGAGCTGCGAGTAGCTGTCCTCTGCTCTTTCCCAGTAGCATACTGGACACTTCTGACCTGGGAGGCTCATCTTCCAATGTTATATCTTTTTGCATTTTCACACTGTTCATGAGGTTCTTAAACCAAGAATACTGCCATTCCCTTCTCCAGTGGACCTGGTTTTATCAGAGCTCTCCACCATGACCTGTGCATCATGGGTGGCCCTGCAAGTCATGGCTCATAGCTTCATTGAGTTAAGCAAGCCCCTTTGCCACAAAAAGGCTGTGATCCTTGAAGTGGATCTTAGCCTGATTCTTAGGCTCTACCAAATATTCAGTAACAGAAGACCACCACCGCCCATACTTGGCATCAGATTCTTTCAGAGGATTTTAAGACAAGAGCAAGCAGGCCAGCAAGGCAGCATTAGCCATTCGTTTTGAAAAGGAGTCTATACAGCATTCCATATAGGGCTTCCCTTGTGGCTCAGCTGGTAAAGAATCTGCCTGCAATGCAGGGGACCTGGGTTCAAACTCTGGGTCGGGAAGATCCCCTGGAGAAGGGAATGGCTAACCACTCCAGTATTCTGGCCTGGAGACTGCATAGTCCATGGGGTCACAAAGAGCTGGACACGACTGAGCAACTTTCACTTTCACAGCATTCCATATAGCCATTCATGAAGTATTCTCTCTGACTCTTCAGAAGAAACCCAATGTCCATACTGTCCAGGTGTGGGAGTCTTCTTAGTTTAAGAGCCTCATGCAATATAACAGTTAATATCTCAACAGTTCTGTGGCAAAGCTTCCAGTTTTGAAATTCACTGCACTCAGAGAACTGTAAAGTTTCTGTCTTTCCTTAAGTCATTTAAAGTTTTCTCAGGCCTAAAACAATTTATCAATCATTCATTAATTTTATTATAATCAATTTTGCATTCTAGTATAACTAGAATATTATCTTTATCAGGTTTCAGAGTAATCCATTTTTCCAGGTCAAATTGTCATGCAGAAGAGGAATTTTATTTTTAACTTATCCATGAATCTTCAAGGTCATTAAAGAAATAAGAGAGTTTTGAGACTTTTTTTTCAAGGTCAAGATTGTATATTATTCTAAGGCACTTATGTTTGTAGGTTAAGATCCTGGATCACTTATTTGATCATCTTCTATTAAAAATTACTCAGTAACTAAAATGTATCTGGCAATATTCTAGGTGTAGTACAAAACACATAGGTATATCTCTGCCTTCAAAGAGCTTATATTCTAAAAGAGGAGGATGTGCTGTGCTCAGTTGCTCAGTCATGCCCAACTCTTTGCACCTCCATGGACTACAGCCTGCCAGGCTCCTCTGTGCATAAGGATTCTCCAGGCAAGAATACTGCAGTGGCTTGCCATGCCTTTCTCCAGGGGATTTTCCTAACCCAGGTCTCCTGTATTTCAGACGGATTCTTTACCATCTGAGACACCAGGGGAGCCCACGAAAACTGGAGTGGATAGCCTATCCCTTCTCCAGGGGATCTTCCTGACCCAGTAATCGAACCAGGGTCTCCTGCATTTCAGGTGAATTCTTTACCAGCTGAGCTACCAGAGAAGCCAAAAAAGGAGGATAGATTCAATAAATAAATTACATAATACACTAGAAGTTGTTAACTACTGAGAAAAACATACCATGAACATGATATAATGAGTCCTTGGAGATTAGCAGTATACACTTTAGAATTTGAGGTAACTTTGGCATTTTTGAAAATAACAAGGTTTGTATGGAATATTTTAAACATTATAAGAAAACAATCCATATATATATATATGCTAATATTTGGGGCTGAATTTCCCCTTTTACTTTTTCCACTGTTTTTCTTAATGATTGTTTTTTCTATTTCACCTGTTACCATTATAAATAGGCTGAATTTCAAGAAAATTGTAAAGTTAGACACTCAGTGGTAAAAATTAGAAACATTAAAAAGTTTAAACAGCTCTTTCTCAAGGGACCTATGAATACATTTTCTCTTCACTGCATTGCCTTATATTTGGGTTAATCGTTCTTTATTACTATGTTTAAGAGGAAACAGAGAAAAAGCAAAATGTCACTTCTTCAAAACACTAGCACTTGAATTTGAAGATGTATTTATTCATATTATTAAAAACACAAAAGCAAACATTTCCTTTCAGTAGAATAGCAAGCAGTAATCTTAAATTATAAAATTTTGTATATTAAATTTAGAGGAAATTGTTTTAGAGATAAGAGATTCTTTAGAACTGAGATGCAAAAGAGCCTTGAAGGCAGATATTTGCAAATAAGGCCAAAACACAATGATTTTAAAATGAGTGTTCAATAATAGCAAATGAAACAACTGACAAAGGATTAATTTCCAAAATATACAAGAAGCTCATACAACTCAATGCCAGAAAAATAAACAACCCAATCAAAAATTGGAAAAAAGACCTAAACAGACATTTCTCCAAAGAAGACAAACACATGAAAAGATGCTCAACATCACTCATTACTAGAGAAATGCAAATCAAAACTACAATGAGACATCACCGCACATGGGTCAGAATGGCCATCATCAAAGAGTCTGCAAACAATAAATGCTGGAAAGGGTGTGGAGAAAAGGGAATGCTTTTGCACTGTTGGTGGGAATATAAATTGATACAGCCATTATGGAAGACAGTATGGAGATTCCTTTAAAAACTAGGAATAAAACCACCATATGACCAAGGAATCCCACTCCTAGGCATATACCCTGAGGAAACCAAAATTGAAAAAGACACATGTATCCCATTGTTCATTGCAGCACTATTTACAATAGCTAGAACATGGAAGCAACCTAGATGTCCATCCACAGATGAATGGATAAAAAAGGGGTGGTACATATACACAATGGAATATTACTCAGCCATTAAAAAGGAACACATTTGAGTCAGTTCTGATGAGATGGATGAACCTAGAACCCGAGGAGATGATGAACCTAGAACCTATTATACAGAGTAAAGTGAGTCAGAAAGAGAAAGATAAATATTGTATTCTAACAAATATATACGGAATCTAGAAAAATAGTATTGAACTTATTTACAGGGCAGAAATGGAGAAACAGACATAGAGAATAGTTTTATGGACATGGGGAGAGAAAAGGAGAGGGTGAGATGTATGGAAAGAGTAACATGGAAACTTACATTACCATATGTAAAATAGATAGCCAATGGGAATTTGCTGTATGGCTCAGGAAATGCAAACAGGGGCTCTGTATCAATCTAGAGGGGTGGGATGGGGTGGGAGATGGGAGGGAGATTCAAAAGGGAGGGGATATGTGTATACCTAAGGCTGATTCATGTTGAGGTTTGACAGAAAAGAACAAAGTTCTGTAAAGCAATTATCCTTCAATAAAATAATTAAAAGATTTTTTTTAAAAATGAGTGTTTCAAATAAGTATGAAAATCATATATTTCATCAGCACCTTTCTCAATTTACATACCCACTGAGTGTAAATGGGACTTAACCTCTACTTATGTGAAAAATACATTGTAAAAATTACTATTTAAGGAAAGTGAAACCTGCTCAGTCGCATCCAAGTCTTTGTGAGTCCATTGACTACACAGTCCATGTAATTCTCCAGGCCAGAATACTGGAGTGGGTAGCCTTTCCCTTCTCCAGGGGACCTTCCCAACCCAGGGATCGAACCCAGGTCTCCTGCGTTACAGGAGGATTCTTTACCAGCTTAGCCTCAAGTGAAGCCCAAGAACACTGGAGAGGGTAGTGTATCCCTTCTCCAGTGGATCTTCCTGACCCAGGAATCAAACTAGTGCCTAGTCAGAGCTATGGTTTTTCCAGTAGTCATGTATGGATGTGAGTGTTGGATTATAAAGAAAGCTGTGCACTGAAGAATTGATGCTTTTGAACTGTGGAGTTGGACAAGACTCTTGAGAGTCCCTTGGACTGCAAGGAGATCAAACCAGTCAATTCTGAAGGAAATCTATCTGTATTCATTGGAAAGACTCATGCTGAAGCTGAAACTCCAATATTTTGGCCACCTGATGCAAAGAACTGACTCATTGGAAAAGCCTCTGATGCTGAGAAAGATTGAAGGCAGGAGGAAAAGGGGAGGATAGAGGATGAGATGATTGGATGGTATCACCGACTCGATGAACGTGAGTTTGAGCAAGCTCTGGGAGTTGGTGATGGACAGGGAAGCCTGGTGTGTTGCATTCCATGGGGTCATAAAGAGTCAGACACAATTGAGCGACTGAATTGAACTGAGTAAAGGAAAAGTGGTAAATATTTTCAGATTATTTAACATGAGTACATATGCACATATAGAAATCCAACTTTATATTAAATATAAAAATATTTTTTAAATTGTGTGGCCATTATTTATATTGATAAGCAATATAATATTACATACTAACAATTCAATTATATTTCAATCATCTTCAAATAATTATATAATGCATCAATAACATTTCCAAGTTCAATTTAATAACTTATTCTTCATCAGCTAATTATAACTAATTTGAAACAGTGTGGTTAAATTCTTTTTAATGACAGCTAATGAAATATTGTTGAAAAGTTTTATGTTTATTAATATTAATAATGAGATTTAGAGAAAATATTTTAATAATTTAAAAGTGAATAATTTACACATACTAGGAGTTGTATTCATAATAAACCAAAAATAAGTGCTTTACTCTGTATATAGAAGTACTTAAATTCTAAATATTTTCAAGCATAGCCTTACTGCCTAGTTTAACTTAAAAAGACTTTCCACTGCTTTAGTCTTTAGAGTTGAAAGAGTTCAATTTTCAAACTTTCTAACAAAATAAGGTTCAATCTCTAGGACAAGAGAAAGTACCCAATGTTCCGAAATCTGCTTAGAATTAACTGTAAAGGAAACACTATGTATCATTGATACTATGCATAAAATATTGAATTGATAACTAATCAGAACCCACTGTATAGCCAGGGAACTCTATTCAGTGCTCTGTGGGGACCTATATTGGAAGGAAATCCAAAAATAAGGGGATATATATATATATATATACATGTATATTTGTATAGCTGATTCACTTTGGGGTACAGCAGGAACAAATACAACACTGTAAAGCAACTATGGTCCAATTAAAAAAAAAATAGAAATGATGAAAAGATGCAGGGCATTTGCTTAATTCATTTTATACCAACCAAGTTTAAACAATTAATTTAAGTAGATACAATAAATGTTCAGTAGCTCTCTTTTATTTACACATATATTTCAAAAAACTTATGTCACCAAAATATCCAATCATGCTATAGCACAGCTTATAGCTCTTATTTCTCTGGAAACTCAACTAGTGTTAGTTGCAACTACCTTCCTCAATTTCCATTTGCAGAAAAAATTCATTGTCAAGTCTCTAACTTAAATTCAAGATTTTTCAATATTTTCTTAAACTTAGAAATTAATTTCTTAGACATGAGTTAAAGCTAGTATATGCCTTATACATGGAATTCAGGAGAAGGGGAAAGACTACAGTACTGATGCAATGCTTAAGGTAAAATGCCACCAGATACTGAATCTATAAAGTATATGGAAAATAAATGGCAAGATGGACAAAATGCCTGGTATGGACTTAAGGCATTCACAGAATACTGACCCTCATCTTTGTTATCTAAGCTTTTGATGAAGCGGTGATACAACATGATGAATGAACACTCCTAGAAAATGCACAACCAGAATATTTGTTACTTCCATTTTGTTGCACTGAAACACACAGGAAAAAAAAAAAAACATGAAGTTAAGGTATGAGAAGTCCTCTTCCAACAATAGAGCAATATTAGAAGAATGGGATCATTTTACAAATGCTTCCTATTGCCCACAAAAATGATCTAGTATGCATTTGGAAATAGATAAAAATCACTACGTAAACCAGAGGAGCTTTAAAAGCAAACATCTGTGTATCTGCAAAGTCAAAAATCATCCCCGAAGCTGAAATTTTGAAAGGGTTCTGTATGTTTTTTGGTGGCAGGGTGCAAAGGCATTACTCACTGATGTTCAGTGAAGAAAGACAACCACTAAATTATCATCACGTTGTCTGGCTGCCTTTCAACACATATTTCTCAGGGAAGTCAAGCAGGATGTGTCCTAAGTCTGATTCCGCCAATTCGCAACTGCCATGGTGACTGCAGCAAATGATGAAGAGAAGAGGGAGGTGAGACACTGGGAATAGCCACATTTGAGTCCTAATATAAAATTTTCTCATCACCAATGTTGGTTCCATTGAAATGTCAACCAGAATGAGGATCTTTCATGGCCTAGCAGTCTCAAATAGTTAGATACCGCACGGCATTTGAAAATGAACAGTGCCGCTGAGTTCATCCTTCGAACATCATTCATTAAAAGAGTTCTAATTCTAGGACAGACAAACTCTAGATGCTGGAAATATAATGGCAGTTATTCTTACAGATGAAGACAAAGAAAAATCAGTAAATAAGTAATATAAGAACGATTTTACAGAGTGTAAATCCTCCCATCAACAATAATAATAGGTTCAAATGATTGAGAGTAATTGGTAGCTACTTCAGTCAGCAAAGTCATGTCTGAGAAAGTGTCATTTCAGCTAACACCTGAGAAACAAAGGAAAGCCCACACACTGCATACTGAGAAGGGGCATTGCATGCAGGGAGACATCTAGTGCAGAAAGACTAAGGCAAAAGACAGCGTGACCTGAGGCTAGAGAGCAGGAGAAAAACAAACAGTGTGACATGAAGAGTCAGGCAAGGGCTGGGCCATGAAAATTGGAAGATGGGTTACAGAATTCAGATCTCTGTCTTCGGGCGATGGGAAGTCATTAGAGTAATAATACTTGTTCTACTAAATGACTATTTCATCTGTAGAAGGGATATTTACTTATAGAGTGACAAAAGCAAAAAGATTAAAAATATCTGTGATAATCTAGGTAAGAAACAATGGGAGATATAAAACAGTGATGATGAAGAAAACAGAGAAGTGGAGCTATAGCAGATATGCATAGAGGTGACAAGAGTCACAGATTATATATGAACTTGATAAGAGCACTTAGAATTTGACATTAGGCATTAGGTCATAATGGTGCCACATTGAGTAGGGCAATTTGGAAAAGGAACAGATTGGGCAGGTTTACTTGCTTGGTATTTATTTGGGGAGGTCTGCTTGAGAAAATCAAGAGGTCTATTTGGATTCTGTTAAACTTGAGATTCATCTCTGCTCTACACCCAAATGGGTGGGTCAAGTAGGCTGTTTGAAAAACACATTTCATGATCAAGAGAGACACTAGAAATATAAACAATACTGAGGGCTATTTGCATATAATTGGCTTTTAAAGCCATTAGATTGGATAAGTTATCCTAGAAAAATTAGGAAGACAGGACCCACATGTCAAAATTTGGAGGTGGAGAAATGATGAGAAAAGGAGATTGAGAAGGGGAAACCTAGGAAAAGTTTATGTAGTTCATGACAAAAGAAAAGAGTTTTTCCAGAAGGATCAATTGGTCAACTGTGACAAATTCCACCTAGGGATAAAGTACAGGAAGAAAAGAGACATGGCCATTGATTTGGCAATGTAATGGTCACGTGGCCTTAACATAGAAAAAATAAAAGAAAGAAGAAAACCAGCCTTTGTGAAGAAGGTAGGCCTAATGAACTGAATTGAAGAGAAAATATTATTTAAATAATTACAACATAAACTATAAATAGCTCCTTCAAGATTTTGAATTAGTGTATCTCTGTGTCAAGAGTTGAGCTAAGCTACTTCATGGTATTGCTGCCCCAGCATTCATTCTGTTTGATCAAGCAGTGAGCTCTACCTTCAACTGACAGCAGCCCCTCATGCAAGAGCATACCCTAGCAAGCAGACTGCACATGCACAAGCAAATTAAGTTCCTGATTTTAAGTACCCAACAGCCCTTGTGATCAACAGTCTCCCCTGTCCCCCCAGCATCTGTATTCCTTATGTGCCCTTCGGTAGGCCTCCTGGGGCTTACTCCACTCTTCTAGTTTACATCGACCAACTGGGTCCCAGCCTGGGAACCCCAAAGCACTCTACCCATAGACACTAATAAAGGTATTGTGCCCTATGTCTTGTCTGCTGATCTCTGTCTGTACCCTGCTTTGTCCTCCCAATGTGGCCCCTTGGGGGTGCCATGTACTTCCTGCAGGACCTATGTGTAATGAACTGCACTATTTCAATTTTCCTTTGCTCTGTTACTGAAACATAGCTCATTATCCAGCATCCTGTACTCCATTTCACAAATGTTACTTTTAAAACAGTTAATAAGGTAGGAGTGTGTGTGTGTGTTAAGCACAGTAGAAAAATAAGGCAAATCTGAAAAAGAGGATAAAATAGTTTATTTTTGTTTTGATGTTTTTAAAGTTAGAGGACACCAGAACCTATTTGTAGATACACAGAAATTAATACTGAAGGAAAAGAAGTATAATTTCAGGAGAAAATGCATGAATAAGTTGAGAATAAATGACATCCACACAGGTGTACTGTCAACCACAGTAACACAGCATAGCAGGTCAAGGATGTACATTTGGTACCAGATGAGTTAGAAGATTCTATAGGTGGATGAATGTAGGAACTGGAGTATGTTAACTATTTTCTCAAAGAGTAAGAAATAAATTCAGTCATGTGGGAAGCAGGAACTATTGTGGTAGGAAGGTTTGAAGAGAGAGGAGAAGGTATAAAATCATTCTGGAGAATAGGAAAGGGAAATTGAACAGGATGCCTGGGAATATTGAGTCCTCATTTGAGAACTGTAACTATGACTTGAAAATGAGATCCATCAATGCTACTTAGCCATTTGCTTGCAGGCTTTGAGATGAGCTGTTATAACCAAGGCTGTAAACCAAAATTTACAGAGTAATTTAAGGGTAAAAAAAACACAAGTGATTCACATGAGACTAAACAGCGGTTTTCTCCTTGCACTGACCACATCATTTTAATGACAAAGAATGTGCAGTATCTGCACCAGTAATTCTTATTCATGAGCACTTGTCTTTACATATTAACTGAATATTTTTAGAAAAAAACAATATCTAAAATATAACACTGATTATTCCTACAGATAACTTAGATCCCAGAAAGCTTCTATAAACTCTCAAAAGCATGTGCTGTTTTCAGAAATTTATCTCAACAAAATGGAGCAAATCCTGGGAGAATAACTTTATTTTCCTTAACTTAAGAACAATGGTGTTCAACAGAACTTTCTGTAATTACAGAAGCAAATTTTTGTGTTGTTCAATATACTAGCCACTAAGCACATGGGGTTACTAAGCACTTGAACGTGGCATATGTGACAGATGAAACACATTTTCTATTTTATTTATAATTAAATTTAAATAGCTCCAGGTAGCTAATGGCTACCTACTGAACAGCTAAGCTACAGAATCATGGGTCCATCTGTCATCTACCACTATTTGCTAGTTATTTGAAAAGCAAAGAGTTTGAATATCCAAAGATCTGCAATACAGACATTTCTTTGGTTCTTTAGTTTAGCTTGGTGGTTTTAAAATCTTCACAGGCTTCATAATTACTGTATGGAGTTGCATATCCAAAAAACAATTCTGAAGCAGGAGATTCACATTTTCTATGGTCATTTTAACTATCAGAAATTTTCACATTATAAATTCTCACTAAAAAATGATTCTCCATTCTCTCACCATCCCAATTCTATAAAGTAATACATACTGGTAATAGACTGCAAGAACTAATATAGAAACATTTGACAAAAAGAGATGAATCAGGTAGATAGTACTGTCACATACCATGAATGATTTAGCCTAACAAATTATAAATATATACTAAATTTATATAATTATCTTCTCATTAGGGAATTTAAAATATTCATTCAAATATATTAATCTGCTTTATCTTTGGTATTAAAATTAATATTTAAATATTAATATGTCCTCCCAGCTATTAAGTCATATGGAAATTTTAAAACCTTGTAATAACCCTTAGAAATGCAACCAAAATTCATGTATTTGATAGACCTGCAAACTATCTTTCTTGTTCACATTGATCATGTTAATTTTTCCATAATATACTATACGCAGTGAAAAAACAAATCTGCCAACAGGTTGCCTACTAAATGTCAAAACAGTCAAAGTAATCTGTAGCAACATTTGGTGTGATAAACGAAAGTCTACCTAATATCATTATAAAGGAAATTAAAAAAATGAAATGACCTGGAAGAAACTTCATATACCTTTGCTTCTTTGAAATTAAGAGTAATCTGTTTCTCTCATTTAGATACTCCAATAGTATAAATGAAATCTACTTTTCCACTTGTATTTTCATGTTTTTCTTGTTCAAACTGTTGCATTCCCAACATTCATAGCATCTCCTCCCAGAAGGTGTTTCATGAGAGAGCCATATGAACCTTTATAAATTTAGAGTATCTCTTTCATTTTCCAGGATGCATATTTGGTCATGAATTCTTTGTAATTGTTTAGAAAAAGTCCCTATATAGGCAAAGCACCAAAATTTTCGTTGTCACTCTAGTAGCCTGGGGCCTCTAGGTACCTCTGGGAACACTTCATGAGTCCCACAATTCCATACATCATTCAGTATTCATAGATAGAATAAAAATATGGTTTACATGTTCTTGTGTTCAAATATATTCTATATTATATGTGTTAATCAGGAGAGTAATTAGTGATGTTCAAATGAGTTGTAAGAGGTACTGAATTGTTTTCTTTATGGATTCTCTACATTGATGGCTATTAACATTTCAGCTATTAATACATGTAATCTTTTTAAAAAATTATTATTAAAATGGAGTTCTAACATTTAAAACAAACAATGTTCAACAGATTTCTTTTCAACTGTTGGCATAGCAAATAGGATCAATTCCAACATGCAGTCTCCCCTGGAGGAGGATACGGCAACCCACTCCAGTATTGTTGCCTGGAGAATCCCATGGAGAGAGGAGCCTGGCAGGCTACAGTTCATGGGGTCACAAAGAGTCAGACATGACTGAGCGACTAAGTACAACAACATGCAGTCTAACTACATTTACCAAAATTTTAAAGAAAACAGTTATGTTTTGTTGTTGCTATTGTTCTTTTGTTGTTATTTGTAGTGATGGAACTACGAATTGAAGTCTGGCACATATAAGTTGTCAGAAGAAGACACGATGTTCAACTAGAGACTCCACCCCCAAAGACCAATGACAAGAACCATAGTGCCAAGTGTTAATTCCACTTGTTGGACTACTTTGAAAGCTCTTTAAACTACCCTGCCTAAGGTTCTACTAGCTAGAACTACTTAGAAGTTTAAGCCCACTATTGATTCTATGTTCAAATGATAAAGGTAAATCTAGATTTTACTAACAAGACCTTTCCACTGATTAATCATCTCCTGAATTCAAAGGGAAATTTCCTTATGAATTTAAAGATAAAACTGGTTCTTTTTAGCATTCTAATAAAAAATATGATCAAATTTACCCAGGATGTGTAAAGTTTAGTAACAAGCAGAAGGCAACGGCTCCATTAATAGCAGAACTAAAGAACAAAGCATCTTTAAATTGCAACATAATGCACACTATCTTAACGGAGAAGGCAATGGCACCCCACTCCAGTACTCTTGCCTGGAAAATCCCATGGACGGAGGAGCCTGGTAGGCTGCAGTCCATGGGGTCCTGAAGAGTCAGATATGACTGAGTGACTTCACTTTCACTTTTCACTGTCATGCATTGGAGAAGGAAATGGCAACCCACTCCAGTGTTCTTGCCTGGAGAATCCCAGGGGTGGCGGAGCCTGGTGGGCTGCCATCTATGGGGTCACACAGAGTCAGACACAACTGAAGCAACTTAGCAGCAGCAGCAGCAGCAGCAACACTATCTTAAACTTAAATTTTGAACAACAAAAGATATACTTTTCCTACTCAATTAAAACATGATTATTATATGCTTTCCAGACCAAAAACATTTAAAAAAAAAAAAACTGCAATATCCTTTGTGAATGTAAGGAACTTTGATGAAGCATACTTATTTTAATAGTCTTTACAGAATTTTACTGAAGCATGCTATAAGCTTTTTCCTCAAATTATACTATGGACATTTTTGAACATATGGAAAAATCAGAATAATTTTTACAGCAAACACCCATATAACAACCATCTATGCTGTACAATCAACATTTTATTATTCTTGTTTTATCACATATGCAGTAGTTCCCCTTATTCAAGGGAGACATGCTCTAAGACTCCCAGTGGATACCTGAAATCACAGGTAGTACCAAATCCTATATATACTATGGTTTTAACTATATGCACATACCTATGACTGGAGAAAGGAATGGCTACCCACTCCAGTATTGTTGCCTGGGAAATCCCATGGACAGAGGAGCATGGCGGGCTATAGTCCATGGATCACTAAAGAGTCATATACGAAATTAGCAACTAAATGACAACATACCTATGATAAAGCTTAATTTCTAAATTAGGCACAGAAAGATTAACAATAATAACTAATAATGAAATAAAACAATTATAAGAATATACTGTAATAAAAACTATGTAGAAGTGGTCTCTCTCAAAATATCTTATGGTATACATGTAATGCTTTTTTCTTCTTAAGTCATTATCACACACTGTGGCCATAACTTTTGCAGGATGAAGACCAACAGCAAAACTAGCATTAATTTCTTTTCCTTTCTTCACAATTTCATGGATAGAAGATTTCTTCTTCCTATAGATTTTAGTAACCTCTGTGTACACTTTTTTCCTTTCCATAAGCAGAGGAATTGCAACTTTTCACTTAAAGCATGCCCTTCACAACTTCCCTTTGGCATATCCAAATTGCAGCATCACTACTCTGGTGCTCTGGGGCCACTATTAAGGATAATAATGGTGACTTGAACACAAGCACTATGATACCAAGACGGTTGGTTCTGTAACCAATTCAGCTACTAACTGACAAAGGAGTGGGGTATGCTTAACAAAGGGATGGTTTGCATACCAGGTAGAAAAGAGAGGGCTAACATGAGATTTCATCAGGCTACTCAGAATGGCATGCAGTATAAAACTTATGAATTCCTTCTGGCAGTTTCCATTTAATATTCTTATACTGAAGTTGACCTTGGATAATTGAAACCCAGGAGAGTGAAACCGTGGATAAAGATGTGTTGGGGTGAACTACAGGACATATATATTCATCTATTCATCTCTTTATCCATCCCATCACTACATTTCATTTTCAGTGACGTTGCAGACATTGGTACTCTTCACCCTTAAACACGTCAGCATGCATATTACTAACTATTTCAACATTCATGCTTTTTTAATGGCAACTTCACATAAAATCAAATGCACAAATCTTTTTTTTGTGTGTGTGTGTAGTAAAGTTTTATTAAAGTATAAAGGAGATAGAGAAAGCTTCTGACATAGGCATCAGAAGGGGGCAGAAAGAGTACCCCCAAATGCACAAATCTTATGTGCATCATTTGTGTGGCTGAACTGCACTGACTCCATTTTGTCAGCTCCATCTCGGACTCACAGTCCTGACCTGCCTCCCTTTCTGTATGACCAAGCTTTGGCACATACACTAGGAATGTGTCTAAGTCAGGCAAGTTCCCTATCAACTTTTACCCATGCCTTCATCTGATATGAAAACAGGAAGAATGCCTTTTGCTGATGTAGATGGTTAAGGGTCATGAGCCCTCTTGGGGGAGGAAAAAACACCAGTTCCCAATGGGGCTAACCTGCTTCTCACTTGGCATTATTCTATTTTCATCTTTGGCCCCTTTAAGTCCCCCTGTACCCCTTTCCAAGTTGCAAAGTGCAGCTTAGAATGCCTCTGGATCATCTGCCCAATCCCAACTATATATAATTTACCCACAACAAACTTCCTAATTCATTTCATGGAGGTACCCGCTTCATTCTTCTGTCTCAAAGTTCCTTCTCAGTTTGCAGGATATTGTTCAATATCTCTGCCTCAAACATCATTTCATGAATTCTAACAATCTAGTATGATTTTTATTCACTGGCATTTGGATGGCATATAAATCAAAGTGAAAGTTGAAAATAAATATTATGTTATCAATCTGTTATTTTTACTCCTGGGGTAATCCAAATGTTTCTATGGAAAGTAAAAGCAAATTTACTCTCAACTATTTAATTTAATAGGTGTATAGGTCATATTTACCATGGAACACTTAAGAAATATATAATAACCACAAGTAGCACTCTCAATGTTTAATTATAATTTGCATTTTTCAAATGTCATGAATTTAAATTCTAGAAAAATATGTAGAATAAACTAAGTGCAGATTTCAGGGTTAATAAAGAATATAATTTTTTTTTTTTGTATAAGTGGTAGATAGTACCAATTTAGTCATTCAGGAAAGGACTTTAATTCTTTGATAACTGTCTTCTCTGGGTTTCCAACTGATAGGGAACGCAGGGCCACAATGGTTTGAAATGACCAATTCCTGGCCAAACTATTTATTTTTTAAAATACTTCAAGGAATATAAAAAAGATGAGCCATTTCTGAATTGAATCAAGTGAGACATACCTGGCAAAGGAAGACGTGTTTTGTAATTGAAATAGTGGCAAATATTTTACATTCCAGCAAAAAAAAAAAAAAAAAACTCCTTTGTGAGTTCTTTACTTTCTGCATTGCCAAGTATATCTGCTATGATGGGGATGGAAGATTCTTATTTTGCTTCTTTTTAAGAAGGGATGTACACATGCATTTCCTATTGAATGACTGCACTGTCCAAGGGATAAGTACTCAGTATGTCACGATTGGAGGCTTATGCCCATTTGCTCTGGAAATTTGGCACTAGCTTTTTGTAATGTGTAATTACATTATTGGCTTTGATCCTCTGCATTCTACCAGGGTAGAAAGAAATTTGACAACCTGGTTTCAAACTACTTGTTCAAGAAACTGAGGTTACAAGGGCATATAAGTTACTCAACAGATTACCTCTGCAGGTAACAACACAGTCATTTCCAATCTCACCTGACTTCTGAGAAGGCTTTCCTTCTGTTGCAATGCTAGAATGCTGGTTGGGTCCCTCATCTTGCAAACAGACACCATACCATATGTAAGGTTTTACAGTTTTGCTTATAAATTTAAAATGTACAGACTATTTGTCACTTATACAGTATTGTGCAAAGCAGAAAACAGGATATAAAAATTTTAGTGGCCACATTTTAGATAGGGTCAAATGCACGTATATAAGAATGCAAGGAAATACATATAAATGTAAAAATTGGAAAAGTATAAAGGAATGAAGGTTAAATGCCTTCACTGATGATTTAGGGATTTCAGACTGTATGAGTACTACTTAAATTTGAACACAATTTATAGCCAGTGAAATGTTAAGATGGAAATAGACCATATTTGCAAGTCTAGGCACATTTAAAATAATGAATCTTTAATCATGATTACAGTAATTTTTTTTAAAGCTACTTTAAACATAGTAGATCAAGACTGGTTTCCTTTTTTGAAACTGTACATATCCTGGGCTATACCACTCTCTTAACAAAAGTGCTGTTACACTTAACGGTACCTTCTTGACCACATGAACCACGGAAACAGAGGAAAAGTGAATATGGCGGAAAAAAAAGCAAATCCTCGTTTCTTCATAGTCACTAACCATTACATTACAATCCAAAGCAAGTTTTCTTCACAGAAAATCAATTAACAGGATTATAAAATACAATCTCACAAGTATAAGGACTTGTTCACTCCAAATCAAGTTTCTTACCTTAGGAAAACTGTTAACACATTAGTTGAGCTCAATTTGATACACGAGTTACTGGTTGAAATACCCACAGGTTCCATGCAAATCAGTTATCTCTCTTCGACAGTGCCAACAGCACTTCTTTATTTTTGACTTTATAGAATCAACCAAAGGATTACACGAAAGAATTAAAACCACAATGTGAAGCCAAATATGCTGTTGGCAGAACACTCTGCCAAGAGTAGGCAGGATAATGCTCTTACTTAACTTGAAAGCCCCCACTTCCTTTTTACTCCAACCTGCTTCTCTGCAGTTTGAATCTAATATTAGCTTGTTCCTAGGGCAGGTGGTTTCTTTGAACTAGCTGACCACAGGGAGGTGGTTTTTAGGGGAAAAAAAATAGGGGAAAAGGCTGGGGTGGGACAGGAAGAAAGAAAAAGGAAAGAGGGAAGGTGGTTCCCACCAGACAGGGCACATACTTTACAGTTATGTTAGAAATATTTCGGTTTAAACTTGAACTATCTTAGAAAGGCCTTATTGTAAGAATCACCTTTTTTTTTCATTTTAACAGAAAATCTTGAAATTCATATCTACCATCTAATATTATGGTTATTTCTCTCAAATACCATGACAAATGATGGTACAATCAAATTAAACAACTGCAGGTATTCACATTTAATCTTTACCATCCATCTCAATTTCACGGACTTCAGAAACTAGAGTTCTGCTGCTCAAGTTCTTATGCCTGTTCCTAGATGAATTCGGATAACCCTTAGTTGTGTAGCAAGGAAACTTCCTGCTCCTTCCCTGACATTCTAGTCACAGTCCCACCCTCAAGCAAGGCATGTTGCTCCACCTCCACTTCCATCTTCTTAGCTCCCTCTCTCAAGAAGGCAGCATCCCTATTCTTACTGATCAGAATTTGACACATGAGGAGCTAGAATTTAGTTCTGGATTGGTCAGTTTCTCTCAAAGTAAAAACTAGGCCAAGGGATCCCTATACCTCCAACACATACAAGGTAGTGCCTCTGGTTTTGTGTTTTGTTTTGCCTTTTTTTTTTTTTTCCAAAAATGAAGCTACTAAGGATAAGAGCTGCCTATGTTTGTGCTTTATCATCAGCCACTGCTAGTCCATCTGCCATCAATTAATGGGCAGACAGCAGAAAGCCTTATTTCAGGCCCAGGCAGAGGAGTTGACGCTCCATCCAGCTATGGTAAACAGAGAGTCTTGTATTCTGGTAGGTACTGGATGACTGTCAGAAATTAATAAATCAAGTGATCTGGTCACCATTTAGCTATCTCTCTTTGTATGTAAGCTGTGAAGGAAGAATGCCTAAATCTTAGCCTGGAAACCACAATATCCAGAAATATAAAATATAAAAGCTGCAAGTCTAGTAGGACTGTTTTTTTTTTCCCCCATGCTACATTGCAAAAAAAAAAAAAAACAGCTTTTATAGACATTTATAGTACTTTTTAGCTTGAATGATGTCTGAAAGACAATACTTTTACTTCTATATTAGGAGCAATTCCACTGTACACCCACATTATTTAAACTGTCATCCACTGGGCAACCTAAGAAGATTTGAAGGAGCAATATAGGTCAAATGACACAATGCAGCAACCCTCAATTGTGTTCAAAAGAGAGAGAGAGAGTGACAGAAGGCCCAAAATAGAGTTACTTGTGCTAAGCCCACGTCACCAAAGCAAGACTTAATATCCAACTAACCTGCAGCTTCAACCTCCACCAGGAATGTAACCTTTAACCACTCAACCTGGAATTACTTGGTCAGCACTAGTGAGATAATCTACCCTACAGACTCCCTCCATTCCATTTAGGAGGGTGACCTTGTTTGAACCAATGAATTCTTTGTTCATAATTTCTTTTTTCTGCCTCCTTTCCATCTTTAAAAATCTTTCCTTTTCTACAGCTCAACAAAGCTCATTTCTATCCGCTAGATGAGATGCTGCCTGATTCATGACTCATTTAATAAAGCCCATTTTGATCTTTAAATTTATTAGCTGAATTTTTGTTATTTAAAAACTGTGTAGAAAAAACAGCTGGTTTTAGAGCTTAACAGAGTACTATACTTTAATCTCATGTAAGAGTGATTTGCATTTTAAAAAATAGGTGCTGATGGTGCTGTTGAGATTTATCAGAAAAACAGTTCTATGAAAAGACTGATTCAAAAAGAAATGACAAAGCTATTGGGTGGACAAAAGAAAAGAAGGCTGGAGAATTTTCTGGTATTATGCACTGCTTTTCCAAAAAGATCAGCCATTAGAATGAAATAATTTTTTCTTTTCACATTTTAAGTCTGGATAACACAATTTATTGTTTGGCAAGTCAGTAATATAATAAGGCAAATTTAAATAATTATACATGCAGATACATAAAGTTAATCAAGCAAAGAGAACTATATTTAAGCCTAACACATTTTCTTGAGTCTGAAAATCTAATAGGTATCCTTGCCCCTAATATATTCATATGGTCATTGAGATACAGTTTAAAATTTTAATTTGCATTGCAGACTTAAACCAAATTTGTCAGCTACAGTATCCATTTTTATTTGTAATATTTGTGTATCTTTCCTTTATTAATGCTTACTATGTGTCAGTCACTAGCCTAAATCTTTTGTATAGGTGGCATTATATAAGTAACAGCTTTACAAGGCACATGTTATTATCTCTATTTCTAGATGAGGAAACTGAAATTCAGAAAGAATAAATAACTTACTCAAGTTCAAATGCTGGTAAGTGGCAGATTCAGAATTTACACATAAGTTTGATTCCAAAGTCAATACTTTGACAAGAATATAATAATTTTACTGAAGAGACAAGTTCAGAGATATGAGAAATGTTTTTAATAGTGCTTTTATAAACAATGACTACAGAGAGCAGTTGGGTGTCCCACACACATGCAAAGAGCAAAGTAGCACTGAGGGAAGGGATCACAGTCAGATATATAATGCCTTGTGAAATAAGTTAATAAGGGTTGAAACACTGTATGCTTGATGAAATAAATTTCCTAAGGGCAACAGACATTAACAGCTGTTCAAGTCTTGTTCATGTCCCCACAGGCAAGCGCACCACTCCCTCAGTTATCGAGCACACGTGCCATGTGGTGCTCCCGTAGTTACTTTCATCTCATGTAGACCAAGAGACAAAATAAGTATTCTTGGACATCAGTAAGAATGGCTTCACTTCTTCCCTGTAAACATTCTCACCTCACAGTCACCATTTAGTAGCAAAATTATTTTCCTAAAAACAAACATTTTAAATGTTAATTTTCTGCCTAAAATATTACAGGGGCTTCCCATGGCACTTAGAGAACCAGAAAGTTTAAAGCCTTCTACAACGTTTCGTGTGATCTACAATCTACATACAGACCAATTTCTCCTTCCTGAGCTAGACTTCAGCCCTAGTAACTTCCCTTCTGTTCCCTTCCTTGACTCAGGGCTTTTGATTAGGCTTTCCCTTTTCCAGGAATGCGTCATCCTTAGCAAATTTCTATTCAGCATCATCTGAGCTACCGGGAAAACCCAGTCCCATTACTTGATGGCAAATAAGAGTGGGAAAAGATGGAAGTAGTGACAGATTTCCTCTTACTGAACTCTAAAATCACTGCGGATGGTGACCGCAGCCATGAAATCAGAAGACATGTGCTTCTTGGCAGGAAAGCGATGACAAACCTAGACAGTGTGTTGAATAACAGAGACATTACTCTGCTGACAAAGGTCCATATAGTCAAGCCTATGGTCTTCCAAACGGTCATGTATGGTTGTCAGAGTTAGACCATAATGATGGCAGAGCACCAAAAATTGATGCCTTTGAACTGTGATGCTGGAGAAGACTCCTGACAGTCCCTTGCACAGCAAGGAGATCAAACCAGTCAATCTTAAGGGAGATCAACCCTGAATATTCACTGGAAGCACTGATGCTGAAGCTCCAGTATTTTTGGTCATCTGATGTAAACAGCCGACTCATTGGAAAAGTCCCTGATGCTGGGAAAGGTTGAAGGCAGAAGGAGAAGAGGGCATCAGAGGATAAGATGCCTGGATGGCATCACTGATGCAATGGACATGAACTTGGGCAAATTTTGGGAGATGGTGAGGGATAGAGAGGCCTGGTGTGCTGCAGTCCATGGGGTCACAAAAACTTGGACACGACTGGGCGACTGAACAACATTCAGCATCAGGTCTCTGTTCTAAAGTTTAGAGAAGGTTCCTTGATCCTTGATAATCAATTCCCTGGTGCTCATTCACTTTAGTCATGTCTGACTCTCTGCGACCCCATGGACTATGGCCTGCCAGGCTCCTCTGTCCATGTGATTCTCCAGGCAAGAATACTGGAGTGGGTTGCTATTTCCTTCTGCAGTGATAAAGTATGAATTGAGTGAAGTGAAGTCGCTCAGTCGTGTCTGACCCTTTGCAACCCCATGGACTGTAGTCTACCATGCTCCTCCGTCCATGGGATTTTCCAGGCAAGAGTATAGGAGTGGGTTGCCAATTCCCTGGAAACCTTGCAAAAAGGTTAAATACCCGTGTTTTTACTTTCATAGCACCCTGTCCTTGTCTTTCCAGGGCCTACATCAACTTCAGTGTTAGAAGAGGATGTGACCAGGCTTACAACTCATTGAAAGAGTTGTTCCAACAAAGTAACAAATACTTTCATCTCTTTACTCTATAAAATCTTAAAAAGCTTAATTTGCATGGGGGGGGTACAGAGTCTGTTACTGCAAATTCCCACAATTTTACTCGTAGCCTCCATTTTAGGTGAAAATTTACTCATTTTGTTTAAATTTAAATTTATTTAAATGGCATGGTCACTGCCATTATCAAGAAAAAAGAATGCGTTCCTTTCTGAGAAAATATTCTTATAACTTCTGATTCACTATGATTTTTTTTGCTAAGAATTATTAAAGTATTTTACATTATCAGTATTAAAAGGAGATATGCACTATAATAAGATATAGTGACTAATACTGTTTGTTGAAAGATGGAAATTACTCATTGGAAAAAGTGCCATTTGCCGTAAGTGACAGCTTGTCAAGTTGACTGTCAATATGTTTAAAGAAAATACTCCTATAAAAAGGAAGTCTCAAGGAACAACAGCAGAAAAACAGGAATCATATTTTTGAAAGTCAAATTTTTTCAGTGCCCTCAGACAGATGGAATTCAACTCTTACATTTAAAAAGCAACCTCATAAATTTAAAATATGTATACATTTAATTAAACATGAGTAAGAAACTCTAGAAAAGAAAAACCGAAGTGAAAAACTATATCTTAAAAAATAGTTAAGTTCCAGAGATGGAGTATGGTGATGCTTTCACATTATGAGTGCACTTTAGGTCACAGAACTGTACACTTTAAATGAGCAAAAATGGTAAATTTTAAGTTATGTACATCATATCACAATGTTTAGGAAACTAGTATCTAAAGTAACTATTATCACATAACCACCTGGAAACACATAGGCAGAGATTTCCAACTCAGACACAGTGTATGTGAAATGTAGGCTGCTGAGGGCTTGAATGACAAGTACTGTCTTAACCTTTGAAAATATCTCCAGAGATAACTTTGGTTATGTCTCCTTTTCACCCCTACTGAGAATCGCTGTACTTAAACCATCATTACAGCCCACAATTATTGAAATCAAAGAGTTACTCGGTCTCAGTAAATTTTATGTAGGCATCAGGTCTGCACTGAAATAAAAATTCAAAACCTAAAATATTGTGGACCTCAAATTATTACAAATCACATGTCATATCACAGATGAAGAATTTAACTTGATTTCAAGATAAACCAAAAGAAAAATTTCAAAATTATGATTTACATTGAAATTTTTTTTTAAAGATGGTAGATGAGTTAACAATTTTCCTTGGCACATTGTCATTAAAGAAAGCTGGTTCACATGAAGCTGAGTTTATTTTAAAGATACAGTAGAAACACACCTTTTACATCATCTTTTCTGTATCAAGAAACAAAGCACATGTCACTAATAATGCATCCTTCCTCAGGCAGTGAAGACAGTCTTGTTCAAGTTAAAGTACATTCTGATGGGGTTATGACCTTGGCCTCATACTTCAACACTGAAGTACTATCATTCAATAATAATGGTGTTTATCAGAAAGGACTCAAGAAAAGGAGTTTTTCAGCAGGAAAAATAAGCAAACAAATCCTAAACTCTACTGACTCTGCTCTATGCTTCAAACAATGATAATGAATGTGGTCGGTGGACCTGAGGAACCATGTAAAGAAAAATTATTCCAAATCTGGATCACAATTAATAAAAGATACCTGAAATATTAATGACAGCTGAAAACACAGAACACCACATATTAAAAATATCGTGATTTGGCTCTCAGTATCAGACAAGATCGATCCTTAAAATCCCTTGCAGATCTAAAAACATTCAACTAGATGATCTGATCTTCAAAACCTTGCTATCCCAAACATCGTCTGCTGCTCAGCTACATGGGAAATCTCTGATAATTTGGTTGAAATTCAGATGGCTCAATCTCCACCACAAGCCGACTGAAGAACAGTCACCATAGTGAACTCTCCAGATCTTTCCACATATTTCCATCCATTTACAGACTGTGAGAACTTGAGAAGGAAGGGCTGTCCTAGGCTGGAGGTGGTCTCGATCTCCAGATTGGGTTCCTGATTATGTCAAACCCAAACAGGTATGTGGCCCTGGCTAATACAGAGCTTGTTACCATTCGCTTTAAATGCACATTCATACATCACTAGTTTATACCTTCTTGAATGGTGACATAAGCCCTGATCATAAAAAGGCAGTAGCTCAGCAAAAAGTGAGCTCTCCAAGAAAGATGAGAAAGGATTTCTTGGAGCTATTTGCTCTCGAGGGTCAAGGTGTATACTCCATATGCATCTGGTCTCTGCGGCTATTCAAGATTTTATATTCTGGGTTAGGTTAGGTTAGATTTTATGTTCTTGGCTGACGACAATTGGAAACATCATCTAATTTAACAGGGAATGTTACTGGGCAAGAAGTGTAGTCTCCACACTGACAATCAGCCCATCAGAAATCCTATAAAGTTGTACTTCAGTTCAGTTCAATTCAATTCAGTCGTTCAGTCATGTCCGACTCTTTGTGACCCCATGAATCACAGCACGCCAGGCCTCCCTGTCTATCACCAACTCCCGGAGTTCACTCAAACTCACGTCCATCAAGTCGGCGATGCCATGCAGCCATCTCATCCTCCGTCATCCCCTTCTCCTCCTGCCCCCAATCCCTCCCAGCATCAGAGTCTTTTCCAATGAGTCAACTCTTCGCATGAGGTGGCCAAAGTACTGGAGTTTCTGATTTAGCATCAGTCCTTCCAATGAACACCCAGGAGTGATCGTCTTTAGAATGGACTGGTTGGATCTCCTTGCAGTCCAAGGGACTCTCAAGAGTCTTCTCCAACACCACAGTTCAAAAGCATCAGTTCTTCGGTGCTCAGCCTTCTTCACAGTCCAACTCTCACATCCATACATGACCACTGGAAAAACCATAGCCTTTACTAGACGGACCTTTGTTGGCAAAGTAATGTCTGTGCTTTTGAATATGCTGTCTAGGTTGGTCATAACTTTCCTTCCAAGGAGTAAGCGTCTTCATTTCATGGCTGCAATCACCATCTGCAGTGATTTTGGAGCCCAAAAAATAAAGTCTGATACTGTTTCCACTGTTTCCCCATCTATTTCCCATGAAGTGATGGTACCAGATGCCATGATCTTAGTTTTCTGAATGTTGAGCTTTAAGCCAACTTTTTCACGCTCCTCTTTCACGTTCATCAAGAGGCTTTTTAGCTCCTCTTCACTTTCTGCCATAAGGGTGGTGTCATCTGCATATCTGAGGTTATTGATATTTCTCTGTTTTCAATTCTACTAATAAGTAACTGATTTCACTTAGCTTTTTTATTAACTACTTGAAATGAAAATCTATCCATATTATCTTCTTCTTTTGCACTGTTCAGAATTTAGGCTAGTTTTAATATCACTACTTAAGTTAAAAAATGAATATCCTGACCAAAAGATATATGGAATATATCACTCTAATCATACTGATGAGTGCTTACAGGGTGCTGTTGAATTGCTATTTATTTATTCATCACCCACTGTCTAGTTTAATCCCCACAGACTTAGAGTCGAAAGCTTTTATAGATGAGGAAGAAAAACTGAGTGGCAGGGTATAGCGGCAAAGAGCACAGGCCCTGGGTAACACTGCTGGGGTCAAAATTTGTCTCCACCTTTCATTAGCTGAGTTACCTCATCAATCAAATAAAGACGACAGTGGCAATTTACTTCTAGTGTTGCTAGGAAAACATGATAACTTAGATATGTAAAGTATTTACAAAACTTCTTGGTATATTATAGACATTTAAAAAACACTAGTATTAATTTACTCATCTTAGGTAACCTCATTAGTCCCAGGGCCAGGCTGCAAAGGGAATTCTCTTGGGTTGTGGAACATTAGGACTTACAGTTACACTGTATTACCTACATTTTCCCTAACTCACCATAAAACAAAATCAGTCTCTTTGTTATTAATTTCAATTAGTGAAAAGGACATGATCTGAATATTTTCACAACATATATGGAGAATATCTCTTGCTGAACTAAAGCCTGTTTTGCTAGCAGCAGCAACATTGAAAACATTATCATATTAACCTTGTTTGGTTAGCTGGAGTTAATAACACCCAGTCTTTGCATAGTGTTTTATAGTTCCAACTGCTTGAATAACAACACTGGTATAGGTGATAGTGATATTTTTATCCCTATTAAA
Organism: Bos javanicus; assembly: GCF_032452875.1. NCBI lineage: Eukaryota > Metazoa > Chordata > Mammalia > Artiodactyla > Bovidae > Bos > Bos javanicus. The sequence continues at coordinate 117,831,304 of NC_083897.1, forward strand.
TAGATGAAGACATGAAGTCTCAAATGTTGAAGTTAAAAGTTTGAAATTAACATAGTGAGATTCTGAAGGAATTCATTTCAAGTAATAAGATCTAAAGTTGGTGGAATTATTAAAAGTTGTTTGGGAAATAAAAGGACTTCGCAATGAGACTTGAGATTAGCTAAAAGTATTCAATGGTAGATGGCTATATAATGAAGATTTGATTTTTTTCAAAATATATATCACTTTCTATATTTCCTGGTATTCGTGCTGTATTTTCTGTTTGCCTATGTCCATTCTCTAAGTTCTGTAAGCCTAGGGACCATGTTTACCTCACTCATCTTTGTGTACCCAGCACAGGGCATAGGTATTTGCTGTCATCTCACTGGGATTCCAAGATATTTGTTCAGCATATCAAAAAATGTAAAAACACTACAATTTTTTTGAAGAATCTGGATCACTGAGAATTATCTCATTCAAATTACCCTGCTATTTATTTTTCTCCTCTGCAGTTTTCTGGATATAGAAATGCAAAGTAATATTATCTAATTCTGTTTGGTATATATCATGTTATAGTATTAGGAAAAATTATAATAGTAACAATTTTCCAATTGCTCACAAAAGTATCTAAAACTCATGCTCTCTTAACACACAACTGGTAAATTGTTTAATTGTAACTATTTTATTTTTTTATTTTTTTAATTTTATTTTATTTTTAAACTTTACATAATTGTATTAGTTTTGCCAAATAATTATAACTATTTTATAAGTAAAGAAACTGAAGTCATATGGCTTAACCAGAATGTCACCTAGATTATGCTATTTCATCAGATTTTCCCGGAGTTGTTTGATAGGAACAAATATCCCCATCCTTCTGTGTGACTAGAGTAGCTGTCCTTAACAAACTGCCTAAGAATTATTTTTTTTGTTCTGTATTCAGCTTATCATTAGGCACTGTACAGATATAAATATTTGTAGAAAATGCTTTCAGGTCCTACAGGAGACGTTTGTTGTCCATTTGAAGACATAAGCTGTGCTCACACCGAAATGGAAATATCTTTCAAAGGTAACACACTATATAGCATGAGTCAATGAGGTACAACATAAAATTATATGTAATTCAAAAATGGAACTATTCAGCATAGACTGGTCAAAGCCTACATTCTAGAGCTGCTGTTCAAGATTTTACAAGGATAGACAAAATCATTGCCCAAGTTCCCTTCTGGTACATTCATTTTCTCCATTCTAATGTAAAATAATCACCTCCAAAATATTAAATGATTTATGATTTTAATATACTTCTACAGAACTATCCATACAGTCACTTTTCAATTATTAAGGTTTTTTTTCTCATCTTCCTGGATCATTACATTGCTCATTAGGACCTCCCATTAAAAGAGAAAGAAACCCACACTATCAGAATTGGCATCTTATAAACAGTTATTTTTAAAGGCTTTAAGTTATCTGTCACACAAAAAGAATCTGATGAGATGCATAAAACATAAATAATATGAAAAGTTTACTTTTAATATAAAGTGAATAAGCATAAGAACTTTTTAATGGAAACATTCTGAGTAATAATATAACTATAGTCTTTTACTAAAGATTTTTATTCTTTCCAAACTTCCTTACAAATAAAAATTCAGGTTAGGGTTGTAATTTCTTTCACATATTTTCTTATAGCTATTATAAATCTAATAAAATTAAATTTTAGCAAGATAAGTTTTTTATATACATTCAGGCTTATTTTATACATAAGAACGTGATATGGGAATCAGTTTCCTATTTCAAACTTCAAAATGACTTGACAACCTTGTTTCAAAATTCCAACTACCTGTTAAATATCCATATATAAATTTAACTTCTCATATGCAACATATACCTACACATATGAACATACATATAATTTATACATATACATATTAGTGTATTACTATGTTAATTGTATATAAATGGTATCTATCATGTATCTATCTTAGCATCTTATTCTAATATAGCAAAATGGAGTCAGCATAAAATCTAGAATCAAAATCCAAATCCTGATATATACTTTCTCACTGTGAGATTTTGGGCGGGTTTCTGAACCTCTAAGAGCCTTATCTTCCCTAATGGTTAAAATGAGAGCAATACTGAATTATTGCACAGATTAGAAAGAACATATGCAGTGTCTATTACAGTCTAATATAGAAAGCAAAATCTCATTATAGGAAAACTTACTATCTTTATTGCTGTTGTTAGTCCTCTCCAAACATGCTCTTCCTCTTGACTTGACTTTACTTTTCTTGAGTAATATTATTACCATTCACCCTATCCCAGGGCTTAAAATTATCTTGAATAATTCACTTCCACATTAAATCAAAGGGAAATGTGTTCAAAGTACTGCTCTTGACCAAAGGGATACAACTGTGAACAATACACTCAAAGTCCGTACCTATGGAGAGCTTTCTTTCTACTGATAATAAACAGTCTTAAACAATTAATCTTTAATTCTATATGTGACAAGTACTGCTGCTGCTGCTGCTGCTGCTGCTGCTAAGTCACCTCAGTCGTGTCCGACTCTGTGCGACCCCATAGTCGGCAGCCCACCAGGCTCCCCCATCCCTGGGATTCTCCAGGCAAGAACACTGGAGTGGGTTGTCATTGCCTTCTCGGAATTAGTCATTGAACGTGAAAGTGAAAGTGAAGTCGCTCAGTCATGTCCGACTCTGCGACCCCACGGACTGTAGTAGGTAGAAGTAAATATAGTTTAGGCCCTGACCTTATCTGAGAGTCTGGGAATGCTTCCCTGTGGAAGTGGTATTTGAACTAAAATTTAAAGATGAGTAAAATAGAGGGGGACTTGGGCGAAAGAAGAATTCTAACAGAAAAGGGCACAGCATGTGGGACCTACAAACCCTATGCTTCAACTCAAGTATAGATATATGCAAAATTCATGTTTTTCTGCTCCCAAAATCTGTGCCTATTTTCTTTTCACCTGGACTATTAACCATACTGAAGATACTGCTATGTGACTCAATTATTTTCAAGAAAAAGTAACTTATTTATAAAGTAAAATATTTTCCTGAAAATGACTTTTTAATATAAATTTATTTATTTTAATGGAGGCTAATTACTTTACAATATTGTATTGGTTTTGCCATACATTGACATGAATCCGACATGGGTGTACATGTGTTCCCCATCCTGAACCCTCCTCCCATGTCCCTCCCCATCCCATCCTTCAGGGTCATCCCAGTGCACCAGCCCCGAGCACCCTGTATCCCGAATCGAACCTAGACTGGCAATTCGTTTCACATATGATATTGTACATGTTTCAATGCCATTCTCCCAAAGCATCCCACCCTCACCCTCTCCCACAGAGTCCAAAAGACTGTTCTATACATCTGTGTCTTTTGCTGTCTCACATACAGGGTTATCATTACCATCTTTCTAAATTCCATATATATGTGTTATTATACTGTACTGGTGTTCTTCTTTCTGGCTTACTACACTCTGTATAATAGGATCCAGAAAAATGACTTTTAACCACACGAGCAAAAGATGATTTGGTAGTATGTGCCACTGTGCGAAGTCAGACACTTAGCGAATGAACAACAACAACTAAACTAAAATATGAAATTGTTCTATAGTGGAAATATTAATGATTCATCAAATTCTTCTGCTAAGGTACTTCTACTTCATTTCAAATATCCATCATCTAGTTTATAACTAGATGACATTCATTCAATTCAGAATCCATTTGCATTTCCTTTGTCAAAAAAATAATCACCCATTAGCATTCTGTATCACCTTTAGGAAACTGTTGGTGTATGACTGTGTCATGAGACTGAGCATCAGTAAGTAACTTTGATATCATCAGACATTGCTTTGAGGAAGACATTTTGAATACCATCAGATACCTTTTCTCAATAAATTCTGCAACATTTATCAAAATTAAACTATATTTTCCATTGCCAACACAACAAAAACAAAACAGTATTCTGATTTAAATAAAAGAGTGCAAGTGTTTTGTTTGTTTGTTTGTTTTTTTAATGTAGCCACACTAAATCTATTAACCATTGGACGGTGATGAATTAGGGTTACACATAAGCACACTTAAGCAGCAACCTCACTCATCTAAGAATATCCAGGATCAGGCAGTTTTACAAAGGCAAGTGTAGTACAGTAATACTCATTCCAAACAGTTTTTAAATCATTTTCACTTAAAAATGAAAATCATTTCTTCCTTTTTTAAATGCTTTTAAAAAATAGCACTGAACTGAGCAGTGATGATAATTTCTAAAGCCTTTTTAAAATCCTTTTCTCTCCTGTCACTGTGATGCTGTATTTAAAGCCTTAGTGTATTTATGTATATGTGTGTGTGTGTGTGTGTGTGTGTGTGTATATATATATATATATCACTGCTCCATTTTCTGTATATGCAGGCAGAATTTAATAAATATTTATTGGCCTATAAAATAAGAGGAGTGAAACAGATCTAAAGATTCCATATATTACTAACATCAAATGAGGTTTTTTTGTTTGAAATCATAACAACTAAGGGATATATGTTCAGACTGGGTTGGGAAATGCAAAAGGTGTCAGTGATTCTCACATCAAAAGAAGAAAATTCCTTGAAGGAGGTGATCTTGAGTTTTGAAGAGCAAAGCTTCTTTTCAGGTCAGAGAGCCAAGAGAATTGTGCTCAAATAACAGCATTCCAGATTGTCTTTCCTCATGAATACATCCTCAGACTTCACAGAGTGAAAAGATGATCAGGGGTGTTTATTTATTTGTTTTAAATAACACATTTCTTTTTGGTTGATGTAGAGTTGGTAGACGGAAAAGGCAATGGCACCCCACTCCAGTACCCTTGCCTGGAAAATGCCATAGACAGAGGAGCCTGGTAGGCTGCAGTCCACAGGGTCACTAAGAGTCGGACACAACTGAATGTCTTCACTTTCACTTTTCACTTTCATGCATTGGAGAAGGAATTGGCAACCCACTCCAGCGTTCTTGCCTGGAGAACAAGAACAGTGTTCTTGCCCCTGGAGAATCCCAGGAATCGGGGAGCCTGGTGGGTTGCTGTCTATGGGGTCGCAGAGTTGGACACTACTGAAGTGACTTAGCAACAGCAGCAGCAGCAGCAGAGTTGGTAAAACTGATAATATTAGCCTAGTTAAAATACAATACTCCAAATTTTCCTGGTAGTCACGAGAGTAGAGAAGAATTTAAAAACACAGGTATACAAAATAAACCTAGATGGAGTTGATACAGGTTTCCCTCCACAAGTTATACTTTTATTTTGAGAATTCAACAGCAAAGTTTGGACACATATTTATGGAGAAAGAGATTGACGGCCTTTGTTGAGCATGCAAATTTGTGAACGGAAATGAGCCAGTTTTTATTATAACCAGAGAAAACTTCCATGAAAACAAAAATCTGTTACTAATATACATCAAAACATTTTATGGAAATCCTTTAAACTCCAAACATAAAAGACTGTATTTTACAAATTATAAGTGTGAGTGGTAGGTAAAAAGAATATCATTAATCATTTCAGATAAATATTGTTTGGTGACAATGTTTTAGAGAAATTCACCATTTTCCTGAAAGGTTTGGTTAAATTTCTGAATGAAGTTAAATACAGTGTTTAATATACTAAAAATGTCCATATAGGGGGGAAAAGGGAGGTTAAATTAAATCCTCTTAAGTTTAAAGATTCCAGAAATGATACAGACTGGCTAAAACTATAAGGAAGTTATGCCATTGAAGTATTTTCATGTTTTTGCATGTTTGGGGGTTTCTGAGAAAAGAAAATTAGAAGCCCAATGAAACCCCTAGAGAGAACTGTGTACATCTTCCCTGGAGCCATTAATGTATATTCCAATGAGTAATATACCTAGGGGCTTTCATCTTTACTTCCCAAAGCAAAAATGCAATAAATGGAAAATAATTACAACATGATAGATATCAATCCAACTATATCATAACTACTTAAATATGAATTATCTAAGTGTACCAATTAGAAGAGAGAAACTATCTAAGTAGATAAAAAAAATATGTAATCTACAATAAACCCACCATAAATATGAAGACAAAAAATAAATTTGAGGCAAAATAGACTTCAGAACAGAAAATTATCAGGTATGAAGAAGGACACCACATAATTATAAAAGAATAAATTCTCCAAGAAGTCATGCTGCTAAGTCACTTTAGTCATGTCCAACTCTGTGCAACCCCATAGACAGCAGCCCACTAGGCTCCTCTGTCCCTGGGATTCTCCAGGCAAGAATACTGGAGTGGGTTGCCATTTCCTTCTCCAATGCATGAAAATGAAAAGTGAAAGTGAAGTCGCTCAGTCATATCCGACTCTTAGCGACCCCATGGACTGCAGCCCACCAGGCTCCTCCATCCATAGGATTTTCCAGGCAAGAGTACTGGAGTGGGGTGCCATTGCCTTCTCCCCAAGAAGTCATAGCAATCCTAAATGTGTATACACCAAACAAGAGTGTCAAAATTAATATAGAACATAAAACTAACAGAGCTGGGAGGAGAAATAGATAAACCCACTATTAAAGTTGAAGGTTGCATTTCAATAATTAATAGATCAAGCAGGCAGAAAATTAGTAAGATATGGGCTTAGTCATTCAGTTGTGTCCAACTCTTTGTGACCCCGTGGACTGTAGCCCGCCAGATTCCTCTATCCATGGGGATTCTCCAAGCAAGAATACTGGAGTGGTTTCAGTAATTGAAACTGAAAGTAGAACAAAGGAAATAGTAAAATTTAGAGCAGAAATCAATGAAACTGGAAGAAGGAAAAAAAATCAATACCAGAAGATACTTCTTTGAAAACATCAATGAAATTGATAAACTACTCACCAAGTTAACCAAGAAAAATCAAGAGAAGACAAATTACCAGTGTCAAAAATGGAACAGGGTTCATAATTACTAATCCCACAGATATGAAATAGTAATAAAGGAATATGATAAACAACTAGATGCCCTGAGATCTGATAAATTTTATGAAATGGATCAATTCCTTGAAAGACATATACCATCAAAGCTCACACAAGGATAGATAGATAATCTGAACTAGTCTATACCTATTAAAAACTGAATAAGTATTAATGACTTTCCTATACAAAAGCACAAGGTTCTGATGTTTCACCAGTGAATTCTAAAGCAAACATTTAAGGAAAAAAAAATGGTATCAATTTTCCAATCTGTATCATAAACAAAGGGAGCACTTCCTAACTCATTCTGTGAGGCCAATGGTAACTTAATATCAAAACCAGACAGTTTTTCATTTGCTAAGTGGTGTTCAACTCCTCTGTCCTCCACCAAACCAGATAGACATTAAAATAAATAAAAATTATACATCAATATCTCTCATAATATATATGTCCAAAGCTTCAGTGAAATACTAAAAATCAAACCCAACAAAGAATAAAGAGAATAGTATACCATGAAGAAGTGGGATTTATTCCAGGTATGCAATACTGATTCAATATTTGAAAACCAATGTAGTCCACCACATAAAAAGGCTAAATACCACATGATCATAATGAGTTGATACAAAGAGAGCATTTGACAAAATTCAACTATCTTTCATGTTTAAAAACTCTGAGCAAATTTGGAATAGACAGGCACTTCCTCAACATGATAAAGAATATCTACAAAAAATCTGCAGCTAATATTATACTTAATGGGGAGAAACAGGATGACACTTTCCTCAAAGTATCAAGTCTATTTTTAGAATGAAGGATGACATTTGTAACAAGGGAAAAATAACATTCATCTCACTCTGTGAACTTTTCCATTTTAGGTTCTTTCCAAATTTTACTTTCAACAACTCTAACACTGATTATCAAACAAAATAAAAATTAATGTAATTTTGCAGTGGATCTATTAGATGTGCACTGTATACTGATTAGACTGTAAGCTTGAAAGTATAGTGTGACTTTTTTGTCTTTGTCTTTTGCTTTATAGCAGGCAGATATTCATGAAATGAATAAAAAATGTAGAGCAAAAGATTCTAAGCCATCATTTTTTATTAATCGGTTTAAATCAAATTCTTCATCTAAATAGATTGGCTATATAAATATTTTAAACATAATATATTAATTTTCCGAAAAGTATTCTGCTAGCTGGGGAAATTACTAGCATTTTATCTATTTCCAACTGTTTTTACCTATAGCATGCAATGTGTGCTATATTAGTATATGAATTGTAGATATTCTTAATATAATTATACATTTTGGTAGTTATTACAGAAGTGCAAATTTATTCAAAATATTCTATATTAGAAGTATATAAGATACAAAAATAATCCATTCTGAATCTATCATTCCACTCCCATCTCAACTGTAGGAAAATCATTTTTAAACATTTGGTAGTTTTTCTTCCATATGATTTATATATAGAGAAAAAAACTGTGATACTTTACATTTTATTTTTATTACAATTTTATTGAGATATTTATATAGAGCACTGTAAAAGTTTAAGGTATACAGCACAATAATTTGATTTATATACAACATAAAGTTTAGTAAACATCCATCATCTCAAAAAGGTACAAATTATAGTAATTAAAAATTTTTTTTCTGAATCATACAGCAATTTATTTTGTTCTGTTCTCTGGTAAATCTTCTGGCATAAAAAATTGTTTAAATTTTACATACTTTATGTTTTTCATAAGTAATATATTTGGAAGCTCACTGAGATGAAGATCCCCAGCAAACATTAATAATTCTATGAGACTTTCTAAATATTCATTTAACTAGAAGCCTTTTTTCCTCATCCTTGTCTAGATAATATGATCCACAAACTTGCAGAAATACAAGTATATACAGTACTTTCAAATCACAGATTAATGAGGATAATTATAATATACAGAAAACAGTATTTTGTAATGAATTTTTAAAGATCTACTGAAACATTACACTTCAGTAAAAATCAAATGTGATTGTCTCAGACTATGGAAGAAAACTGTAATGGGAGAGACACGCTCTAAAACTCAATATAAGAAAAAAAACTTCAAAGAAGGAACGGATACTTCAAAGCAAATCAAAACAGAATCATAAGAAAACATACTATAAAAGTCCCTATTTGTTTAATTATTGCATTTCTTAGAAATAACTTTAATACCCTACAATACATGATTTTAATTAACAGCCTAATATTAAGTATGATTGGAAAGTATACATATATGTTGAAATATTATGGAAAATATTAGTTATCTCTCTATCATATATAATGTACATATACTTATGTAAACATATGATATATTGATATTTATATAATATATACTATTATATATTAATATTTATTTTCCTCTTTCTATATGCTCTTCCCTGTATGGTCAGATGGTAAAGAATCTGCCTGTGATGCAGGAGACCTGGGTTTGAGCCCTGGGTCAGGAAGATCCCCTGCAGAAGGAATTGGCAACCGACTCCAGTACTCTTGCCTGGAGAATTTCATGGACAGAGGAGCCTGGCAGGCTACAGTACATGGATCACTAAGAGTCACGACTTAGTGAGTAACTTTTGTATAGATCTTCTGGATTTAATGCAAAAGAATAACACACTGAGTTTGATGATTAAATGTTAATTAAGAGCAATCACCCATTTGTAGAATTGTAGAGCTACACATATTCTTCTGTATTTATTAATAACAAATATTCTCATTTCATAAACAAGGAAACTACAGCAAAGGGGTGTAACTTACCAAAGAATATAGAAATCCAAAAAGTAACCTATTTATATAGATATTTAAATTTCATTTGTAACATCAAGATTATGGTAATGATAATTGTATTGTGCCAGTTATAAAGCTATGCTCTGTCAGATTCACAACTCCCCATTGAGTGACATGGACAGACTCTGATGCTTGAAACTCAAATAAGCACCCACTGTGAGAACTTCGTCTATGCCGAATAACAGTAGTTCCAAGCGCCACACAAAATGTTATTAATACATACACTGCTCCAAGTAAGAATTCTGGAAGCTTTTATCTGGAAATTCAGACCAATTTTCAAGCTATTTTCACTGCCTCACCCACTGAAAAAACAGTGTGTCTTTCAGATTGTGTGTGTGTGATCAGTAGCTTCAGTTGTGTCCGACTCTTTGCGACCCCATGGACTATAGCCCGCCAGGTTCCTCTGTCCATGGGATTCTCCAAGCAAGAATACTGGAGTGAGTTGCCATGCCATCCTCCAGGGGTTCTCCCCGACCCAGGGATCGAATCTGTGTCTCCTGCATCTCCTGCACTGCAGGCGATTCTTTACCCACTGAGCCACATGGGAACTCGACTTTGAGCTTACCTGTGTTCAATTCACTTCATATTTTTTATGATTATTAAATGAGTTAATTTTTATAAATCACTTAGTGTTTGGTATAAAATAATACCATAGTAAACACTAGTTATTATTATCAATGTTATGATTATGATGACGCTTGTCATGATAGCAAGCTAGTAAAGCATGATACTGCACATCTTCAATGGGACTTTGTATAGAAAAAAACATAACTATAGGTTTGTTTTATTACAAAGAGAAAGGAAACCTGTGTATATATGTACACATATAAATATATACATATACACATACAATATATACATATACACATGCATTTAAGATTTTTTATTCATTAATTTGTATTTTAACTTTCTTCATAATGATTTAAATATAAACAAAGAAACACAGAGATGTAACTTTTTTAGACTGATGGGTTTTGTTGTAGCAGAGTATGAAAAGATCATTGATATAATTTTAGATTCAACATTACAATTATCATTTAATAAGTTGCCAATGGGATCAACTGTATAGTGAAAGATAGTAACTAATTATTTTTGATAAGAATGCCCAAGTATATACAGAAGTAAAAATATAATATATGCATAAAACTTACATAATGTTAAAACATCAATGTAATTTCTAAAATACATATATTTATGTCTTATAGGGGACTTCCCTGGTGGCTCAAAGGTTAAAGCGTCTGCCTGCAATGCGGGAGACCTGGGTTCAATCCCTGGGTCGGGAAGATCCCCTGGAGAAGGAAATGGCAACCCACTCCAGTATTCTTGCCTGGAGAATCCCATGGACAGAGGAGCCCGGCGGGCTACAGTCCATGGGGTCACAAAGTGTCCGATACGACTGAGCGACTGAACTGAACTGAACTGATGCCTTATCAAATCAGATCAGTCGCTCAGTCATGTCTGACTCTGTGTTATAGGAACATGTTACTCATATAATATATGCATTTAAGTAGCTTATAACAAATAGCAGTATTAAGAGATTTGATTATCCACTTTCAATACCATAATCTATTATACAACATGCAAATAAATTATTTTATTTGATTAAGCCACTTCTATGTATATTTAGGAGCAGGAAAAATATGCACACTTAGGAAAGGAATTTTCTCTAGACCTTCTTAACCAGCTCATGCAAAAGGAATAAAAGTTTTGAGGACGGGTGGTAAGAGTCAATGACAATCTGTATTGTAAGTTTGTGACTGAAGCTGACCTCATTATGTGGTTATTTCTCCTAAATGATGTATAACTGAAATATTTTTTTCATTCATGAAATAAATATAGTGGGGAATTGCTAGAGGTTTAGATAAGAGTAATAAAAGTTCTCCCTGTCCTCAATTTTTTCAGTCTTGAAAGGTAGATGAAACGTGAACTATTACCAATTTATAAAATACTTATTGAAAATGATATAGAGAAGACAGTGGTAGAAATTGTTATTTACTAGAAAGTCTCCACATGGATATCTCACAACAAAAATCAGTCAGAATGAGGGAAGAACTACTATTACCTGGAGGTTTCTTGAATTTCTCTCTGTGGGGAACCCCTGGGTTGAGGACAAGGCATGGAATTTGAGTTCTCTAGGAAGTGGGAAGCAGCAGAAATCCCAATGACCAGGTCTAGCAAGAATAAAGAACGTCATGATGTGATAAAATGAAGGATAAAGGTTAGCTGTCACCATCTAGTCAAGGAGAAAAAGATGCGGATGAGGGGAAGCCAGAGAGAGAATTTTTATGGCTGACATGAATGTCGAACTTTGGGTAGATCTTGGGATTTCTGCAGAGGTTTCTAGATGTCATTATGAAATCTAGCATATCTATCTATCTATATATACACATACTTTAAACTCAGTGGATGCAGTTTTTTTTTTTTTTTTATAATGTTATTCTGTACACGGTTGGGGTTATGTAGAGTCATAGTTTATAACTGGGTTTTATATATAAGCTAACCCAAAGTATGGAGAAGGCAATGGCACCCCACCCCAGTACTCTTGCCTGGAAAACCCCATGGACGGAGGAGCCTGGTAGGCTGCAGTCCATGGGGTTGCTAAGAGTCGGACACGACTGAGCAACTTCCCTTTCACTCTTCACTTCATGCATTGGAGAAGGAAATGGCAACCCACTCCAGTGTTCTTGCCTGGAGAATCCCAGGGACAGAGGAGCCTGGTGGGCTGCCGTCTATGGGGTCACACAGAGTCGGACACGACTGAAGCGACTTAGCAGCAGCACTAGCAACCCAAAGTACTTTAGGAATTAGATGAAGGAAATTCTTTAAACCTGAAATCATCTTGGAAAGTCTCACAAAAAAGCATGAAAGGCTGAGCAGTATTTATTTCAGTAGGTGGAGATGGAAATCGTCATGCTATTTATGGGGAATTCTGTCAATAAAAACCAAGTGAAATTTTACAGGGTGAATTTGTGTAAGTGGATTATACTTCAAACATTCATGAATTTAGTAACATAAGATGTGGAAATGAAAAGTTATCTGTTGCCATTTCGTAGAGAGCCCTAAACTGCAATCATCAGAGTTTCAGATGCTGGACAAGGGAGACTCACAAAAAGGCTATTTTTTAAAAAAGATAGTGGCTCATTTGGTAAAGAATCCACCTGCAATGTGGGAGACCTGGGTTCGATCCCTGGGTTGGGATGATCCCCTGGAGAAGGGAAAGGCTACCTACTCCAGTATCCTTGACTGGAGAATTCCCATGGACAAAGGAGCCCTCTGGGCTACAGTCCATGGGGTTGCAAAGAGTCAGGACATGACTGAGTGACTTTGACTTTGATAATGGTAATATTTAGGAAGGCTTGAAGAAAAGCAGAAATTAAGACCAAAAAAAAGTTTGTAACACAGGCAACAAAGCAAAAAGAATTAACTGTCTAAATAGGGTGATAAAATACACTGAAAAGCAAAAAAGCTTTTCCCTTTAATACACATTTCCTCAAAAATAACTACTAAATATTTAAATTATTTTATACTAATCCTATTTGCATCAGGACTTTGCATGATAACTCATAAAGATACTAACAGTAAAACATGGCAAAGTTAAATTTAATTTTATTAGTTATTAATGTATTGTTTATTTTCACCTAAAAATTTTGCTTTTGTGGTATAAAACTAGTTGATACTTGTTAAATAGTGCCTAAAAGAGGGCTCTATGTCCTGAATGGCATATAAACCCACGTTTGTTTTTTTTTTAACTTTGTTTGCAAGAAACCGTGATTCCACTGTTGTTACTCACTATAAGTAATTAATTTCTACTGAAACTGTGACAATTTTCAATGGCATCACTCAAAATTAGCAACAGTTAAATAAATTAAAGTCCAGTTCAGAAGTCAAGTCATGTTAACAGGATATCCAAGGTTGAACACACTCACACAGGTTTGGGTTGGTGCTAAGTTCAGGAGACTTAAGGACACAGATACCAAATTTTTCTGCTGTGTAGACAGAAGAAAAATTAAGGGAAATAACAATGCAATTTAAGTTTTCTCATTTAAGTCTCTTTTCATGCACTTAGAAACCAATTCCAATCTCATATGCCATCTAATGTTAGTATCTTAGAAGACTGTTTCTTTTTCTCTTTTTTTCCCCACAAATTCCAAGGCAACAGATTCTCATAGAAGACTTAACCGGCAATGATGTGATACAGGGATCCTTTCTCTTTTCCCTTTAAGTTTCTATAGGGAATGGGCAAATTCCTTTCTGGAAAGATTGTTCAGATTTAAAGGCGTTGCCAAATAGAGAGATCAACTCAAATGGTTTCTGAATAAATCATGTGCCAAACTCCAGGCTTAAACCCCAACTTGGCCTTAACAGAAAGGAAAATTGCAAGTATTTTTTAATTAATTAATCATAGTAAACTAAATAAAATATTTACTTTCCAATTTAATTTCTAGGAAAAATATCAATTAAGGAAATTATGCCAAATAACTGAAATTTTTCTATTGATGTTAGGTGAAACCAAAATATATTAACTTTGAGATCTATTTTTTCTGATTTTTTTTTACAAAGTTAATAGTTCTGATGCTTTCACCTGCAAATCAGAGAAATATCCTATTAAAAAAAAAAACATTTAAAATAAAAGGGGAAAAGATTTCTCCCCCCACTCTCTTTTGCCCACACTTCAGAAATAAGCACTTCTTTTAAAAATCAATTATTATCTCAATGGTTGAGGTTTTTTTCTTGGTTTGAAAATATAAACAGTATCTTTCAGTTCAGTTCAGTCACTCAGTCGTGTCCGGCTCTTCGCGACCCCATGAACTGCAGCACCCCAGGCCTTCCTGTCCATCATCAACTCCCAGAGTTTACTCAGACTCATATCCATTGAGTGGGTGATGCCATCCAACCATTGCATCCTCTGTCATCCACTTCTCCCACCTTGTATCTTTAAACTGTATAAACAGTGAAAATTTATTGTACTCTCAGAACCTACAACTTCTTTTTTCTTTCCAATCAATTATTTTTTGGGGGTTGGGGGGCGGTTCACCAGGCATCACTGGGATCTTTGTTCCCTGAACGTGGATCCCCCTGCAACAGAAGCCCAGAGTCTCATCCTCTGGATCGTCAGGAAATTCCCTAATCAATTATTTTACTCATATTTTGTTTTAATTTTACCAATATATCTGACATTTTCATTCTACTTTGTAACTTAGGGTCTTCCATATATTGCAGGTGGATCAGTTTTAAGTTTTTAAACCCTATAATAAGGGCATTTACAGTCTTATTACTATGTTCCAATGATTTTTATATAGCAGCAAGTTGTATAAGTAAACCCATAAAGCCAGAAATGGAAGAGACATGTTCTCAAAATCAGGGACGAATAGAACTTGCAACTTTCTCACATACCTTTACCTCTAGTTTCTGAACAACTGAAATTATTTATTGGAATCTCAGCTCACCTTCAACATTCATTTCCTTGAGTAAAACTGACAAAATAAAAAATTTAATAAGAAGATTGGATAATAGAGTGGACTAAGACAAGTGGGTGATGTGATTGACAATTTTGAGAAGTTTCTATAACTTTAAGCAAAAAAGACAACAGATATGAAAAGTAAAAGGCAAGTAAAGAGACACGGGAAATAAATAAAGGAGGTCTATCCCTTATCCTATAGTTACTTTGTGGGAAACAAACAATAGAGGCAACACAGGAGAGAAAATCATTTGAAAAATAACATTAAAACTCCCCAATAAAGAAAAGCAACAACTTGCAAACAAATGATTGGCTTGATGGAGAATAAAAGAAAACACTAAGGAGGAATTCAAAATTGCAAGACAAGTTTTTGATATCTAAAAAATATCAAGAATACTGAGCAACTTTTCAAAAGAGCCAAGTGAGGAAAATAAAGTCTGTGATGGAACAAGAGTCAGATATCTTATCATTAGTATTGGTTCTCAGAAGACTGGGGAAGGACTACAGAACATTGCAATATCAGTGACTTTGTACCCATAGTTCAAGATCTACCCAAAGTATCAATCATTAATGAAACCAAAATAATATCTGAACATCAAAGTACTTACAAAGCTTAATACCCACAGACTCCTGACATCAATTTTTATCAGAAAATAATAACTAGAGTATTAAATATATATTAAATGCATTAACATAAAATATTTTATCTAGCATTTAGAATACACCCAAAATGTCAGTATGTACCTTCTTATACCAATAAACTATAATTTTGCTAAAGCACAGTTGTAAGTTGACTGACTATTGATCAAGTAAAAAAGCTAGTTTAGTCAGAGTTTACCAGTACAATATCCAAAGCCATACTGCCAGACTATTGAGCTGTGTGAGTTTAGATAAGTTTCTCATTGTCTCAGTTTTATAGCTATAAAGTAGGCCTCACATGTACTACATGGTATATCAGGATTTGTTGCCAGCATGATTAGCACTATTTTTTTTTTTTTGCCTCTTATGGGTGTGAGGCATTTTATAATAAAGTTGCTGAAATGGGGAGAAAAATTTTTTAAAGAAGAAGAAATGAAATTTTTATCATTTCAAGTTTACAATACATTTTTGTGTCGATAAAAGATTCAAGCAAAATATCCATTATTACGAACTTGTATCATTTCAGGAGCATATTTGGTAATAAGGTTCATATTAGTTTCCTCCCAAAAAGCTGATTTTCACATGATACCATATGAGCCAAGCCTCACTACTGCATCTCCATCATTAAATACTCAATAGCTGCTGAGTGAAAGTGAATAAATCCTAGCAGCTATTGATTAGCAAATTTATTTGCAAGCTTATTGGCACTCTACAACTTATTCCTTGTACTGTGAAAGGTACCTGAAACATTTACTATGTAGTATAAAAGTCAATATTCTTGCAATAAGTTTGTAGCTGTTCATTCTTTTCACTAAAAGACTACTGATTTCCTTGGAGAAGGAAATGGTAACCCACTCCTGTATTCTTGCCTGGAGAATCACATGGACAAAGGAGGCTGGTGGGCTGCAGTCCATGGGGTTACAAAGAGTCAGACACGACTGAGCACACATGCACAAACATACATACACACTGGTTTCCATTCATAAGAAAGAAAGAGCAGAAGAACAGACAGAGACTAGATAGATGAGGTAAACTAAGTGATTTGCCATGCCCTCCTCCAGGGGATCTTCTCGACAACACAAGTCTCCTGTGTCTCCTGCATTGGCAGGCGGAATCTTAATCACTTCCGCCACCTTAGAAGCCTCTAAAATAGATTAAGTGGTTCTAAATTAAAATTTCCCATCTTGTCTTAAGTGATCAGATATATACTCTGAAGAGAAGGCAAATACAGATAACAAATTTACAAGTCAAAACAGTGGCCAGAAGTAAATATCCATTTCTCTAAAATCTGTTAATTCTTATGTAAAACTATAAACAAGCTGTATACTTAGATTCTATTAACTAATACTAACAAGAATACCTTACACAACCAGAAATGAGTAGGAAGCTCACAGATTTTATCAGGCTTAGTATCATAAGTGGTCTTTATTATATGCAGAACAGTGAATCCCTCAATAAAAGAGATGAGCCCAGGTCTAATCCCTGAAACCTGTGAATATCTTAGTTTACATAAAAAATGTAAAGGACAGAAACAGTATGGAGCTAGCAGAAGCAGAAGATATTAAGAAGAGGTGGCAAGAATACACAGAAGAACTGTACAAAAAAGATCTTCATGACCCAGATAACCACAATGGTGTGATCAGTCACCTAGAGCCAGACATCCTGGAGTGCAAAGTCTAGTTTGCCTTAGCATCACTACGAACAAAGCTAAAGGAGGTGATGGAATTCCAGCTGAGTTGTTTCAAATCCTAAAAGATGATGCTGTGAAAGTGCTGCGCTCAATTTGCCGGCAAATTTGGAACTCAGTAGTGGCCATGGGACTGGAAAAGGTCAGTTTTCATTCCAATCCCAAAGAAGAGGAATGCCAAAGAACGTTCAAACTACCTCACAGTTGCACTCATCTCACAAGCCAGCACAGTAATGTCCCAAATTCTCCAAGCCAGGCTTCAATAGTACGTGAACTGTGAATTTCCAGATGTTCCAGCTTGATTTAAAAAAGGCAGAGGAACCAGAGATCAAATTGCCAACATCTGTTGGATCACAAAAAAGCAAGAGAATCCCAGAAAAATATCTACTTCTGTTTTACTGACTATGCTAAAGCCTTTGACTGTGTGGATCACAACAAACTGTGGAAAATTCTTCGAAAGATGGGAATACCAGACCACCTGACCTGCCTCCTGAGAAATATGTATGCAGGTGAAGAAGCAACAGTTAGAAATGGACATGGAATAACGGACTGGTTAAAAATTGGGAAAGGAGTACATCAAGGCTGTGTATTGTCACTATACTTATTTAACTTAAATGCAGAGTACATCTTGCGAAATGCCAGGCTGGATGAAGCACAGGCTGGAATCAAGATTGCCAGGAGAAATATCAACAACCTCTGATATGCAGATGATACCACGGTAATGGCAGAAATGAAGAGGAACTAAAGAGCCTCTTGATGAAAGTGAAAGAGGAGAGTAAAAAAGTTAGCTTAAAACTCAACATTCAAGAAAAGAAGAGCATGGCATCCAGTCCCATCACTTCATGGCAAATAGATGGGGAAAAAATGCAAACAATAACAGACTTTATTTTCTTGGGCTTCATAATCACTGCAGATCATGACTGCACCCATGAAATTAAAAGATGCTTACTCCTTGGAAGAAAAGTTATGACAAACATAGACAGCATATTAAAAAGCAGAGACATTACTTTGCCAACAAAGGTCTGTCTAGTTTAGGCTATGGTTTTTACAGTAGTCATGTATGGATGTGAGAGTTGGATTATAAAGAAAGCTGAGCACTGAAGAATTGATTCTTTTGAACTGTGGTGTGGGAGAAGACTCTTGTGAGTCCCATGGACTGCAAGGAAATCAAACCAGTCAATTCTAAAGGAGATCAATCCTGCATATTCATTGGAAGGACTGATGCTGAAGGTCCAATACTTGGGCCACCTGATGCAAATAACTGACTCACTGGAAAAGACCCTGATGCTGGGAAAGATTGAAGGCAGGAGGAGAGGGGATGACAGAGGATGAGATGGTTGGGTGGCATCATCAACTCAATGTACATGAGTTTGAGGAAGCTCTGGGAGATGGTGAAGGACAGGGAAGCCTGGCATGCTGCAGTCCATGGGGTCAACAAAGAAGTGGACATGACTGATCAACTGAACTCACCTGAGCTGAACATGACAAATGGGAATTGTTTGCGGATGGAATTAAGACTACCAAACAGTTGAACTTAATGTAGGGATATTATCTTGGATTATGAAGGAGGGTCCAGTTTAATAGCAGTGCAAACATGCTGAGTTGCTTCTGTCATGTCCAAATCTTTTGTGACACCATGGACTGTATAGCCCACCAGGCTCCTCTGTCCATGGGATTCTCCAGGCAAGAATACTGGAGTGGGCAGCCATTGTCTTCTCCAGCGAATCTGCCCAACCCAGGAATTGAACCCATATCTCCCCATCTCCTGCACTGCAGGAGGGTGTTTGTTTGTTTGTTTTTTAACCACTAGCACCACCAGGACACCCCAATGTAATAGCAAGGGTCCGAAAAAAAAGGGAAAAGGGAGCAGTAAAGATCCACTAAAGATAGCAGAATATGGAGCTCAAGGCTGATTTTTCAGCCAGGCAGACTCTCAAAACCATAAAAGAAAAGGAAACAGATTTTCCCCCACCTCACAGCCTGCACAAATAACTCAGCCTTCTGATAACTTGATTGTATCCCAGTGAGACCTATTTTTGGATTTAGGATTTCAAGACCTGTAAGATGATAAACACGTGCTGTTTGGGGCCACAAAGTTTGTGGCATTCAGTTATAGCAGCAACAGGAAACAAATACAAGGTTTATTAGTTTTGGTAACTGGGAGTGGAATGCTGATTTAACAAACAATCTGAAGCTTTGGAATTGGGCAGTGGACAAAGTCTAGAATAATTTTACGGACCATGATAGCAAAAGTGTCTGCCATCTGATGCTTTTTAAATACTGTCATTCTCTTTTTCTTATAAGTAACTGTAAATAAACTTTGAACTTTAATGCTAAGAAAAATATTCTGTAACTGACTAGTATGCTTTTTTATCTTTATATATATCATGAGCTGTTTAATTACATTTTCTTCTTTACCCTGTTTGCCAAAAAGCTCATGGTTAAATTTTTATTCAGCTAGAGTAACCATCTTTAGCCTTGGTTTTGCAGGAAAACTATGTTCTCTTTCCATTAGATGGCTCTTGTTTTATCCTTAATTTAATTGGGCTATTATACTTGGTCATTTATATGTAAATTACAGAAAATCTTTTCCAGAAGTGGGAAAGCAGGAAAACTAACATAGTTCAGCACCTACACTCTGTTCCAGAAACAAAGTCATTAAAATGTGTCTACAGAACAGCTTTTATTTTCAGTCTATGAAAGAGAAAACCTCCAAAGGCTCAGGGCTTTGCACCAGGACTGCCTGCACTCCAATAAGAGCCCTTACTCAAGTTACCTAAACCATCCAGCCTTGCTAATGATGAAATGCAGAGGTTAGCTGGTAATCAAGGAAAAGTCTTCCTTTTCTCAGTCAAGGATTGCTCATGAGCAGTCATCTGAAGATTTTCTCACTCCAATTACCATTTAGAAATTCTCAAATTTAAAGGTAAAAGATTCCCAAATAGCTCTGAAATTAGAACTGTATTCAGTCTCTGGTGAGCCTACAGCCCTCTTCTCTGAGAACTGCCACCCACACAATGAATGCCCTATAAGCCAGACCCCTAGTCACAGCTGATGGGTACAAGAGATGAACACCTGGCTCTAGTGCAGCTGACCAGATGATTTCTGCTAGGAATTAAAAACTCAGACTTAGTGACACCACTTAGCAATTCTCAAATTATGGTTTGACCTCATGGAATGTGATCTTGACAGCAGTAGAGAAGTCAGTCTCCCACCTAATGGGAGCAGCAGAGAGCCAGTCCTCAGGTGAGATCAAAACAGATGCACAATTAGAATGCATTTCTTGGTTCAGTAGTCGTCTCTCTGCTGCTATTCAAAATATAGTTGGAGAACCACTATCATTAGTATCACCAGGAAATTTTTAATAAAACACTCTCAAGCCCCATGACTGAACCAGAATCTGTATTTTTAATATGAACTTCAGGTGATTTTTTATACAATTAAAAGATAGGTATCAAGCTGGGAAAACTGAATATCCACATGTAAAAGAGTGAAATAGGACCCCTTCCTCACACCACACACAAAGATTATCATAAAATGAATCATAGACCTAAATGTAAGTACTAAAACAATGAAACTCAGGAAGAAAATATAGGAGAAAGGCATTGGGACCTTAGGTTAGGCAGTCTTCCTAGATATGAATTAAAAGTACAAGAGAAAATGAAATACATACAATCAACTTCCTCAAAAATTAAAATTCTTATGCCACAAAGACCGCCACCCAGATAGTGAAAAGAGAGCCCACAGGATGAGAAGACACTTTCAAAACATTTAAAATGTTATTTTATTTGAACATTTAAATTTGAACATTTAAAATGTTCAAAACATTTATTTAAGAGACTTGTATTTAAAATATATAAGGAACTCTTAAAATTCAGCAAGAACATAAATAACCCAATTTAAAGATAGCCAAAGCTTATGAATAAGCACTTAGCAAATAAACACATGAAAAGTTGTTCAGCATTATTTGTCATTGGATAAATGTAAATTATAACCATAATGGCATATGATGTCATAACCACCAAGATGACCATAATCAAAAAAACTAACAACACATGCTGGCAAGGATCTGGAGAAAATGGTACATTCATATAATGCCAGTGGGAATGAAAAACAGAGCAACTTCTTTGGAAAATTCTAGCAGTTCCACAAATGGTTAAACATAAAGTTATTCTATGAATCAGAATTCTCTTCCTAGGTACATAACAAGAGAAATGAAAACATACCCACACATAAAAACTTGCACAAAATGTTCATGGCAGTGTTATTCACAACAGCCAAAACCAAAAATTGGAGTCAGCCCAAATGTCCATTAACAGATGACAAGATAAATAAAATGTGCTGTATCCATACAATGAAATATTTCACAATATAAAGGAATGAAGTACCTTGGATATATTATGCTAAATGAAAGCCAGTCACAAACAAAACATTGGTTCCATTTGTATGAAATATCCTTTATAGGCAAATTCATAGTGACAGAAAGCAGATTAATGGTTGCCAGGTGTTGAGGGGAGGGGAGATAATGGCTGCTAATTGGTTCAGGGTTTCTTTTCTGGGTAAAGAAAATGTTCTAAAATTGTTCATGGTGATGGCTGCACAACTCTGTGAATATACTTAACAAAAACAATCACTGAATTGTATACTTAAAATGGGTGCATTGTACAGCATGTGAACTACATGTTATTTTTTTTCCTTTGAAAAATCAAATCTTTCTTGCTCTATGCTGTAATTTCTGTGCCTGGCTCAGAAACATGGTTCTCAATAAAAATGTGTTGAATACATAAAAACATGAATGATTAAATGAAAGAGACCAAGTAGCCTCTGAGACTAGATTGAGAGCTCTGCCTTAGTTACTGACATCATTCCTATTCCACTTTGTCTCCTTTATTTTTTTTCACTTTCTCTCCTTTAAATCCCTGCCTATGTTTGCTAACTTTAGATTTAATAGTATAATCCAATAACATATCATGATTATGAGCTTTCATTAAGCATTTCTGAATTGGTTACTCATACATACCATCTAAAGCTACTTAACTACTTAATCTAGATGACACCCTTAAAATGAAAACCTACAGTTGATCCTCGAACAACATGGGTTTGAACTGCATGGGTCCACGTATATGCAGATTTCTTTCTCTAAATATCTACTATAGTACTACACAAGCTTCCCAGGTGGCTCAGTGGAAAGAATCTGCCTGCCAATACAGGAGATTCATGTTCAATCCCTGGATCGGGAAGATTTCCTGGAGAAGGAAATAGCAACTCACTTCAATATTCTTGCCTGGGAAATCCCATGGACAGAGGTGCACGGTGGGCTACAGTCCATGGGATCTCAAAAGAGTCTGACATGACTAGGTGACTAAACAACAACAAATAGTACTACACAGTCCTGAAGTCGATTGAATCTGGCATCCGCAGATGTGGAATGGTAGATACACCACAGCAACTGGAAAGCTACACGCAAGCTTTCCAGTACACAGATTTTTCACCACGTGGACTTTCTGATTGTGCAGAGGGTGGAGGACCCTAAGAGGACGACCTCTGCCAAGTGTACCTGCAGAGATGTGATTGTGCACTTAGTGCACGAGTGCTATCTATCAACCAGGTGTACAAATGCCTTCACTTGTTTTCAGATACTATTAGTTACAAAATGAAAGATTGTCATACATTCATCAAAGAGCCACCATCCTGCTTTCCATGAGGTTACAATGAGCATTTGTTGTTTGACTGATGAACTAGAATTCTTGGACCTATACTAGAAAAAAATTTCTTTCTTTCTTTTTTTTTTTTTTTTTTTAGGAAAAAATTTCACCTCAACTTGTATCTACTATCAGGAACTTCATTATAAAATGACTACAATGGAAATGTATAAAGTAGCCAATGGTTTAATAATTATTCAGTCCTGATCCACTAATACATTTTGATACCAAATACAATGTTAAACAAAGGTGTTGTTCAGAACTGTTATGTTCATGGGGAAACATCTGATTGAGCAAGGCCAGGTAAAAAAAAGAAAAATTTCCCAGAAGGAAAAATAAGTCCATCCTATATTACAGGATCTCAAATCAACAAAATAAAGTTATTCTCTAGAGTTTCCCTTGGTGCTCTGAGTACTTTAGAAATTTAAATATAATGAACTATTATTCAAAATATTAAGTCAAAAATAGATGGTTCTATACAGAAAACTTCCCTGGCTTCCCGGGTGGCTCAGATGGTAAAGAATCTGCCTGCAATGCAAGAGACCCAGGTTTGAACACTGGGTCAGGAAGATCCCCTGGAGAAGGGAATGGCAACCCACTTCTGGTATTCTTGCCTGAAGAATCCCATGGACAGAGGAGCCTGGCGTGTATAATCCATGGAGTCTCAAAAGAGTCAGACACTACTGAGCTATTAACACTTTCACTTTTATTTTCACATAGAAAACTACCTATTTCTCTTCTGAAACTCATTTGCACATAATATTGACTGAAAAATATAATTAAAGATATTTTATTAAGGAAAAATGGTAATAAAAAGCTTTGAAATCAAACATACCATTTAACGATGTATGATCAGAAACAAAATGTATCCTAAAATTGCCTGAGAGTTTGAAGTCATAATTCAACACTGTGAACAAGTGTTCACACATCAAAGAACTTAAATATGTTATATGGCACAGACATTTAAGCTAAGGTGTTTGTTTCAAACCTAATGAGGATTTCATAGCTTTTTAAGATTTTCTTTTATTTATTTTCCCTTATCACTTACCATTAAAGCTTAACAACTGAACAAAAGCAAACAAAAAAAGCAAGTTCTCATCAAGCAACTAAAAGAGTTTATAGAGCTTAGGAGGAAAAAATCCACCCACAACTACATTCAAGTACTATGGCATTTGGAACTGGATTCCTAATATAATCTCTTATTTAAGAAAATAGAGAAGATTCATAACAGTGGGAAAGGAGCATAATAGATGCTGATAAAAGGCTTCTTTCAGTGAGGAAGTGTCTAGCCTAAGAAAAAAATAAGTCAGACGTCACTGGATATTGTAAATTCCCGGTAGGAAAGCTTCCTTACAATGGCACATCTAGAAAGGTGA
This sequence comes from Bos javanicus, assembly GCF_032452875.1. Taxonomy (NCBI): domain Eukaryota; kingdom Metazoa; phylum Chordata; class Mammalia; order Artiodactyla; family Bovidae; genus Bos; species Bos javanicus. The sequence goes on from NC_083897.1 coordinate 117,855,882, forward strand.
ACAAAGAGGATGAATCTACCAGAAAAGGTAGGAGAAACCGAAGCTAAGTATGAAAAGCCCTTTAAGAATCTACTACAATTTATTTTGAGGGGGTCTCTCCCTTAGGCAATCTGGTTAAGCCTTGAAATATGTAGGTGAGAAAAAAAGAGTGAAAAAATTCTTCAGGAAAAGAAAAGAAAGAAAGAAAGGATAAGTGCTTCATCCCAAATAGTACCAAGTTAATAATTTCTTCTCCAAGGGATCCTCCGAACCCAGGGATTGAACCCATTTCTCCCACATTGCAGGCAGATTCCTTACCCAAGGGAAGTCCAGGAGTACTGGAGTGTGTAACCTATCCCTTCTCCAGCAGATCTTCCCAACCCAGGAATCAAACCCAGGGTCTCCTGCATTGCAGGCAGATTCTTTACCAACTAAGCTATCAGGGCCTAGCCATTCAAATGGAAATATTTTACTGCAAATTAACTGTTTCTTCATGTGGCTAGTAATATTGTATAAAAAATCTCTTAATATTTTTGCATTAATAACATAACATTATTTTAAAAAATTCTGTTGTCCCATTCATCAAATAATTTATTCACCTCAAGCTTGTAGAGATGGACTCTTCAACATATATTCTCTTACCAGCTGAGAAACGTAAGGAACTGCAATAATACACTTTTTATGCAAAGTCAAATATATGTTCTAATATCTAAAGACAAAAAATAAATTGTAATAATATATTATTAGTATAATAGCAATAGTATAGCAAAATAATACAGTATTTTATATTGTATTATTTAATCCAGAAAACATCAAAATAGGAAAATTTAGACAGTACCTTTTTCTATATAATCAAAAGCACTGAAGTTGACAGAAATAATTTACATTTTCTTAACCAAGTATCTTAATATAAATACAGTACAAAAAAGGCACTCTTCAGGCCAAGTGTTTGCTGCATATAAAATACGATTGCATTTTCAAATGGTAAATAAAAAGAAGACTGTTTGGGAAATAAGTAATAAAAGAGCTGCATTTGTTAACTGTTGTCAGTTCTGGTTTCCTTTCTATGACAACATAATCACTACGACATAAAACCCATGACTGAAAAATACAGAAACTAAAGTTCTAGTTAGACTGCAATAGGACAAAAAGTATCTAATGTTATATGAACAAAGAAACATCAGTAAGTGTTTCAAACAAAACTGAGAAAATGTCCCAATAAGAAATGACCTACACTGCTTAAAAAGAATTTTTGCATAACGGATAACATACATTAATCTTGGAACTATGGTGACTGCAGCCATGAAATTAAAAGACGCTTACTCCTTGGAAGGAAAGTGATGACCAACCTAGACAGCATATTCAAAAGCACAGACATTACTTTGCCAACAAAGGTCCATCTAGTCAAGGCTATGGTTTTCCTGTGGTCATGTATGGATGTGAGAGTTGGACTGTGAAGAAGGCTGAGTGCCGAAGAATTGATGCTTTTGAACTGTGGCGTTGGAGAAGACTCTTGAGAGTCTCTTGGACTGCGAGGAGATCCAACCAGTCCATTCTGAAGAAGATCAGCCCTGGGATTTCTTTGGAAGGAATGATGCTAAAGCTCAAACTCCAGTACTTTGGCCACCTCATGCGAAGAGTTGACTCATTGGAAAAGACTCTGATGCTGGGAGAGATTGGGGGCAGGAGAAAAGGGGGACGACAGAGAATGAGATGGCTGGATGGCATCACTGACTCGATGGACGTGAGTCTGAGTGAACTCCGGGAGTTGGTGATGGACAGGGAGGCCTGGCATGCTGCGATTCATGGGGTCGCAAAGAGTCGGACATGACTGAGCGCCTGAACTGAACTGAACTGAAAGCTCCTGTCTTCACAATCCCCACACTGTTTCTCCCCATCATGATGGAAATATGGCTCACAGAATGGTTCTCACTGTGTTACATTTACATTGGCAATTTAATGTTTAACATTTGTTTTACATGCTTATTGGCTGATGTATTCTAATAAGACCATACATGGCATACCAATCAGCAGGGCTGAGGAACATGTACTCTTCCCACACATTCCATCTCTCTATCTGTTAAGGATAAGGTAGAGTAAGGGCCAAATGCCAGAAACTTTTTCTGGGCTATGGTCCCAATTGGCTTTTGTGAGATATCATTATGATTAACTTATTGTTAGGTTTTTCGCCAGTTTGTGGCCAATTAAAATAACACAACTCACTGGAGTCCTTAGGCACATCCAACCAAATCACTTTGTCACAACTGAGACCAGAATCTTACTGGCAATCCCCAACCTATTTTGAACATTCTCTGCATCAAATTACTCATCAATACTGATACTCTTAGTTTTCCCACTTAATATAATACCTCCAAATTAAGTAGAACTGAGAGGAACAACATTTTACTATTGAATCAGCAAATTATTTACTTCTTTCTAAATTACTGATGTAAAGGCAACAGGAAAGTTGATTTATGCTCTTACTAAATATGAATATTTCCTTTTATCTTTATAACTGCTAGTAAAACTTATTAACTTATTAGCAGAATTAGAATCTTAACTTGACAATAAACTTATTTTAACAGTCCCAAAAGCAATCACGTTAATCAGAATATTGTCCAAACGTGTTTCTCACCACATTCTTTCAGTTTTCTGGGTAGGCGATCACTTGATAATAAATATAGACTAAACAATGGAATGTCACTTATCACTGATAACGAATAAACTAGAGCTACACATACCAACGTGAACAAATTTCAGAAGTACAAAGGGTCAAACAAAATTATGTTGTAGAATATGTACTTTATCATCTCATTTACACAAAGTCCAAAACAATACTACACAGGGTTTAGGGATTCATATTTATGTTTTTAAAAAACAATTTAAAATGCATGGCATGATGAACACCAACGTAGCTACCTCTAGAGGAAAGGAAAGAGGATCAGGGAAGGGACAGAGAGGAGGGAATTTACCTGCTTTGACAGTACAGGTATCCCCTCTTTTCAAAACTTCACTTTCTGTCACTTTGTCCTGCATTAGCATCTGTTCTCACTAAACAAAAGAAAACTGAAGAGGATTTTCACTTTTATGCAAAAAGGCAACAACCAAAAACAGCACTGAGCACCTGTTTTGTGGCAAACTCTTATAGAGGGAGCGCATGCACCTAACAAGCAATCGCGGCACCGTCAAGGTCCTCCTCCAGGAATTACACCGAATATTTCACCGTCAAACCTCCATAGCTGTGAGCATCTATGCTTTACCTTGATTTATCTTGTGTATCTGTTAGCAGGATGTGTCCCACAGTAATTGCTTCGTAGCTTTATGACTTTTTGGCTTATGAAAGTTGTCATAGAAACCTATACTTGGACAGTGGGGAAACCTGTACTTTATTACCTATGCAGTGAGATAACTACATGTGTGCTTGAGTATGCTCTAAATATTGCACAATATATTACTTAAAATCTAATAAGTGTTTTGAAGTAGTATCCTTCAAATTAAACACAGTAATCATTATAAATCAAACTATGTGATGCTTCCTGGATAGAACTCTTTCATTAACGAGCTATATAAACACTTATAACTAAGTAAAATCACAAATTTAAAACCGTTTCTAAAACTTGACAGAACTATGAAAGATCACTAGAATCTGTTCTAACCCCATATATTTTACATTTTCCAAAAGATGTTCTTACCAAAACATTGCTCCAATGATCCTTTACTGTATCCCATTCATACTTCAGAGATTTTCTACATGATTTGCAACTTTGGCGATGCTATGCAAGCCAATCCTCTATTAATTACACAAAGTAAATAAGATTTTTTAAAATGCATATACCTTCCATTAAAAAGGCTTTCTAAATTTAAAAATCTCAAGCAGTGCTTTACATTATACAACACTAAAGTTTTGAAAAATCAGAAATAAAGGAAAACAAGCAACATGAAAAACGAATACAGTAAAATTCAGAAAACACTCTAGTGTATAAAATATTTTAGAAAGGTTGGATCATTATCCAACTGGTGTATCACTTAATTCACCCTCTATAACTTTCCATATTTTCCTTTCCTTTTACATTGTAACTTAGTACTGAGTATCACTCCACATGCTTCAGCCAGAAACTACAGGTTAGAAACAACGGCACCAACAACAAAGCAAGAAATGAAGAAGTTAAAATACGGCAAATTCAATCTTCTATGGAGCCTATTTGTCACTTATTTTTGTTCCTATTTAATTCAAAATGTTGAATATTAATTCTTTGAAAATATGATTCTATAGAAAAGTCAACTTTTCTGAAGTGATTTTTACCTATTACATCTGTATCTATAGCTATATCCACATATAACTCCCTGAAAGACACATGGTTCGTATGTTAATTTCACACTGTTGAAGCAGAATCCACTAGACCATTATTTATCCTTCTTACATGAAATGGGAAAAAAATGTTACATGGAACATTATGCCAGGAACCATCTGTCCTCAGGGGTGATGTAAAGATAACATGTGTACTGAAAGTTACAAATTAAGTAATTTTAACAAATTAGCAGATCATAATGAACAAGTTGTTCATGTTTCTTATTTTATTACACATATAATGTTAAAATTAAAAGACACATGTAAATTGTTAACCTTATATAATTAGGAAATTGATTTTCTTGTATCCTCAACTCAACTAGGAATACCATACTTCTATGTTAAAATCGCTATAAGGGTCAAACAAGTAATACAACTGAGTTAAGCAGGAGACATTTACTGTGGAGTGACGGGGACAAGGGCAAGGTGGAACCCCTTTTTAAATCTACATTAGGATAATAAGAAACATTGTGAAAGTCCATGAAATGGGCAAAAGTTGTACCGGGTATGCTGTCGAGCGCGCTCTTCTGAGTTATATCTGGCTTTCATTATCTTTGAGTTACCTAACAACTCAATTGTAGAAAAATGATTAAAAGGTAAATACGATTCCTGTCCTTAGAAATGTAAATAAAGAGTGCTTCTTAGAAATATGATTGATAACTGCCCAGTGAATAATGAGCAATTCTGCATCTATTTATAACTTCATTTCAGAATTCCTAAACACTTTATATGGGTTTTACTTTGTTTCATTGATTCTCTTTTTAAACTAGTTTTAACATCTTACTAGTTTCCTCAATAATTAATGAGCTAAATAAAAATCTTTGACTCATGATCTTCTTACATTCATGAGTCATGATATTATCTCTTTTGAAATTAATTTTAATTGAATCTATATACCAGTGGACAAATAAATCATATCAGGAAAACTCCACCTAAGAATTCTGAAAAGGTTTATTAACATGCAACAAATATAAAATACCTATACTTACCCAATTGACCAAAAATGGTATTTTGTATCATTTATCTACCATTTACCTGAAGTTTGAATGATAAAATAATGTATGCTTTATAATCAATCATAAAAAGCTAGATCAAAAATGCATGTCTGTTTAGCAAGCAGTACCAGAATTTAAAAGCATGTTTATAAGAGGACAAGATCGGTCACAATAATCTCAAAAATACGTTTTAATACAGATATTCTGAGATTCTTTACTGCTGTCCCTTGCACAGTTTATGAAACAACAACAGAAGATAAATAGTTTGTGCCCTTCTCCCTTGAGAATAAGACTATCAAGGTTAACGCCCTCCATTACCTCAATAAGTAATAAACTTAGCTTTGCTTCAAGAGAAGGTTATTTAGGTACTATTTTCCAGAAGCTGTGGCTTCCCTGATGGCTCAGATGGTAAAGAATCTGCCTGCCATGTGGGAGACCTAGGTTTGATCCCTGGGTTGGGAAGATCCCCTGGAGTAGGGAATGCCAACCCACTCCAGTATTCTTGCCTGGAGAATCCAATGAATAGAGGAACCTGGCAGGCTACAGTCCATGGGGTCGCAAAGAGTCTGACACAACTAAGCGACTAATGCTTTCACTTATCCAGAAGCTGTAATTCAACACTATTCAATTGTAAAGGATCTGCAGTTCATTAACTTATTAACTATATATCTAGCTGCAGAATGATTTAAATAATTGAAAATAATTTAATAAAACTTTGTGGTTGATCTTATATATTCTTCTCTGTGATTAATTTCTGAGATGACCCATACTCCTACTACTGAAGTATAATTTATGTTTTCAGATTACCTATTTGTTCACATTTTCAGCTTACCTCTCAAATTGAAAATCTAACTTCCCTAGTACTGCATTTCCTAAGTCATTCAGATTACTAGCAAAGAAGTACAACATATCTTTATTTTACATATTAGAAAGCTCTGTGATACATAAGAGTTTTAAGAATTATCATTTGATATCCATTTGGTTTCCAAGGAATGCTACCAAATTTAATCTTACATACAAAGTATAAATAATGAAATATGATTATAGCATATACTTTAAATGATCAAAAGTTTTAGATTACAATTTTACAATAAATTTTATGTACTAAAATATATGTAAAAGTCTTTTTTAAAGGATGGCTTCAAAAATTCCTTTTTGATTTATTAAACTCAAGTGTTTATAGTGAAAAGAATGTAAGATAGAAAGTTTCTACTAGAGAAACATAGTAAAAACTCTTTGAAGTCAGTTTTGTTTCTTCTGACATGCGCAATATCTGCAAGCCTTATTCCTTAGATCAGCACTTCCAATTTGTGCCGACATATAGATTTAGGGATTTCTCTAGTTGCCCAGTGGTTAAGGTTCTGTGCTTCCAGTGTAGGGGTCACAGGTTTAATCCTTGGTCAGGAAAATCCCATGGACGGAGGAGCCTGGTAGGCCGCAGTCCATGGGGTCACGAAGAGTCGGACACGACTCAGCGACTTCACTTTCACTTTTCACTTTCACGCATTGGAGAAGGCAATGGCAACCCACTCCAGTGTTCTTGCCTGGAGAATCACAGGGACAGGGGAGCCTGGTGGGCTGCCGTCTATGGGGTCGCACAGAGTCGGACATGACTGAAGTGACTTAGGAGCAGCAGCAGCAGGAAACTAAGATCCCATATGCTGTTCAATGCAACCAACAAATAAATAAATTTAAATCACTCTAGTTTCTCAATGGCAAAAACCACAAGTTAAGTGCTTAACAGCTAAACCTAGTTAGTGATTACCCTACTGGTCAGCAGAGACAGAAAATAGTTCCATCACTGCAAAAACTTCTACTGAACAGTGTTATATCACCCTATATTATCTGTTGGGGGCCAGAGTGAGGCACTCCACCTGTGGCAAAGGTCATGAGGAAGGAGGCTCGACATATGCAAAGGCGGGATCGAGCCTCAGGAGTCCCCCTGGAAATCCTCGAGCATCTACCCCCATAACAAGAGCCTGCCTGCTTTACTACTTTGTGCTCCCACCTATACCTCTGAGTTTACGGGGGGCTGTCCCCCACCACCTCTTTCAGAGAAGGAGTTAACCTAGAGCTCCAGTTAATAAAAACTCCTGGGCGTGACAAGAGTGTTTTAACCTACAAACTCCTCTGAAGGTTCTCTAGCCTGCCTGACAGGCTTGTCCGGCCACATGTGATTGCTCACAGCCTCCCAACTGTGAGAGGCACGAGATGCTTTAAACCTTCTAAAAACAGGTTCCTTAGAAAAGTTAGAAAACCATTAGTATAAGTATAATGGGCTGATTAGAAATTGTATTGGTGAAGGGTTTTTCATTTGTTGAGCCAATGTTTGTTGCTAAGTCTCCATATCCCCTGCCCTTTCACACATTAATGAATATATAGAAGAAATAAGTATTAACCTTTGATATAAATCACGTTAGACCTTAGGCTAAGTAAATTCTTTCCTTAACTAAAACCCACTACACCCTCACCCTTTGGGAATATAACTTTATTTGGGTGGCGTCTGTTTTAAGAATAATCACCCCTGGAGAAGTAAGTGTCCTGGTTGACTGACCACTGTTACGAGGAGAGGGTCATAAATTGTCAGCAGGCCCCCTGGCCAGAAGATGATGTAACACCCCTAAGACCTCTGTATACATTTGTATGAAGCACCTGACTTTGATAAAAGTCAGGACTGCTGACCCCTCGTGATTTTTGCATAACATCTCAGTGTATAAAAGTAGACCATGGAAAATAAAGAATTGGGATCAGTTCCTCGAAAGACTGGTCTCCCCATGTCGCTCTCTCTCTCAAACTCTGGCTGAGTCTCCATCTGGAGCGCGGAACCCGCCATGCTTACTAATTATGCCTGGGCTTCTAAGATCCGACCGGGGAGGCCTCAGTGTCTCCTCTCCTTCAGGAGAATGGAAGGACGCCTGCGGCCTATGTAAGTGGTGCAAACTTCTTGTCTTGAAGTTTTATTGGTCTCCTGCGTAAACCAAGCTACTCAGCCTCTTTTCTCCACTGAATTTTCCTACTGAGCTATCCTCATTCTATTACTCTTTACATCTCTAATTAATATCTAATTGAAGCTATTGTATCCTGATCCTCGCCGATGCCGTCCCCGCTTTGAATACCCTGGATCAGCCAGGGCTGGACCCTGGCAATTATCAACATTCAATTTTGGCAACAAACAAACAAAAGTCAATATTTTCATCATAAATAAGTGTTTATGCAGTACTATTTCATTTATTCAAAGAGAAAGAGAGCCTTATTATAGGGTTGTGTAAAGAGATAATTTTCAGTAAAACATAACCATGACTCATCCAGATACATTCAAAAATGAGTGTGTGTTCAAGATTTTACTCCTACTCATTCAATGAAGAGACCTGGCACATGTAATAACCAGTTTACATTACTATTTTCTATAGATATTTGCCTTGTGGTTACCATGGGGACTACATTACATAAAACATAGTAAAGTTGTAACACGCTGTTTGAAACTATGTTGATTTGATAACTTCAATCACATCTACTTCCAGATATTAAGCATTCTCACCACAAAAAAAAGACATGTTAATTAAGTGAAGAGATGGAGGTGTTAGCTAATACTTAACAGTGGTAATCATTTTGCAATATATACATGTATCAAATTAACAAAATACACTTAAGTTTACATAATGTTATATATCAATTATATCTCAACAAAGCAGGAAAAAATTCTACCTTCTTACATTTCTGCCCCCTACTTTATGTTACTTTATGTTATGATGTCACAAAATACATTTCTTCATTGTGTGTATCCATTAACACAGATTTAGTTATCTTAATGTCTATTTTCGATTCTATATCAGAATTAAAATTAATTTATGCACCAGTATTACAATACTACAGTATTCTATCTTTGTCTATATATCAGTGTTTACCTTTACTAGATAGTTTTACATTTTCATACAGTTTGGTGTTGCCATCTAGCATCTTTTTTTTTTTTTTTAAACAACTAAAAGAATATCCAATAGCATTTCTTATAGGGCATGTCTAGTGGTAAGGAACTCAACTCTCTCAAGCTTTTATTTATCTGATAATGTCTTAATTTCGCCTTCATTTCTGAACCACAATTTTGCCAAATATAGTGTCCTTGTTTTATCAGGTTTTTTCCTTTTAGCACTATGAATATATCACCTCATTCCTTTCTCGCTTCCAAGGTTTCAGCTGAGAAATCTTCTGATAATTCTAAGAGTTCCCTTGCATATAGTGAGTCACTTTTCATTGGCTGCTTTCAAGACTCTGTCCACGATTTTGCACAATTATACTATGTCTTACTGTGGATCTCTTTGAATTTATCACAGTTGGAGTTTGTTGAGCTTCCTGAATATGTCCATTTCTTTCCTCAAATTTGGGAAGGTTTTATCCATTATTTCTTCATATCAGCCCTCTGCTATTTTGTCTCTTTCTTCTCCTTCTGCCATAATTTATGGACTGGTCCTCTTGACTCATAGCTCAGATGGTAAAGAATCAGCCTGCAATGCAGGATACAGGTTCAACCCCCGAGTTGGGAAGATGCCCTGGAGAAGGGAATGGCAACCCACTGCAGTATTCTTGCCTGGACAATTCCATGGACAGAGAAGCCTGGCAGGCTACAGTCCATGGGGTAGCAAAACGTGGGACACGACTAAGCAACTAACACTTTCCTTTTTCCCTCTTGATGGTATTATAACTGTATTAGATTCTCTTCACTTTTCTTCATTCTTTTTTCTCCTCTGACTTGATAGCTTTTAAATGACCTGTATTTTAGTTCACTGTTTTCTTTTTTTCTTCTGCTTTGTCAAATTGTTTTTGAATGTTTCTAGTGAATCTTTCAATTTAATTACTGTATACTTAAACTACAGAATTTCTATTTTGTTTGTTTCTTAATACTTTCTATCTCTTGATATTCTCATCTGCTTTCTGCATCATTTTCTTGATTTCATTTAGTGTTGCCTGCTTTTTTTGCTCAGCACATCAGGCAATTTAAGATGGTCATTTTGAAGACTTTCTCAGGTAATTCATTGATCTCTGTTTCTTTACAGTTCATTCCTGGAGATTAAATTTGTTCCTTTGATTGGGTTATGATTCCATTTTTCTTTGAATGCCTTGTGATGATTTGTTGATATTTCCACATTTGAAAAAAATAGCCACCTCTCCAAGTCTTTATGAACTAGCTTCACACAGGTGAAGACCTCTACCAATTAGGCGAATAGAGATCCTGAGGACCTCTCAAACCTTTCCTGAGAATCTAACTTCTCTAGATAGTGTGTATAATGCCCCAGTTAAAGAGCTTTTCCTATTTTTACTTGAGAGTCTGTAACCTCTTCCTCATTCTGGTGTCTTTTTGCAGTGCTACAGTCCCTCTAGTGCTTTAACAAGCCTCAGTGCTCACTTATTTTTTTTAACTTATGTGATTTTATTTTTAATCATATACTTTTTATTGAGGCAATATTGGTCTATAACATTAAATTTCATGTGTACAACATATTTTGGCTTCTGTATACACTATAGTATCTTCATCACCAAAAGCTTGCTGCTGCTAAGTCGCTTCAGTCGTGTCCAACTCTGTGTGACCCCATAGATGGCAGCCCACCAGGCTCCACCATCCCTGGGATTCTCCAGGCAAGAACACTGGAGTGGGTTGCCATTTCCTTCTCCAATGCAGGAAAGTGAAAAGTGAAAGGGAAGTCGCTCAGTCGTGTCCGACTCTTCACGACCCCATGAAGTAGCCTACCAGGCTCCTCCGTCCATGGGATTTTCCAGGCAAAAGTACTGGAGTGGGTTGCCATTGCCTTCTCCGATCAAAAGCTTAGTCTCCATCAATCAACATACTGTTACTTAACAATCTTTATCAATTCCACCCTACCCCCAGCCTTCTTTACCTCTGGTAACTGCTACTCTGTTTTCTGTATCTATGTGTTTAATTTTATTTGGTTTAGTTTGTCCATTTATTTTTTTATTCCATATATGAATGAAATCACACATTATTTGTCTTTCTCTATTTCACTTATTTCACTTAAAATAATGCCTTCACAGTCCATTCACATTGTCACAAATAGCAAAATTTCATCTTTTTATGGCTGAGTAGTATTCCATCACATACATGCTGAAACCAGTGTTAACAAGTGTACTGCCTATGTTGTATTCTAAGAAATTTATGGTTTCAAGTTCTCAAGTCTTTAATCCATTTTGAGCTGATTCATGTGTATGGTATAAGATGATGGTCTAGTGTCATTTTTTTGCATGTGGTTGTACAGTCTTTCCAAAATCATTTATTGAAGCAACTATTATTTTTCCATTGTATATTCTGTGTTCCTTTGTCATAAATTAATTATCCGTATTTATGTGTTTTCTAGACTCTCATTTCTTTTGCACTGATTTATGTAACTGTTTTTTTTTTTTTTTGCCTATACCATGCTCTTTTGATTACTACAGCTGTGTGGTATAATTTGAAATCAAGGACTGTGATTCTTCCAAATTTGTTCTTTATTTCTCAGAATTGCTTTGGCAATTCTCGGTCTTTCATGCTTCTATACAAATTTTAGAATTTTTTTCCTATTTCTGTGAAAAAGGTTATTGGGATTTTGATAGGGATTGCATTGAATCTCTAGATTTCATTAAGGAATATGGAAATTTTTAACAATATGAATCCTTCAAGCCCATGAGCATGGAATATTTTTTCCGTTTCTTTGTGTCTTCTTAATTTCTTTCAACAATATCTTAGAGTTTTCAGAGTACTCTTAACTAGTCAGTTAACTTTATTCCTGGATATTTTATTATTTTCATTGCAATTATGAATGGATTGTTTACTTAATTCTCCTTCTGTTAGTTCATTGACAGTGTATAGAATTGGAACTGATTTTTGTGTATTTAATTTATTCCCTTCAACCCTACTGCATTCATTTTTATTATTTGTAACAGTTTTTTAGTATAGAATTACAGACATATAAACATACAGATATACGGAAAATCCTGCAATTTCAACTCTAACATTTCAGCCATGGGTCAAGCATAAATAGATATATAAAACTTATCAGTCTAGAAATACACTTTCTGGCTGACATGAAATACATAACTTATGTGAGCTCAAACTAGACAAATACAACAAAGAGAAAATTCTAATAGATCAGATTCTCTGTCATTTGCACTCAAGAGAGGTAAGATCTCTACAAGCCATTAATGCATTTCCAGAGCTTATCAAATGCTAAGACTGAACTCAAATTACCAACCAGTGTTGACCAGTGATGGAGAACAACTTCAATAAATGATCAGATCATAAAACAAAATTCTCAACCTCTCCTGCCAGCAATAGGAAAAAATTTTATTGGGCCAAAACAAACCAAAACACAAAGTTGGTAGAGCAGAAAATAAAGATGAGAAAAACAAGAGTCAACAAATTTCTATTGCCACTAAGGATTCACTTTAAAGAGGCAAGAAAATGAACAGCCTGGATATAAATTGCCCACAAGGTGCCCTTCTCTGGTTAAGAAGTTTACCTGGCTCTGGTAAGGGAAACCATGGAGCATCTTGCTGGAAGACCTCCAAAATTTCTAAAAGATAATAAATATAAAAATGAAAATGAAGAAATATTAAAAACTTTTATTTGTACTCGTTAAATGAGGAAACCAGACAGATGTTATAACAGGTTCAAAGAAAACTAAAAAAATAGAAATTTCTATGGTATAAATGAATTGAATTGCAAATGGAGGTAAAACTGGTTTAATTCCAACTGGGAGGAAAGTCAAGGGAAATTCCCTAGAACAAGACAGAATTTACTCAGACTAATAGCTCAAAGGCAATGAAAGTTCTGAAGCATGCACTATTTGTGACAATGCATACTCTTTGACTGAAATATGCATTTCCTAATGTAAAATGTATCTGTAAACAAAATAAAGTAGGAAATCCCTATGACACATAAATTATGGTTTATGTAGGAAGTAGTATTTAAGAGTCACTGAATGGTGAGTGAAACTAAGATTGATTCTGGATCATGGAGCTAGTATCCAATTTAACAATTATTTGATATTTTGCATTTACTTACTTTCAGACTTTCAAAGCACTGGTGTAAAAAAGTAGCCTTCTTTGCTAGGTAGCCATTTTTCCACTCAGTATGAGACAGTTTTCAACAATTAAGGCTAATCAAAAATGGCATGTCTGCCCCGAGAGTGAGATTCCTAACACTAAAGATATTCAAACAATGCTTGGATGACTGGTTACTAAGAATCTCTTCAAAAGGAATTTCTGCACTGTGTAGGAGGTTAGATTCCATGACCTTAAAGCTCTCTAACAATTCTGCACTCTGTGGTTAGATGCTAACTGGATATCACATATCACCCTCCTTAAAAACAGTCGAGTTTAAAGTCCTAGTCAAATTTTAATTTTCACTTCATTTCTAATGCAAACAGCTCAAAGACACACAATGACAAAAAAATCTGTAGGTTCCAGATACAATATGCTCATTCATATATGAATTGGATAATTTTAAATCCCACTATAAATGTCTGTTAGCAGACTGCAGAGAGAACTTGCTCAGCATGATTTCACAGCATGGTCCAAAGGAGAAGAACAGAGCTTGCCATAATGTTTAAAATCAAGAGAATCAGAGAAGTTTACTTGGGAAGTGAATTCCTCCACGGTCATGCTTTGGTAAAGATTTCAGCCTTAGGGTCCTGTTCATTTATGTGTCCCTCTCCCTCCATCTCTGTATTTCAGAACACAAAATACATATGTTTGAGACTGTATAGAGCATTTTCCTTTGTCTCAATGATAAAACCAACAGTATTATTAAAGACTGAGTACTTTTCTTCTTAAATAGGTACTTCACAGCCTACTAGATTGACTTGTATATAAGGACATGCAAGTTTGAATTCCAGATAAAACACTAAATCTCTAGGACATATGGGACCTCTCTAAGCCTCCATTTTCACACTTGAAAAAAAGGATAAGAATTCATACCACAAAGGCTTGAACAGATGTGAAACACTCAGGTAAGGACAAGGCCATCATTAAATGATACTTATTATTGTATGAGAATCAGCTAGATTCTACTGCTTTATGTTGACAATGTTGAACTTTTATGAGCCCTTCAATCTCAGAAAACAGTAATAGTTTTAAAAATCCCCCTTCTTCTTTTTGTTGTGGAAGTTTACTGCCTTCCCTATATGATTTAGACAAGACTCAGAGGTGTCCCACCTTGCTTACCTAAGACAAAGCCAGACACAGACCCTCTGAGTTCCCATTCTTTGTCTCATAAATGATTGCTTGAACTGTTGTGCCCATCTGGATAAAATACCTTGACTTAACCAGCTTAACTAAAACTTGTCTCCTTCTCCCAGGCCTCTGAACTTTGACACACCCTCAGCCTGAGCCAGCATACAAACTCTCTTTAAGGGCCCCTCCAGAGCACTTACCAACCTTGGGGAAAAACATTCCCTAATCAACTGTATGATCACATTATGATGCCACCCTTTCATTCCTGCTTCCCAGTCCCATTTTCTTCCTAGACTTGTTTGCTCCTCATATAAAATGAAAGTCCCTTTCTGCCTGACTAAAGAAATGCTTAGAGACATCCTGATTGGATTGTTCTCCCTCCTACAGTAGTCTCTCTTGCAGTATTTTTTTTTAATAAAGTCTCTCTTTACCTACATCCAGAAACATTTGTACTTGACAATATCAGCATTATGTGGCTTACTCTTTACTTGTATTAAATACTCCTCTACATAAAATGAAGGCTATGTTAAAGCAAAAAAGAGATGGGTAAGTTTAAGATTTATTCATAGCATGTATATTTTACCTATTACATTGAACTATGGACATCAACATGGTGCTGTCTCACTCACTTCCAAAATATCATACCTGCAACTGGTAGTCTTAAAGAGGATGAGGCAAATGGCCTTGAAGAAAAAAATTCCACTGCTACCTGGATTCCTATAATTAATGACCTCATAATTGGAGTTTCCATTATTCTCTTTCTAGGAATCATTTTAACCCTAGTTTCCAAACTCAAGATTAATTTAAAAACCACATTTCAAGTTTTATTGCAGTGTTTTAAAGAAAGAGCTTAGAACAGGCAGATCAAGTGTTAGTTACATTTTTGACTACTTTGGTAAATCACATATTTGAATAACTATGATAACGGTATCTACGTGAACTAAATATGACACTGTGGAACACACTGAAGAAGAACATAACCCCTATGCAACTGGTTTATAGACCAGAATATAAAACACATAGACATTGTTGGGATTCCAAAACGCTCTATGAATTATGTAATAATTTCATCGTTACTCACATAAGTAAACCAGAAACAATGCAAACATAGATTCTGTTTTACCAAATGAATGACCTTATTGTTAAGGCTGGAAGGTACTTAAACATTATATTTGGATGATTATTTTAGAAAAAATGTTCAAAATAAGTAAGGTTTTCTTATGTAACAACCCAAGACAACAGCTCCCATTCCAGTTGCCCAACAGAATCGCTTGGTGATATTAAAAATATGATTGCTTGGGCCTTACTCTAAACCTCTTTAATTGGAAATTCTGAAAATGGGGGGGGGGCAAGAATTTATATATTTTCAGATCTTGCTTGGGAATTTTGTTGCACAGTTAAGATGAAGCAACACATAAAACCACAGAGCATTCTTTGCCTCTGGCGATCAATAGAACTAGGTTACTATATTCTTTACAGACACTTACATGTCTCTTGCCTTAAACACGAAGCTCTCAGGAACATGAATAAGGTGCATAGTTGGTCTGCTTCTTTTACACTCAAAAGTATCAAAAATGAATCTCAAATGAAAAATAAAATCGGTTTCAGGCTTGTGGAAGGACAGGTAAAATAAATGATAAAAAAAAATCTTGTAGAAAATCTTGATTTAATAGTTGGACTAGATTTTTTGTTGTCATTTTTCCTAACAAGAATAAAATGAGTGCACATTTCACTCAATAAGAATTAAATTAGTCATAGATACACAAAAGGACTGGAGCTTGCAGGTTCTGTGGCTGCCAATACTCAATTCAGTTCTGACCAGAGAAGCATTATCCATGTTTGCAAAGCCACAGCTGCCAGCTTGGGGTAAGTGGAGGGAATCAGGTCAATGTGAGCTCAGAATGGGTGGCTCTAGGGCTAATCATGTTATGTTTGCCAAGCTGTGATGCCTGGACCTTTGCTTTGGCAATTCATTTTTTCCTCTGATGTGGTAAAGATGTCTAAAACTCTTCTATGGCTGGTTCTTTTCCCCTTCTGGCCTTAAGAGAGAATTATACTTCTTTGCCACCTCATCGATGGCAGAATTATGAGAAGAATTCTGGCCAAAGAACTGTGGACAGACAGTTACAAGTCACTTCTGGACAGTGTTTAATTGAAAGATTTTTCCAACATTTCCCTTACTCCTGTCACAGTGACCAACTGTATTCCTAGTGTCAGTGTCTTTGTCAGGCCTGAGTGTGAGAGAGGAAAACATACAGTACAGCCCCACACCCTATCACCATCCTAGAATGGACATGTGGCCAGAGCCACCAACAAACACTTCTTTGATTGTTTAGCTATTTGGGTACTGTTTGTTACTGCAGTGTAACCTAGACTATGCTGACTGATACAGCAAGTCAGGTTGATGAAAACCCATTACATGGTGCCAAGTTATCAGCAGCCCATGTATCTCCTATTAAGCATTTGCCTTACTCTTCTTGGAGGGCCAGAAAAGCTATTCTTTAACTCTCTAGAGGCATTCTCTCCCCAAAAACTAAAAGTTAATGCTAAAGGAAGGATCTAAAATTAAACATGTATGCTTAATCATGAGTTAAAGCCAGTGTGTTTTTTTTTTCCAGCCAGATATTACCTTTTATACGTTATTCATATTTTTAATCAACCCTATTCCTAAGAACTGCATGATTAGTGCTTCTTAAAAATCGTTTTCTAGGTTGAATGAAATTCTTAACTGCTGAAAACCCACAATCATTAATCTATGGAACTATCACCATCTCTTTTCCCTGTAACTTCTTAATCAAAGAATACACCCATCAATAAGTTATGAAATCAACATGCTTCCTTTTGATTATATGCTAAGAAATTTGGCTTGATGTTTGATATAGGAAAGACCTATACCTAGGTAACCTCAATCAAAACTGATTACTGTTCTAAGTTCTCCCTATTCTTTCCCCTAGAGGTACGTGAAAAGCAAATTTAACACAAGCCAGCAGATTCCTATTTATTGCTAATTCATGCCAACTTGGAAACGAAACCAAGAACATCTTAAATCTAAATGAAAGTATGAAATGAGAAAACAAAGTACCACTTGTACTGCCAGCTTCTTTACAACAATACCATGTTCATCATAGGGATGCTGGTTCATTGCAAAACATTGCAGTGGATGCAAACAGTATTGAAAGTGTGGCTTACACAGTAAACATGTGGTTTGTACATACTCAATTTTGGTACAAAATATCTGAAGATAATCTGTATGTGTATGATTGTTTAACAGGCAATCCATGCTTGAAAGTTTCTCTAACTTATCATCATTTGCACATATCTGAAATATATATATTTGAAACATTATAACAGTCTTGAAGGTTATAATTTACAAAAGTAGTATCTATAGAAACCTATGCTTCGAATTTCCTTTTATATTTTAAATAGCAGGAGTATGTGAATAAATATTATGGAGGATACTTCAGACTTAATGCCATACTAAAATATATTTTAGAGCAGTTTTAGGTTCACAGCAAAATTAAGAAGGTAGTACATACACATTTCCTATATAACCTCCGCTCGCACACATGCATAGCTTCCCCCAATATCAATATCCCCCACCAGAGAAGTAAATTTTTACCACTGATGAACATACATTACTACCATATAATCACCCAAAAATTCAGATTTTACATTAGAGTTCACTCTTGGTGTTGTACATTCTATGAGTTTGGACAAATGTTTAATGACATACATTCATCATGATAGTAAAATAATAGTAGACATAATTTGACTTCTCTAAAAATACTCTGTTTTCTGCCTCATCACCCCTTCCATCCATTCCAACCCTGGTAACAACTGATCTTTTTTTCATCTACATTAATTTGCCTTTGGCAGAATGTCATATTGTTGGATACATATAGTATATATCCTTTTCAGATTGGCTTCATTCACAGAGTAATAAGCATTCAAGATTCCTCCATGTCTTTTCATGACTTGATAAGTCATTTTATTTTGGTATTGAATAATATTCCATTTTTTGGATGTATCAATTTATTAACCCATTCACCTACTAAAGGACATTTTGGTCACTTCCAGCATTTGGCAATTATAAATACAGTTGCTATAAACATCCAAGTGCAGAATTCTGTGTGGATCTAAGTTTTCAATTCCTTTGGGTAAATAATACCAGGGAGTGTGACTGCTGGATTGTAGGGTAAGAGTATATTTAATTCTATATGAAACCACCAAGCTGCCTTCCAAAGTAGCTGTACCATTTTGCATTCCCACCAGGAATGATTAAGAGTTCCCATTGCTCAACATTTTGTGTTGTCAGCATTCCTGATTTTGGCTACTCTACTAGGGGTAAAGTGGTATTTCATCATTGATTTAATTTGCATTAAACCATGACATATGACATGGAGAAACTTTTCATATGCTCATTTGCCACTGAAGAGGTGGTTGTTTTGTCCTGTTTTTTAACTGAGTCGTTTTCTTACTGTTGAGTTTTAAGTGTTTTTTTATGTATTTTGGATAATGGTCCTTTATCAGATGTGTTTTTTCAAGTATTTTCTTGCAGTCTGTGGCTAGTCTTTTTATTTTCATGACATTTTCTTCCTTTCACAGAGCATTTATTAAAATTTTAATAAAATCCAGTTTACCAATTCTTTCTTTCATGGATCATGTCTTTGGAGTTGTATCTAAAAACTCATCAACATAACCAAGGTCACCTAGGTTTTCTCCTGTGTTATCTTCTAGGACAATCATGGAGCTTCTTTGTTTTAGTTTCTTAAATTTTTAATTTTTAATTGAGAAATAAAATTTATATATATTAACACATACAACATGATACACACATGCACACACACACACACACAC